>NC_079315.1:95163031-95788031 GCF_029931775.1 Euleptes europaea
TCACTCACAGCTCTTTTTTAAAATGCGACTTTAAAAATGCCTATTCACGGTCCTGGCGCAAAAGGAGAAATTCCACCCCCCACTCGGCTGCTCCTTGGTTCCTGTTTGCATAGCCATTAGCATGTGCATAGCTAACGCGCCGCTATTGTTTTGCATGGTTCCTTGAGGGGGATTCTTCGTGGCAAACACCAAAGGTCACGTTAAATGGGCTCTTTAGTAATGCGAAGCAGATATGGTCCAGCTTCACAGTCACTTCCGGAATGACGATTCAGCGAGAAAAATTCAAATATATATGCGGGGCAATTTAGCCTGGAACATGCTGCTAATTACCATGCTGCACTTCACTCCTAGTTATTTTGCATACTCTCCCTGACCCACTCTTCTCTCTGACTTCCACCTCCTGTTTCCTCTTTCCTTACCCTAACCCTTACCCTATGGGTCCCTCCAAAACGATTCATCAATTTTTTGATGCGTGCAGGTGTGCGCAGGAAGGAAAGTAGCAGATTTTCCCAAAAGCCCCTCTTCCCTAATGCAATACTGCCCCAATGGTTTTCTTATCTCTGGGGAGAAACTCTCTGGGATATGGGGGACAGGATTTCTAGGTCCCCCATGGCCACCAGCAGGGGATAGGGACTAGGGATGCCACCTTCAGATTGGGGAACTTCTGGATATTTGAGGGTGGAGCCTGGGGAGAACAGAGACCTCAGTGGGGTACACTGCCACAGAGACAAGTTCACCCTCCAAAGCATCCATTTTCTCCAGGGGAACTGTTGTCTGTAGACTGGAGACGAGCTGTAATTCCAGGGGATCTCCAGGTCCTACCTGGAGGTTGACATCCCTAATGGGGTAGCTGTCACCGCTAGGGGAAGCCAAAACCTTCCCCCATGTACATGTGGAAGATAACGTGCAGCTTCTTGGATCCCAGTGAGAATTTTTTTTTTTACATTTTTGTTGTTGAAAAAGGTTTTATTTTCAGGTTTACATCAATGAAATACAATTCTGTACGATATATTTTCTCCCCTTCCCTCTCTCCCACCAATGGACATGCAGCCAGTCTTCATAAAAGTTAAATAGTGTTATATGTAAGTTTAGATTGGAAGCAGGTGCCAGAAGACAGGGAAGCATTAATATGAGTCATTGCAGTTATCCCTCAGAACCAAACCCATGCATAAAGACTGCCCCTTGATCAGGTATTAAAATAGGACATTTTTAACCAGTTCAAACACACTAGATCACTGACAATTATGTCTTTCAAAATTAATCTAGTGCTCAAAAAGAAATGCAATCTATGCATACTTGTATAGTGTAGCTTAAGCAAAAGAAGTAAAAGCAAAGAGAAAAAATCTTAAGGACCAAAATACGCTAGAAGATCTGCCCCCAAATAATTTGGAAGGTCAGCCCCAAATATCTAGTAGTTCACTGACATAATCCTGTGCATTCATATGCTTTTATGCATGGAAAATGTCTTAATATAATCATACGTTTTGGGTAAAGACTGGTTTAGTAATGTATTCCTTAAATACTCCTAATAAACTTGGCCTAGCAGTCCTGAAGACCGCTCTTCCAGGTTTTCAACACTGATGAAATATAAACCCACTATGAGTAAAATTGAGCCTGATGGACAAATGAAAGTTCTTAACAAAATGTATAAAAGCAAATCAATTAAATGCTAATCTAAAAAGATAATTCAGCTAACTTCCTTTGGAAAGAAATTCCAGAAAGTTGGAGCCATAACATTTTGACCAAGCACATTTTGGCATATATTAACGCACAGGTGAAACCCTTATTGGCTGGGTCTTATTTGGTATGTCGGGCTCAAACACAGTTATGGGGCTGTGCTTCATGTGCACTGCTCATTAGTAACATGACATGAGATGCATGTGTTTTATACTTAAGAATCTGTAAGTACAAATTTTATTGTAAGAAGTGGTACTCAAGTAACTACAGATGTGCGCCACAGAATTTGGCAGTATGGGTCTTGTGATGTAAGTGCAGACAGGGTGAGCTGTATTAAATTATTTATTTGTTTAGGCGATTTCTATGCCTCCTCTCCAGACTCCTGCTCGAGGAAGCTTACAGTTTAAACTATAAGTTGTCAATACAAAAAACCACAAGCCATTCAAACAGGCCCAAGTCTAAATTGTCCAAGTTCTGTGGACAATCATCATTCTTGGGGGCCCTTGTCTTTCTACATGATTCCACTGTAATTGTTCTCTGGGAAACTCTAAAATCACATCACAGAGATGAGATGTCTAACAGTTAACAAGGACAGGAGTACATTTCCTGCCTTATGTCATCCTCGGTACTTTGAACACCTCCTCAGCCAAAAGAAGCATGGATGATCACCAGCCAGGGTTCCCATTTTCCAGACCTTTTCATTTTAGCAAGCCGTGTGTGTGTGTGTGTGAGTGAGCTGAGCTCAGTTAAATTTTGGGAATTCACTCACACGTCCATCATGCATTGCCTGTTTGTTGCCATGAGAGGATTTGGTTGCTTCTTTTCCCATCAATCTTTGTCCATAAACTGCAGATACTAGGACATTTCCCAATCAACTTCTTTTGTTTCAAATATACTTAATGTCTTGCTTTCCTTGATTTTTTTTGTTATGCTGTAGGAAGTCCCTCATTTTCACAACTGTAGATCAATGAAAGCCAGCACAAATGCCTAAGGAACAATTCATGCACACAGACCTGCACTGATGGGAGGACTGTGTATGGAAAGACCATATGGTATAGTGGTTAGAGTGTTAGACTACACTAGACTAGACTAGGGAGACCCAGGCCCAAATCTCCATTGCACCATGGAAGCTCGCTGGGTGATCTTGAGCCATGCACTCTATCTTAGCCTAACCTACCTCACAGAGTGGTTGTATTAAGGATACAAGGGAGGAGGGGTGAATGATGCTGAAAGCTGCTTTGGATCTCCATTGGGGAAGGGGCTGTGGCTCAGTTTGTAGAGCATCTGCTTGGCATGCAGAAGGTCCCAGGTTCAATCCCCGGCATCTCCAGTTAAAGGAACTAGGCAAGCAGGTGATGTGAAAGACCTCTGCCTGAGACCTTGGAGAGCCGCTGCCAGTCTGAGTAGACAATACTGACTTTGATGGACCAAGGGTCTGATTCAATATAAGGAAGCTTCATTTGTTCATGTGATAAAAGCAGGTATAAATATCTAAACTGATCAATCAGTGAACCCCATTTCCAACTATCCATGCATATGGATGGATGTGGATTGTAGACCGTTGCTGAGGCCATTACTCAGGCTGGAGACCAGTTGTGCCTCTTATATATTTATATATCTATCCATTCCTTCAACGAGTTTGGAACAGGGTACATGATCCTCCCATCTTCCAATCTCCCATCCCAAGAGCATTAAATGAGTTTCATGGCAGAGTGATGATTATGAAGAAGAAGAGTTGGTTTTTATACCCCACTTTTCTCTACCAAAAGGAGTCTCAAAGCGGCTTACAATCACCTTCCCTTCCCCCCCCACACCAGGCACCTTGTGAGGTAGGTGGGGCTGAGAGAGTTCGGAGAGAACTGTGACTAGCCCAAGGTCACCCAGCAGGTTTCATGTGAAGGAGTGGGGAATCAAAGCTGGTTCTTCAGGTTAGAGTCCACCGCTCTTAACCACTACACCATGCTGGCTGAACCCAGACCTTCTCAGACCTTGGCCAATACTTTAACCACTACATTATGCTTCCTGTCTTTACAACCATCCACCAGCGTCTGACCTCTCTAAGTTTCCACGTTACACTTGGAATGGATCACACCTATACTTTTCTAGATTCTAACAATGAACCAGTTAGTCAAAAAGGGCAAGAGTCCAGTAGCACCTTAAAGACTAACAAAAATATTTTCTGGTAGGGTATGAGCTTTCGTGAGCCACAGCTCACTTCTTCAGATACAGCTAGAATGTGAATCCATCGGTCTTTAAGTAGAGGAACAGTATGTAAATGTAAATAGCAGGCTTGATTGGATTAGGTGTGATATGCAAAAGAGTCTGTGATGTCCAGGGGAGAGATGGGTGTGGAGAAATCAGCACTGGTAATGGGCCATGAATGCAAGGTCTTTATTCAGCCCAGGTAAATGCATTGACTTTAGTTTGAATATCAACTGTAATTCAGCAGTTTCTCTTTCCAATCTCCCTTTAAAATTCCTTTGTAAGAGAACTGCTACTCTTAAATCTGCAACAGAATGTCCTGGAAGGTTGAAATGTTCTCCCACTGGTTTTTGAATATTGTGGTTTCTGATGTCAGACATATGTCCATTTAATCTTTGTCTAAGAGACTGACCTGTTTGTCCAATGTAGATTGTGGAAGGGCATTGCTGGCATGTGATGGCATAAATCACATTAGAAGATGAGCAGGAATATGAACCTGAGATAGTATGGCTGACATTGGTGGGTCCAGAGATGGTGTTCCTAGAATCTATATGAGGGCAAAGTTGGCACCTTGGTTTGTTGCAGGCCTTGGTGCCAGAGTCCATGTTCTTGTTAAGTAGTTTATCATCATGGGTGAGAAGTTGTTTTAGGTTAGCCGGCTTTCTGTAAGCAAGAAAGGGACGCCCCCGCCCCAGTGCTTCAGCGAGGGAAGTGTCACAATCCAGCATTGGTTGTAGGTCCTTAATAATACGTTGGACTGGTTTTAGTTGGGAGCTATAAGTGACAACCAGAGGTGTTCTGTTGTCATTCTCTCTGGGCTTATCTTGTAGTAAGTTGTGCCTGGGTATCATTCATTCCACTGTGAATGAACCAGTTAATCAGCCAGCATGGTGTAGTGGTTAAGAGTGGTGGTTTGGAGTGGTGGAGTCTGATCTGGAGAATCAGGTTTGATTCCCCACTCCTCCACATGAGCAGCGGACGCTAATCTGGTGGACTGGATTTGTTTCCCCACTCCTACACATGAAGACAGCTGGGTAACCTTGGGCTAGCCACATTCTCTCAGTTCCACCTACCTCACAGGGTGTCTGTTGTGGGGAGAGGAAGGGGATTGTAAACTGGTTTGATTCTCCCTTAAGTGGCAGAGAAAGTCAGCATATAAAAACAAACTCTTCTTCTTCTTCTTAATTGTTGTTCATGAAATACAGATTAAATTGATTAACTGATTGTATTCAAGTAAGTGTTTATATTGTAAAATGTCAGTGGAGGATACTAAAGCAATAGTTTCCTTTAGATGCAAGAGCTCTGCTAAACAATACATGGGGTATGAGTTGAGTCAGGGATTCCCCAGCCCAACTTGCATTCACGTATAACCTCAAGGAACTAAGGTTCCCAAGCGCTTGGCAGCTCAGTTTGACTCAGGAGTGCAGCTGCAGAGGGGAAGAAAGGGCTTCACCCATCCCACCTATGCTGTTTTTCCAAGCTGAAATGGTTTGCCTCACTGCTATGGCTGCCAACCTCAAGGTGGGGCCTGGAGATCTCCTGAAATTACAACTGAACTCCAGGCAACAGAAATCAGCTGCCCTGGAGAAAAATGGCTAATTTGGAGGGTGGACTTTATGGCACTGTACCCTGTTGGGGTCCCTCCCCTCCCCAAACCCCACCTTCCACTCCCCCAAATCTCCAGGAATTTTCCAAGTTGGACTTGGCAGCCCTACTCACTGTGGGACAGCATGTGGGGCTGTCAGTGCACACCAGGCCCCACAGCAGGGCAAAGAGCCTCCCCTCGCAGCCATTTCAGCTTGGAAAGATGGTATCACCTATATCGCCTGATCCCTTAAAGTAGCACTCATTGCTCGCATCTTTAACTTGCTTTTTCATCAAAGTTTGGCACAGGGAAGAGACTGGCACGTGTGGGTGGCCCACACAATGGCCGGTCCTTCCAATCCCAGGTACTTTGCTTGCTGACACAAGCTGAGAAGCAAATTTTAATTAGAGGTCTTTTATTGCACAGGTTGTTCCCGTCGCGGTCACCCTCCAACTACTTCAGGGCTTCATTTTAATTATGCATGTAGTTTCCAACCTTAAGAAGTTGCCTCACGCTCCCCTTGCGTTTTCCCTATGCTTTCAGGAAGCTGTTTTACCCCAAGTTTAAAGTCTGCCTCGATCCCAAACTGAAAGCTGGTCCTGTGCATACTTGTCACTTTGGGTTTTTCTCCCCATGCTCATTCTTGCTTCTCCCTCCCACATGTCTCTCCCCCTCCCCTCAAAGCCATTATTGAATGCACTGGCAAGAGAATAATGCTGGAATACCATGAGGCTGCTTATTTAGTCAGTTTCACAGCTAATGTGGTTCAGTTTCAGATCCAACAGTTGAGAGAAATAATCACAAATGACCTATGCAGCTGATATAATCACAAATGACCTATGCAGCTGCTTATTTAGACAGTTTCACAGCAAGTGTGGGTCAGTTTCAGTTCTCGGCAGGATGGAACAGAGCCGGGCTGATTTGCCACCCTCCCCTTATACGCCCTCCTCTTACAGGCATGAAAGCGATGGAACGATGAATGTCACAAATGACCATGCAAGAGTTTTTATGTTCTTAGGATCCCTGCACTGAGTTATGCAGAAACAAATTGGTAAGGGGTACGTGTGTGCAGACCCTTCTCTGCTTTGGCTGTAAAATGGCCACTCGGTTCAGATCAAATGAAAGAATCCTGCTGCGGGGCTGGTGGAGGCCAGCAACATATTTTAAAAAAACACACCACAGCCAATTACAAAGCAGCATTTTCAGGGGGGAGGTACTCACGCGTGGTTTAGAAGCTCTGCATTTTTGCTGGGTATGCATAATTGATTACAAGGTACTCCTGGAATTTCCTTTTGGACGAAAAGCCCCTGTACACAATGTTTTGAGAATTTGACTGCAAATACCGTGCAGTTCGAGAGCAGCAGATCCTGCAGAAACAAACCATGTACAAAAGGCCAGAGATTAAGACCTTCTTAGACCCTTTCTAAAAATACAAATGAAGGCTGCCATGTAAGAATGTGAAAATATATATATATATTTTCTTTCTGGTGCTGCGTTTGTTGAAGTTAGTGATGAGGGATTAAACAGAGCTCCATCCCACCTCCACCCCTTCTACCTAATGTATTATGAGAATACACCTTGCATGTCTGAGGAGGAACATCATTATCTAAAGCACCTTATTCAGACATTCAAGGGAGGCTGCCTTTGCAGAACTGTGTGACTAAACAGGATCAGACTAAATAGTGTTGTCTGTGAACGAACCACATGTAAGCTTTCGTACTTTCAGGTTGTTTATTTTGACACAGGGTTTTTTTCTCCTGCTTTGTCAAGAGAGCCCTTTCTAGCTCCCAATTCCTTATACAAATGTCTCCCGCAGCGGGTATCCATCTACTTAGGAGGAATGGGTGAAGGTCTAAAGGAGTTCAAGACTGCAGCTCATCTTGAAAAGTGAAAAGAATGGGAACCAAGGCAAGGTTAAACACAAAGGAAATTGATTTCAAGGGCAGCAGCACTGCAGGAAGGCCTTCAAATGTTGGTCAAATATTTTCCCTCTAGCTTAGTTATGAAAAATAATCATGTCCCAGTCAGGTAGCATAAAGTGATGATAAAAGAAACCATTATGACAAAGAATTCTATTGAAAGTCTTCTCACTGTTCCAAAGAATTTGAGTTAATTTCCTTCCTTACAGATAGATTTCCTGCACAACGCCCCAGGATATACTCAAACATCTATTCCCCTTCCTCTTCCTGTCCTCACATGCAGAACTGAGACTGGTGGTGGTGGAAAGATTTATGGCGACCTAAGAACATAAGAACATAAGAAAGGCCCTGCTGGATCAGACCAAGGCCCATCAAGTCCAGCAGTCTGCTCACACAGTGGCCAACCAGGTGCCCCTAGGAAGCCCACAAACAAGACGACTGCAGCAGCACCATCCTGCCTGCGATCCACCCCACCCAAAATAATAGGTATGCTCCTCTGATACTAGAGAGAATAGGTATGCAGCATGACTAATCTCCATTCTAACTAACAGCCATGAATACCCCTCTCCTCCATGAATATGTCCACTCCCCTCTTAAAGCCCTCCAAGCTGGCAGCCATCACCACATCCTGGGGCAGGGAGTTCCACAATTTAACTATGCGTTGTGTGAAAAAATACTTCCTTTTATCTGTTTTGAATCTCTCACCCTCCAGCTTTAGCAGATGACCCCGTGTTCTAGTATTATGGGAGAGTATTATGTCCACTCTCTCCAAACCATGCATAATTTTATAGACCTCTATCATGTCTCCCCTCAGCCGCCTTCTTTCCAAGCTAAACAGCCCTAAGCGTCTTAACCACTCCCCAAAGGACAGTTGCTCTAGTTCCCTAATCATTTTGATTGCTCTTTTCTGCACCTTCTCAAGCTCTGTAATATATCCTTTTTTAGGTGTGGTGACCAGAACTGTACACAGTATTCCAAGTGTGGTCTCACCATAGATTTGTACAAGGGCAGTATGATATCAGCAGTTTTATTCTCTATTCCTCGTCTAATTATAGCCAGCATGGAATTTGCCTTTTTTACAGCAGCCGCACACTGGGTTGACATCTTCATTGAGCTATCCACTACCACCCCAAGATCCCTTTCTTGGTCTGTCGCTGCCAGCACAGATCCCATCAGTGTATATGTGAAGTTGGGATTTTTTGTCCCAATATGCATCACTTTACACTTACTCACATTGAATCTCATTTGCCATTTTAATGCCCATTCTTCCAGTATGCAGAGATCCTTCTGGAGCTCTTCACAGTCCGATTTTGTTTTAACCACCCTAAATAATTTGGTGTCATCTGCAAACTTGGCTACTTCACAGTTTAACCCCAACTCCAGGTCATTGATGAACAGGTTGAAAAGCACTGGTCCCAACACAGATCCCTGAGGCACCCCACTGCTCACATCCCGCCATTGGGAGAACTGACCATTGATTCCTACTCTCTGCTTCCTATTTTTCAGCCAGCTCTCAATCCATAAGAGGACTTGTCCTCTTATCCCATGACTATGAAGTTTGCTTAGCAGTCTTTGGTGGGGGACTTTGTCAAAAGCTTTTTGGAAATCCAGATACACAATATCCACAGGCTCATTCCTGTCCACATGCTTGTTGACGCTTTCAAAAAACTCTAATAGGTTAGTGAGACAGGACCTACCCTTACAGAAGCCATGTTGGGGTTTGCCCAGCAGACCTTGCCCTTCTATATGCTTGACAATTCTATCTTTAATCATGCTTTCCACTAATTTACCCGGAAGAGACGTTAAGCTAACTGGCCTGTAATTTCCTGGGTCCCCCCTGGAACCTTTTTTATAAATGGGTGTTACATTGGCCATTCTCCAGTCCTCTGGTACAGAGGCTGATCGAAGGGACACATTACATATCTTTGTTAGAAGTTCAGCAATTTCCCATTTGAGTTCTTGAAGAACTCTAGGATGAATACCGTCTGGTCCCTGTGACTTGTTAGTTTGCAGTTTATCTAGACGTAACGAGGCAGGAAGTCCTAGAACCACTATTTGCCTCAGTTCCTCATTTTCCCCTCTCCAAAATCTCTGTTCAGGAGAAGGAATCTGCCCTGTATCTTCAACAGTGAAGACAGATGAGAAGAATTCATTTAGTTTTTCAGCAATCGCTTTATCCTCCCTTAGAGTTCCTTTACTCCCATTGTCATCCAGTGGTCCAACCGCTTCCCTAGCTGGTTTCCTACTCCTAATATACTTAAAGAATGTCTTATTGTTTGTTTTGATGTGTTTAGCAATATGCCCCTCAAAATCTTTTTTTGCATCTCTAATTATCTGCTTGCATTTCCTTTGTGCAAGTTTGTGTTTGCTTCTGTTCGCCTCATTTGGGCAAACCTTCCAGTCTCTGAAGGAAGATTTTTTTTCTCTAATTGCTTCCTTCACCTTACCTGTTAGCCATGGTGGTGACCTCTTGGACTTATTACTACCTTTCCTGACCTGCGGTATACAAGCTATCTGAGCCTCTAGTAATGTGGACTTGAGTAACCCCAAGCCTGTAGGGTTTTCAAGGCAAGAGACATTTACAGCCTGTTCCTGAGAAGTCGGCATGCGGAGTCGGCAGGGAAGAGGCGCAGCGGCGCCTCTTCTTAAGCCAATTGACGCATGCTGTGGGAACATTTTCAACGGGGCCAAAAGCCCCATTGAAAACAGCGAGGCTCAAAAGCAGGCGCAGCACCGCTGTTCCCGGCGCCAGCGTATCCGGCCAAGCAAGGATAGGAAGCCGCCTAACCGGCAGCTCCTCCCCCCGCCCCACCCCGAAATGCACCCCTGAGCCAGCACCGGCAGAGGGGGGAGGCGCAGTCCCATGGTGCTTTGCCGCCAGCAGGCCTGGCCTCGCCACCAGCGATTACACGCACTTACGCTGGAGGCAAGGTCACGCCGCCTCCTATGGACTTTCAGCCCATTTTTCAGGAATGGGCTGTTGGAGGTCATTTGCCATTGCCTGCCTCTGCGTAGCGACCTTGGTCATCGCCTCCTATCTAAATACAAACCAGGGCCAAACCTGCTTAGCTTCTGAGATCTGAGGAGATTGAGCTAGCTTGCGCCATCCAGGTCAGGGCAGAACTGGGATTGGCAACTTCTTAATTAGGGATGTCACCAAATTTCATGAATGCATGAAATGTTATGATTTGAACATCCAAGTATTTTACATGGGTTCTCCCACTTGGAATTGTCATACAGTTGTCTTTTCTCCTGGCCATATCTACAAAATTTGATAGAATTGTTTACTGTTAAAATTCATGCTATTTTTTTTTCCATCCGTTGCATAGGAACAGTGCTTGACATTAACATGGTGAAAAAATGTTGTACGGGAACACCAAGGGTAAAAAAGGGGGAATGAAAGTGTCAACATGGCAGTTTAAAAACAAAACGAAAACAAGAAGGTCGTGTTTGCCATCTGTATAGGAATTCTTCAGTATAACCATAGTTTGTTGTGACATCTGAATCTGGACACTTCTACAAATTGGAGTTTCTTTCTTGCCCACAAACTGGCATTCTAAACCTGGATCAAACCACTGCATACCATGGAATTCCATGCCCAGAGTTCCTCCATTCTAAGCCCAGTGATTTCAGTAGGTTTAGACTGGCATCTCTCAGAGCAGAATCATGGTTAGTGGGCAAGAAACAAACCCAGATTTATTACAGCCCCCCAAATTCAGACATTGCAACATATTCAGATTGAAGATTTCAGGAATCTTCTGTCTTGGCTACACATGGGACAAGAGAAGGAAAGGAGGAGGGAAGTGTGCTAGCCTCATGTTCTTCTGATGTCTGAATAGAGAGAGGTGGGGAAGTCATAACGGCCTCTTTCCAACAGAACTAGGGTTGCCACTGGCAGGAGGTTTTGGGGGCGGAGCCTGAGGAGGGTGGGGTTTGGGAGGGGAGGGACTTCAATGCCATAGAGTCCAATTGCCAAGGCAGCCATTTTCTCCAGGTGAACTAATCTCTATTGGCTGGAGATCAGTTGTAATAGTGGGAGATCTCCAGCTAGTACCTGGAGGTTGGCAACCACAAACAGAATCTTTCCAGGCATGGTGGTCACTGATCCAAAAGTGAACACTGGCTCCAGAGTCAGCAACTGGCTCTGGTTTGCTATGAATATTTTCAGGACTAAGATATTTCATGTTTTACTATTATTACCCTCTGAATATGCCTGAAATGCAGAATGGTATATAAATAAAATACCAACCCAGCGCTATTCGGCAGATGTGACCCATTATGCTGCCCTATTCCTTATCACTTTTCCAATGAATATGTTTTCCATTACAATTCTCTATTAATTACAGTATTCTCAACTGAAAGACAATTGTGCAGAGCCACACATACTATATTTATATTCATATAATGTTTCATATTGGGTTAAAAATAGGCAGCATTGTTTAAATCTTTGGGGGAATGTACTGTAGGCTTTAAAAAAAACTCCTGGCGCAGCAGTGCAGAAGGAAATTATGTAATTTTTTTATGCTTAGCAGCAAGAGTGGAGTTTATTTCTAATTCATAATGAAAAATTGGAATTGGTGAGCAGTGGTTTGGGACGTCACCAGGCCTCGAAGCACTAGCTAGATTTACACACAAGACATAGATGGCCATTTGCAGACTAGCTCGTTTTACTTAAACAAACACATAAACAGCTTCTTGCTGGAGAGAAGATTTCAAAGCATAAGAGAGTTGTGTTTTTTTATAAGATAGAATTTCAGAAACTTCAGGAGATCAAAGGTGAGCCGAAATGTAATATTGTTGAGCAAGGCAAGGAGATTCCCTGGTACCCATGGGTAATATTTTTCCCATGACCTTTTCAGCCAGGTTTGAAAGTGTGGTGTTGGCTATCGACAAAACAAGAAAACATTTTGTTGTTTTAAAACACTCTTGCTTGCTCTCGTAAGAAAAGATCTCGAGTTGGAGCTCAAAATAGGGTGGCCTCTGAAGAATGTAGGATAGGATATGAAGGATATGAAGAATAAGTAAGCTGAGGTGGGGTATAGGTTGAGGAATTCATCAGGGAGTTCAAATACGGGACTAATGGGTAGGGAAGTATGGGGCGGATCGGCTGTTAGGCAATCAGCAGTGAGATCCAGCGTGGAAGAATTTTTTTTTGGGGGGGGGGTTCAAGTGACCACAGGCCAAAATGGGGATAAAAAATTATATGGAACAAACATGGAGGTGGGGCACGTCACATCCTTAGAGGCTATAAGGTGGGCTTTTCCAGGAGGCAAAGCTGGATTGTATGAGAAAGTTAAATGGGGAAGGGGAAAATGAATAGGGTAAGGTAGGGAAGTGGGTACGTTTGCTGGAGATCTCCTGCTATTACAACTGATCTCCAGCCGATAGAGATCAGTTCCCTGGAGAAAATGGCCACTTTGACAATTGGATTCTATGGCATTGAAGTTCCTCCCCTCCCCAAACCCCGCCCTTCTCAGGCTCCACCCCAAAAACCTCTTGCCAGCGGTGAAGAGGGACCTGGCAACCCTAGAAGTGGGTAATAAAATTGAATACTTGAAAGGGAAAGACTTTGAAAAGGAGAAGTGGGGAAAATAATTCTAGTAATCAATTATGTACAATGTATTTTTAAATTGCATTGAACTCATGAAGGAACTGGGGGGAAATTGCCCTTGAAAAAGAGAAAGCTATTCTCCAACAGACTGCACAAGTTCCATTTTATCACACACTAAACCATTATATCATATAATTATTCAATGATAGGAACTAAGGTGATTATCTACATTCACAGGACTAGCAAAGTTCAGTGAGAGGGAGCAAGTCGTTATTCACACATTGGTAGAAGCACTGGTGTGTCTGTACAGTGACAAGATCTCACATGCCATTTATTCATGGAAGGTTTTGCATTGGATTTGCCACTCTATAGATGCACGTTTCCCCCCATCTGAATTCTCAAAACTCTGCATGGCGGCTTATTGTTGAGTTTTGAGAATGTGGGTGGGGGAAAAGTGCATCTAAAGAGTGGCAAATCCAAGGCAAAACCTTCCATGAATAGTAAACGACACTGTTACCATCTTTCCTTCACCCTCTGGCAGGGCTACCAATCCCAAAACGGGGCTTGGAGTTTTCCTGGAATTAGTGTGGAGCTTATCCCCACACCACAGCAATCAATTCACCTGTAGGAAGAAGAAATACCATAGAGTTTAGGAGAAACAGAAGTCCTAGAGTGACCTCACAAACCTGCTGAGCTACCTCTCCCTCCATACGTCACCCTCCTTGACCACCACTCCCAAGTATCCAGGCATTTCCCAAGCCAGAGTCGACAGCCTCCAGAAAAATACATTCACAACTGAAAACCACCCATGCATCATCCATGCTAGTCTTATACTAATATAAGACTGTGGATCCACACAGGTTCAAATAATGAACCCATATTCAGGTATGTGCAGATTAGAAACAACAGACTGGGACCCACAAAGAACTTGAAGGCAGAGATCACCCCATCCCCCCCACCTTTGCTTGCTTCCCTCTCCCCCACCCCTTCTCTGTCACTCATGCCCCCCTCTCTTTCTGTCTCCCTCCTTCTCTGTCACTCATCCCCCCCTCTGTCTCCCCTCACCCCTTATCTGTCACTCATGCCCGTCTCTTTCTGTCTGCCCCCAGGGCCTTCTCTGTCACTCTTCTTCTTTCTCTCTGTCCCCTCCCCACAAGACTCATGGGGGGGGGTGGCTCGCTTGCCTGCCCCCTTCCTGCCACTATGCCTGCCTGGCCATCCCCCTGCAGCTGCTCTGGCCTCCCAGCCACATGCCCTATGCCACTTTTCTAATCACTTGCTCAGTGGCCCAGTCATCTGCCTCATGTTGTGGTGGTGGCAAAAGAGGGACATTGGGGTGGGGGGGATGAAGCTCCTGTTCCTCATCCACCCGCTGAGGCAGCAGCAAAAGGGGATTTGCCTAACCTGCCCTGCCATTCTTCTCTCTGATGTTCTGGCTGCCCAACTCAGTGGCAGTGTTGACAGGGGTGGGGGGAGCAGAGGCTTCTCATTGACCTGCTCACCTCCAGCTCTGCTGATGGAGCAGCAGCTTCAGTGGCAGGGCATGGGGGGGGCAGCATAGGCTCCCCCTGCTGCTCGCCCACCTCCGGTGCTGCCATCTTAGTGGCTATTTCAGCAGTGCTGGGAACACTGGAGCTTTGCCCATCTGGCCCTCACTAGGGTTGCTATTACAACTGACCTCCAGCCGATATAGATCAGTTCACCTGGAGAAAATGGCCGCTTTGGCAATTGGACACTATCCCTCCCCTCCTCAAACCCTGCCCTCCTCAGGCTCTGCCCCCAAAATCTCCTGGTATTTCGGAACCTGGAGCTGGAAACCCTAGTTATCACACTTCCAGGATCAGAGGACCATGCCTATTATTTTGGGTGGGGTGGAACACAGGCAGGATGGTGCTGCTGCAGTCGTCTTGTTTGGGGGCTTCCTAGAGGCACCTGGTTGGCCACTGTGTGAACAGACCGCTGGACTTGATGGGCCTTGGTCTGATCCAGCAGGGCCTTTCTTATGTTTTTATGAGACTACCGCAGCAGCAGGTGGGAACAAGGCGGCTATTGTGTGCACAAGCGCAGACAACTGTTTTCTGTTTTTAGATTTGTTGGGGGGTTCTCTTTTGTAAGGTTTATTTTTTTCTTCAAACTTGGGGTGGGTCCCTCAAGTCTGGGGCGGGGGGGATCATCCTTCTGTCAACATGGCCCAATCCACAGATATAAGTATCCACAGATCTGGCTCCGTTGAAACATATTGGTGAATTGGTGGAACTGGGTTTTCAAAAACCGGAGCTTCTGGGTGTTTGAGAGGAGATGTCAAATCTGGGGACATGTGTGTTTTCATCTTCTTTTCATAAAACATAAAATACAACAGGGGGGGAAAGCCGCATACATTAAGCCAAGTGCTGGACTGCGTTCAATTATGTATCTTTTCACTTATGCAGAATGTTATTAGAGGAGTGTCTTGTTTTTGCTCCACTAACAATGAGCAATCCCTGCAGACTTCACTCAGCAGTCACCCACAATCATGGCCATTGTTTTCTACATTCACATACATTTAACATCACCCGATGCTCCATTTCACTTGCTGCATAAACCCATTTGCAAGAGGAGGGGGAAAATGTTGCCTTTCAAAATATTTGATCAGAACATTTTGACATCCCCTTAATTTATGTCCTATGTCTGTATTCCCCATCATCAGAAACGCATACATCAACCATTCCACCTACAGTAGAAAATACAACAAAACAATAAAACATGAATATCAAGCGCAGATGTTCGAACTTATCAGGATGAAAAGTAAAGAAGAAATAGGGAAAGGCAAGCGAGCTTTGTCTTGCTCATAATCAAAGCCAGGAGACAAAGAACAAAGGAATCAATATGAGAATTTCAGACATATCGTGAGATATTTTCAGGGCACCCACTGTGTTAAAGATCTCCATATTTCTCAACAACACAGGGCTATACAGTATTATTCTGATCCCTTCAGATCAGTGTTTTTCAGATCCACTCTCCATTGAAAAATCCCACTGTATTATAAAAGATTCTGTGGCATATTTAAAGGCCGCAGTTCTCAAACTGTGATCTAGGGACACTTGGGGTCCACAATTTATTTGTTTGCTGGCTGACTTGCTTCATTTATCATCCACCTTTCCTGTTGAAACTCAAGGTGGATCATGGAATTATAAAATGGCCGCTTTGGCAATTACCTGGAAATAGATGGCAGTTTGATGTGTATTTTTAAGACCTCAAAGTCTTAGATGGAATTGCTTCTGGTGGACGAAGTCATTCTTTCCAGCTCTGGGTAACAGGTTTGGCAGGGTTTTCTGGGGTGTTCTAAAAACCTGCAATACCTGTTTGACCACAGCAGTCTAGGGTTGCCAACCTCCAGGTGGTAGCTGGAGATCTCCCACTATTCCAACTTATCTCCAGGTGACAGAGATCAGTTCCCCAGGGAGCCTGCCCTCCTCAGGCTCCGCCCCCAAAATCTCCAGGTATTTCCCAACCTGGAGCTGGCAACCCTACAGCAGTCAGTAGGAAAATCCACATATGGAAAGTGAAAATCCACATACGGGAAGTGAAAATGACAGCATGTTTCTCATGCACTGAAGAGTTTTGCCCAGGGAAAGGTACTCTACGATGCAGACCCACAATATACATTTGGAGACGCCAGTTCTAGTCTCCATCTTCCACCACATCAGGTGATTGTTGACAAGTGTGAGCATCTTTTTAATTGAAGCTGGGATGTGTCATGATGGGTGGTGATCTCTGGATTTTGACTTTTCCTCATTATATGCAGGCAGAACAATTAATGTGTCTTCCTTTAGTGATGCCAGTGCCACAGGGGTGGTTGGCTGCTGTTTACCAGCAATTTTAGATAGAAATATATGATATACAGTTAAAAAGCAATATTCTGGTTACTAGTCATTGTACAGAGTTGTCAACTGACGCCATAAAACCAGGGATTGCTGATGTGCCTTTAATTGTGGCTTCAGCAAGCAGGGCTTTTCCCAGCATGGAGATAAAACTCTAAAAGCACTGCTCCGGCGACCATTTGAAAAGCTGGCAACCCTGCCATCAGGTGATCTTTCTTAGAAAGGCCATTGAATGCCCTCTGTCCAAAGTGACCTGAGTGTGATCGGCCAACCCAGTTGCCCCCCGAATAATGGCCAAGTCTAAACATCTGACATAAGGTGCTTTCAAGCTCCTCTTTGTTTAGGCATGAATTGTTCATTTTTATGCCTTTTGTACACTGCCTGAAGGAAAGACAAATGATCCAAGGGATGTTTTACATTATCTGTTGTGGCAGAGGTTACCCCAGTGTTTATCTGATCCTCTTTTATTGTATTATAAATGGTGAGATACTTTGCATGTCATACAATAGCCATTAATTCTGGCACACATTTGCGCATAGGATTATTTTTTTTAATTTAAAATTTATTAGATGAAAGATAACTCATTTTGTCTAAGGTTTCTTCAGATGCAAAATAAAAATACTGTGGCAATCTCATTTAATAGAATGCGTCCCTCTCCCCCAACTAATTTAGAAATATGAGCCTCCCTTCTGTTTGCATTAGAAAAGCAACTCTTTCCACAGATCACATGCTACCCCATCCGGGAGCTCCTAGTCCTGAAACTTAGGCCGAAACCTTTCACTGCCAACAGCTACTCACGTAACCCAGCCTTAGCAGCTGCTTCCCATATTTCTGTTAAAGATACAGAATGCCTCCCATGAGTGACTCCTGTATCCAAGGAGAGGTGCAAATGTCATGTTGGAATTTAATTATTAATTGTGCTACATCAGCTGCCCCATTCCAAAGCCTTGAGATGGGCATCAATATAAAAAAGCATATAGTAAAACAATTTCTAGAAATTTTGAAGCCATGGAATAAAAATCAAACCAACACAAATGCTGGGGGAAATTGATGAGTGCAATACTTTCTCCTCCAACCTAAACTTATGTTACTGCTTTACAAAATAAAATGCACTATTTATAATTTAGTTAGCCCACAAAATTGTACTGTTTGGCATGTTTGTGGAATTTAAAAATGTATTTGTCTTAGATCTCTACAAGCCGAAGTGCAAATATACTCAGTGTTAGAGAAAGAATGCTGAAAACTGCTGCATCCATTGCTACCGAAGCACCTATATCTTAGCTTTTGTCATCTGAGAGTCAGGAGATTGACATTAGAAAACAAATTTTACAGTAAACAAAAGAAAGTGCACTATTTGGAGAGAAACCAAACATTCCCAATAGCTCTAACAGCATCTTTACATATCAGGTAGGGTTGCTGAGGAGGGGGAGACTGTAGCAAACTCGGTTCACACAACACCATGACATCACTTCCAGTTTTGTACTTCCAGTTGCACAAAAACCATAGAGATTTGGGCAATTCCTAGTGTGTCGCATGACATCATTATGTCACTTCTGGGTATGCAACCAGAAGCAGTGATGCCAGTCCCCTCCCCCTTTCAGCCTGCTGCTCCAGGAGCCCTGATATCAAAGTAAATTTTATGTAGTTATCATCAAAAACATTATAGCATTTTAATTGTCAGAATTAATCACATCATATGCTATACTCTAGAATCAGAACTTTGCTTATCTCAGCATAGATTCCTAGAAGTCTGGGCTACAAGAGTTTTAACTCTTGAGAGCCAGCGTGGTATAGTGGTTAAGAGTGGTGGTTTGGAGCGGTGGAGTCTGATCTGGAGAACCAGGTTGGATTCCCCACTCCTCCGCATGAGTGGCGGAGGCTAATCTGGTGAACTGGATTTGTTTCCCCACTCCTACAAAAAAAGCCAGCTGGGTGACCTTGGGCAAGTTACAGCTCTGTTAGAGCTCTCTCAGCCCCACCTACCTCACAGGGGAGGGGGAGGGGAAGGGAAGGTGATTGTAATCCGGTTTGAGTCTTCCTTATGACTTTCGGGTTGGGGAGAGTGGAGTTGAAATGTAATATATAAATAAATGGTAGAGAAAGTCAGCATATGAAAACCAACTATTCTTCTTCTTCTTAACAAGATATGAACCCCGCCTGGAGAGTTTAGGGCAAGTTATAACCTTTAACAAGTTTCCCATCCTCCATACCATATGCTCCCTCAGTACCTAATTACCAGGGACAGCCCTTATTTTCTAAGATAGAAATTCATATTGACTTGCTGTGTACACTAGAACCATAATTCTCAAACTTCAGCTACCCAAGGCTCTCCATTTTGATAATAATTTTTAATGAACTTTTCTCTTCTCCCTCACTCAGCAGGGATGAGATACCTTAGGCCCCTTTCAGATTATCATTCTAAACTGGATGCTATCCGTTGTTGGCCCAATTCCTTATGCTGAACTATTGGTTGTCAGCAACTAATCCACACATTTTCTGGCTAGTGTTCTGAGATAATATGAAATCTAGGCGCCTGGGGATGGTAACAGCTCTATGAATGCCTATCCTTCACAACAAGGGGAAGCCATTTCTGTTCCCTTTCCCAAGAGAATCTCTGTCCTCATTCAGATAACTAAGAAGTCTCAATTTTCACATCAACCAAATGACTTGGTAAGGTTCACTAACTGTTCTTACAAATGAACTGTGAAGCCCTTGGAATATCTTTGTGGGTAAAATGCCATGAACATGGGTAGCCTGATCTTGTCAGATCTCAGAAACTAAGCAGGATCAGGATTAGTACTTGGATGGGAGGCTACAAAAGTCAGGGGTTGCTACGTAGAGGCCGGCAATGGCAAACCACCTCTGTTCCTTTCTTGCCTTGAAAACCCTTCGGGGTTGCCATTAAGTCAGCTATGATGCCATTGTACCGACAACATCGAGGCCTAGCCCTCATTTTAAGCCCAGTGAGACCCCACTCCTTGCGAGGGTCTGGCAACCCTAGCCATTCACACACTGTCATCCTAACCTACCTCACAGGGTTGATGTGAGATAAAATGGAGGAGGGGGCAATGATGTAAGCTTCTTTGGGTCCCCACTGGGGTATAAATAAACAGGGTATACATAAACAGGGTATACATAAAAATAAATAAATAATAGATGCAGCTGAAGATTAGGGTTGGCAACCCCCAGGTACAAGCTGGAGATCTCCTGCTATTTCAACTGACCTCCAGCCGATAGAGATCAGTTCACCTGGAGAACATGGCTGCTTTGGCAATTGGTACCACATGATTAGTTCATAACAAAACATATTACCAGGACTATGCATACCTGAAACATACACACACACACACACACACACACACTTTGAGCAAGTGCCGTTATTCATTTAACTGTGAATGGGAGGCAACTTGGGGGTGAAGCAAGATCAGAGGAGGAATACACAAATCTGTGATGTGCTCACAAAAACATTCTACCGGAGACCATTGGGAGGTGTTCCTTTAGTAGCTTTCGCTTGAATCTAAGTTTGAAACATGGGATCTTTCAGGAATGTCACATCCTTTTATGTTCTCCATTTTAACCATTCTTATTCATTGCTGAGTTTACACCCAGTCCAACCAGAGGCAGCAGAAGAAAAAGTGCCTAAACAAACAGAGGGGGCCTTGGGGATTCGGTAATGGGTACAGAGCACGCATACCGTAATCATTCTTTTGATTTGTGCTCAGATATGTTTTCTCCTTGCCTTGCAGAGAATGTGTGCTTTCCCTCCGGATTACAAATAATCTGAATCTGGATAAAACCATTACAAAGTGCCCTTCACAACACCGCACCTGCATCTGAAATGAACGCGTGATTGAAAGCCTAAACGCAAGGCTTTAAAACTTTGGGAATAGGCGCCCGAGTTTGTGCCTGCACGCCACATGCCACAATAAAGAAAGAGGCAGTTAGAGTAACCAGCTTCATTCTTGACTCTTAAAGTCTTCTTTTTGTACCAGCATTTAGTAGATTTCATAACACAAAAATATTTTTGTCTGGTTTTTGGACTAAGTAACAGGGTGCAAAGGAAAGAGGGATCAATTTTTTAAAGAGTTCCCATCTGTTGAAGGCCTTTTCTAACCACTGCAATAAGAGGTGGATCTATGCTATACTAACACTTGTGCCACCAAAATACAAAGCAACTAGTATCATATTCCTACCCACACATAATGAAAAGCTGGGAACCCAGTAGCACCATATCCCATTCTTGCAACAGGAGTAAAGGAAGAATTGTAACAGAATAATAACCATTTTCTTATACCCTTGTCTTTTCCAGCATGGTGTGAAGAAATGGACTATCAAGCCCCTCTTGTTCCTTCTGGTTGGTCCACAGGAGGTCAAAAATACCCAAGTATCCACCCAGTGTTGATGTCCATTCCCCTCATTCCTAGGGTTGCCAGGTGGTGGCTGGAGATCTCCTGCTATTACAACTGATCTCCAGGTGCTTTTTCTTCTTCTGCCTCTCCAAACCCTGCCCTCCTCAGGCTCCACTGTTTCAGTGGCAGCTGCCACCACAGTGTTGGCTTTATTCTATCTCCCTCCTCTTTCCCACTGTATTTTTTAAGTTGCCCTCTTCTCCCCTATACTTGGACTTCCTCTGGGTGTGTGGCTTCGCTTCCTGCAGCAGCCATTTTGTGGTTGGTTCCGCCTCCTGTGGCAGCCACTTTGTGGTTGTGCCTACCAGCCAGTGTCAGAATTGCAAAGGTGCCCACAGGCTCAAAAATGGTGGGGAACCTTGTTCCAGGTGGTCAATATTTTGATGAGAAGTAATAAAAAATGTATCTTTTTCATTGTGCCATCTGATGTTGTGTCTCAGTGGTTTCAGACCACAATAAGACTACTTTAGCAGGGGCTAGGTGGAGTTCAGAGATGCTCAATCACCTGCTGGTTCAGCTCACATCCTGCTGCATATCATGCGCCTGGAGCCAACTGGTCAACAGGCAGTTCATGTTGTTCATGAGCAGCTCGGGCCTGTTCAGTGGGTTATTTTTTTGTCCATCCAATGTAGGGTTGCCATACCCCACCAGGGGGTGGGGGATACCCTGATTTGGGGCCCCTCCCCTAGTACCATTCAGCTGGCCAGTGGGGGTCTTGCCAGCAACAGACTGAGACAGAGCCCCCATGTCATCAGTGACATGTCAACATCACTTCTGGCATTCGTTGGAAGTGATGTCATCATGTTGCCAACAACATGTGGACGCTCTGGAGTTCGGGCAAAAACTCTATGGTAAGAACGGCTTCTACCATAGAGTTTTTGCCCAAATACCAGAGTGGCCCCACATCATCGTTGATGTGATGACATCACTTCCAGAGAGCACCAGAAGTGATGTTGACACATCGCTGACAATGTGGGGGCTAAGCCTCAGTTTGTCACTAGGAAGTACTCCACCCCTCTCTCGTTGGTTGCCAGGAAACCCTAATCCAAGGTCACACAAACTCTCTCACACACACATACTCATCACTGCCACGTCGCTGTACCTCGCTGCTAGTTGTTTAAAGAATGAACAAAAAACTCAGTCATGTATACATAAAAACTGTGTGGTTTTTTAAAACAAGTTAAAACAAGTCTGTCCATTTGGGTTCATTTATGTGTCTGTCTGACCTATGTTAAATGGCTGCCTGTGTGTTTGGATCTGCAGGAGTTCACACATGCATGTTTTCACACAGCCTTGTGGGAGTCATAGCTTTACACACATACCACCCGCATTTAACTCCCTGACCCAACCATCCAATTTAGTCTCACCTACTGCACGGGTGCAAAAGCAGCAACAAGGAAGAAAGAAATGAATCTCTACCACCACAGCTAATGTGCAGCTGCTATTCAAGTTGGACGAATGTGACATGAGGAGATCCAGGGCTTGGCCTGGTCTATCATGGCTGTCGACAATGGCATGTTCAGCTGCTGAACATATTCACTATGAAGTTCTTAGCATTGCAACATTTCAGCTCCTCTTCCTTGACGTAGGCTGAGAAGTTTGGCCAGGGGCTGGACCTTCCCTCCCCTCCCCTACTGTAGAAGCAGAATATGAAGAAGACAAGGGCGGATTTTACAGGTGCCACTTAAAGCATTTTCAATTTCTATGCTGTTGGTGATGTGCACATATAAAAGATGGAAATACAGTTTTAAACAGACTGGTATAGGTTTTATAAACTGACTGATGGCCATGCAGGAAGGTGGACATAAAATTGCATTTCAGCCTATCTGTTGTTGTTGCATGTTACCTGTGAGCGGATGCTGGCCCACAAACACACACATGCACACACCTGCCTATATATAAAAGAAAGCTCAGAGAATCACACACACATTTCCAGGAAATTTGGATTTAAAAATTCCAGTGGGACAGCTGTGTTAGACTGTTGCAGCTAAAACAAGAAGAAGTTTTGTGGCTCCTTAAAAACAGATTTATAGAAGCATGAGTATCTGTGGGAGAAAGTGGGCTCTAGATCACAAAAGTTTATTCTTCGATAAATCAGTCTTTAAGGTGCCACAAGACTCCTGTGAAGTGATTCTATCTTCAGAGGAAGTATTCTCATGATACGCCTGACTATGGGCATCTTGTTCATACTGGCCAATCTTAAAGTAGTTCCTTCTCTTTGAAAAAGGGCTAGGTGCTATGGAAATGAGTCAACCTCCACGCATTTCTTCGGGCATTTACTGTCCATCATGTTAAATATAGGCACATAAAATATTGTTTCCTAGTTTAGTGAACTGTGATGGCCTGATCGATGCAAGGACTATTTCTTGCTACTGGAACAGTGGCTACAGTTAAAATTCACACTCCAGATGATATTCTTCTGAGGCTTTTGCCTTTCCATTCTTTAATAGTCCCAATCCCACTTTTTAAAGCCTTCATTTCTTGCAATTTCTTTAGCGTCAATCACAGTCAAATATAACTGGGGTGGGCCACTGTGGCACGACTTTCTTGTCCGGCCAGAAGGAGGAGTTTGTTGAGGTCACTAATGATGTTAAGAAAAATTCTCTTAATTCCTCTTTACCAATATCCCCCTAAAATCAAACAATCCCTCCCCCTTTTTTATGAATTTGATGTCAGTTTCTAATCAGTTCTGTTCTGACCAAAGAGCAATTCCAAGAGAGGAGAGGTAGCAAGGGAGGTTCTGCAAAATTGTAGAATTTCACTCTGTAGATGCTCAGAGGCTGGCAGTGCCTTCCCAAGCCTTCCTATCCTCCTGCTACAGCACCATCCTGTGGTGTGTCACATAAAACATCTACAAGGGCTAAAGTTACAAAGAGTGCCTTGATTTTTCTGCAAGGTGAAATCTAAAAGAAATGAAGCCGAAACTCCTCTTTTTAAAGTGAAAAAGAGAATAAGAGGAATCAATGGCTATATCTTGAAAAGTAAATTTCAAAAAGGAGAAAGAAATTCTTCTCCCCATAACAACGCTATCTCACCAACTGTTTCTCTCCTGCCTTGCTGTGGTTTCTGTCCCAGCAGTTCCTACCTCTAAATCTCCTGCCTATAGTATTGGGAAAGCAGGCAGTTTTCATTCCCTCCCCTCTTTTATTGGAGGTTCAAACACACAGAGAGAGAGAAATTAAAGAAACAGGAGATAATTGCAAATTTCTGTCTCATATAGTGCGTCTGTTTTTGATGCTTGGGATTCTACAGAGGCGGAGGAAGAGTTTCCTTCTATTTCAGAGATTTATATCCCAGCCAGAGACCGAGGGGGGGGGGAGAGAGAGAGAGAGATTGCCAACCTCCAGGTGAGGCCTGGAATCTCCTGGAATGACAACTGAACTCCGGACAACAGAGATCAGTTACCCCGGATGAAATGGGTGGTTTGGAGTGTGGATTGTATGTCATTATAGCCCACTGAGATCCTTCCTCTATCCAAACCTGCCTTCCCCAAGCAAATCCCCCAAATCTCCAGGAATTTGTAAACCTGCTGCTGGCGACCCTAAGAGAGAGAACAGCTAGATTCGAATCCAGGAGCACCTTAGAGACCAAGAAGATTATGGGGGTATAAGCTTTCGAGAGTCAAAGCTTTCCCTATTCCAACCCAGTAACTAGGGTTGCCAGGTCCCTCTTCGCCACCAGCTGGAGGTTTTTGGGGTGGAGCCTGAGGAGGGCGGGGTTGGGGAGGGGAGGGATTTCAATGCCTTAGAGTCCAATTGCCAAGGTGGCCATTTTCTCCAGGTGAACTGATCTCTATCGGCTGGAGATCAGATGTAATAGCAGGAGATCTCCAGCTAGTACCTGGAGGTTAGCAAAAACACAGTGACCTATGCTGAATTAACTAAGTTTGTAACAACAACCAGCATGTAGGCTCAAATTTAAGATATATGGTATACAATGATATACCACTAATATACTCTATAATAATAAACACAAACTGATTTGAGATTTAAAGGGAAAAAGTGTTATTCTCACACGTAATATTCTATATTGGTGTTAAATTCAACCTGGAGGTTGGCAACCCTACCAGTAACTATTTATCCACACTGGGTTCAATGTTTTGTGACATTAGCCACTGCCAGAACTGGATAGCTTTGGATACAAATATTCCTGGAAACATAAATCGCTGCAATTCATCATCCCAGGGAGTAACCCCTCCCTCACCCTCCAGTCTTTGCAGTGCAAATGCCAGATGCACTTAATGATTCAAACAAAAACTGTGTCTGTCTGCTGCTGCTTCCATGCAGAGAGTCCACCTTTTCTTCTTTTTCAGATCACAGCATGAATGTTTAACTGTGCTTAAGAATTGTTCGTCACATTTTAAAAACACACAGCCCACTTTTGTAAAAAAAAAAAAAAAAAAAAAAAAGTTGAAAAACTGACCAGAGGGGGCTCCTAGTTTACAGGCGCTGGCCAATCTGCCCTGTACAGAGCCAGCTTCTGACTCAGACAGGAAGAACCCACCCTGTCTCATCCCCCGTGAAATGTGACGAGTTCACTTCGGCAACACATCACTCATCATGAGTGTCACTACACATCCTTTAAAAAAGAAGTACAAGTGTGAGTCATCATTACGTGTTTTTGCATACCGCTGATTTTAACGGTTGAGTTCAGCATGGGATTTGGGCAGCAACTGCATGCTGATCTACTGGCAAACCAGTCTCAGACCTCCTCCCATTAAATCCAAAAGGATTTGAAAGTACTTAACATTTCCTGAATCATGTCCTATGATTTTTCATCCCTTGTTTTGTTTATGCGTTACTGGGCCAGTCTGTGTTTTATAATCTGACCCACAACCCAGCAGTACTAGAGTTTACGATGAGTTGTTTGCACATAAATCCCTGCCAAGAGAAAGCGCTAGTTTTTAAAAGAGTTTAAATTCTATTGATTTGAGGCGGGGCGAGGGGCAGGTGGACTTAAATCCAAATACTTCAATTGAACAAGATTGCGGATTGAGCTATTGGTTTGTAATCACCGACAAGCACTAAGGTGTAGTCTTTCAAGTGTGTTCTCTGTAGCTTCTAGTGCCTGGCTAGACCGAGGGCCAGTTCTAGAGTTTCATTGACTCAAGAGGCCCTTGTTGCTACTTCAACAGCAGGGGGAGGGAAACATTTTTGATGCCATTTAATCTCCATTTTTCTTTTAAACCCATTATCTGAGACAATTCTCATTGCTTTGTTCACTGTATACATTATATTGCTTTTAGCACATTGTTCTCTGATTTTGAGATCTATTTTCATTGCATTTTTGGTTGTATCGTACTGATCTTATTGTATTAATTTTAGTTGTGTAATTCATCTTCAGTCTCAGCAAGAAAGGGGAACTATAAACAAAGTAAGTAAATCCATAAATGAACAAACTACACCTTATGAGAAATAACTGTGAACAGATCTCTCGACATTATCTGTAACATTAAAAAGCAGCTTTACCGCACGTATCCTTCCTTGTCTCCAAAGTGTTATTAGCCACAGTAGGAGCAAAAACACAATTTGAGTACCTATCATTTCTCCCTTTTTCTGTTAATAGCAGCTGGGGGGGTTATTTCTAATGCTGGACACTTCCTAACTGGACTACTATCACCTGTTTTATGTGAAGATACCTTTGGAGTGCTAAAAAAAAATCTAAATAGTCCAAAATATGGCTGCCAGCCTATCGGTAGGGCTAAGCTGATGGCTAGGGTTGCCAGGTCCCTCTTTGCCACCGGTGAGAGGTTTTTGGGGTGGAGCCTGAGGAGGGCGGAGTTTGGGGAGGGGAGGGACTTCAATGCCATAGAGTCCAATGGCTAAAGCAGCCATTTTCTTCAGGTTAGCTGATCTCTATCGGCTGGAGATCAGTTGTAGCAGCATAAGATCTCCAGCTAGTACCTGGAGGTGGGCAACCCTACTGATGGCAGTGTATTACTCCTATTTTGTTCTCTCTACTTTGAAAGACATTTAGTTTCTGGACCAAAATCAAAGAGGTGGTTGTAACCTTTAAAGTAATCTGGAACCAAAAGGATCACCTTCTTCCTTCAAGGCCTGCCTGAGCACCGAGATAATCACTGCAGGTCCTTCTCCCTGTGTCCCCCACACACACTGCTGTCCATGAGAAAGAGTGCATTCTCTATAGCAGAACCACAGCTCAGGAACTTCTTCCCATGGGAAGCCCAGCTGATCCCATCTTTGCTTTCCCCCACCACCACCACCACCACATTCTGAAGAGAATCTTCCCAGGAAGGCCTTTCCTGGTTATGCTGTTGAGGCTGGCGCTGTTCTTTTAGCAATGCTGGTTTATCGACAGTGGTAAAAACTTTAGTGGCTGCCTTATTAGTACATATTTGTGTATTTAAAACGGTGTTTCTAACTCGATGTCAGTCACTTGGAGGGTCCATGTTTTGATGGAATGGTGGCATCTAAAGGGGGTTTAATAAATAAATGTCTGGGATTCCCAAGGAGCTGCAAATAGAGAGGAAGGGTGCTACAAGCGGCCTACCGACCCAGGGCTGGTTAAAGGTATTTTGTCACCCCTGGCAAAGAGCACCCATTTCCTTCTGTGGCGATGGAGCCGTTCAAGTCTGACCTGGCCAGCGGCTGCATAAGTCAGGAGACTATACCCATCACCCTGAGGTACAGCTGTGCCCTCCTCAGTGTGCCTCCCAAAAAGAGACACTCAGGTAGTTTGGCTGGAGAACTGGCCCGGCACAGGCCTCATGATTCACAGGCTTGTTCTGGAGATTATGTAACGCGCATTCACATTCCGTTTCCCTCTGCAGTAAATTCAATTGTGTGACTCTATAAATATATACAGTCTATTGTCACTTCTGCCATATTCCCTTTAAAAGAATCAGTGATAATCTTCGGGTACCCTGCAAATTTCTATCTGCCAAAAAGGGAGCAAGTAATCTAAAATTCTTCCCACATACTCCCACTTCAAGATCTATTTATCTTAGTCACAACTGTATGAGCAGAATGCAGAAAAATTATTTCTCAGAGTAAAAATGTGCTGAAGTCCTGAGGAAACGTCCACATGGCTGAAACGTCTTGCATGGTCATGGCCCTCCAATTGCAAAGCAAGCTTTTCTAAGAAAGATTCAAATGCAAAGGGAAACATGACATTCTCCACCCTCCTGTTTCACTGCCTTTTAAAACACAGTACACGGGGACCGACCAGGCAGAGTTGTCAACCCTCAGGTTGTAGCTGGAGATCTGCTATTACAACTGATCTCCAGCCGCTAGAGATCAGTTCACCTGGAAAAAATGGCCGCTTTAGCAATTGTACTCTATGGCCTTGAAGTCCCTCCCCTCCCCAAATCCCACCCTCCTCAGGCTCCACCCCAAAAACCTCAAGGGACCTGGCAACTAGGGTTGCCAACCTCCAGGTAATAGCGGAAGATCTCCTGCTATTACAACTGATCTCCAGCCGATAGAGATCAGATCACCTGGAGAAAATGGCCACTTTGGCAATTGGACTATGGCATTGAGGTCCCTCCCCTCCCCAAACCTCGCCCTCCTCAGGCTCCGCCCCCAAAATCTCTCACCGATGGCAAAGAGGGACCTGGCAACCCTACTGGCAACCCTAGAACAGGCCTATACTTCCCCCAGAAGACCTTATACTTTGTTTCAGTTCTGTTACAGATTTCTGCTTAGTTTCATTTTTCTGCAACCCAAATCTTAATACGTTGTTTATTGGATATCCCATCCTGTTGATTGTATTGACCTACACTGTGTAAACTACCTTGATACTCCATGAGAAATGGAGGCTATAAATAAAGTTGTGATTCCAGGAGAACTCCAGGCCCCAGTTGGAGATTAGCAACCCAGATTTGGGGCCTCCATCCTATTTAGCATGGATGTTTCTTGGCTATTTCTGAAGTTAAAGAGAAGTTAATAGGGTTCATCTATAGGCAACTAGCTGGGGGCCAAAACAGATGAGATAAGAAAGATTTTAGATTAGGACATTTTGTGGTTTCTTAACAACCTAATTTGCAGTCCCAGGCAGCTTTGGAAAAAACAAGGAATAGTAGCTGGGGGGGAAGGTGTTTAACACTTTCCTCTAATGCTACAAACTTAAATAGCCTCATCAAAGCAGCAATTAGCTCCATGGGTGGGAAAAGACAGGTTCAAGCAGTTGTTAAACCTCTTCTCTTCTTCCCTCTTCTGCCTCCTGGCCTTGATCTTTAACAAAATCCTGCACAGCTGTTATCTGCCTTTTTAAAAACACTGGGAAGCCGAGCTCATGGATTTCCCACCACCTCACCTAGTTAGACCTTACTGAGTCTGTTGCTGAAGTGACAGTTGAAGTAGGACCTGTGTGCCTCCCGGCTTCCACTCTTAGCCACTACAGTATGCCAAATCAGTCCTGAGGAGTTTGTAGGGTTGCCAGGTCCTTCTTCACCACTGGCAGGAGGTTTTGGGGCAGAGCCTGAGGAGGGCAGGGTTTGGGGAGGGGAGGGACTTCAATGCCATAGATAGGGTTGCCAACCTCCATGTACTAGCTGGAGATCTCCTGCTATTACAACTGATCTCCAGCCGATAGATACCAGTTCACCTAGAGAAAATGGCCGCTCTGGCAGTTGGACCCTATGGCATTAAAGTCTCTCCTCTCCCCAAACCCCTAAACCCCACCCCCTCAGGCTCCTCCCAAAAAACCTCCCACCGGTGGGTTAGAGGGACCTGGCAACCCTAGCCATAGAGTCCAATTGCCAAAGCGGCCATTTTCTCCAGGTGAATTGATCTCCATCGGCTGGAGATCAGTTGTAATAACAGCTAGTATATGGAGGTTGGCAACCCTAGGGGCTTGGAAGAAGAGTATCAAAACACAGAAAGGAACGGCTATTTGAGAGCTAAAGAGAGACTCCCATAGCAGTCCCACAAGCCATAGGCCCAGATGTGAAAGGCTCTTAGGACCCAGAAACATCAACATCTAGTCTTCTTGCAGAGGGAACCTATTTCAGTATTTGCCAACAGCTCCAGAACAGCTAAGGTCCAAATTTCAAAATTAGTCTGAGAATGGTCAAGCAATGAATGAAATGGAGAGTGGGGGTCCCAACGTATTATTATCTGGATAGCTGGCGTGTGTTTAACATGTTTTTTAGGGAAAGCTATTGTTCAAATAAGCGCTATAAGTCCTGACAAGAATATTTACTTTGAAGTGCCCTAGAAGCACTTGCAACATACATAGTTGAATGAAAACTATATTAGCAGCCTGATCCAATTCATATCTACTCAGAAGTAAGTCCCACTGAGCTCAATAGAGTTTATTCCTGTAGGCTGTCACCTAAAGGTAAAGGTCCCCTGTGCAAGCACCGGGTCATTCCTGATCCATGGGGTGACGTCACCTCCTGATGTTTCCTAGGCAGACTTTGTTTACGGGGTGGTTTGCCAGTGCCTTCCCCAGTCATCTTCCCTTTACCCCCAGCAAGCTGGGTACTCATTTGACTGATCTCGGAAGGATGGAAGGCTGAGTCAACCTTGAGCCGGCTGCCTGAAACCGACTTCCATCGGGATCGAACTCAGGTCTTGAGCAGAGCTTTTGACTGCAGTACTGCAGCTTAACACTCTGCGCCACGGGGCTCCTATAGGCTGTCACCTACATTAATAAAATATAAGTGTCTAATTACATGCAAACCATAAACCGCAATAGCATGTTCAAAAGATCAGTGTAATAAAAATGCTGCAATAAATAAATGACTCAATATGTCAGGAAAAGTCTCTGCCATTTATGCCCAAATGTATGAATTTGGATTTATTTGTCCTAAGTCAAAAATATAACTCGTCTTCATTTTTATAGATTTATTAACAATAATATTTTTTTACTACCTCTCAAACTTTCAGAAATCTAGTGCTGTCTTTCTCTGTTATGGTGATATCACCTGAAGAAACATCAGGCTACCATACGCTGAATCAGAACATTGGTCCATCAAGGTCAGCATTATCTATGCAGACTGGCAGTGGCTCTCTAGGGCAGTGGTTCCCAAAGTGGGCAGTACCACCCCCTGGGGGGAGGTGGTATTACCTAGGGGGGCACTAAGAGGCAAGAGGGCAGCAGGGAGGCGCTAGAGGCGGGCCCCTTCAACTGTGTTGTTCACTAATTTACAATAGATCAAGCTATGGCACCATGCTGGCTAATTTGGTGGGAACGATCAGAATTTCCCCCCAGATTTTGAAGAGCTGGTACCACTGGATCAAGTTCATCAGTTTTGTTGAATGCATTTCAACTAAAACGTTTTAATTTGATTTTGAATAGATGTACAATTAATTGTTACTGTTTTGAAATGTTATTGTTATTATCTTCTTTAGTGAGTCATGCAAACCCCTATTTTGAATAATGCTTTTTATAGGATAGGGTAGGGGGCGCTGGGGTGGAGTCTGTGGAACCAAGGGGGCGGTGGCCCAAAAAAATTGGGAACCCCTGCTCTAGGGTCTCAGGCAGAAGTCTTTCACATCACCTCTTAACAGGAGATGCTGGAGACTGAACCTGGGGCCTTCTGCGTGCAAAACTAATGTTCTACCACTGAACCATAGTCCCTCTCCAAGGGACTTCCCAATCTCCAGTGCTTTTGGTCATAACAAAGATCATAAAATCTCTTAATCAGGCTCTAATCCAGCACCCTGCTTCCCAGAGTCAACTGGATATCTCTACGGCAGCCCACTAGCAGGGATTGACGGCACTCGCTCTCCTCTGCTGCCCCGTCCCACAACTGCGGTTCAGTGACTTAGTAGCTCTGGACGGGGAGATTCCATTCTGCCAACGTCCCTAAAAGCATTCACAGGATCAAGAATTTGTTTTAGTGAGTGGTTTGCTGCCATAGAGAAACAAATTGCTACTTCTGGGAAATTCACCGGGATATTTGTCTATTTAAAAAGTGGTAGAATGGGCCCTTGAAGGGGTGGGGGAGCCCAACTGTTTTCCTTAAACCACTTACTCTGGAGTTACCACCCTAAAGTCAGCAAAGGACATTCTACAAAAAACAGAAGATGAAGTACAGTGTAGAGTAGGATAAGAGAGCCAGGGTGGCGTAATAGTTAAGAACGGCAGAGTCAAATCTGAAGAACCAGGTTCGAATCCCCACTCTGCCACATGAAGCCTGCTGGGTGACCTCGGGCCCGTCACAGTTCTCTCAGAACTCTCTCAGCCCACTCAGAGGCAGGAAATAGCAAACCACCTCTCTTGCCTTGAAAACCCTATGAGGTCACCATAAGTCAGCTGTGACTTGACGGCACACACAGAGAGAGTAGGATAACAACTGCTGCCATTTGGGACATTTTCCTGAATGTCAGAGGTGCACACACCTATGGAAGATTTCCTAGTGCAAGACTGTAAGCCTTCAATTTCACAAATTATTATGATAACCTTCTAGTGCATGATTATGTGCTCTGAAGTCCCACTGAGATCAAGGGGGCACAAAAGCAGACAGCTCTATCCTGGAGTGAGATCGGAGTGTACCCCCCCCCCCATGTTTTTGGAGGTTAGAAGTGTGTACATTTTTGTGTACATTTCACAATGTTATAAAAGATGTGAGGATCTGTTAGAAAACTAGCAGGTTTCTGAGTAAAAACACCTCTGCAACAGCAAGGTGGTGTATAAAATGTGACTCAGATCTTGTTGTCTGCATTATCTTTTTTCTTTGTATTGCTCCGCCCATTGAAGAATTCTGTAAGGCTGGAAATTTTCATATTCTTTTTACTAACAGAAGTTGGTCAGTAACAAAAAACAACAACTTACCAGCCTCATCTTCACTGGCACAAATAGAGCAACTACTTCATGTACTTTCCAAATGCTTACTGTGGGCTTAAGTTTGTGCAAGTGTTAATAATTGTGTGCCGTAAGTCACAACCGACTCGTGGCAACCGCAGGACCATGGGGTTTTCAGGGCAAGAGATGAGCACAGGTGATAAGCCATTGCCTTCCTCTGCACAGTAACCCCAGTCTCCCTTGGTGGTCTCCTATCCAAGTAATAACCAGGACCAACCCTGCTTCACTTCCAAGCTCTGACAAAATTAGGCTAGTTAGGGCTATTCATAAAATATGCAGGTAAAAGTGGCAAGAAGAAGAAGAAGAAGAGTTGGTTTTTATATGCCGACTTTCTCTATCACTTAAGGAAGAATCAAACAGGCTTAAAATCACCTTCCCTTCTCCGCCCCACAACAGACACCCTGTGAGGTAGGTGAGGCTGAGAGAGTGTGACTAGCCCAAGGTCACACTGTTTGAATAGGTTGATACTTGCACACAACTTATGCGAGAGACATATACAGCCCAGCATAAAAACCTAAGACAATACCACCAGATGTTGGTGTAATTGGTAATATATACAACCATTTACATGCCTGGCCTGTTGTATATTGCCTGTACATGTATATTTGTAATGTGTGTGCATGTTTTTATATGATTTAACTAGACCACTGAGGAAGGCCATATAGGCCGAAACGCATTTGGCTTGTGGTAACAGACATCAGCCTTAAGAAATGTCATTTTGCTATTTTATCAGTTTTTAAATAATTTTAATTCTTATATAGTGCTTCTAATAAATTATATAATTTATTATTTATATATATTCTTTTCATCCCACCCAACCTTGGGTACCCAACTTCCGCTTTCCAGGTGCCTTTCCATTCCCCTCTTTTTTCTTCTCCCATTCCTCTAGCGTCCATCCGGTATTGCCAAGGCAAACAAATGGTGGGGAAATTCAGCCCTTTTAAGTAGCAAACATATGGGTATAACTGAGCCATTTGCCTAGGGAAAGGCACTTTCGCTAAAGTAGCAGATAGAATCAGGCTGTCTGAATAAACTGCAGCCAACCAAAGGCTCATACCAACAAAAATTATACTGATTATTACAAAAGAAAGGCGCCAACACCAAACATGTCATAAATAACCTTGTGAGATATCTATCTAAAGCAGCTTTAGTTTGGAATGCTGAAGCCACAATTAACAAAAGTATGAAGTCATAAACACAACGTTAAAGAATGTGCACAAAGCTCTTGAGTACGTCTGGGGACGATCCAGCACATACTAGAAAGACACGGCGTGCCTACATGATTCCCTTTGACGCGGCTTTCCCTAAATTCTAGGAAAGAATGTGAAATTTGAGACACTGGAAAATGTGTCAGGCCCCTGCTGATTATTTATTGATGCCATCCAGAAAATGTGAGATGACAAGCAAGCAAAGACGAGATGAACTGTTAGCTTGTTTTGCTGTAAGGAAAAATGAATTTACATTCATAAAAAACCAACCCAATCTCCACTGCCTGGAGTGAGAGACCCACTGAATATTCAAAACTTAGATCTTCAGCATTTGATATTGGACATTTGATACTCTGCTGCTATTTTATATTTACCCATTTTTCTTTTATTGTTCGTACCTGACAGCCAGAAGCGTTTGAAAATGTCTGTGTTACGGTGAATGTCCGAAATTTGGGTAATGTCATACATCTGTGCTGACGGCTCTTGTTTTGTGAATGTCTGAAAACTCAGAAATAAACCATTGAGTGCTGGCAGTGCCCTGAGTGTGGTTGTCACTATTGGCTGGTGTCTGTTTCAAAAATGGGGAAGTGTGCATCTATTTTCAGAAATTCACAACATTCGTGTGGATTACTTAGCATTTATCTATGAATGTCAATATTCACAACGTTTTGGCCATTCTTAGTCCTCTGGCTTTTGGTTGTTTTAATTGGATATGACAGAGCTTGATCAGACAACTTCCAGGCATAATGTATGACCTAGGGTTGCCAGGTCCCTCTTCGCCACTGGTGGGAGGTTTTTGGGGTGGAGCCTGAGGAGGGCGGGGTTTGGAGAGGGACTTCAATGCCATAGAGTCAAATTGCCGATGCGGCCATTTTCTCCAGGTGAACTGGTCTCTATCGGCTGGAACACACATGAACACATGAAGCTGCCTTATACTGAATCAGGCCTTTGGTCCATCAAAGTCAGTACTGTCCGCTCAGACCGGCAGCAGCTCTCCAGGGTCTCAGGCAGAGGTCTTTCACATCACCTCCTTGCCTAGTCCCTTTAACTGGAGATGTTGCGGATTGAACCTGGGACCTTCTGCATGCCAAGCAGATGCTCTACCACTGAGCCACGGCCCCTCAGTTGTACTAGCAGATCTCCAGCTACTACCTGGAGGTTGGCAACCCTAGAATGACCACAGCCCACTTAACTATTCTCCCAACAGGTAAAGCATAATGATTACAATGGTTAATGTTTATGAATAGGTATGTCCCCAGACCAGAAGTGTTTTCTTTTCCAAAAATATAGATACCATATTTCTTTATATTCTAGTGGAATAACTATGCTAGTCTTCCAGCAAACAAACAACAGTGTAATCCTAAACAAAGTTACACCCTTCTAGCCCCCACTGATGTCAATGGGCTTAGAAGAATTTAACTCTGCTATGGAGGACAATGTAAAAAGATTCTTGTGGCACCTTAAAGACTAACAGACTGAGTGAAGCATAAGCAAAAAATAAAAAAAATAAATCCGTTACCCTTTAAGGTTCTGCTATGTTCTTTTCCCCTTACCTGGATGACCCAGGCTAGCCTGATCTTGTGAGATCTCAGAAGATAATCAGGGTCATTGGGAGACTACCAACAAAGTCCAGGATTGCTACACAGAAGCAGGCAATGGCAACGCACCTCTGTTCCTCTATTGCCTTGAAACCTTAAGTTGAATGTGATCTGATGGCACTTTCCACCACCATGTTTTTCAGGGATTTCCCCTAAAGTTTAACTGTTTTGGTTAAACGATAATCTTTAAACTGCATAATCTAGACCAGGCAAACTAAATGAAACTGTTTCCGAATTTGGAGTTTATTCCTATAATGCTCTTCCGCTATTGAGACTGCAAGGAGCCTTGAGCTGGAGGAAGAGGCTTCTTTTGCCAATGAAAGTTTCCTTCTGCTGAAGGAAGGCTCTGACACCAGTGGAACAGAACTGGGGCTTTCAGAAAAGAATAGCCGAACCTCAGTGAGAAATATATTTTCCAAGCTACGTCAAGTTAAGAATTTGCCTTCTTAGTGCTTACTGTGAAAGAAAGGGCTCGTTCTCTCCATCCCTTCCAACATTATTTGTAGGGTTGCCAGGTCCCCCCTCTCCTCCAGTGGGGGGCTATTTTGCTGATATCGTGAATGAGCGTCAGTGCCGACGCACGCACGTCACTTCCGGTTTAGACCCGGAAGTGCCGCCTCGCAAGGGGCCTTATACCTCTTAGTTTGAGTGGTAAAGTGGCCTTTACCACTGAAACTATAAGGTTTGAGTGATATAAAGCCCCTCACGAGGTGGCACTTCTGGTATGTACGCGCTCGTGCACATTTGCCCGCCGATCCTCAGGTGGTCGGCGGGCGGAGGGGTAAATTGCCAGGGGTTTGCCCGCCACCAGCTCTTCTCTGTACACCATGACAATCTCCCTCTGTCATCTGCACAGCCATGCCTCAGGCTGAGGAGAAAGGGAGGAAACCGAGAGGGAAGCCCTTCCCCTCACTCAAGATACACAATGGCTACCTCAACAGTGGAGTGGGGAGACAGCCCTCCATATGTAGAGATACTCTGGTAACTGGAAAGGTTGTGTCTTATACTATGTGTGTGTTTGGTGGGTTGGTGCACAGGGTGTAGAGTAGTCATGTGGCTCTTTTGATTTTTAGCAACTGCAACTGTGGCTCTCTGCATGAGCTAGAGTGCATACCAGTGTTATAGACAGAATATGGATCCTAACCCTAACCTACCATTCCACTAAATGAAGTCTGAAGCCCTCCTGCAGCCTAAAGAGGCTTCCTACAACTTGACTCTCCTGTCGAAGGCTCCTTGGGGGAAGGTTGGATATTACATTTCTCAGCCATCATCGTCATGCATTTACAGGTGACCGTGTTCCATCAGTGGGGGTTACCGCATTATGTATTTCCAGCGATGTATTAAGAGTTTGAAAATGTTATAAAAAATACTGTTCACACTTTCTATGTATTCCCACCGATGTATTAAGAGTTTGAAACTGTTATAAAAAATACTGTTCGCACTTTGTTTGGCCCCTTTAGCTGTGAAGACGTCTTCCAACCATTCTTTAGCCGTGGCATCCAAAAAACCTTTTAAAGTGATGTTTTTTATAACATTTTCAAACTCTTAATACATCGCTGGGAATACATAATGCGGTAACCCACAATGTCACCTGCACTTCCCTATGTATAGAACTACCTCTGTGCAAGTCTACCAACTTCTAATTGCATCAACGACCTACTCTTTATACCGTTTTAATAACATGCGCAAGAGGTTTCCCGGAGTAAATTCTTATTGAAGCCTTCAAGTTTGCTTCAAGAGTTGGCCTTGCTAATAATAACGGAACAAACAAAATTAATTCCCTCTTGGCCAAAAACATTATAGATGCTTTATTCGCCCTGCATCCACTTATCCACCTGCAAAATCCATCTAACGTTTGCTTCCCCGTGGAGTCGGTTTCATTAATGCATGCAAAGTGCTTGGAGATCCTGATGATATGTTACTACATGAGAACAAAATATTAATACTCCATTCATATTTGCATGCAATGTCAGGCATCTCTGCAGGTCTTAAGGAAACCTGGATTTTCATTTACTCTTACCCGTACAATGCTTTCCAATAAGGAACTATTGACTTTCTTGCAGTGCGGGTGCATTAGGTATGAAGTGGGCAGAAACCAACAATTCCTTCCAGTAATCACATTGAATTGAGCAGTAACTTGACGCCATGACACCTTTCCCCATGAAAACTGCCTGATCAAAATTCTTCAAGCAGTGGAGCCTGGTGGAATTAATCTGGTCTCAAAGAATATTTTCCTGCGACAGTCAAAATCAATTTGTTCCTGTGATTGACACTTCCTGTACCACGGCCAGCTTCCTCTTATGCTAACACCATCTGTGGTTTGATTATGATCAATAGGCATTGCAACACACTCTGGAAATATGCTGCGTGATTACTTTTATAAAGAAGACCACACCAAAAGAGAGAGAGAGAGAGAAAGAGCCTCTTCATTTCAGAATATGGAACAGGGAAACCGGCAAACACATTACAGAACGCCATCTTTGCACCCATAAACTTTTGAACTTCCATTGAACTTGTATATTAAGAATAAGCAGTTTTTCCAAGAGGAAAATCCACTCGACAACCTGCAATTTTTCCTTCACATATTTAAGGGAGATGTTCGATCTGGTAAGGAAATAATAGTAATTTATGTCTTTGATAATTGAGAAGAATTATAGTTCTAAACACTGAAAAGAGCAACTGTCACCTAGCCTCTGTGAGTCACGGTCGCTTTAAAGTAGTAAATTCCACCTTAACCACAGAGAAATTGACAGCCTCTAGGAAGGCAGGGCTGGAGAGAAAAAGGTAGGGAGAGAAAGCTCCACTTTTAACATGGGAGTGCTTTCGCCCTTTTGATCCTGCCTTGCATTAAGGCTGCTCTCAGAATCACTGCGCTCCCTTTCCTTTTATCTCCTGTCTCTTCAACGCTCAAATCACTCTCTCCCTGCACACCCATGGGGAGATCTTCCTTATATCCATACCCAGGGAAAATTTAAAGCCCTGGGACATGTGGGAGGAGCCTATGCCCTTACCCCGCCCAGATCTGCTTCTGGGAGCTGCTGCAACAAGCACGTTGGGCAAGCACCACAGGAAAGAGCCGTGATGCCAGACGTTCCCATGCAAGAATCCCAGTGGAAACAATCTTCCTTGCCTGGTAACAACAAAGAGGGGGGTCTTTCAACACGCTGACTGTAATCTATGTCTGTTTAGTATTTCTTATTTAGAAAAGTGTGCTTCCTCTCCAGAGAGTCTGCTCAAGGTGGCTTACAAAGGGAAACATAATCAAATCATAAAGCAGCATAAAAATAATGAAAAATCAATACACTCTTTAAAAAATACTAGCCACGGTAAGCCCAACGAAAGCATAAAAACAGCACACAGTATTTAGCAGCCTAAAATTCGCTTAGAGCAGTTCCCAGGCTGGAAGCAAACTGCAAATACAATTTTAATAAGAGCAGCTGCTTAACTGAAAACCTGGGTAAAAGGACATGTTTTGTCCTGGTGCCTAATAAAGAGTAGGTGAGCCTGAAGGGGAAGGGCAGTCTCAGGTGAGGTGCCACCACTGAAAAGGTCCTCTCTGGGCACCACCTGCTTCACCTGTAGGGTTGCCAGGTCCTTATTCGCCATCGGGGTGGAGCCTGAGGAGGGCGGGGTTTGGGGAGGGAAGGGGAGGGACTTCAATGCCACAGAGTCCAATTGCCAAAGCGGCCATTTTCTCCAGGGGAACTGATCTCTAACGGCTGGAAATCAGTTGTAACAGCAGGAGATCTCCCGCTATTACCTGGTGTTTGGCAACCCTATTTAGCTGTGTAGACAAAGGCACAGGTAGGAAAGCTTGTGAGGAGGATCTTGTGGTGGCCGGGGCAGTATTGGGAAAAGGTGGTTCTTCAGAAACCCTGGCACCAAGCCATTTAGAGTCTTAAAGATAAGAACCAGCACTTTGAACCATGCCAGGAAATGTTAAAGTGAGCACAGATAAAGGTGAACAATACATAAGGGTTGCCTGGTCTAGACTGAGAAAGAAGTCCTGTATCTCTAAGAAGAAAAAGTCCATCAGGTGCAGCTTTTCGGGGGGGGGGAGCCAAGCATCCTCCAAGGAACCTTCCTCCATCCTAAGAAACCTACCTTCAGCTTAAGTGGCTCTTCCTCCGATGGAAGAGCTACTGAAGTTGGAGGAAAGCTTCAAACTCAAGCCGATGCAAAGGTGTAATGTAAACATTTTAATTAATTAATTAAGAAACTTAATGGATAGGATCTGTGAGAAAGGCCATACCAGGAAAAAAACCCACTATACTTAGGGTTCCCTGGTCCCTCTTCACCATCGGTGGGAAGGTTTTAGGGCGGAGCCTGAGGAGGGCGGAGTTTGGGGAGGGGCTTCAATGCCATAGAGTCCAATTGCCAAAGCGGCCATTTTCTCCAGGTGAACTGATCTCTAACGGCTGGAGATTAGTTGTAATAGCAGGAGGTCTCCAGCTAGTACCTGGAGGTTCAGCAAACTAGAAACAGCACTTCACAAGCTAGACATAATGATTATAAAGTAGTGGTATTTAATAACATATCCACCACTGATAGTATATAGGCAAAAACATGTGTTGTTAATTATTGCCTTAAAAGTAACACCAAAGAGAGGACTATGCCTTGTTACAAACAAATAACAGTATTATAGGTAAGTCCATGAAAGGGGGTGCCAACCTCCCTTTCTTCCACAGATATGCTTCTTGAGAGTAGCAATTCAGTAGTGCAGTTGTTCTCAACAGAAGCCCGGTGATCTTTCTGTTTCAGCGATTAATGCCTTCTTCAGGGACCACTATATCATAAATTAGTACTAATCCCTATCAGCTGAAGATCTATTGTAATAGTTGGAGATGTCTAGCTAGTACCTGGACGTTGGCAACCCTATGCACGGAGGGCATGCTGGGTGCAGGGAGTGCTTAAAGAACAAACAGTGGGGTCATTGACATCGGGTCTCCATCAGAGAGGAACATGTCAGCTTAGGCCGCTGTTGCGGTGACGCGTTAGATTGATCGGAAGGGGCTTTGGAATGTAAAAAAAAGGTCTATGAAACATCGCCTGACCCTGACTACTGTTTTTCATCTATCTAGGGGTCAAGTGAGTGGCGAGGGCCATGAGAAACAAATTGCCACCAGTTTTGTCATTGGAAAAACATGGTTGGTCAATTTCAGGGGTCTGGCCCCCTATGGAGGCCTGGACAGGCTGAGTGGCTACCAGCAATCTCAGCCCCATTTGGGTATGATAATCAAGGGGGAATAACAAGAAAAAGTCACAAATGTAGGGCTGTTTAGGAAAAAGTTGAACAAAAGCTATGCTGCCGTGGCAACTGAATGCATCGGCTTCCTGTTGGCCGCATCTGAAAAAATGATGACCATAAGAAAATACGTGGTACTGAGGGTGGTGGTGGTGGAGGAGGAGGAGGAGGAGAGTTGGTTTTTATATGCCAACTTTCTCTACCACTTAAGGAAGAATCAAACCAGCTTACAATCACCTTCCCTTCCCCTCCCCACAACAGACACCTTGTGAGGTAGGTGGGAGTGAGAGAGTTCTGAGAGAACTGTGACTAGCCCAAGGTCACCCAGCTGGCTTCATGTGGAGGAGCATTGTTTATTAGATGTCTCATCCGATTGATTGCGGCAATTTACACACTATAATGTGCCTTGAGTGTCAGTGAGAAAGGTGGACGATAAACATAGTAAACAAATATATAAATAAATTGGGCTTATGTGTCATCTTTTGTTATAGCCCCTTGGTTTAACAATGAACTGTTTTACAGTTCACAAACAGCATATATTAAGATACGATATGGTACTTTGCTGTACAGAAAAATAGTGAAAACCCTTTTGGAATAAATGGAGCAATGATTGATGTTTCTTGCAGTCAATGAATCCGTTCATAACAAGAGGTTCTCTGGAGAGTTTCTTTAATTAGGATATTACCGTTTCAATCTCTCCATTAGCTTATAGGTTTGCTCTTTAGAATAGATCTTCTGGGTTTTCCCCTTTTTCACCAGAGTGCATGGTCCAAGGGGAAGAAAATTGTCTTTGTTACACATTAAATTATTCATTTTCAGATACTTCTAGGTGCAAGTGACTGCACAGTTTGGAACTGCTTCTCTGAATGTGCTCAGGCAAGACAGTGGATTGGGTCTAACACCTCCCTTCTTCTAATGAAGAATTCTTCTCTGATCGAGGAATGTTCCTCCAGATTCAGGCCCCTTTTGACACAGAAAGACTTTTCACGTAAGACAAGATTTGTTGGTAGGGTTGCCAGGTCCCTCTTCACTACCGGCTGGAGGTTTTGGGGGCAGAGCCTGAGGAGGGCGTGGTTTGGGGAGGGGAAAGATTACAATGCCATAGAGTCCAATTGCCAAAGTGGCCATTTTCTTCAGGTGAACTGATCTCTATCGGCTGGAAATCAGTTGTAATAGCAGGAGATCTCCAGGTAGTATCTGAAGGTTGGCAATCCTAGTTGTTGGATCCACTCTGCTATCTTTTGATCTCAGTTGTCTATCCATAAAATGGGAACCAATGTATGTATATAAGTGCCATCAAGTGGCAGTCAAATTATGACGACCCCAGCAAGGGGCTTTCAAGGCAAGCAAGAAGCAAAGGTCGTTTGCCATTACCTTCCTCCGCAGGAGTCTTCCTTGGTGGTCTCCGGTCCAAGTACCAACCCTGCTCAGCTTACAAAATCTGATGAGATCAGGCTATATACCATGCTGCCTTCCTTGGGAAGCAATGGAGGCAGGGCTAAAATGAGGGTAGGGAAGATCAAGGCTACAAAGCATTCAACACAGTTCTAGATAACAATAATCCAGGCCCTGCATTTCACAGTTGTGTGATCAGACCTCACAAGTGCAGAATTCAGTCTCAAAGGAATGCAGCAACCAGAGATTTCTCAACGTTGTCCCTTTTTAATGAACCTGCTTCCTCGAGTCTATGAAAACAAGGTTGACAATATGCATCCAACACCTAGCAAAACCTCATTCGGTTCTGACAACACATCACTGACCTTACTTGTGCTAAAATAGGGGTAGGCAACCTTTTTGGCCCAAGTACCAAAAAACCTGCAGCGTGTGTCAGGAAGGACAATGGTGTGCCAGTAAAAAAAGGAAGAGTCGAGACATGTGGGTTATACTTGGCCAGACACAATGGAAGTAAGCTGAGTTGTGGCAGTACTGCCAGCACCTGAGGAGCTTGCCTTAGGAAGATACTATATCATTTGACCAAGCAAGGTCTAGTATGCTATTGTTTGGCCCGCTGTCAAGGGCAAATTACCCTGCAATTAAAAAAAATGGTTGCACAAGCAGGCTACTCAAGAGCACTATGACATCAGAGTAGGATTGCCAACCTCCAGGTGGTGGCTGAAGATCTCCTGCTATTACAACTGTTCTCCAGCCGACAGATATCAGTTCCCCTGGAGAAAATGGCCGCTTTGGCAATTGGACTCTATGACATTGAAATCCCTCCCCTCTCCAAACCCCACCCTCCTCAGGCTACACCCCCAAAATCTCCAGGTATTTACCAACCCGGAGCTGGCAACCCTACATCAGCGCTCTGAGTTTGGAGCTCCGTTTTTGCACTACACACTTGCATAACAAGCAAGATGTTGGCGTGCTATTGGAACAGCTATCTGGAGCCAGAGAGGTTGAATAGAGGTCTCACTGATTGAGGGCTATGGCTTCATGGCTGAATATAGTATTTGTTCTTATTCATCACCAGTCAAAGAAGAAGCAACTATACAAAATACGCATATACATGTTGATTTGCTTGATGTGAATAATATATTCAGGACCACAAATTCTCGATATAGGTTTTAGACTTCCTTTTAGCACAGGTTATATATAGCCCTGATTATAACAAAAAGGAAATATTAGCTAAAGTGATCACTAGACTGGAAAATGTAATGGGTGAATTAGTTCCTAAAGAGCACGGATCTGTCACACACAGAAAATATTAGGAAAATCTATTACATTACAGAATATTGTCACCTCACCATAGACATTTGCAAACGAAAAAGAAGCATGAGAGCATTTTTCAATACTAACGATTTATTCTGCGCATTCTAGGTCATTTTCTCTCCATTTCTGTGTTGCTTTTTTTCAGAAACTCTCTGAATGAGGGACGTATTCCTAGATGGCCACTCCTCTTTCAGAGCTCTCCATGAGCCACTGCAGCTTGTTACTCCGCCCTTACTCACCATCCAGACCAGCTCCAGGGGCTGCTGCTTGGCACAGTTATATAGGCAACACCCAAAACCTGTGGGACTGGAATCAAAAAGTTCTCACAGCTGTGTTGCATATAAAACAGTGGTTGCCCAAGTGATGAGCTGAAAGGGGTGTAACTGAGCCATGAGAAGCAGCAAGCAGTGGAAGAACAGAAGGCGGAAGCGGTGGTTGCATCCCCATTGTCTTCCGTTCTCAACTTAATTCCTGACAAAACACCCATAATTACAATAGGTGGTAGAATATGGGTTGGATCCAGCCAGCTCTTTCACTCCGTTCCCTTCTTTACTGCACACCCCATTCTTATGTATTTGTTCACTCATTATTAAGTGGGTCCAGGTTCTCCTCCTTCCATTTTCACCTGCAGAAAAGCTAGTTGTATCCGTCCCTATATGTGTAGAACTCAGGCCTGTATATTACAAGAATCACACGGTGATACAACCCAACCCTTCTACAGTATCCTTGTTATTAGAAACCAAGCCACCTTTAGTCCAGAGTAAACAGCAAGTTTTGCTCTCGTTACGATATGCCCTCCACTGCATTTCAACCCATCAGGTTGACGCCTGAAAAGCACTATGGTAAGGAGCACATTGTGAGGCCAAGACTGCCTTGCATGTGGCAGAATGTTCATTAGAATATTAGAATCTTTGTAACATATCCAAGCTACCATTTGTAGTTATGGTGTTTATCTTCTTATCCATGAGTATTTCTGAAATAAATAAGTAAGCAGCCATTTCTTAAAATATGGAAGGGCGAAAACGCATGGTCGCTTTAGCTTCCTTTAATCCGTTTCAGCCAGGAGTCAGCCCGGATCGAACGCACATTCGGCAAAACGCATGCAGGCATATAGGGCGACGGCAATATTTCGTTACTTAGTTTATTTATTTAATTTATAACCTGCCTCTGATACTCAAGGCAGATCACACAATTAAAACAATGCAATAAGGACAGTGTGTGTGTGTTAAGTGCCGTCAAGTCGCTTCCGACTCATGGCAACCCTATGAATGAAAGTCCTCCAAAATGTCCTATCTTTGACAGATAAGGACAGTATGATGCTATTAAAAACAACGCAAATAAGAACCATATCATGCAAACAAGAAACAGTGCAATGAACTGGGATTGCATCACACACAGTATAGACTAGACAGCGAGCAGTGCCACAAACTGGTGAAAATCCCACAGACATTCCTGCAGCCCTGTTCCCTTTCCATCTTGACCTAGATGGCCCAGGATCTCTTCAGATTGTGGAAGTTAAGCAAGGACAGCCCTGGTTAGTATTTGGATGGGAGACCACCAAGGAATACCAAGGTCACCACGCAGAGGAAGGCAATGGCAAACCACCTCTGAACGTCTCTCACCTTGAAACCCTTACAGGGTCACCATAGGTCAGCTGTGACTTGATGGCAGAGAAAAGAAAAAAAGAATTCCCTTTGAAGAAATGCCCTGCTGTTATGTTTTACACATTCTGAAGTATGATAAAAGCTTGGGAGCAGGCCATTCCACGTCTTATTGCTATAAGGGTTCAAAGCACTCCAGATACATTATCCAGTTGTTACCAGTAATGCATTCCTTGTATGGTAGGTTCATATTACTATCCTCAGATCACAGGGAGGGGGCTGAGTAGGTAGCTCGCTTACCCCCACCAAGTGAGTTCATGGTAGAGGTGAAATTCAAACCAGAGTCTTACTGGTTTGTAGCTCAGTCTGTTCTCAGGAGGTAATGGCTCATGTGTGTTTATAAGAAAGAAAGTGAAGATTGTATACTCAGAGATACCTTTGAAGTCTAAACCACCCCTAACTTCCTGTCACATGAACACATGAAGCTGCCTTATACTGACTCAGACCCTTAGTCCATCAAGGTCAGTATTGTCTACTCTGACTGGCAGCAGCTCCCCAGGGTCTTGATGACATCAGTTGACAGAAACAAACTTTTCCCTACCTGCCTAGTCACAACAATGTATCTGCATCAGCCCATCTTACATTGTGCTTGCAGGTTACTGTACAGTATTTTCAACATTCTCAGTTCAGGTACTATTATGTGCTCATTATCCATTGTGTTTGGTGAATGTGCACAAGGGTTGGCACCTACATTCAACTCACATCAAGTTCAATACATCAAGTTCAAGCAAGCACCTAGCAATCTGGCCCCCTTTAGAATAATGGAGTTGGAAGGAGCCATACAGGCCATCTAGTCCAACCCCCTGCTCAATGCAGGATCAGCCTAAAGCATCCCAGACAAGTGTTCATCCAACTGCTGCTTGAAGACTGCCAGTGAGGGGGAGCTCACCACCTCTCTAGGCAGCCAATTCCACTGCTGAACAACTCTTACTATAAAGATTGGTTTCCTAATATCCGTTCGGTACCTTTCTGCCCTCAATTGAAACCCGTTATTGCAAGTCCTATCCTCTGCTGCCAACAGGAACCGCTCCCTGCCCTCCTCTAAGTGACAGCCCTTCAAATACTTAAAGAGAGTAATCATGTTCCCTCTCAGCCTCCTCTTCTCCAGATTGAACATTCCCAGGTCCCCCAGCCTTCCCTCGTAGGGCTTGGTCTTCCAAGACTGCAGACTTACCGCAGGTCCTTTTCACGGGTAAACTTTTAGTTTAGAGTGCATCACTTACAAAGTTAGACTGGAAAGTGTGCAATGTATGGAAGTGTGCAAAGTACTATGATTTTTAATATGTGAGAAATCCATTCAGTGGAAACCATTCTGGGTACCATTTGTGCAAATACTATTGACTTTGTCGGGGCAATGTTGCACCACCTACACAAGGGCATCCAGCCCTGCTAGTAAGATACATCAGTGTGAAACTACAAAAGCAGGAAGCAGTAATTTTTTAAAAAGCTTTCACGACCTTTTATACAACATTGCTGTGGGAGGACATCACTGATAGGAACTGGATGCTCTGATTTGTGACAGCCAAGTTTTGATAAAAACTTACTGCAGACATACCCCAAGATCCAGGCTTATTGCATTATTATCATTGATATGCATGTACAAAATGCTTTATACCTGTAAGAGAAAAATAAGATAAATGAGATTATCTCTCAGAATTTGGCACCCTGATCCAGTTAGGATCCATACATTCACCCAATTTCTCCTTCCCAATACCAAAGCCAGCATTGTGTATGTGTAACACTTTTTAAAAAGCTAGAATCCTGCAGAAGGAGGAGAGCAGGGGCAGAATTCAGCCCTCCCCGCCCCCCAGTCCTCCTTATCGGACAAACAGCTGATTGGTTGAATTTTATCATTTGAAAAGAGCTACATGAATGTAGCCGTGACTTTTATATTGGGAAGAGGAATAACACATTATAATGTTCCCAGCTGGATTATGGGGGAAGAGTTTTTGAAATGGCTGATCTGTGTGTGCTCTTTTAATTTAGATTCATTGGACATGATCAGGACACAGTTAGGTATCTTTTCGTCCCTTTTCAGCCCATTCCTGGGGTGTGTGTGTGGATATGCTGCAGCCAGCAGCCGCGCAGCCACGCCACCACGCCATCTCCTCAGAGGCTTCCCAGCTGCAATTAAAAAAAAAAAAATAGAAAATCCACGAAAATCCCCCATAGCACTTAATGGGGCTATACCAGCAAAATAGCTGACAAAGGAACGCCACAGGGCAAAGCGGCGTTCCCGGGACTTCTCTGCCGGTGTGGCAGCCACAACAGCGGAGGCTGGCGCAGCTCTGTGGCACCTCAGCACTGGCATGTTTGCCCCCGTGCCGACGGCCATGCCTTTTTACGCTGTGGTAAAGTGGCATGGACACCAGCACGAGGTCATGCCAACTCCTATCAAGCTTTGGCCCCCCTTTTCAGGATTGCACCGTTTGTCTTAAGGGAAATGTTAAACATGCTGAAATTACAGGAAGCGAAGTGCTTGTCTTTGGCAGGATAACGCTCATGTTCCAAAACAGCTCATTTATAAAGGGACTTATGTTAGGCATAACATTTTTTTAAATTAAGTTTTTATTTTCAAAATATCATACAAGGCACCAATTCACAATACAATCAATACACACGACTCACTACAAACATTACAAACAGACATACATTAGCAAGACTAAACAATAAACTCCTACTCTAAGGTGTAACTAACAATTGTCTGGGTATATCTATATCATTTTTTTATGCCTTCTATCCTTCTCAAGATTGCAGTCTATACCAGCAAATGAAGGAACGTAAGGGAAAAGGAACTCAACCGTTAGCCATAACATTTTGTGTCTCAAATGAGTTGATGGTCTTTGTGCAGAGAAAAATGGATTGCCTGGACACCAACACACACAAATTGCATTAGGCAAGTGAAAACGCTTCACAATAAAATCCATATAAAACCACAACACACTAGATGAGATATAGGTTAAATTAGAAGTCTGCAAGCACTGCTACTCAGATCCAGGGCACCGAGACAACCACTGAGGTATTGACACCATGTATTAGGCCTAGTGAAAGACTCTATGGAAGCTTCTCCCTCAATTAAGTGATAATTTCCCCAGCTATCCTGCCAGTCACTGCACACTGTATGAATTTAGACAGTGGCTGACTCACGACCTTAAGGGAGTTCAAGAGTCAGATTCTCTAGCAAGCTGACATTTGATGTTGGATTAACAAGTGGGATCTCAGCCCATTTCAGAATGGTTAAGCAGTATTGGAGAAACTGTTAGTGGTGATGAAAAGAAGGCAGAGGGCAAATTTCATTGTACATTTGTTTGATCCCCAGAGTGATCATATTAGACAGGTGCTCCATGTAAATAATGAAACAGGGTGGCTTGCCAGCCAAGGCTTGCCAATGCCAGGTCAACATGTTTGAAAAGTAATGGGCATTCCGAAGCTAGGAGGTCTGTAGTATAGATCACTATTTATATTCATTTGCAATATGCCATTGAAGACAGTATTGTGTAGATCAGCGTGGTGCAGTGGTTAAGAATCGTAGAATGATAGAGGTGGAAGGGACCACCAGGATCATCTAGTCCAACCCCCTGCACAATGCAGGAAATTCACAACTACCACCACCCCACACACCCCCAGTGACCCCTACTCCAGAGTGCTGGTTTGGAGTTGTGGACTCTGATTTGGAGAACCAGGTTTGATTCCCCACTCCTCCACATGGGCGGCAGAGGCTAATCTGGTGAACTGGATTTGTTTCCCCACTCCTACGCATGAAGCCACCTGGGTGACCTTGGGCTAGTCACAGCTCTCTCAGCCCCACCTACCTCACAGGGTGTCTGTTGTGGGGAGGGGAAGGGAAGGTGATTGTAAGCTGGTTTGAATCTTCCTTAAGTGGTAGAAATAGTTGGCATATAAAAACCAACTCTTCTTCTAGTAGCTGGAGCATCAGATTAGGCATGAGGAGAATCAGATTCAAATCCCCACTCAGCTAGCACACTGGGTGACCTAAGTCCAGTTACCCTATCTCAATTTAACTTTCCATATTAGATTTTTCTGAGGATAAAATGAAAGAAATGAGCTATTTTGTCCTGAGCTATTTTTTTTTTGGGGGGGGGGAGATAGGTGTTACCCCAACCTTAACACCCAATGCAACCTCTCTCAGTCTCAATAATACAGGTAGGCAGTCTAGGTTTGCCACCCATCTTGTTTTTGTTCATTTTTATAAGACCCCTGACCCTTTTATACCCTCTGAGTCCCCACTCTCTTTCCCACCACCGGACAGGGCAGACCATTTCCCTTTTCAACCGCCCCTCACCCAGATATTTCCCTGAGCAATTTGGGTTAGGGAGTTCCCTTACCCAGAACTGCTTCCCTCTCACGCTGCCACCATTCATATAAATATATACTTAGGCCAAGGCCTCACTGTGCACGTATTTTCTTCCCCTGAGACAATTCACACTCAGTCAGCAGGCATGAACAAAAAGGAGTTAACTTTTAATGGAAACTGCAAGCAACATTGGAGTGTTACAGGCACATGAATACCACATTTCTCAGCACTTGAACTTTTGATCCCTAACTCTCTTCATTCTTCTCGTCCTCTCAGATGCGAACTATCTTCCTTAGAGACAGCTTCTGACTCGGGTCTTTCACTCACAGATTCAACCCCGTCTCCTTCTCGCACATCTCTTTCTGCTCTAAGTGTCCTAAGTGCCCACTGTCAACCTTCCCCCCAACTTTCCATCAGCTCTCAGAGAGCTCTCCATCACCGTAGGGTACAAACATGATATAAAAGGATATTAAAGGGGCAACCCTTTATACTCAAACCACCTTGAGCCAGAGGAAAGGGGGGTATAAATATTTTAATAAAAATAAATACATTAATAAAATACTGTTTCATGAGGATAGAAAAGAACTTTCTCTTATGAAAAGTTTCCAACAATTCTTTATTACATGGATTGAGTCAGCCTTGGTAATAGCTAAGGATATACCCTTAACCCAATCACATACGGTTTTGGACCTGTTCAGTTATGTTACCTCCCAATAAAGAAACGCTGGGGAATGAAATTTGGTGAAGAGAGCCAACATGGTGTTGTGGTTAAGAGCGGTGGTTTGGAGCAGTGGACTCTGATCTGGAGAAGCGGGCTTGAGTCCCCACTCCTCCACATGAGCGGCGGAGGCTAATCTGGTGAACTGGATTTATTTCCCCACTCCTACACACAAAGCCAGCTGGGTGACCTTGGGCTAGTCACACACTCTCAGCCTCACCCACCTCACAGGGTGTCTGTTGCGGGGCAGGGAAGGGAAGGTGCTTGTAAGCCGGTTTGAGTCTCCCTTAAGAGGTAGAGAAAGTCGGCATATAAAAACCAACTCTTCTTCTTCTTCTTCATTGTCTTACCAAAAATTTTCAGCAACTTCATAAAACAAGTTTCCAGAGTTCTCTGAGCAAAACCATTTTTTCAGCAGTGTTTTGTGGCAATTACATATTACTGCCTTCAGGAGTAATCAACTGCTGCTTGTTGTCTAAAGGACACAGGGGGAGCTAAGCCCCAAAGACAAGCTGGCATGACAAGGGTTTTGCTGTTGTTACACCTGGAACCATTAAGTATAAAGTATTTGTTTTCAACCCACAGGTATCCATTATGATGGTTATTTTAGCAGGAATTCTGTTTATGCAGGCAAAAAGCAGACAGTTTCGAAACAATACAACAACTCAGCAAGTACTGATTAACTGAAATAAAAGAAAAAAACTGTGGATGCTAGACTGTGTATCTAGGGTTGCCAACCTCCAGGTACTAGCTGGAGATCTCCTGCTATTACAACTGATATCCAGCCGATAGCGATCAGTTCCCCTGGAGAAAATGGCTGCTTTGGCAATTGGACTCTATGGCATTGAAGTCCCTCCCCTCTCCAAACCCCGCCCTCCTCAGGCTCCGCCCCCAGAATCTCCCACCAGTGGTGAAGAGGGACCTGGCAACCCTATGTGTATCCCACAATTGTCCAGTTAATTAACCCTTTCCAAAAACTTTACACGGTTGTTTTAAACCAGTTAAGTTTTGCTCAGGATCCTTCAAGGGGCTTCTGTAAATAAATAGCTTCTTAGTAAATATAAAAGTCTGTGTCTGCTGTTCCCATAAGACTATACTACACTAGGCTTTCAGTATTAAAATCTCATTTTGATCGCATTCTGCTCCTTTATTCAATATGTCCCTATACGTAGCTCTCTTACAGTCTTGATATTCCTCGGGAACACTGTGATTTTGTTGTTGTTGTTATTTGAATATCTTTGTATTTGTAAAATATATTCTCAGTGGAAAGAAAATACTAAAGACATTGTTTAAAGGGTGGAATAAGCTTTTGGTCTCCAAACGAGCTAGCTGAAGATGTTTGAGCTGTTGGTATGCAAGAGAAGGATGTTAATATCAAAAGAGAGCTGACAGCACATCCCCAACTCTGTGGGATCTTTTTAAAAATAAAAATAAATAGAAGTCTAGTAGACCCTAACAACACTGAGATGTAGTGGATTCCCCCACCCACCGGAGTCTATTAAAGATCTTTTGATCAATTAATTAAAACAATTAGAGGAAAAAATCACTCAAACAGAGAGAGAGAGAAAATCAGAAAAGATAGTTGAAGACACTGACAAACAGCTGGACAAGAAATTATCGGATATTATCTGGATGCCCCAGGCTACCCTAATCTCATCAGATCTCAGAAGCTAAGGAGGGTTTGTCCTGGCTAGTATTTGGATGGGAGACCACCAAGAAATTCCAGGGTCGCTATGCAGAGGAAGGCAATGGCAAACCACCTGTGTTAGTAGGGATGCCAGCCTCCAGGTCCCCCAGAATTACACCTCATCTCCAGACTACAGAGATAGTTCCCCAGGGGAAAATGGGTGTTTTGGAGGGTATATTCTGTCATTGTACCCACTAAGGTCCCTGACCTCCCCAGGCTCCATCCCCAAACCTCCAAGTGTTTCGCAGTCTGGATCTGGCCACCCTAACCACCACCACCCATCCCCTGCTAGTGTTCAGGGGGACCTGTCCACCCTAGTCTGTTACTAGATTAGTTACTAGTTACTCTTGCCTTGAAAACCCTACAGGATCTCCATAAGTCAGCTGTGACTTGACGGCACTTTACAGACACACATCCATTGCATCAGTTGATAAGAAATCAGAAGGTTGTAATTGAGTGTGTGTTTAGTGTCATCAAGTCACTTCTGACTTATGGGCTTTTTATGCATGGGAGGTTTTGCCTTAGATTTGCTTCTCTCTAGATGCACGTTTTCCTCATCTGAAGTCTCAAAACTCTGCCTGGGGGGCTTATTTTTGAATTTTGATAATTTGGATGGGGAAAATGTACATGTAGAGAGTGGCAAATCAAAGGCTAAAACCTCCCATGCATAAATGGCCACAGCGACCCTATGAATCAATGTCCTCTAAAATGTCCTATTGTTAACAGACTTGCTCAGGTCTTGCAAACTGAGGGCCGTGGCTTCCTTTATAGAGTCAATCCATCTCGTGTCGGGTCTTCCTCTTTTCCTGCTGCCTTCAACTTTTCTTAGCCTTATTGTCTTTTCTAGTGACTCTTGTCTTCTCATAATGTGACCAAAGTACGATGGCCTCAGTTTAGTCAGTTTAGCTTCTAGGGACAATTCAGACTTGATTTGATCTGAAACCCACTGATTTGTCTTTTTGGCAGACCGCGGCATATGTAAAAATCTCCTCCAACACCACATCTCAAGTGAATCAACTTTCTTCCTGTCGGCTTTCTTCATTGTCCAACTTTCATACCCATACATAGTAATAGGGAATATTATGGCATGAATTAACTTGATCTTGGTGGCCAGTGACACATCCTTACACTTCAGAATCTTTTTGAGCTCCTTCATGGCTGCCCTCCCCAGTCTCAGTCTCCTTCTGATTTCTGACAGCTGATTCCTGAGCTTTCAGCGTGCGGGGACAGCGGGGCAGAGGCACCACCGCAGCGCCTCCTCAGCGGTTCCACACCCGCCAAAACCTTGAAAAAAGCCTTTTTGCTGCTTTTTTCTTTTTAAATGGGGCTTTTCACCCCATTGAGAAGAGTGATGCTTGATGAAAACGAGCTTTCAATTAGAAGCTAAATATTTTCTATTGGGAATAACTCCAACTCAAATACCTGTAAAGTATAAAAAACTTCATCAATATGCAATGACGGCTGCGAGACTGTTAATAGCATAAAAATGGAAGGACAAGGAGACACCTGACTTAAAGATGTGGATTACAAAAATGCATGAATATGCAATGAGGGCAAGACTTTCGGCCATATTGCATTATGCGATGACCGAAGAACACATGCAAAGATGGCGGCCTTTTTATGAAAGATACTGATGTTCTGATGTTCAGAAATATGTTTATTAGACAGAGTTATTAAGAACAAGAATTGATGTAGTATAAGAAAATTGTATTAGATTTAGGAAATAAGGCCATTAATAGATTAGAGAGACATTCTATGTAGATGATTAAACAGTCCGTGTGCTGGTGAAAAACAGTGAATGTAATTCTATTTTCCTTTCCCTAATTTCCCCTTTTTTCTTTGTATTTTGAAAAATATAATAAAAATACTTTAAAAAGAAGAAGAAGAGCAATGCTGTGCCTGCTAAAAAGCAGGCACATCAACACCATTCTCACCAGCGGGATATCAAGGGAGCATTAAGGACAGAGACACTTGGACAAACCCAACACTGTCGAAAATCTCCCAAATATTTTCAACTCTCCTATGATACTTCTGTGACAGTACTGATAAGGATATGTATTTGTAAAGGGTCACTACGACTTGGACCTATTCCTGATTTGCTTTTTGTTTGTATCCTTATTCAGCTGTTAGCCTGAATTATTACTAATTGTCATTTCCTCACTACCCAGTAGTTCAGTTCCAGTTCAGGGCTTAGCAGAAATAGGCAAACAGTGACTAACAGCTCCACAAACTGGTCGCCTTTTTTTAAATTTCTGGATCTCTGTTTGTTTATTTATTTATTTTAATTCCTCTGATTTCCTCACCAACCTGCTTTGAATATTTTTCTGAAGAGGATTGTTCTGCCTCTGTTCCCATCGTTCTGTCTGAGACTGTTTCTCCCATTGCTTCTTTTGTTGTGTCATTCAGCAGCCAGACAAATGCTGCCAATGTTCATCAGCCACTGAAAGGACCAGCAGAGAGGCAGTCCCGAACCTCAACGAGATTACCGCTGCATGCAAAAGATGTGTTTCAATTTGTTTTGCTTCACCACCACCCCCCGCAATGAGATGGAGAAACTTAAATATTGCATCTTATATCATATTCTCTCTGTTTAAATAGATATATTTCCTTTGCGTTTGCTGGCAGCTGCTGGATTTTCCTGATAATGGAAATGCGCTGAGATGTCCCTGTGTTGAAATAGCAGCTTGTTTTCTTTTGTGACACTCTGGATCTGACCACTTTGCTAGGCTATACCAAGCACTTTGAGTCAGAACATTTAGCAACTACGTTTGTGTGTTAAGGTAAAAAAACAGAGACGTTAGCATAGTAATTTGTGTGTTTTGGGGCAGCCCATTCCTGAAAGGGGCGGTAGACAGGCAGCTGCTGGGAGTGGCACAGCCACACCGCCTCCACAGAGGTTTCTTGGCCAAAAAATACATATTTAAAATGCATTTGTTTTGTTTTTTAAAAAACTGTGAAACTCCTCGCTGGAGTTACACGGGGCTATGCCAGCTATTTTGCTGGCATAGCAATGCTGCAGCATAAAGGAGCGTCCCCAGGCCGAAAGGGGTTTGGAAGCTGACTAGCATCAGCTCCACCCCTGGGAACGCCTCGGGAACGCACCCCCCCCCAATGCCAGTGCAGGCACCCACTTGTTTTTTTTTCTGCTTGCGCTGCTGTGTTGTTCTGCAGTGCCCGTGTAAGTGCCCCCATGCTGGCATCTGTGTGGCCCAGATGCCGGCACAGGGTTACACCGGCTCATATGGTGCTTCAGCCCTCCATTCAGGATTTCTCCCTCTCTCATAATACTAGAATGTGGGGTCATCTGCTGAAGCTGGAGGGGGAGAGATTCATAGAATCATAGAGTTGGAAGGGACTACCAGGGTCATCTAGTCCAACCCCCTACACAATGCAGGAAACTTCCCCACACACACCCAGTGCCCAGAAGATGCCCAAGATGCCCCCCTCCCATGAACTGCCCAAGTTCATAGAATCAGCATTGCTGACAGATGGCCATCCAGCCTCTGCTTAAAAACCTCCAGGGAAGGAGAGGATTACCACCTCCAGAGAAAGCCTGTTCCACTGAGGAACGGCTCTAACTGATAGAAAATTCTTCCTAATGTCTAGATGGAAATTCTTCTGATTTAATTTTAAGCCAGTGGTTCTGGTCCGACCTTCTGGGGCAACAGAAAACAACTCGGCACCGTCCTCTATATGACAGCCCTTCAAGTACTTCAAAACAGATTAAAGGAAGTATTTCTTCACACAACGCATAGTTAAATTGTGGAGCTCCCTGTCCCAGGATGTGGTGATGGCTGCTTTAAGAGGGGAGTGGACATGTTCATGGAGGAGAGGGCTATTCAGGGCTACTAGTAAAAATGGCTACTAGTCCTGATGCATACCTATTCTCTCTAGGATCAGAGGAGCATGCCCATTATATCAGGTGCTTTGGAACACAGGCAGGATGGTGCTGCTGTAGTTGTCTTGTTTGTGGGCTTCCTAGAGGCACCTGGTTGGCTACTATGTGAACAGACTGCTGGACTTTATGGGCCTTGGTCTGACCCAGCATGGCTTTTCTTATGTTCTTATGTTGATTGCATGGTAAGTATGGGAAAATTTAAGTTTCAAACATTTCCAAAACAGGGGTGGCTGACCATCAGACTTCATAGAAATGGTTTTTCTAAAATTGGAAGGACAGTGCAGACAACCAGACTCCATAGATATCATTTGCCCAGTATACTTTTTTGTGCAGCATAACACAAGTGTACCTATTTTCATCTAACAAAGGTAACAGGGACTGTATTTTGCTTAAAATGGATACCTGCTAACATAACAATTACCACATCCTAACCATAATCTTTGTTCAGCCAGCTGCAGTCAGCCTAACACCATGACAGGGTGAAAGAATTGCTTTACTCACTGGTCTCCTAATGGACTACTCCCCCCCCCTTTTCAGTGAAGGAGTTAATGTATTTTAAATATTTGTATATCATATCTCAATAAGTTCCCAAGGCAATTTCTAACAACAATAAAAGTCCAATAAAACTACAAAAAAATCAATACGATCAAATTTTTATCAAAGAGCAGCATTAAGATTAGACTAAAATTACTACTAAACATTTAGACTAAAAACCAGGGGCGCAATACTTAATAGGATTGTAAAAGATTAAAAAACGCAACTAGAAAAACACCAACAGGCAGCAAAGCAGCAGATACAGAACATTTAACAACAAAACCAATTAAACATCGCCGATTCATAAACGCCTGGCCACAGAAAGCTTTGGCCTGGTGCCAAAAATGTCATTAGGTTTTCGTGCCAATGAAAAGTTGCCTGGAGTATGTTCCATCGGTGCAATGCTGCAGTGAAGAGTGCCCTGTGCTGAATAGCCATTTGCCTTTCTTCTGAAGACTGGGCCATGTGAAATAGGGCCTGTAATAAAATAGCTATGAGGCAGGTTCATATGGGAAAGGTAGTCCAAGGGGAAGCATGGAGAGGAGCAAGAGATTTTGGTCCAGTTCATTTTTTAAAAAATTCCATCAAGAATAGGGTTGCCAGGTCCCTTTGATTGGTGGGCAATTGCCTGCCAATCTATTGCCTGGCTCAGAAGCGGGGATCGCATGTGCACGCGGCACGCCGATGCAATCACATCACTTCCGGTTTACACCCAGAAGCGCCGCATTCACAACAGGCCTTTTACCACTCAAACTCCCAGTGGTAAAAGGCCCGTTGCAAAGCGGCACTTCTGGGTGTAAAATGAAAGTGATGTGAGCGCGTCAGCGTGGCCGCGTGCACACAATCCCTGCCTCAGCTCCATTCAAAAACCTCCCGCCGGAGGAGAGAGGGGACCTGGCAACCCTAATCTAGAAGAATACTGGGCTGCAAACAATGGTCGAGGAGATGTTGCCCAGAAGCTCACAAGCAAGGCATCATTGGAAGGCACATGAATCCAGATTCCTTTAGAACCCACCCCAACTAACCCCATCACACTGGCTCACTGACAGAAAGGGGACAAATTATTGTAAAGTTATCTGATCTGTCTTCATCTAACCAACATCTCACCTCTCACCTACAAACCTGAGGAGTGAAAAATACCAGGATGTCACATGGGCCCATTAGGGTTGTCAGGCCTGGCATGGCAACCAATGGCAGATCAGAGGGGTGGGACCCGGGGGGAGGCTGTCAGCGATGGAGTCACATCACTTCTGGAAGTGATGGCAGACCTCTTTAGGAATCACCATGAACTCTATGGTTATATCATAATGTTTCCAGCAATCCCAAGGCAGGCATGATGTCACTTCCACATTTTCCACAAAAGTAACATCATACCATTGGCCCATTGGCCATTTCTTTATTTGTCTCCTACTGCCACTGAGAGTGGCAGCAGGAAATGAGGCAGGGTGGGCAGGGTTGCCATTTGCCCAGTAATGGCAGGCAATCACCCGCCAATTAACCAGGCTGCCTGCTGACCCTCACCTGGTTGGCGGGCAGATGCAGACCAGCTGAAGAAGGGGAGCAAGCAGTGCACACAGCATGATGATGCCATTTTCGGGTTTACTCCGGAAGCACTGGCATCATGACAGGGACGCTTTAGCACTCTCCCCAAAAAACGTCTTGGAAACCATAGTTTTGAGAGGACAGTGCTAGAACGTCCCAGTGTGATGCCGGCGCTTCTGGGGTAAACCCGGAAGTGACATCATTGTGCTACATGTATGGCTCACTGCCTCCAGCCCCACCTCCATGAAGTTCCCGTCGATGGCCAGGGAGGACTGGCAACCCTAAAGGTGGGTGATGTCCCACCACCAGTGGGGGAGTGCCAACCATGAGGCCCCTCTGTACCTGATCTGTAGATACTGTCATACACTCCATCCATCTAGCACATTTTGCTAGTGGTAACATTTGTTTCAATAATTAAATAGTGTTTTAATGCACCACCTATGCAATTGGGAAGGAAATGGAAGAGAAGAGACACAACTTTGATCTCTCTCCTGGTGTAGAATTCTCTTGTCATCTACCTCCATGTAGTCAAATTGACGTATGTTGTTAAATCTTACCTAGCAGCAGACATTAAATCGGAATGTACTAAAGAGATAATGGCTAGCAATACAGCTGTTGCCTCCGCTTGCACAATGACTTATTTACAAAGTGAATGAAAGTGATTTTTTTTTTTTTTTTTTTTTTTTTGCATACTCATACTTAAACATCCTTCTTTGGTTTCTTCAAAGCCACACAATTGTCACTTCCATAATGTTTTTAACTTTCTTTTTTTTTACAGATTCAATTTTCATATGTTCAGGGATTCCAGGGAAAGAGCGCTCATTTCTTGTCATGATGTGTGCTGTCCCCAAACTAATAAATATTTTATGCATTTATCAACTATGCTGTATAAAAAGTATAAAAGGATCCTTTGCAAGGGTGGCGAAAATACCTTGTGTATTCAAGGAAACCAGGAAACCTCCTGGGTTTTTTTCTCCACCATGAAATTTATCCTTATATCTTATCCATCAAATTAGTGAGAAGTGACAACTGTTCCATTATCTCTAAGGGTATAGAAGAATACGATCTCAGAAGAAATGCAACACTGTTAAAGGATAGAAGATTTATATATAGTTTCAAATTATTAGTCTCCAGGAAAGAAGTTTCTCCTCTTAAGTCAACATGAACAATGTAGATTCAAAATTTTCGCAAGACATTTCACTTCATACTATGGCTGAAGACGCATGACAGGTTGTTGCTTTTTTTAAGGTAGGGCTGAGCAGAAAGAGTAAACATTTTCAGTGCAAAACAAGGGGGGCTGTTGAGGTTTAAAGTTTCCTACAAGGCCTCCAAACGCTTGCATTTTTGCACAAATCTGCTGCTGTTTTCAACGCCTATCTTCAGTCCCACTTTATGTCCAAACGCCCCATTCATCCTAGTAAAAGTCATGTCATAAAACAGCACATGAAACTTGACCATGGGGTGACAACACCAAGGCCAAACAAAGCTCATTCCGAGTGAGGGCAGTGCTTCCAGATATTCCACAGCACTCACTCTGAATTAGTTTCATTAGTCCTCAGTGAAATCATGACATGACCAAATGTAGTGGGCTGCATGATGAGATTGTAGTTTCTATTGCATCAAATACATTTGATAAAATGTACAGTTGATTGTAGGGCTATTTTATCAAATACGTTTCGTCAAAATAAAATGGCTTTCATAACAATATCAAAGCTGTAGCCGATTAGTATTGTGCTCATAATGTTGCTTTCTCTACCTGAATGGCTAGTACAGAGGAAACTACTGGTTGCCTGAATGTGTGTCACAGGGGTGGCATATCTTTTTCTCTGGTAAACCCTCTTTATTTAAAAAAAAAAAGATGGGAAAGGGTAATGCATTTCAGTGTTCATAAAACATCCTTCTGTCCCATATTGGTTCAGTGGAAAGGGGCATGCTGGGGACATCATTGCTTATCATGTGTGCCTGAGGCAGGCTTGCCATTTTACCATTAGAGGCAGTGGGTCCCCTGTCCCTGGCTCCTGTTTCCAGCCACTGCTCCTGCAGCTGGAGAAAAATAATGTAAAAAATCACCAGCGGGTGATGTCATAATGTATCTTTCAGCAGGAACCCAGAAGTGATGTCAGTTCTCTATAGGAATCACCAGAAACTCTATTCCTAGAGAGGTGTGACGTCACTTCCGGGTTTTCCCTAGCAGTGACGTTATGCCAGGGTCTGATGGTGTGACCCCACGTCAAGTCCCTGCCCCTCTGGACTCCCACCAATTTCCTGCCACTGGCTGGCAACCCCAACCTGAGGAGGTCAGGAAGGCTCCCACACTTTTATTGTTCTGAAAGATATATAAAACAAAATTGTTCAGGACGGCAGCTTCATCAAGGGAACAGGGTTGCAGTTTATTGCGTTGTTTGTGCATTATCTGTTTCACGGCATTGTTTTCTAATTTTTGTAATTCAGTTTTTGCACTGAATTTATGGTATGTCATGTCATACATTTTTCATGTGCAGTGTTTTCTGATTTTATATTTTGGGGTTATTTCATGTTTTATAGCGTTTTTATTGTATATTTTTAAATTTTATAACCTACCATGAATCTCAGCAAGAAAGGTGGACAATATATAAATAAATCATCTCTGTTTACATATTTACGTAGTCCTTCAAATATCAGCAAAACTTACTTGACCAGAGATGGCAGCTGGACATAGGGTTGCCAACATCCAGGTGGTGGCTGGAGATCTCCTGCTATTAAAACTGATCTCAAGCCGATGGAGATCAGTTCCCCTGGAGATAAGGGCCAGGGGACTTTGGCAATTGGACTCGATGACATTGAAGTCCCTCCCCTCTCCAAACCCCGCCCTCCTCAGACTGCACCCCTAAAATCTCCAGGTATTTCCCAACCCAGAGCTGGCAACTCTAGCCAGGCAGCAAAAACAAGGGTGTCTGCCACCTGTAAATACAGCCATAGTTCTTCTGTTTTCTGAAAAACAAGACATAAATGTCTTTAAAACCTTAACGAAATAGATTCCCTTATCAGCTCCCTCCTGGTCAAACCAATTTTCATTTGGGATGAAAACATGAGCTCTGAGTGCTAAGGTATATTTACGATTTGTATTTTCAGAAGAGCACAAGACGCTCTTAAAGTCCTAATGAAATCCCATCAACAGTGAGTAGAGTTTCCCCAAAATAGTGGTAATAATACTAACATAATATTACCAACCTCTCCCCAATCCAAATAAAACATAAAACATTTTTTTTCTGTTGTTTCTAAGCCTCGTTTGTTTTTCTGCAAGGGGATCGGATCTAGGGCTGGCAATAATTGGTAGAATTATGATGTTTATCCTCCACTGAATGAAGATTTGGCTGAAGATTTGGCACGAAGACCCCAGAACCAGGAAACAGTAAAAAAGTAAAAGAGCAACTGTGAAGTTAGTGTCTGATGCCTCACCGAATCGTCAAACATTCTGTAGAGTGCATTGTTTGTTCTTACCTATCATGTAAGGGGAGGGACCGTGGCTAAGTGGTAAAGCATCTCCTTGGCATGCAGAAGATCTCAAATTCAATCCTTGGCCAAAAATTGGCATAATCTCATGGCAATGTCAGTAACACCATTTAAAGCTTGAAGAGGAACCAAAGACTTCCTTGTGAATATAACCTAAGGACTACACCTATACTTTGATTTTTCAAGTCTGGTTTGTTCCAACTTGATTGTTGTAATATACATTGTACATAGCAGGATAGATAATTTAGGTTGTTTGCTCAATAAGTATATAGTTGTGACTCTATGTTATATGTTGTAGCAATTTATATAAATATTTGCACTTCATTATATTCGTTCGCTCCTGTGCTGATTTCCAAACCCTTCAGGTATATGCACAGTGGGGTCTTTTTTCCTTCCAACCTCCAGGTAATAGCTGGAGATCTCCTGATATTACAACTGATCTCCAGCTGATAGAGATCACTTCAACTGGAGAAAATGGTTGCTTTGGCAATTGGACTCTATGGCATTGAGGTCCCTCCCCTCCCAAACCCCGCCCTCCTCAGGCTCTACCCCCCAAAACCTCCTGCCGGTGGTGAAGAGGGACCTGGCAACCCTACCTTTGAAGGAGGACTCATCGGTTCTAGGTCCAGCAGCAAGCATTGGACATAGGCTTACCAGGTCCCTCCTCTTGTCCAGCGGGAGGTTTTTGGAGTAAAGGTGAGGTGAGATCGCGTGTGCATGCAGCCGCTCCAATGCGATCGCATCACTTCCGGTTTACACCAAGAAGTGCCACATCGCAAGGGGCCTTTATCACTCAAACTTTATCACTCAAACTGGGAGTTTGAGTGGTAAAAGACCAGTTACGATGCGGCCCTTCCAGGTGTAAAACGCCTCGCAAGGGGCTGTTTACCCCAGCGCTTCCAGGTGTAACCGGAAGTGATGTGGCGCCACGGGCAGGCACATGTGCACGCGTCGCCCGACGACCCTCAACTGGTCGGCGGGCAGCCAGGTGGATTGTCGGGGGTTTGCCCACCACTACCTGGCACTTGGCAACCCAAATTGGACAACTTGCTACCATGCAACTTGCATGACTTGCCCAGGCCAGGCTGCTTGCTACTGTTCAACAGCAGCTATCCCACAAAATCCAGTGTGGTGTAGTGGTTAGAATTTCAGACAAGGGTCTGGGAGACCCAGACTCAAATCACCACTCTACTATGGAAGCTCAGTGGGTGACCTTGAGCCAGTCACACATTCTCAGCCTAACTTAGGGTTGCCAACCTCCAGGTGGTGCCCAGAAATCTCTCAGAATTTCAACTGATCTCCAGACAACAGAGATCAATTGCTCTAGAGAAAATTGCTGTTTTGGTTGGTGACCTCTATGGTACTGTGACTGCCATGGGAGGTGGAACCAAACCCAAAAATGGCTGCCTCAGGAGGCAGACCCAAATGGAATACCTCCTTCCTCACACCTCCTGGGGAAATCCTGAGGGGGAAATGGATCAACATGCTGACTAACGAAAGCCCAGGTGCTTACCAGTCCTCCTCGTCCTCCACAGGAAAACCCTTTCATTTGAATATAGGCAGCAAATAACAAGCCCTGACTTACAACGGCCTTGCCCACTTTCTGAAAAGCTTGGCATGCACTAAGGGAAGTACAGGCAAGTGCCATGAGGCCCATGGGCACCACATTGGGTAATCCTACTCTGAAGTGTTATATACATGTTAAGTATTAGAGGGAGAGTAACGGAAGTATCTGGATCTTGTGGGGAGATCACTACCCAAAGCTCTTTGCTGGCCCAGAGAAAGTTTGCCTTAATTTCTAACAGCCATGTTAGTTAAATAGAATCCCCCTGATCAGAAGTGATATACCCCTGATTGCCAGGTGTGTATTGCCTTAATGTCCTGCTTGTAAGTTTCCCAGAAAGGTCACCCTGAATGGATGTAAATGTAAACATAAATAAATCTATCCTCAGTTAGAGGATGCTGGACCATTAGTAGGGTTGCCAGGTTCCTCTTTACAGCCGGTGGGAGGTTTTTGGGGCGGAGCCTGAGGAGGGCGGGGTTTGGGGAGGGGAGGGACTTCAGTGCCATAGAGTCCAATGGCCAAAGCTGCCATTTTCTCCAGGCGAAGTGATCTCTATCGGCTGGAGATCAGTTGTGATAGAAGGAGATCTCCAGCTAGTACCTGGAGGTTAGCAAACTCAAGCCAGCAGTGATGCCAAAACAATGATATTATCAAAGTGTATTTTACAACTGAGCATAGAAATCATAACATAAATATTCTTTTCAAAAGAATGTTTATGTTATGATTTCTATGCACAGTTGTAAAATACACTTTGATAATATAATTGTTTTGGCATCACTGCTGGCTTGAGTTTGCTAACACACGATCCGGCAGGCTAACTAGTGGTCTCCATAGTACCTGGAGGTTGGCAACCCTAACCATTAGCCTGATCCAGCACGGTCTTTCTTACCCTCTTATATTCACAACAGAAAATGGATGAAAGGAGGTCACAGTGGCTGTACCAAAGCTTCAACAGACAGGCATGATCTCTGGGTTGACAGTGAGGAGTTCAGTCTCCTGCCAGTCCTATTTCCCGCCCATGTAACGGGTAATTTCAAACAACACAGCACCACACAGACCAACTAGCAAAGCAGAATGGCGGATTTCTCTATGTGGCCAATTGTTACAGATGGCCATCTGTCCACGTGGATGGAACCACCTCATGGTGAGACTATAAGCAGCCACCATCTGGCGCTGCATCGCCAACAGAAACCGGCGCAGCTTAATTTGTTTCATTTTTTAAAAAAGTATGTACCCATACTGTATGCACTTCAAAGGCAACATTTGGTTACCATGCTGGAAAGAACATAGAGACTTCAAATAACTTTTAAAGAAAAAGAAAGCAAGCAAACAATCCACAAAAAGGCAAGGACGTTTGTTGCTTAAATTGCTAAATGAACACTGCCATGCTTGAGACACACAGCAAGATTGTGTTTGTTTAATAGCATATAACTTTGGAAAGTATAGAAAATGGTGGAGGCATGAGGCTGAAAGGTGTCTGTCATTACTGATGTCTTAGGTGCCCACATCATCTACATTTCACGTATAACATGTACAATTGCAAATGATGCACCGGCTGGGGGAAGGGGGAAGAATATATATTTTCCATCAAACCTAGTATAAACCCAAAACAGCCAGAGCTTACTGCAGCATCAAGTATCATTCTGTCAAGCCCAATGCACGATCCAGGCCAGCCAACTTGTACTAGAACCCATTCCTGGTATCTTCAAGACTATATGAGCTGGGGGAGAGGGGTGTAGTCTATCAGCCCCCACAGCTTGCCATATAGGGTCGCCAGATTCCTCTTCACCACCAGTGGGAGGTTTTTGGGGTGAAGCCTGAGGAGGGCAGAGTCTGGAGAGGGGAGGGACTTCAATGCCATAGAGTCCAATTGCCAAAGCGGCCATTTTCTCCAGGTGAACTGATCTCTATCGGCTGGAGATCAGTTGTAATAGCAGGAGATCTCCTGCTATCACCTGGAGGTTGGCAACCCTAAGGAGATCTCCAGCTAGTACCTGGAGGTTGGCAACCCTATTGCCATACCATGAAATTACAGAATTTAGCATCTTAACAAGAACAATTTCACTCAGAAAAGAAGCATAGAATCATAGAGTTGGGACCACCGGGGTCATCTGGTCCAACCCCCTGCACACTGCAGGAACTTCACAACTCACCATACCCCCAGTGACCCCCTACTCTATACCTAGAAGATGGCCAAGATGCCCTCCCTCTCATGAACTGCCTAAGGTCATAGAATCAGCACTTTCCACTTCCCGTTCAGTTTGGCTCTTTGTAGCAGACGATTTGGTTCAAGGTTCCTTCCTGCTCAACATTTGCAGTTACAATAAATAGTTATGTGGCCTCCCTGTATTGATATTTAACGGCAAACTTGAAGTCGGAACTGCCTGCCAGAACTGTGCAGTCCCACACCACGAATCCCTGTGGCTAGGCTCATAAATGGGTTACTGTCTGATGGTATGAGCAGCATCTTCAAATTATCTTTACATTGTTTCACTTAAACTTAACAGCCTAGGTAAACTCCCTGATAAAGTTTAGCTAGAAAGCAAAAACAATTATTATTTTTTTATAAAACTAACACCAGCCTAAGCATTATTTATGCCTCTAATTATCTCATTCTAGTGAGTGTTTTAGTCCCTGTCTGGTCAGGACATTAATTATTTTCATAACTACAGCAAAAGTTAAATAATAAGCACTCAGGGCTACAGAACCACTGTAATGCTACTGCTTAAATGAACATATAAATTTTATTAATGGATGCTTTATACAACTCCGTGCATTATAAATCAAACAAGAGGCCTATTTCCATCTTTTAAGGATGCTGTGAAAAAGCTGTAATATTATTGAGGATAATTTTTATTAAGCTGAAATCTCCTCTCTTTTTTTGCAGTAATGAGACTGTTATGAGGATAATTTAATCTGGTTTGTCACGAAGCACCTCTGCTTGTTAAATAAGTTAATAAATGACTATGCATTAATCAAAGTGACAAAGCTATGAAGAGCTGGGGATGGGAGACAATTCTGGTGATAGTATTAATTAGTATTTAATTAGAAACTTAGGGGCCATAAATAAAAAACATCACAGTATAGACGTTTATGCAAATTGCTCTGAATCTGCAGCACAGTTAAATTTGTTTTTAAAGAAACATCTCTCCTTTTTTATGTGCCTGTCATATGTAAGAACTGTGATATTATCCTACGGGGTCGGTGCGTGCTAAGATAGTTTCCCACTTGTTTTGATTCTCCAGCCCTCATAATACAGATTTTTCTGTTAACAGTGCCAATTGAAGGAGAGCTGAGATGCCTGAGGACGCTTCATAAAAATGAAAAAGGAAGAATGTTAAAACATTTAATTAATTAGAATATAGTTTACTTTTTAAGAAAAGGGACCCGTTCATCAACCAGTGATGCAGTTCAGCTTCTGGAGGCAGCAATATCTCCCCTGCAAGTAGAAAAGCCATGCTTTTGGGTAGGGTTGCCAACCTCCAGGTACTAGCTGGAGATCTCCTGCTATTACAACTGATCTCTAGCTGATAGAGATCAGTTCACCTGGAGAAAATGGCCGCTTTGGCAATTGGACTCTATGGCATTGAAGTCCCTCCTGTCTCCAAACCCCGCCCTCCTCAGGCTCCACCCCAAAAATCTCCAGGTATTTCCCAACCCAGAGCTGGCAACCCTAGCTTTCTGAGTCCCTACATATTATACAAGCTGCACCTACTGCAGTGGGGATACATTTTGGAATTATGGGGAGGTGTTTCTTTTTTGTGGGTTTTTCTTTTTCTTTTTCTTTTTTCCTGAGTACTCAATAAGATGCCCATTCTTAACTGGACAATTTTCTGATAGCCAGAGAGATAATACATCATCCTGTTATATGCTTCAGAGTGTTCTTTCTCAGCAACACAACCTATTTTCAGGCCTTATTATTCGTTGCATTTATACAAGGAAAGGTTATCCACAGTAAAACTGCTTTTTCTATTCAACAGTCTATCTCTGTCACGGCTCATTTATGTGTGAACATGACTGACTGAAACCAGCATTATCCACAACTGACAAGTGTCAGGCCTACGGTTCAATCAGCCTCTTCCTTAAGATAATGCCAAGGGCCTGGTGTTTGAAGTAGGTAGACCAAAAAGCGAACAGAGACAATCAGGGTCAAATTGATCCAATTCTCTTTATATAAAAAGGATTCTCCCTAATAACGGGGAGCTTTTCATTGAACTCCAAACACATTACAGCTTAAACAGGGACACGGCACTCCAGAAAATCTCTGAGTGACACAAAAATGTGGACATTTTAAGGTCGTTTGTCCAGAAGTTTCCTCCCCGGGCCTTTTATATTTATTTATTTTTGGTAACTGGGAAAATGGAAGAGAATGCATTCAACATTCAGCGATCTTTATCATCAGTTTAATGAAACAATAAAGGCAAAATACATTATGGGGTGCAAAATTGCGTCCTTCTATTTAACAAACTTTTTCTGTTGAGGCCAAGATATTAACAAGAGCTTTCCACCAGTGAGATTCCAAGTTCTTATTGCTAATACAGGGAAGGGCAAAAATCCTCATTTTATGCTAACAAGCTAAATCCACACAGAGACCTTAAATCACAAATCACTTCAACAACCTGGCAAACTTCCGTCAACTGACATGGCACCAATAATCCACAGGACTCTGAAGGTTCCTAGTTATGAGTCTAAATTCTATGCATACAATTCAGCCAGCATTAAGCCCTCGATTTAAATGGGAATGTTAAGCATATGCTTATGTTTCTCCTAATGGAACCAATAGGTTTTGCAAGTGCTTAACTTTGGCTTTTTTACAACTCATATGATGTTGTATTACTATACCCCCACCACCACACGCCCCATTCAACAACAATTTTTGTCACTGGGGATCCTTGTACTTGCACCCCGGAATGAAAACATGAGAAACCAAGCATATGAAATAAATTCAGGGTTGCCAGCCTCCAGGTGGGGCCAAGAGATCTTCCAGAATCACAACCGGTATCTGGAGTATAGAGATCAGTTCCCCTGGTGAAAATGGCTGCTTTGGGGGTGGGCTCAATGGTATTATACCCCTCGAGGTCCCTCTCGTCCCCAGGCTCCACCTCCAAATCTGCAGAATTTTCCAAGCAAGGGCTGGCAATCCTAGTTTAAACTAGGTTTTATTATTGAAGCCACAGATTCAATAATCTCAGAATCTCGGGAGGATAACAACAAATTGATCTTACTCTCATCAGCTCGATCTACATGATTTGAGAGAAAGGGATCTAAAGGACCGCACGAATTTCACAATAAAATGGACAATACAAGAGAATATGGTCAATACTTTCTATCTCCCCCAGGGCACATTTACACACCCTGGCAGAGTATGGAATTTTCTTATATCTCCCATACAGAATAGCAGAAGGGAGAACATTAAAACAGGCTACTAGGTTTTATTTATGGCTGATCTGAACAATCAAAACATTACCCCAACTTTTTAGTGCTAGTTGCTCTTAACGAGCAACTTATAGTGGCCACCAGCATTTGGCAAATCTACCTTGGCTTCAAAGTTGGTCAGCAAAGTTGGTCAGTAGGCTTTGTTCCTCCCAGCAAAGTTGGTCAGCAAAGTTGGTCAGTAGGCTTTGTTCCTCCCAGCCTACACGCAAAACTGTACTTAGAGGTATTATGCCTCACACCTTCAAGCAATGAAAGGTTGGGTTGTTCCTGCTCAGCACTAAGGAAGTCCCCTCCCCAACCCACCCAGCTGCTAGGAATGCTAGCCTCCAGGTGGATGCTCTGAAGAGAAGTAGGCACAGAATGGCAAAAGTGTGTATGTTACTTACAAATCGCTTTACCAAAAATCAAATTAACATGCTGCCCTTAACAAACTATAGACATAATACTCTCAATGTAACACCAGAGAGTCCAGATAATGATCCAAAATCTTTATCACATAAGAGTCCTTATTCTTCTTGTTTGCTTTAATCTCTTGTAGGAGAGCACGTCGCCCTGGAAGATGATGACTATTCTCGAGAATTCTTCATTTTGAATTCCACACTTCTTCCTCAGTTCCTCAGTTGAGAACTCTCCTTTCAAATAATAAACAACTTATCAATACTAACTGTGTGTGTGTGTGTGTTAAGTGCCATCAAGTCGCTTCCGACTCATGGCGACCCTATGAATGAAAGTCCTCCAAAATGTCCTATCTTTGTCAGCCTTGGTCAGATCTTGCAAACTGAGGGCTGTGGCTTCCTTTATTGAGTCAGTCCACCTCTTATTGGGTCTTCCTCTTTTCCTGCTGCCCTCAACTTTTCCTAGCATGACGGTCTTTTCCAGTGACTCTTGTCTTCTGATGATGTGGCCAAAATATGACAGCCTCAGTTTAGTCATTTTAGCTTCTAGGGTCAGTTCAGGCTTGATTTGATCTATAACCCACCGGTTTGTTTTTTTGGCAGTCCACGGTATCCATAACACTCTCCTCCAACACCACATTTCAAAGGAATCTATTTTCTTCCTATCAGCTTTCTTCACTGTCCAGCTTTCATACTAACTCTACATGCAATAATAAAAGTGCAACTAATACAAAACCATATGACTCACCAGTGTGGTTATTCTTCAAAAATACACAGTCCTTATACACAGACTACTTTGCAAAGTTCCATTGTGGAATACATTCTAGCAAGGGTGGATAACAAACCATTCCTACCAGTTTTATCTTACCAAATTAATTACAGGTGTGCTGACTAGCAAAAACGTAAAGAAATACTAACATGCATCGGCTGCAGGCTCAAAGGAAACATGCCAGATCACTAGCCACATTAAAACCATTCAGAGTTACAGTATCAAACAAATGAATGAAGAAAGCCCCCTTCTGCAACAATATCTTTCCCATATCAACCCGATGATAGGATTTCATTTTCAAATGCCACAATACAAAATAGCGCAAATCATTTCCAGAATGTTTTTTAGTCCAGAAATGGTCTGTGAGTGGAGCCTCTATTACTTTAGCCCATATCCGGGATCTATGCTCCAATATCCTTGTTCTCACAGATCTAGTGCTGGACCCAATATACAAAAGATTACATGGACATTTAATACAATAAATAATTCTTCTGGTGTTACAATTGGTAAATGTCCTTAATTGGAATCTAAACGAGGTATCCAGCCTCTGGAACTCTTTAACTTCTAGGCATAAAGAACAGGCTGCACAGTTTTTACAGTTAAAATGTCCCCAAGGGAGCCTGTCAACAATAGGTCCCTTTAAACCCATATGCAGTATCCTGTCACGTATAGATGAGGTTCTTTTCCACCCTAAAATGGGTGGATTTTCACAGCCCTGTATGGTTTGCACTATGTGCCAGTGTTTCCTAATAATCTGTTGAATCTTGCCTGAAAGGTGTGTGTATTGAAAGGCAAAGGACAACTTGTTAGAATCTTCCCTATTCTTATCTGGAATGTCCTGCCTCTCTGGGGATCCCCTGGAATTACAGTTCATCTCCAGACTACAGAGATCCATTCCCATGGAGAAAATGGATGCTTTGGAGGGCGGATTCTATGAGCGGCGGTGTGTGTGTGCGAAACCAGCTACCTGGAGACTGAGGAACAGGAGGGGGCAGGAAAAGCCTCACCCCGACACTTCCGCTAATACGGTAAGTGATGTCATCGCTTAGATTATGCTGGTCACGCCCCCTCTCTTCCCCCGCCTACTTTCACCCCCCGACCAGCTGAGAGCCGGCAGGCAACATTAGCAAAGAGCTTGGTTTCTCTCACAGCAAGAACACCACCAATTACAAAGCAGCATGTCAAGGGGTGGGGATTCAAATACTTCCTGCTTTCTCAGACTTCTTTCTGAGCAGAAGGCTCTTTAAAATGAGGCTTGGGTCTCCCCCCCCCCCTCCTTTCAAATAGCTCCGTTTTTGGTTTTGTACTTAAAATGCTCTTAACTTGCTTTTTTATGCAGCAATTGGATTTCGGGGGGGGCTTTAATCTCATTACAGCCAATTACAAAGCAGCATTTCAAGGGGCGGGGACTCAAATACCTGATTTGAGCTTGGAGACTGTGGTGCATAGACTCCCAACAGGAAAGTGTGGGTCCATCGAACAACAAACCTCAAGTAAAACTCCCATGCATAAACGGCCTTTGAGAGTTTTCTCTCATTTATTAGAAAAGAGCAAAAGTCCAGTAGCACCTTAATTCCACTGCTGCAGACAGACTAACCCGGCTACCCATTGTGATCTTCTCTCGTTTATTATGTGCATAAAGGTTTTGTAAAACTTTCAAATATATTTGACAAGCAAAATGATATGTTTCTCGCTTTCTATTATTATATTTATACTTTTACTATATAGGAAATAAAAACATGCAATCAAGGAACAATTGCAATTATTTTGCACCTCGTCAAGAGTTCTTCCAGTTAAAAAAAATAATACTAAGTATCTGTGTTTTGATTCTTCAGCTCTCACACTTGCAGCAAAAAGTGGACAAAAGGATCGCAAGGTAGTAACATCTAGATGGGAATGGCATGGGCTGATTGCTTTTGCTCCCATGCAAATACTTTCAGAGCATTCACACCAGATTATCTACCATCTATAATGAGCGTTCTGTGGTTTAACTGTTCATCAATGCACAATTAAGTGCTTTAAGAACCTGCTGTAGAAGTCTGGGGGCTCTCGGCAAGTCATTTTTGTGTGTGTGGACTCCCTAGAGTATTGGAAGAGGTGGTCATTCAAGCCAAAAACTCTCTCTCTCATTTTTTTTCTGGGCTGCTGGAGGGTTTCTTTACATTTTAGTAACATTCTCTTGAGCACTTACTTGCCCTGGTGAAATTGTATATCTATCTGAAAATCCAATATCAAGCTTTCCAGAATATTGATATAAATGTCATCCAGATTTATTCCACTGTAATCAGTTACTAAATTGGCATGAATATCACCAGCCTCAGACTTCTATCCTTTCTCTGTTGCATCCCAAGATGGTACAGTTCAAGGAAACTATTATAGTATTTATTTGCGCACACTGCCTTGACGGCGTCTCTCGTAAGAGACTGTACTAGTACCCATTAAGGACACTCATGGTAACAACTCTTCTGAATTGTGTAGAAAATATTGACTGGCCCCTCTGGGAGAAACCCCTCCCCCTCCATTTAAAATGTCATTTTTCATAATGAGCACCCAAAAAAAAAATTCTCACAATAAATCACAGTCATCTCAAAAACAGCAAGAGAGTCTGGACATTGATTGCATTTCACATTCATTTTCAACCCAGTTTTGTATCATCCCTATTATTCACAGAGCCTTTGCTTTTCTTCCTCGAGCAGATTAATATGCATTCAAGTTCCCTTCCCCCAAATGCAGACTTTTGTCATGAAAGTGATGGCCATTATCACAGTTGGGAATTTATATTTTTACCGTGTAATCAAAGTCCACAAGCAATCTCACAGCAAAACATTTCGCAAGTACAATATAGCTAGAATAATAGAGAACTCTCTTCCCCCCCCCCTTTGCTTGTGAAACGAAAAAGACAGCCCTCCTCAAAGCTTTCTTCCATTCTCAATTTTAGTACTTTAAAAAAAAAAAGTCTCGAGGTCAGTGTTTTGCAAAGTGCAGCAGAATGCTCACAGAACGCATAAAACATCATTCATGCCCAAGGTAGGTTTTCGTGGGAAGAAGAGAAGCCCGTGTGCTTGATCAGAGGAAGCTACCTGGCCAAAGGAGGAGTTGCTGCAGGGAGCTTCCTTACCCCCCCCACTAGGGTTGCCAACCTCCAGGTAGTAGCTGGAGATTTCCCACTATGAGAACTGATCTCCAGCTGATAGAGATCAGTTCACCTGGAGAAAATGGCCGCTTCGGCAATTGGACTCCGTGGCATTGAAGTCCCTCCCCTCCTCCAACCCCGCCCTCCTCAGGCTCCATCCCAAAAACCTCCCGCCAGTTGCCAAGAGGGACCTGGCAACCCTACCCCCCACAGAAGCACCAGAAAATACCTGCTCAGATGAACTGCTAGCAGCCCAGAGACTGCAGACATGACAGGAAGAACACCCTGGCCTCTCCTACAGGTAGGGTTGCCAGGTCCCCCTTCGCCACTGGCTGGAGGTTTTTGGGGTGGAGCCTCAAGAGGGCGGGGTTTGGGGAGGGGAGGGACTTCAGTGCCATACAGTCCAATTGCCGAAGAGGCCATTTTCTCCAGGTGAACTCATCTCCTTCGGCTGAGATCAGTTGTAATAGCAGGAGATCTCCAGCTAGTACTTGGAGGTGGGCAACCCTAGTAGGGGAGGGGCTGTGGCTCAGTGGTAGAGAATCTGCTTGATATGCAGAAGGTCCCAGGTTCAATCCTCAGCATCTCCAATTAAAAGGACCAAGCAATAGGTGATGTGAAAGACCTCTGTCTGGGACCCTGGAGAGACGCTGCCAGTCCGAGTAGGCAATACTAACCTCGATGGACGAAGGGTCTGATTCAGTATAAGGCATCTTCCTGTGTGTTCATGTGGTTTCACTTTCACCAGCATGGGTTTTACATGCGCACAACAGCCAGACTGAAGGAAGAACTGCGGTAGAGAAACCTCCTGGTAAACCCTGAGCTTTAACCGTTTCTAGTCCGATTACAGAATTATCCCACACAGTGGGATCCACTCCTGAGAAATGCTGTAACAAACAAACAGCCCCCTTCCTCTCTGACATAATGGTGTTTGCCGAGCAAGAGATAATCAGCAGTTCTTGCTTTTCAAGGAAAGATTATCGAGCAATTGCTGAGGAACAGCTCACAACCCCATTGCAAGCTAACAAATGGAAAGTCTTGCGTTCAGGGCTGGACTGCAGAGCTATTTTGGAAGCAGCAGCTCAGCATGCAAGTCAATAAGACTTGTAAATCCATCTACTGCATCTTTTTAGATCAATTTCTCCCCTGCCTTCTTGTCTAACAGTTAAAATCTACTAACACACTGAGACATGCTTTTCCTGTGGTGCCCTTAAAACAAAGTACTCAATCACCACAAGACACTGCCAAGCTGTCCTAGAACCACAAATCGTGACAGGTATATTTCAAATCCCATTTGCATTGTATATGAGGAGCATTACAATTAAGTACAGGCTCCTGTATTTTTCTGAATTAAATCCCAGGGAAATAAAACTGCTGATGCAGTATTTTCTAGTTATTACTTACCACAAATGTATCATTTATAACCTTTAGTGTCTTCGTTCACAGGCTTTGTATCAGAAGAAGAAGAAGAAGAAGAAGAAGAGTTGGTTTTTATATGCTGACTTTCTCTGCCATTTAAGGGAGAATCGAACCAGCTTACAATCACCTTCCTTTTCCCTACCCACAACAGACACCCTGTGAGGTAGGTGGGACTAAAAGAGCTCTAAGAGAGCTGTGACTAGCCCAAGGTCACCTCTTGGCTTTTCTGTGGGAACTACCCCACTAAGCCTATCCATTCCTTCTCCTAAGAGCACATCATAGCTGCAAACGTTTCTACTGTTTAAAGCTACTGCTGAAGACCTGGCCACCCTAGCAGCAGCTCATAAATTGGTCCATAAGTCACACAATTAACCCCCGTTATTATTCATTAGGAAATTCTAATAGAGCACTGAAGCCATTTTCAACCAAAGCTATTACTCAATTGTAGATTTGCTTTTGCAGCATACTTTCCCACCAGCATGGTATATACCTTGGTAGAGACGTTTTTGTTTCTATCTTACATCTTGCAGCAGGTCAAGTGCCCACTCCTGTATCTGTGCAGTAGGGGATTTCAGTCTTTTTCCCCAGGGTCATACTCAGGTCATTAAAGTGGCCTACCTCTCAGGCACAGGTCACTCAGTTTATCCCATCTTTGTGCCTGCAACACAGGAAAGATCATTTAAATGACCCACAGTGGCTACATTGCCTGCTTTTGCTGCCTGTGCAGTTGGTGGCGTCCGTTTAAATGACCCACAGTGGCTACATTGCCTGCTTTTGCTGCCTGTGCAGTTGGTGGCGTCCGTCTTGACAGTAAAAAGAGGCCTTGTGTCTCAGTGGTGAAGCATCCTCTTTGCGCGTCAAACATCCCAGGCACAACCCCTGGCATTTCCAGTTAAATTGATCAGGTAGGAAGGGATGTGAAAGCCCCTACCCAAAACCCTGGGGAGCTCTTGCCAGTCTGAGTAGAATACACTGACCTTGATAAGCCAATGGTCTGATTAAGTATAAAGCACTTTCATGTGTTCAAGAACTGATCACAGTTGTCATTATGGGATCAATGCTCAAGGCATCCTCCTTTATTAGTTTTACCATTTTGAAAGTGTAAAAAAAAATTATTATTTTTTACTGTCATTGACCTTTTATGCATGGCTGTTTCCCTCATGGTCACCCCTCCGACAACTCCAGGTCTTTGTTTAGATTATGCATGCCGTTTCCGACTGTCAGAGGTCACCCTGCTCTCCTCCTGTGTTTCCCCACGTTTTGCCTGTGTTTTGAAATTCGTTGTAAAACAGGTCCCTGGAAACCCGGGCAACGCAGGGGGAAAGCGGGGCGACCTCTGATGGTCAGAAACGGCATGCATAATCTAAACAAAGACCTGGAGTTGTCAGAGGAGTGACCATGAGGGAAACAGACATATATAAAAGGCCATACGATGGGGAGGAAATAAACTGTAGCTTCTACAGAAAGTATGCTCTTGAAGTTGGTCCACTTGTTGCATTATTATTATCATTATTATATGCTACATCTAGTTTATACAGAGATTATGGGCTGAATGCTATGGTTGGCCAGAAAAGCTTGAAGATCTTTCCCCATCTTCCCTTTTCCACAGACACCTTAACGTTCCCTGAAAAGACACTGTGTGGGTTGCAGGACCACCCTGGAGAAAAACCTTCTGGGCAAGGGGGAGCAGTAGAGTTGCCAGGTCCCTCTTACCACCAGCAGGAGGTTTTTGGGGTGGAGCCTGAGGAAGGTGGGGTTTGGGGAGGGGAGGGTGACTTCAATGCCATAGAGTCCAATTGCCAAAGCAGCCATTTTCTCCAGGTGAACTGATATCTATCGGCTGGAGATTAGTTGTAATAGTAGGAGATCTCCAGCTAGTACCTGGAGGTTGGCAAGCCTAGGGAGAAGGAAGGAGAAAGGGTGATTTTGGGCCCTGGTATCCCACAACCCCTTTGTTGGGACACACCGCAGATTGCAGCGAATGGGGAAAAGCAGGAAACTTCCACTTCCAAGAGCATTTTTCTGCTTGCCCAACTGTAGGATCCATCCCCCTCTCCCCAGAGCTGCAACATTTGTCACTGGAAATATAGTTTCCCATCTCCAGTATCATTCTGCTCATTGTCTCTTGCCGTTGTGACAGCAGGGTGGGAAGCGATTGCTGTACCAAGAAAAACAAGGGTCAGCGCAACGGCACAAAGCACAGCATCATGCACAAACAGATGGGACGACATACTTATTTTTTAAAAAGTTACAGCTTTATTATAATAATTTCAAATGTACTTCATCCACAGCTCAGGAATAGTTTGTACTATCCTTTCTCCAAGTAGAAGCTTTAAAAAATAAATTGAACCATTCTTTTTTTTTTTTTTAAGGTGAGCAGCTTTTCCTGGCGACACCCGAAAATGGATGTTCAGATTCAATGAACCTCCTTCTCTGTTACAGAGACCGCATGTTGCTGGGAGCCCCCTGGACAATTTTACCATAGGAAGACGCCCACCCACATCAGTCCCCTCTGCAGCTGGGCTCCTCTGCCGTAGCTTACTTGCAGAATGATTCATCCAGCTCTGCCCTTGGTCCCAAGGTTCTCTTCTGGGCAAAACGCACAGGGCTTCTCCAACTTTGCAATATAGGCTTCATTATCTCAAACACCTGCTTGCCTGGATAATTACAGCAACTTCCAAATTAAAAAAAAGCAAAGGGGGGGGAAGCTGGCTGCATATTTTCAGCCATTGTGCCATGCTCATTTGAATTACAATATGCCGTTGCTTATAGCATAAGAGGGTTTTTTCTCCCTGGTCAATGTAGAACTCCCTCAGGACATATTACCTGCATGCATGTTCAGTGCCCATTGAAGAAAAGCTGTTAAAGAATGTGATGCTGCGGTATACTGTCAAAGAGAATTTTCAAAACGGCTGTGTGTGGCATTGTGCCCCAGTAACAGCACCTGCCAATGTGGATCTTCTAAAGCAGTGGTTCCCAACCTTTTTTTGACCAGGGACCACTAGGACTTTTTTGTTCGGTGCAGGGACCCCAAGGTTCAAAATAAAAATTCTGAGAATTTGAAAATAAACTTTAATCATAACTGTTAGTTAAACATTAAAATTAGAATAATATTCGAACATATATTTTATAATAGAGAACTTTTAATTGAAAATATTAATTTATTATGGGTTTATAACTTTGTTTCGCGGACCTTAATTTAGTTCTCGCGGACCCCTGGGGGTCCATGGACCCCCGGTTGGGAACCAGTGTTCTAAAGAGACATTGTTACAACAACGCTATTCTGTAGAATTCAGAACCCCACCACACCCACAAACACACACAAATATTGCTTATAATCACCGCAATATTAAAACAGGGTGGCCTGTGCAGATCACAAAAGGAGACAATAAATACACCCACAGAAGAGAAGGACGTCTGCTTGTTTGGGGGGACTCCCCAGACATAGAGGCTTTTAATTAACAAAAAAAAAAAAAAAAACAACCACAAACGAACAGAAGTCAGACTGAAGAGAACTAAATACCTTCAGGGGACATGGTACATTAGAACCGCTGAGTATCAGTTAAAGGGGAAAGGGGGTGGTTTGGCCTGCTCAAGCCCTTAAGCAAGAAAACAGGAGGGGAAATTGGGGGAAGGCTTTCCAAGTTGTCCATCCCTCTTGAAATTCCTCCGTTCATTCCTGTAGTTGCCAATTGGTGAAAGCCACCCCTAAGAACATAAGAACATAAGAAAAGCCATGCTGGATCAGACCAATGCCCATCTGTCCACACAGTGGCCAACCAGGGGCTTCTAGGAAGCCCACAAACAAGACAACTGCAGCAGCACCATCCTGCCTGTGTTCCACAGCACCTGATATAATAGGCATGCTCCTCTGATCCTGGAGAGAATAAGTATGCATCATGACCAGTATCCATTTTTACTAGTAGCCATGGATACCCATCTCCTCCATGCACATGTCCACTCCCCCTTAAAGTCTTGCAAGTTGGCAGCCATCACCACATCCTGGGGCAGGGAGTTCCACAATTTAACAATGTGTTGGGTGAAGAAATACTTCATTTTATCTGTTCTGAATCTCTCACCCTCCAGCTTCAGCAGATTACCCTGCATTCTAGTATTATGAGAGAGGAAGAAAAGCTTCTCCCTGTCCACTCTCTCCATACCATGCATAATTTTGTAAACCTCTGTTATGTCTCTCCTTAACCACCTTCTTTCCAAGCTAAACAGCCCTAAGTGTTTTAACCGCTTCTCAAAGGGCCGTTGCTCTAGTCCCCTGATCATTTTGGTGGTTCTTTTCTGCACCTTCTCAAGCTCTGCAATATCCTTTTTTAGGTGTGGTGACCAGAACTGTACACAATATTCCAAGTACGGTCTCACTCTAGATATGACCCTGGAAACCCTCCTAGATCTATGGTGATGTTGTGTAGACTGACACAAGAAGAGAGTTCCCATTACACCCCTGAAAGTCAAGATCTGTGAAGTCATGATAACATTTCCATGCATATGTTAAAATCGTGGCAAAGTATTTAAGGAACCTGACCTAAGTTTGATCTCACCATCCTCAGCTCACCTAGGGTTGTCAGGTCCACCTTATGAGGATTCTTGTTCCATTCTAATTGTACAGAGGAAAGATCTTCACCAGGTGCATCTTCCTACCCCTCAGAGATCAGAGAAGTCTGTAGAAAGGATCAATGTGCATACAACCTCTTAAACATGAAAAGAACCAGGTCAGTTCTAGTGAGACTAGAAGGAATGAAACACAGTTCTCCAGATCAGACTCCACCGCTCCAAACCACTGCTCTTAACCACTATACCACGCTGGCTCTACTATTCCATTACTGGCCCTCTTTTGGGAGCTGTTCCAGCACCACAGCAAAGCATTAAAAACAACAGGTGATACTGACAATCTGGGATTATATATATGTCAATAACCAGTCAACATTAGATATAATTCAGAGCATGTTTTCCTTACCTTTCATGTCCTATCTCCTCAATATTACCTTAAAATAGCAACTTCCTGGTGAGCATGACAAGATGCAAAACAAGGTAAAACTTGGCACCTATCATTGTGTAGTAGTGGGAATTTCAGCAGCAGTGGCATCCATCTGACCAGCCTGTTCCTGTAGCAGATGGACTCCATGGCATTATACTCTGCTGAGGTACCTCCCCTCCCTAAAGCCCATCCTCCCCAGGCTCTACACCCAAATGTCTAGGCGCGTCCCAACCTGGAGCTGGCAAGCCTAACTTGTGCATTAAGTATTATTTCAGCACAACACATGATTTCCTAAACCATGCACTTCTCTGCCCACAAATATTCCATAGAAAGGAAGTATGCACACTTCCAGTGTAGATCCCGGGGAGAATGTGGAAGCTTTGAACCATTGCCCGGAGGATGCTTTTGGGATAGGTGAGGAGTCCTACTCTCCAGGTTGGAGGCAAGTCCCAGGCCACTACAGTCTCTCAGCAAGAGTTCTAGGGTTTCAGTCCAAAGTCAAAACCCCTTTGGGGAGGCATTTGAAAGTCTGTCTCACTGGGAGGGTTTGCAAAGGTGGGGCTTGGGGGCAGGTTGTCCTCCTCCTCCCTCAATGATGGAGGGCTAGTAAACTGGTTTAATCCCAACAAGATAGAGGTGCTACTGGTGAGTGGAAGGATTTATCCGAGAATTGAGGGGTGTCCTGTTCTGGATGGGGTTGAACTTTCCCTAAAGAAACAAGTTCATGGCTTGGGGCGGGGGTGTGTGCTGCTGTGGTCTTAGGTCTCCTGGAGGATAAGCAGATCAGGTGACAGTAGAGTCCAGGCTGGTGGTCCAGCTGTGGCTGGTGGTCTCAGGTTCGGCTGGTGATCTAGCTGTGGCCTTTCCTGGGTAAAAAAGATCTTGCCACTGTGGCACATGCCCTAGTAACATCTAGACTAGATTACTGCAATGAACTCTACACAGGGTTGCCCTTGAAGAGTGGCCAGAAATGGCAGTTGGTACAGAATTCTGTGGCATGAATGCTGACTGGAATGGGCTCCAGAGATCATATCATTCCGGTCATGATCAATCTACGCTGGCTCCCAATTTGTTTCTAGGCCTAGTTCAGGGTACTGGTATTGATATTTAATGCCCTGTACAACTTTCAGGCCAGCATACCTCAAAGACTGCATACTCCAATATGAACCGACCCAACCACTACAGTCATCTTTGGAGGCCCTGCTTTGGATTCCCGCACCAACTGAGGCCAGATGGGCAGCAACCCAAGAAAGGGCTATCTTGGATGTGGCACAAAATCTGTAGAATTTCCTCCCCAGGAAGATTTGTCCATACCCCTCTTTCATTGAATACCATCAGCAGGTGAAGACTTTTGTTTTCTTTGGTGTTCCCTTACCGACCCTTTTTCTTGTTTGTTTTAGCAACTGTTATCTATGTACTAGTTTTTTATGTCTTTTTTTATTGTTCACTGCCTTGTCTGTAACTGGGAGGAAAGGTGGGATAAAATAATAATGGTAATTATAATAATGTTCCACAAGTAAGCTAGTCTAGAGGAGCCCTGTGGTGTGGTAAACTGCAGTACTGCAGTCCAAGCTCTGCCCACAACCTGAGTTCGATCCCAACAGAAGTTGGTTTCAGGTAGCCGGCTCAAGGTTGACTCAGCCTTCCATCCTTCCGAGGTGGGTCAAATGAGGACCCAGCTTGCTGGGGGTAAAGGGAAGATAACTGGGGAAGGCACTGGCAAACCACCCGGTAAACAAAGTCTGTCTAGTAAACGTTGGGATGTGATGTCACCCCATGGATCAGGAATGACCCGGTGCTTGCACAGGCGACCTTTACCTTTTTAAGCTAGTCTAGAGTAGTCTCCTTGCTGAGTATGAACACATGTTTTTAAATGAAAAACCACTTTGGGAGGCTGAGAGTCCAAGTGGTTCAAGACAGAGGTGGTCTTCTAAGCTCTTCCTCCGTTAGATGTTGTTCCCTTTCCCAAGGTCCTCTATTCTACCCACATGGAAATATACATGGTCAAATGTGATAGGATTTAGCCCTCCCCCCGCCCATTCCTCTGCTAAAATATGCAGCGTCCTACAACTGCCTTTGATTTTTTAAAAAATCTGGATCAAAAACAAAGGTGTATTTCATGCCAACATATTTACTAGATCACCTCCCAGAACAATCTTCCCTGCAGCTTCGGGATAGCCGGTTAATGTTACAGGCATCTCCCTACAACCTCTAATTTGGTCCTGAGTCAGTGCCTAACGTTTTGTTAAAGCATCGGTGACTCTTTGCTCCCCCTCTCCGTTTCTTTCTCTTCTCTGTTTCCCTTTCTAAAAGGTCACAGCTTAGCGGTAGGAGCTTCTAGAAATGTTCTTAAAATGTGATTAGCCTAAAACTGTTTGATAACAGATGGTTTAAAAAAGAAATAAGCACCATTATCACATCTCTTGTTGGTGTACATCCTAACAGTCATCGCAAGTACATGTTGTACCCTGGCACATCTCTGCACCGAGACACCAACAGATCTTTTATGAAAAGAAAGTGAACTGGCTTACCCTGAGAGACGAAAGAAGAAATTTTACATAGATCTTAAGATAGCTGATTTTTCATGTACCCTGTTGGAGAAAAAAACAAAGGCATGGAAACAGAAGACCCGAAGCAACGGCCATCTAATAAAAGCCAACTGATAAAAGGAGAACAAAATTAGAGAGTGCCAACAATCAGAAGTGTTATCCTCCTTAATTTTTTCTGTAAGCTGCCCACTCAAGTTTTAGCTTCTAGCTAGCACTCTGTGAGGTCAGAAATCAAATACTCAAATGTGTAAAGCACTATCAGTGGCAGATAAATTGGGCAAAACGCACGGTCGCTTTAGCCTCCTTTATTCCCTGTTCCGGCCAGGATTCAGCCAGGATCGAACGCACGTTCAGCGAAAACGCATGCGTTCGATCCTGGCTGAATCCTGGCTGAAACAGGGAATAAAGGAGGCTAAAGCGACAGTGCGTTTTCGCCCGTAGAGAAATCTCTGAGGGGGAAAGATTAGGTTCCAGCCTACAGTGTGGGTTCCGTCCCACCTTGGGGGGGGGGGAGATCTCCCAATATAGCTATAGTGGGAGACCTCCCAGGAATTTTCCCTGGCCGCCACTGGCTTCACAGGCTGGCAGAGATAAATGGGTGAAAATGGGGGGGGCACCAGTGTCTAGCCAGCCTGTGACGTCGCTTTCATTGCCAAACTGGAAGGGTTATCATCACATCAGGGCCGACACTCTATGATTCACCCCAAACTGGTGAATCCTAGAGCGTCGCCCCTGACATGGACAATTTTAATGGACTTTCTACAAATAAATGTTGCCTGGAATATAGTAAACAGTGGGTGGAATCTAAAAGCACAGGTAAACGCAGTGGGTTGGATCCAGTTTCTCTTTGCATGAGTAGAGGGACATTAACACTCATGCAAGATGGGTTACAATTTTCATTCTCACCCTGACCTGGATGGCCCAGGCTAGCCTGATCTTGTCAGATCTCAGAAGCTAAGCAAGGTCAGCCCTGGTTAGTGCTTGAGTGGGAGACCACCAAGCAAGTCGAAGGTTGCAGTGCAGACTCAGGCAGTGGCAAACCACCTCTCTTCGTCTCCTGCCTTGCAAACCCTACAGAGTTGCCATAAGTAGAATAGGACTTGATGGCATTTTTCTCCACCACCCCCATTCTCATCATAGCCTACGCACCACACTTCATGCTGTTCCCTAGAGACTCTCAATGCTCAGAAATAGCTTTTGAGAGGAGCCACAATGGGGCTGCTGCAGGAAGAGGACGTGTCAAAAGTCTAGTCCATGCATGATGCTCCGCTCATGGTTCTTTGGATCAAAGCCTTTGATTTCAATAGGCTTAAGCACACTTAACTCTGTGCAGCACAGAATCATAGAATAGAATCATAGAGCTGGAAGGGATCACCAGGGTCATCTAGTCCAACCCCCTGCACAATGCAGGAAATTCACAACTACCTCCCCACCACACCCCCAGTGACCCCTACTCCATGCCCAGCAGATGGCCAAGGTGCCCTCCCTCTCATGAACTGCCTAAGGTCATAGAATCAGCATTGCTGACAGATGACTATCCAGCCTCTGTTTAAAAACCTCCAGGGAAGGAGAGCTTACCACCTCCTGAGGAAGCCTATTCCACTGAGGAACCACTCTGACTGTTAGAAAATTCTTCCTAATGTCTAGACGGAAACACTTTTGATTTGATTTCAACCCAAGGGTTCTGGTCCGACCTTCTGGGGCAACAGAAAACAACTCGGCACCCTCCTCCACATGACAGCCCTTCAAGTACTTGAAGATGGTTTTGTGTGTGTGGGGAGGGGAATGACACATTTTGTACCAAAAAAACAACAACACCCCACAGTGCACACAGATAGCAGAGGTAAGCCTCTCATGATCGCCTGCAGGTAATAAATCTGAAAGTTGGTGGAAAATTTCAAATTGAGTTGGAAGGTTTGTTTCCATCCATGACTTAAATGCAACAGCCTCAAGGGATTGTTGCTCGAAATTTCAAATCATATCCATCCTAATGAAGGGCTCGACATGATCCATGGGAAAAGGTCAGAAATGCTGTAAGTGTTTATTTCAATGCGATCAGGAAAAAGCTTTCGGTGCTTGTTTTACAGTGCCACATTTATATCCTATTTCACAGGGCACCGGGAACATTTCTAATTCAGTTGAGTTCTAGAAGCACAGCAACTATATATATGGATAATTGAAAGAAAGCGTACATTGCAAATGGTGCTGTAAGAGGCCAGAATAAGAGGGCTTTGAAGCAGCAGTGTATGAACCATTAACTCTTTCTGTTCATCTACCAAAAGATCTAGTGATGGACACTAGCTTCAGGCATGGAGCTGGGAGAAGAAGCGCCTGGGGCATGTGGGGGAGGAGTGTGCCAGGCAAAGAGAATTGTGCCGGACAGGGTGCGCGGTGGCTGCCTCCGCAGAAAGAAAGAGAGGGATAGCAGCAGCCAATATGAGCTTAGGGCGGGCAGCGCACACACCAACCGGGCTGCAGGCGGGCAGCTGCACCTGTACCGTGGCGCTCCTTCTCCCCATCCCCGCACTCCCCATTAGGGTTGCCAACCCCCAGATACTAGCTGGAGATCTCCTGCTATTACAACTGATCTCCAGCCGATAGAGATCAGTTCACCTGGAGAAAATGGCCACCTTGGCCATTGGACTATATGGCATTGAAGTCCCTCCCCAAACCCTGCCCTTCTTAGGTTCCACCCCAAAAACCTCCCACCAGTGACAAAGAGGGACCTGGCAACCCTACTCCCCATGCCCACGCTGGTGCACTCCCTTTCCTTGCTCTCAGGGCAAGTGCCCCCACCAGACACACACACACACACACACAAGATCTGCCCCTGACTAGCTTAAATGGCATTTAAAAGGTTTGGGCAAATTCAGAATAATATATTAATAATAATATATCTTAATTTGCTATGATACCGAATTAATTATATGTTTTCTTTTATGCTTCCTCCAAACAGCAAAGGAAGCATATATGGTGGTTTTATTCTATATAATTCTTGCTCCAGTCCTGTAAGGGTAGGTTATGCTGAGATGTCAAGATTGAACCAAGACCACCACATAAGCTTTTTGCTGAGTAGAGATTTTAATGTCTCCCCCATTTACATCTTGTACATATGCTCGCCTTCCTTCTGAGCCAATGTTGACTTTATCATGGTGAGCCATACAGTAACTTTCCCAGTTTGACGTCTATAACTTGCTGTACATGTAGGGTTGCCAACCTCCAGGTGGAGGCTGGAGATCTCTCACTATTAGAACTGATCTCCAGGTGACAGAGATCCGTTCCCCTGGAGAAAATGGCCACTTTGGAAGGTGGACTCTATAGCATTATACCCTCCTTCCCTCACCAAACCCTGCCTTCCCTTCTCAGCCCGGAGCTGGCAACCCTATGTACATGGAGCTGCACTTAAAAATTATTTGGAGACTTCAATTTGTGAAAAACATAGTTGTCTATGTATTGGTAGGGTTGCCAGGTCCCTCTTTGCAACAAGCGGGAGATTTTGGGGGTGGAGCCTGAGGAGGGCGGGGTTTGGGGAGGGGAGGGACTTCAATGCCATAGAGTTCAATTGCCAAAGCAGCCATTTTTCTCCAGGTGATCTGATCTCTATTGGCTGGAGATCAGTTGAATTAGCAGCAGTTGGCAACCCTACTCCCTACAATAATTAAGATCACACTAGTAGATGTGATTGGAAGTGGGCCCCTTTACAGGAAGTTAGTAAGGGCCAGAAACGAGGCATGTTCTATGGTGGTACCCACTCTGTGGAACTGGCTTCCCAAAGAAGCAAGGCAACTCTTCCGGACCTAATGCCTCACCGAGGTGAAGGGCCAAGGTTTGTTGCAGCCCGAGGAAGAGGCGAGCCAGTCAATCTGACAGAGCATTCCTTGACAGGCAACATTGGGGTTAGGGCAAATAGGGTTGCCAGGTCCATCTTCACTATTGGTGGGAGGTTTTGGGGGTGGAGCCTGAGGAGGGCGGGGTTTGGGGAGGGACCATAGAGTCCAATTGCCAAAGCGGCCATTTTCTCCAGGTGAACTGATCTCTATCGGATGGAGATCAGTTGTAATAGCAGGAGATCTCCAGCTAGTACCTGGAGGTTGGCAACCCTGGGGACAAAGGAAGCACACTTAAGAGTCTGCTATCTGCCTCCATCTAGGGTTGCCAACCTCCAGGTATTGGTGGTTTCATTACCACATACTGTAAAGTGTATATGTAGCTATAATATATTGGCATTGTTAGCAGCATTGCTCCTGTACTGGTTTTCTCATCCTTCTGATAATAGTACAGAGGTGTCTTTTTTCTCCTTAACCTCCAGGTATTAGCTGGAGAACTCCCACTGTTACAACTGATCTCCAGCCAATAGAGATCAGTTCACCTGGAGAAAATGGCAGCTTTGGCAATTGGACTCTATGGCATTGAAGTCCCTCCCATCCCAAACCCCGCCTCCTCAGGCTCTGCCCCTTAAAACCTCCCGCCAGTTGCGAAGGAGGACCTGGCAACCCTACCTCCATACCACTCTTTGCTCAGGAGAAAGACAGCGTTGGTACTTTACTAAGGACAGATAGGACTGCAGACACCTGGTAAATCTGTGTACTGGAGACAGCAAGAAACCTCTTTATCAGCTCATAACTTCTATATAGACGCTAGCTGAATAGGTGACAGGATGGGGCCTGGACATACCTTCAGAGCTGCTGATAGAAAGAATACTGTGGCAAAATCCAGAGCAATGGAATGCTGTATAAACAAACATGTTAATGCCCCCCCCCCCCGCCCCGCCATGGAAAGGAATGCAAGCATTAAGTCTTTCTTGACAACTAACTAACTTTTGTCCATTTCACTAGTGGCTTAAATGAGAAACTGGTCATGGCGGGATGAGTCACATTTAAATGTTAGAATTGGAAGAGACTTGGGATCAGTTCGTATTTTTACCTTTTGCAAATTCTGGACAGCCACAGTGGGGAAACTGGCCGCTGTGGGCACTCCTCATCACTTGTAGGGCACAGCACACACTATAGGGGCACACACACAATTAGCTGCTCTTGTAGTCCCCAATTTTTGTCATTTGTCTATCCATAGCATGGAAAGCGGGTATTTGAAGGGCTGCCTACTTGAGCAGATCTCTGCAGAGCTGCCGTATGGGAGGGTGGTGACCAGAAACAGAGCCTTTCTGCATTGTGGTGCCCTGACCTCGATAGTCCAGGTTAGCCTGATCTCATCAGATCTCGGAAGCTAAGCAGGGTCAGCCCTGGTTAGTACTTGGGTGGGAGACCGCCAAGGATGTCTAGGCTCTCTATACAGGGGCAAGCAATGGCAAACCACCTCTGAACATCTCTTGCCTTGAAAACCCTACAGGGTCGTTGTAAGTCAGCTGCAACTTGATGGCACACGCTCCTCAGCTCTGGGAATTGCCCCCCCCCGTGCCATCTTCAATTCTCCTGGTGCCAGTTTTGTTAACCTTTAGGTGCCAGATAAAAACTATAGCTGTTACCGCACTAGGTATTCCCAGCAATGTATTAAGAGTTTGAAAATGTTATAAAAAATACTGTTTGCACTTTCTATGTATTCCCACCAATGTATTAAGAGTTTGAAACTGTTATAAAAAATACTGTTCGCACTTTGTTTGGCCCCTTTAGCTGTGAAGACGTCTTCCAACCATTTTTTAGCCGTGGCATCCAAAAAGCCTTTTAAAGCGATGTTTTTTATAACAGTTTCAAACTCTTAATACATTGTATTGTCGAAGGCTTTCATGGTCAGAGTTCATTGGTTCTTGTAGGTTATCTGGGCTGTATGACCGTGGTCTTGGTATTTTCTTTCCTGACGTTTCGCCAGCAGCTGTGGCAGGCATCTTCAGAGGAGAGACACTGTCCTTCAGTGTAACTCCTCTGAAGATGCCTGCCACAGCTTTTGGCGAAACATCAGGAAAGAAAATACCAAGACCACGGTCATACAGCCCGGATAACCTACAAGAACCATCTTAATACATCGGTGGGAATACATAGAAAGTGCGAACAGTATTTTTTATAACATTTTCAAACTCTTAATACATTGCTGGGAATACCTAGTGCGGTAACAGCTATAGTCTCAGGCACTGCTCAATTTGTTTCTTTTCTTCTTGTATCTGCTGCAGTCACTGCTAATATATTTTCTGGTTCCTGGCTATCTTATTGGATTTTAATGCTCTTCCATGTTTTTATATCTTTTTCTGCCCTGTGTTTATGCTATGGCAGTTTGGTTTTGTCATTTGCTGCTGAGTAAATTATCTTTTGGGGCTTTTTAAAATATGCTTTAATTATTGCTTGTGAGCCACTTGGGACATTTTAAACAGAGTCAGCAGTATATAAATAATTTTAAAATAGATTTTCTGAGTTGGAAAGATAATAGGAATCATTTTCTACCTTTTATCACATACAGTTTGAAGTACCCTGCTTCACTACTGCATGATTTCCAAAAGGCAAACGTGTGTGAGCTGCGTGCATTTATTAAATACCGTCATGTCACATCCAACTTATGGCAACCTTATGAATTAATGACCTCCAAATGTCCTATCATTAACAGCCTTTTTTACACTTATTTTATTTATTTACAAAATGTATATCCCACCTTTCTGCCTTTACAAGGGCAATGAAGGTGGCTAACAATTTAAAACATACTTAATAAAATATGTGGTAGCCAGCCAGAATGATGCACCACAGACCGTTAGCAGCTGCCACCACTATGCTGCCTCAGATTATGATGCCTCAGATTTTTCTAACAGTTAGAGCAGTTCCTCAGTGGAACAGGCTTCCTCGGGAGGTGGTAAGCTCTCCTTCCCTGGAGGTTTTTAAGCAGAGGTTAGATGGCCATCTGTCAGCAATGCTGATTCTGTGACTTTAAGCAGATGATGAGAAGGAGGGCACCTTGGCCATCTGCTGGGCATGGAGTAGGGGTCACTGGGGGTGTGGGGGGGAGGAAGTTGTGAATTTCCTGTGTTGTGCAGGGGGCTGGACTAGATGACCCTGGTGGTCCCTTCCAACTCTAGATCTATGATTATTTCAGTGGAACATCAGTATGCATAACCTGTGTGCTAAATTGAGGACCTGGTCTTAGTCAATACCACAAACATAATGATTATATGTAAATTATAAGAGGGTCTTCCATTCAATGTACAGATATCAATGGTGGGCCCATGGGTTTGATCCCGTCTAAATTCTGCACATAGAAGTACGACTTCTCCCCCTTCCCACCTCTCAAAGCAGCCCAAAAATGACCCCAGAAATGCTACTCTTGGGGGATAGGGACTCCTCAGGAGCAACAGGAAAGGAGTTATATACCTTCCACAGGAAGAGGAATTGCCCTCCTCCCCTCCTGGGTGCATCTTTTCAGTGAGATCCCCGTGTAACACACAAGTGTTCATTTTTAACCCTGTCTCCAGTACCTGGCATTTCAAATGATAGCAGAGCTCCTTCACCTTAAGAATTTTAAGCCTCTGTAAACTTCATTGTTTAAAATAAAAAAGGGAGGTAGATGAAGGCTGAACTTGACTGCACTCGCCACTCTCCTGACATCAAATAACAAAGAACACCATTTTTCCAAAAAAAAAAAAAAAAAAAAAAAATCAGGTTCAACATTTTGCCTCTGTGTGTATTCTATCTAAGTCCAACTGTTTGCAGAGAGTAGAGTAAACCTTCCTTGGGGGATTATGTTGCTATTTGGCTTTATATTTCTCTCAGTGTTTCCAATAAATCATGAACTTCTTTGGAGATGTCAGAGGGCATCCCTTTTCCTCAACTGCAAATGACACACTATCAATAATATATACTGCTAGCTCTTTTCTTTCTCTCTCTCTTTTTAGAAGAAAAATCCCAGCTGAGTGCCTGGTTAACTCCACCCTGCCATAGTGTTGCAAAATGTTAATGGTAAGGGCCCCAAATATGTTTTGATGTTTCTCTTCTATCTTCTAGGGGAAAAAATGTCCCACAGATGAAAATGGCCCTGGAAGTAGGGTTGCCAACCTCCAGGTAATCAACACTAAACAAAAATGTATTTACAAGCGCAAAACAGCATATAAACAATACAAGTGACAGTGGAGTAAAGGTGAGAGAACATATACCATCTGAACCTATATGTACATAAATATCAAAATGTCCAAGAAACAGTGTGAAAACGCTAAAAGTCCTTGTGCAGTTCACAATAGATAGAGCAGGTGAGCCCTCCCTAGAATACCGGGGCAGAATCCAACGGAGCGGGATGTGAATTCTAGATAATTCCAGCGTTTAGATATTCTTCATCAGCTGTTTTGTGCTTGTAAATACATTTTTGTATAGTGTTGAGCCTTCATGCTGCCTTATATTGTTCTAGCTTTGCTGTTGCAGCATAGATCTTTGTCATTGGTTGTAACCTCCAGGTACCAACTGGAGATCTCCTGCTATTACAACTGATGTCCAGCCAATAGAGATCAGTTCACCTTGAGAAAATGGGTGCTTTGGCAATTGAACTCTATGGCATTGAAGTCCCTCCCCTCCCCAAACCCCACCCTCCTCAGGCTCAGCCCTAAAAACCTCCCACCAGTGGTGAAGAGGGACCTGGCAACCCTACGTGGAAGTCATATCTTTGCATTGGGGCTATTCTTTAGGAAGCCACCAAAATTCTATGGTAGAGAGAGAACAGGAAAAAACACCATTGAACCAGGGGCAAATAACCCATCTGGAAACAGCCATAGTTCCTCCTGTTTGATCCGGAAGGCCAATAAGACCCTCAAGTTTCTGGCTTGTGGAAATTTAGAGTCTATCATGAGACACAAGGAAAATATGACCAGCACACATTGTTCCCAAAATAGTGCATATGTGGAAACGATTATAGCTTGTTGTTTTGGAGGTGGATACTGTGGTACCAGTGGGATGGCCTCTTGCATGCAGGTGGAGCTCAGAAAAGAGATAAGCCAACCACTTCCAGTAGCTACGTATGGAATAGGTGACTCAGAAAGACTTAAACAAGTTACTTGAGGAACTGCAGAGAGAGTAGGTCACACCAGTGAAGGAAGTCTTCTTGTTCCAGGAGGCCCAACCAAGAGACCTTCTCTCAACGTCTACAAACTGTTTTTTTTTCCTCTACCCAGCCCTAAATGACCCAGAAGCCATGTCTGACAGGTTGGTTCATGAAGCAAGCAAAATTATCAGAAAAGGGAACTACATTCAGGAAGAAGTTTGATTTTGAGGGACGCCTCACACAGAATGGGAGAGAAAAGTAGCAGTGGTTTCTGAGTTTAAGAGAAGTTTCCATGACCATGGAAAGTAGCGCAAAAACAACAGGATTGTCAGATTAGATTGTCCGCTTCGAGTGATTTATGTCCAAACGGTAATAGGCTAAAGCAGATATATTTGCCCCTGCTGAAACAGATACCATTTTGGTAAGATTGTGCAGTGTCTTCCCTTCACATATTCTGGTGTGCTCCCAGCGAAGGTGATACAGGTCATATGATGCCAATAGACACCTCAAATTGGCCCTGACCCACGGTAAACCACCAGAGCAGTCAAGCAATAAGTCAGATTCTGGGCAGCTGTATATTGAAAAAAGAAGGGCTCGCTTATTCAACTTCTGTGTTTTGCTAGGGTTTTCATGGGATACAAAAGAAAAATGGCAGCTTGAAGCTTTGCCAAGGAGTTGCTACACAAGATGCCAGTTTCCTTCTGTGCGCACACAAATCCACACATGTACTCTTGCCTTCTAAGAACCTTTCTACAGCAACACAACAGAAGTGGCAGGCATTCTGAAGACTTACATGATTTTTTTTGTACAAAAGTTCAGTGGAGAAAACCTCAAGAGATTTACCCAAAGTCATGACGGCACCCGAGCCTAGACGACTGAGCATTCATTCACTTTTGCTAAGACATACAAATGATTAGCTGCCCAAGAGTTATTGAACATTAAACCAATTCTCAGCTAATGTTATCAGTTTCTTCATTCCAGGCTCCCAAATAGTCAGGATCAATGTTCTCCATGACATCCCTTCAAGCTTCCTACTCAGTCTGCATCCTTCCCTATGATAAGGATGACATCATTAATGGCATAAAACAATGGGGAAGACAATGGATATGATCACTTTATATGTATTGATTTTTTAAAAAGTTTATATTCCACCAACGGGAATCAAGGTAGCTTCCAACTTTACACGCACACCTGCAAATGTGCAGGATGTATAACTAAAAGAATCAGCTTTAAAATAGGGTCTCCATTTAACAGCTCTTCCAATGATATATTGTTGTAACTGGCTAGTTGGATCTGAGTTGATTAAGCAATTAAATGCCAATAAATGTACATATACCTACACTCTGTAGGTGTATGTTTTGATGGCTGAAGGAGCCATCACAAAGCCTTAAACTGTAAGTTAACATATATTTATAGTGTTAGAAGAAACAATATTGTTAATATTTTCATCTTCACGTCCTACTGCACGAATACTACCAAAGCAAAATTATTTAAACATAAAATCTTCATCCCCACCCCATTAAAATCTGCCTCTCACTAGTGAATTAAGTACAACTTTTAACTTTTCTAGGCTTAAAAGTAGAAGCTAAATCAAAACTGCATTTTATTTCATTGTAATTTTTTTTCTCTTTAATGTTATTGGGCCAGAGAACCATTAACAAGGCTGGTTGACAGGCTAGGAAAAATAAATACTGGCCTTCCCTTGTTTCTTGTGTCTAACGGCAGCTGGATCTGCAGGAATCAACAAATGAAGCTTTTAGTAGAGTGGCACTGTAACCTGCTAATGTTTGTGTATCAGGCTGCTGTGAAGGGTGCAGGGACCCATAAAAAATTGGCCACTTATTTTAATGAGACAGAAACCAAGCTTTTGAAAACCAGACTTGCTTGTAGAAAAGGGTTGCCAACTAGAAGAAGAAGAAAGAAGAAGAAGAGTTGGTTTTTATATGCCAACTTTCTCTACCACTTAAGGAAGAATCAAACCGGCTTACAATCACCTTCCCTTCCCCTCCCCACAACAGACACCCTGTGAGGTAGGTGAGGCTGAGAGAGTGTAACTAGCCCAAGGTCACCCAGCTGGCTTCATGTGTAGGAGTGGGGGAACCAACCTAGTTCACCAGATTAGCCTCCGCTGCTCATGTGGAGGAGTGGGGTTCTCCAGATCAGAGTCCACCACTCCAAACCACAGCTCTTAACCACTACACCACGCTGGCTTATCAACCTCTATGGTCGTGTCTTGCCGGAGTCAAGCTTTTGCAGGGCATAGAGATAAGTGTTATTCCCTGCTGATTTCTGTAGATCAAGCTACGGTTAAAAAGCACAGCTGCAACAGGAGGGTAACAAGTTGCCCGTAGTAGTGCTGAAGTGAATATCTATTCTATTATGTATTGCATTTAAAAAACTGAAAGAGAGACACAGTCAGCTTTACAGTTCAGCGGGGACTTGAACGTGGGACTCCTGGTTAGGGTTGCCAACCTCTAGGTACTAGCTGGAGATCTCCTGCTATTACAACTGATCTTCAGGAGACAGAGATCAGTTATTCTTTGAAACCTGGTATCATGGATGATGATATATGATTGCATGCATTGCATCTTTTGTAAGTATTTGAACTATTTATTGTAACTTAATTATTGTTATTTATTGAAAGATATTTATTGGATTTTAAAGAGACTGCAGAATAGAAAAAAAATATTTATTATGTTGTACAGGAAGGACTGATGAAGAACTGAGCCTTGTGCTCCGAAACGATCGTATTCTCCTTGACTGTTCATCTTGCAGCATCTGTTTTGAGAAAAGTCCAAGATAGTTATTTCAAAGGACTTACTTGATACTTGTGTGTGTGTAAAGTGCCTTCAAGTTGCAGCCAACTTATGGCGACCCCTTTTGGGGTTTTCATGGCAAGAGACTAACAGAGGTGGTTTGCCAGTGCCTTCCTCTGCGCAGCAACCCTGGTATTCCTTGGTGGTCTCCCATCCAAATATTAACCAGGGCTGACCCTGCTTAGCTTCTGAGATCTGACGAGATCAGGCTCACCTGGGCCATCCAGGTTAGGGCACTTGATACTTACCTGATAGAATTTATATTTCAAATTAATTGTGGAAACTTTGCACATCCACTGTTGTAGTGAATGGATGTGTGGTTGGTGGTTTCATTACCACATACTGTAAAGTGTATCTGTAGCTATAATATATTGGCATTGTTATCAGCATTGCTCCTGTACTGGTTTTCTCAACCTCCAGGTACTAGCTGGAGATCTCCTGCTATTACAACTGATCTCCAGGAGACAGAGATCAGTTTCCTGGAGAAAATGGCTGCTTTGGCAATTGGACTCTATGGCATTGAAGTCCCTCCCCAAACCCCGCTCTCCTCAGGCTCTGCCACAAAAGCCTCCTGCCGGTGGCAAAGAGGGACCTGGCAACCCTACTTCTGGTTCTAGTCTTTAACCAAAATAGCTCCCATGGCCCAGGAGAGGGAAGACTAAAATGAGTTCATAATCCAAAATTAGCCAATGGGGCATGAGAGAAGGGAGAAGAGGACAGCCTTATACACTGAGAGGAAATCCAGCCTCAAGAACAGTTAGATTAATGTCAGAGAGCAGGAGGAAGAGGAAAGAGAGGGAGTTTTTGTGGCAAAGAGTTAAACAGACTGATTGGAAAGATGAGAGGGAAGTGAAACAACATAAGTGTTCTGGGAGAAAGTTGCAATTATAAAAAGGCATCAGGGGAGAATAGGTGAAGTTGCTAAAGGCAGTAAAAGAGTTGGAAGTGAATTAAAGGTGATTGAGTTAAGAGTGAAGGTGGAAATGGAAGTAGGAAGAGAAGGACTGGTGGGGTTATTTAAATTTCTAGCCCACCCTATCCCAAAGGCAGAGAGGATGATTATAACCGAGCAGAAGCATAAAGATCTTTCTAGGAAGCCAGTGGAAAGAAACAAGGAAAAGTAAACCTAGAGCCATCATGGTAACAAATGCTGGGTCATTTTTTAGAAGCAACAGCCTGTTTGGATTCTTCAAGATTTGGATGGCGATCACAGGTCACCAATCTGAGGAGACCAATCAGACCACCAGCGAAGGTTGCAAGAGGAGGAGGAGGAGGAGAGTTGTTTTTTTACATACCAATTTTCTGTACTACTTAAGGGAGAATCAAACCAGCTTACAATCACCTTCCCCTCCCCACAATAGACACCCTGTAAGGTAAATGGGGCTGAGAGTGTGTGACAAGCCCACGGTCACCCAGCTGGCTTCATGTGGAGGAGTGGGGAATCAAACCCGGTTCTCCAGATCAGACTCCACCGCTCCAAACCACCGCTCTTAACCACTACACCTCGAGGCAGCCAGGATATTGTTCCAGCGTAGAAACAACAACAACCACCCGAGGGCCAGTCCAGGCAAGATGGGGCAGCCATGTCTATTTGTGGCCCCACTCCGGTCACAAACTAAGCCATGGATAAGGGAGAGCCTTTCTTTCTTTCTTAAGCAAAAAAGAGCATAACAGTGAGGGGACCTAAGCCCTCGCCTCTCTTTTGCCTTGCATGGCTGCATTGGGGTGCCTGCAGCACGGTTCCTCCAGCCCAGCTCTTAGTCTGCTGAGCACAGAGAGAGGTTTTCAAAGCAACAGAACATAGTGAGGCAAAGAGGGGAAGGACTCACTCCCCTTACTCACAGACTACTTCTGCTGTAAAAATTAGACCCTTGCTCCCATTGCATCCCATCTAGTTGGGCCCTGGGTTTAGTGAGAAGCTTGAGACAACAAAATGGTAAGGTAGCCAGACTGCAAGCAAAGGAAAAGAAAGCAAAAGCAACTGAACACAAATGAGAGTGCATTATCTTGCTCACTCTGTGACTAGGGTTGCTGGCTCCAGGTTAGGAAATACCTGGAGATTTTGTGGGTGGAACCTGATGAAGGCAGGGTTTGGAGAGAGGACTTCAGTGGGGCACAATGCCATAGACTCCACTTTCCAAAGCAGCCATTTTCTCCAGGTGAACTGATCTCTGATCGCCTGGAGGTCAGTTGTAATACCGAGAGACCCCAGCCACCACCTGGAGGTTGGCAACCCAATCTGTGACAGCAATCACACCAAACTAGGCTCACTTCACCACCAAAATTTGCATCTGCAAATTGTGAGAGGGCTCTTGTCTCAGCCACTAAGGATGTAGACCTGGAAGATGTAAAGGCCCGTTTTGTGATGCATTTTGTGGATAAAATTGCTTGCATCTGCTGCAACTAGGGTTTCCAACCTCCAGGTAATACCAGAAGATCTCCTGCTATTACAACTGATCTCCAGCCGATAGAGATCAGTTCACCTGGAGAAAATGGCCGCTTTGACAATTGGACTCTATGGGATTGAAGCCCCTCCCCTCCCCAAACGCTGCCCTCCTCAGGCTCCACCCCCAAAATCTCCCACTGATGGCAAAGAGGGACCGGGCAACCCTAGTTGCAACTCAGATGCCACAGTTGGTTCTGTTTAGTCTCAGAGTTCTCCGAGTACCTGCTCTCTCAGTGGAGTGTGCATAGGTAATTTTATTTGTTTTCATTATTTATATTTCACTTTTCTATTAGTCTGCTCAAGGTGGGTTACAAAATCAAAATTTCATAAAGCAATTACAAGCAGATCAAGGAGAAATCTATTTAGGAACCAACACGGGGCTTTCATCTGTGTCACACTGCACTATTATTGAAATTTTAATAGACGTTTAACTATTTATATCAAAGCATTCTTTCCTCCCCCCCTCAACACTGCTCCCTTCCCATTCCCCACCCAAAGTACATTTAAAGGGGGGGATGGAAATGATCCCGACTTAAATATGAAGAGAAGGAAACCCTTGAAACATTCGTCACCAAAGAGTACAAGGAACTGTTTGCAGTTACTTCTTTTGTTAAAATGCCACTTTTTCAGCCAAGTTCAATAGATCCAACAATGTTTCTGTTCTGGGAGTTTTAATTAACTTCCAATGCTAGGTTGCCTGCTTGGAAACTAGAACTGTCCTCAAAAACCAATCACACTGGTTTGATAGCTGTACCTTACAATCTGGTGACCTATTCCAGTATACCATGTATGATTATATATTTATAATTTCTCCCTCTCTCATAATACTCGAACGCGAGGACATCTGCTGAAGCTGGAGAGTGAGAGAGTGAAAAACAGATAAAAGGAAGTATTTCACACAGCACATAGTTAAATTGTGGAACTCCCTGCCCCAGGATCATGGATGTGGCTGCCAACGTGGAAGGCTTTAAGAGGGGAGTGGACATGTTCATGGAGGAGAGGGCTATCCATGGCTACTAGTAAAAATGGATACTAGTCATGATGCATACCTATTCTCTCCAGGATCAGAGGAGCATGCCGAATACATTAGGTGCTGTGGAACACAGGCAGGATGGTGCTGCTGCAGTCGTCTTGTTTGTGGGCTTCCTAGAGGCACCTGGTTGGCCACTGTGTGAACAGACTGCTGGACTTGATGGGCCTTGGTCGGATCCAGCATGGCTTTTCTTATGTTCTTATAATTTTGAGAATGTGATATTTCTTCAAGGCCCACAATACATGGTTACTTTTCAAACAGAAATCAGAACCTCTTGACTTGTGGCTTAAAAAGCAGCCCAGGCAGAGTTTGTGCTGACCAACATTGAGGAAGACAGATTGCATCTTTCCTTTTGTACCATTCCTTTAATCAAAACTGCCTTTTCCCAGCTATTTGTCATGATAATGAAAAGCATGCCTTGTTAGTCGTGTTTTTTTTTTCCTACAGAGGCTAATAGCAGCCTAGGGAGGCAGTTTTGATCAGGGTAATGGTGAGAAGGGCAAATGCCACAGTCCCAATCCAGATCAGGGTGTTGGATCCAGACTAAATGTTCCATCAGCAGAATAGAACTTTCCTGCCTCGCCCTCCCTGCTGAGCCCACTAATCTCCATGAAATGCTGTTCCTGGTGCATGAGGAACCCTTAGGAATGACATGGGTGCAGTCTGTTGCAGAAAAGTGGAAATTAAGCCTTGCTGGGGCAGACCAGTGGTCTACCTAGTTCAGTTATCCTGGAGGGCCGACAAACACGGCATAGAGGCCAAGGCCTTCCCCTTAGGTAGGGTTGCCAGGTCCCTCTTCACCAGCGGCAGGATATTTGGGGGGTAGAACCTGAGGAGGGTGGGGTTTGGAGAGGGACTTCAATGCCATAGAGTCCAATTGCCAAAGCAGCCATTTTCTCCAGGGGAACTGATCTCTATTGACTGGAGATCAGTTGTAATAGCAGGAGATCTCCGGCTAGTACCTGGAGGTTGGCAACCCTACCCTTAGGGGTGTGTTCCAAGAAACATTTTGTTATAATTTTGGATCCAGGATTTGGGAAGAACACCTTTACTATTTATTCCTGATTTTGGGGTAGGATAGTACCAATTTGGGATTCAAATAGGGTTTTTTTTTCAGGTTCTAGAATTTTGGAACAATATTTTCAGTGTGTGTGTGGGACCAATTCAAGGATCTAGTGCAGCTGTTTTTAAAGATAACAGCGCCAGATTTGCACAAATCTAATGGCCCCCTAAGTTTCAAGCAGATTGGACAAAGGGGTTCAGTTTTACAGGTCCTTGAAGGAGCCGCACCTCAGTGTGCCTCTCTCCACTGTTTCCTATGGGGAGGGGATGACGGCATCCCAGCAGGCAAGTGCTTGCTATTGGTGGTTAGAAAAACTCCTGGCTGCATCCGGTTTCTTTATGTACTCTGATTGACTAACTTTTTTTTTAACCTTTCCACTGAAACTCTGTGTTTGCCGACCTCCCTTAATGTGGCCCGTTGTCTCCTTTCACAAAGTAGGGTAGGCTTCGTGTGCAGATAATCACTGCCCCCCCCCACACTGCAATCCTGGTGGGTGGAGTCCCATTCCTCTGAAAATGTCATCGAGCTCAGAGCAGCAGCTGTGGGGCTTAAAAAGTTCTTCTCTGGGGTTTTCTCTAGTGTGGATTGGCTAGGAGTGCTCGCCTGATCTCTTGCAAGGATCTCTTTGGAAGGAAGAAATGCCATTGCCCAGGAAATCAGGAGAATCAGAGAAAAACAAGATACCTTTGACTGCTAATGACAGCAAGCACCCGAACAACAAAAACACGTTTTAGGGGGTGTTTTTCATAATTCCAAGGATCCCAGATTTGTATTTACCATTCTAGAAATCATGGTAACAACCTGAAAGAGCATTTTTTTGGTGTGTATTTTTGGTTTGGGACTTTCAGGATGCACACTCCTACTTTCCCTGATGTTGCTCCTTAGCACTGGTACACAAAGGTTTGCTGCCTCTGAAGATGGAGGTTCTCTTTGGAGACACTATGGCTGGTAGTTTTTGATGGACCCATCCTCCATGAGTCTGTCTAGCCCCTTCTTAAAGCCACCCATGATTGTGGCCATCATGCATCCACTTGCCAATTAAGCCTAGACCTAATATACTCAGATACAGGTCAATGAGGGGAGGGTGATGGTTGCAAACTGATAACCACTGTAGGAACATTTAGGAAATTAAACTGTTATGCGGAAATAATCTACTTCAGAACCTGCTTCAGGAATTGTGTTTGAAGGAGCTTCTGTGTTGCGCACATTCATGTGCAAAATAATGTTAACCACAACTGGGGTTGAAACTGAGCTGAACAACAGAGTTAGAGGTCCCTATGCTCTATTCACATCCAAGCCAGGCTTGGTAAGGAAATGCTGTAGGTTTTGTCATGCTGCAGAAGAGAATTAACGGAATTCAGGCTGGAGATCCTGAAAGAGTTTAAAGGAACTGACAAGTATTAGCGGAGCCAGTGCAAATATTACTGTGGTTCCATAATTAGTCTGTGAGATATGGTCATGCAAGAATCACCCCCTCAATAAAGTTTGCTGTGTGCATATGCAAATAGTATGGTGTAGCAGATAAACAAGCCCAACACTGTATTATTGCTTTAAAAAAAAAATCCCATGTTTTCTCCAAGGAGCTCACAACCATGTGAGATGGGTTAGGCTGAGAGAGAGAATTACTGGCCCAAGGTCACCCCATCAGTGTCATTGCTGAGTGGGGAGGCAAACCCGGGACTCCCTATCCTCAGCCCAGCATCTTAACCACTACACTGTAATGAGCAGGCTAATACTTGGCAATGCCCTTGTCACCATTCCCATACCAATTTCGATAAAAGGGTTAGTAAGAGGATAAAATGTATGAGCAGTCATCTTAGCCAGCGTGGTGTAGTGGTTAAGAGCAGTGGTTTGGAGTGGTGGAGTCTGATCCGGAGAACCGGGTTCAATTCCCCACTCCTCCACATGAGCGGAGGAGGCTAATCTGGTGAACTGGATTTGTTTCCCCACTCCTGCACATGAAGCCAGCTGGGTAACCTTGGGCTAGTCATGGCTCTGTTAGAGCTCTCTCAGCCCCACCTACCTCACAGTGTTTCTGTAGTGGGGAGGGGGAGGGAAGGTGATTGTAAGCCGGTTTGAGTCTCCCTTAAATGGTAGAGAAAGTCAGCATATAAAAACCAACTCTTCTTCTTAGTCTCCCACAAACTCCTTGGAAGATGGAAAGGATGATAATGATGAGTCCTTTGAAGTATGTTCTTGCAACTCTTATGTTCTTATTTCTATTCCATGCTCTAAGAAATGCATTTCCAACGTGGCTTATAGCATTTATTAATGTCATACTGTTTCTGGTGCCTTTCTTGTGGAAGTGTGAGGAGGGGACACAGAACAAGGTCTCAGAAGCCCGTTTTTGCTGGTGGGCAGCTGGTTGAATGGCTAATGACCTCTAGGCACACTGGCTTGCTGTTATAGTGGAATTACACTTCTCAGGGATTTTAAGACAGGAAGATCCTAGTGCCCCCGACACAACCCAGTTAATAGCAGCTTTCAAACTTTCCTAATTCTTCTTTCCCCATCCTTGTGTATGCTGCTTGTTAGACTGTAAGCCGCAAGAGGGCTTTATTTGTCTCTTACTGTACCTAGCGTGGGATTAGGCACTTTAATAATATATTCGTTTGAGTCTGCTAGCTGTAAGACTGGCACACTTACGAAGACTCTAAAATTGTGAAAACGGAGTTTGATCTAACAGTCGTTGCACACAGAAACCAGGTTTTAAGCATGTTAGAATTATGTTTTCTGACCAGGTCAGCATTTATCCTGGATGTTCCAGTGAAGGTATGCGGAAATTAAGTGCTACTGACTCTGTTTATGAAAACCATTACTACAGGATTCTTGCACTCTCTGCCTCTCTCACACAGATCGCTTGAGTTCATGATACTCAGTTCTCCCAAGAATAAGGCACTTACTCTCTCTGTGCTTATTAATTTTACATGGCACTCGGAGACAACTTAATAATAAGATCCGAGTCAGCCTTTGTCGGTTAGGGAACTGTTTGCATAGATGAGAAACCAAGTGTTAATAGCAGAAGCTCTCAGGAAAAGGGGAAAGCTTACCCTTCTGTGCAGTGGGGGGGGGATGTAACCAATTTTCCTCCTCCTTCTCTGAAATGGAGTTCTAATGTATGGAAACAAGGAGACTCAATAATGTATTACGGACATGACCATTGGGGGGAACAAAATACTAATAAACATGCTGTAATACGGATAGCACTCACAACACCATCATTATCAAAGCAGGGAAGCTTGGTAAGACAGCCCATTGCTAGCATGGAATATAAACTAAGCCTGAAGAGAGGCAGGAGAGAAAGACCGCTCAGCCCCACATTCATGACACTCTGCTCACCTTGAAACCTGAAGTGTTGGACATGTGAGTGAATCGAGGGCTGACTGAAGCCATTTGGTATTGTCCACAGGCTTTCTTGCTTGCTAATACAGTCTCCCTCTCCGGCTCTTCTGCCTGTGTTTTCCCTAGGAGAAGGCAGCAGCGGTGGGAGAGAGCAGGGTGGGAGGGGTAGAGCCAAAGAGCTCCAGTCAGCGTTGAATTCACTGATGTTTCCGATACTTCAGGTTTGAAAGTGGTTTTGGAGCACATCTGAAGAACATCCTATACTCTATGCTGTTTGCCATTTCATATCCCAGTTCTCACTTGTCTGTCCCATTGATTTCAGTGTCATTTATTCTCAGGTAAGACATGCCCTGACCCGGATGGCCCAGGCTAGCCTGATCTCGTCAGATCTCAGAAGCTAAGCAGGGTCAGCCCTGGTTAGTATTTGGATGGGAGACAACCAAGGAATATACTGTGCAGAGGAAGGCACTGGGAAACCACCTCTGTTAGTAGTCTCTTGCCATGAAAACCCCATAAGGGGTCGCCATAAGTTGGCTGCGACTTGACGGCACTTTACACACACACACACAAGACATGCTTAGGACAGCAGCCATGATTGGTTGGCTGTTTACTGGAGCATCTCTTGATTTCTGATAACTTGCTTCTGTGAACAATCAACTGCTACAGGCGACAGGTCATTAACTGAGTCATCAAGCAACTAAAAACTGTGATGAACATGCATGTGTAGACCCGCTCAAACGGTGTACTGCTCTCTTTGGGCATAGATAGGATTGTCAATAATATCCTTTAGTAAGCACAGATACAACTTTTGCTGGCACAATGACACCACTGCACCAGCAGTATCTACTGCCATGCCAGTGGGAGAACTGGGAGGGATGGGGGTATGGCAGGGGAAGAGCAGTCCTTAGTTCAGGTTAATGACTACGTACGGCTTATTCCCACCCATGTTAAACATGTAACTCCAAAGATGTGGTGGGAACAAAATTATTCCACTGAAGTCAATGGAGACAAAATAGTTTTTTCAACTCTTCCCACTTCATCCCCATAGCCACAGAGAACAGGTCACCAATTATCCACAGCCAATCATGACATAGTTCCAAGAGATATGAACAAGGGAATATAATTATATATACAGGCACATGATCTGAAATTACATCACTTTGTCCCCATAGGGAGTAGGCTGACCTATAGCTCTTCAAATAAATGAATAGAAAAATCTGGGATTTCCTGGTAACAGACTTCAACAATCCAGCTGACAAGGAAATTTCAATATCTGTGAATGGTTAACTTCTAATACATATTAGAATATTTTTCTTCACTTTCTTTATTCAGATTTGCTATGTAAGTTCAGAAGCATTCACCTGCCATGAACGAACTCTTTTCCTTAATAGCTGACGATTTCCTTAAGGTATATTTGACTTCCTTCCTCTAAGCACCCGGCCATGATCACATTCACAGGCGCTAAAGGGGGATTTCATTTCAGGTTTAGTGAAGCATAATGTTGACAAAGCTGTCTTGTGCCAGAAAAATAGGACCAGTCAGGTGGGTTGAATTTTGAACACTACTACCTGAGGGGACACGATCCACCACGGATTGTTTTTAACTAGACGTTTCCCAATTCTAAACTCTCTCTCTCTCTCTCAAATAGAAGCAATCATGCCACAAATCAAAACCCTATTTTTTAAAAAAACAAATCTGAAGCAGGTGAATCTCCATCTGAGGCAGCGTCTTCAGTGGCATCACCCATAGACCTAGAAGTACAAATACATAAATTAAAACCTGGTGATGCAGAGAGTTAATAATGGGGCACTTGGCACAAACAACCAGGGAGAATAAAGAAAGGGAGACAGATGAACACAATACTTTTATGGAGGGCCCTTACATAGGGTTGCCAACCTCCAGGTGGTACAGGAAGGCTGAAATTAAATATAAACAGCACTAGGAAAGGTAACAAAGTGCGTGAAGTGACTACAACATAAACAAACAAAAAATATATACAGCGATATCTATATAGTCCTGCAAAGGTACTAGTATCAAAAATCCAATGAGGAATTAGGTGGAAGAGAAGTCTTCATAGAAGAGTAGCAAGGGAGACGATCATCTCTTTTCTTCTTCAGTCCTGTTTTTCTACATATAAAATATTTCAATCAGCACAATATGCTATCTAAATTCTGTTATACATAAATATAAGTTCATATTTTACTTACAATTGGAGTAAATCAATATGCATAATTCCATATCCAGAAATTCAAATTATTTCCAATCTCCCATAGGGATGAAAGAAGCAATTTATGTATAATATCTGATACAAGGTTCCAATACAGGATACATCATCTCAAAGACATAGTTGCACCGACAAATTCAAACGTTTCCGAAGGGATACAGATAGTAGCTGCTAAATCATTGCCAAGAGTCAACTAAATAGCGGCAGGTGGAAGGTGGAATTGCAGGCTTCTTAAAGGAACATTGTCGAAGGCTTTCCAGTGCCTGCCTGCATGATATCTAGATAAATAGGCACATTTTAGGATTATGAATGATTTTATATAAACCCAGTCAAGCTGTTGAGCCTGGCAAGTAGCCAACATTGCTAAAGTGCTAACGAAAGCTGAATGAAGAATTGTCGAAGGCTTTCACGGTCAGAGTTCATTGGTTCTTGTAGGTTATCCGGGCTGTGTAACCGTGGTCTTGGAATTTTCTTTCCTGACGTTTCGCCAGCAACTGTGGCAGGCATCTTCAGAGTAGTAAGCACTGAAGGAGAGACACTGTCCTTCAGTGTTACTACTCTGAAGATGCCTGCCACAGTTGCTGGCGAAACGTCAGGAAAGAAAATTCCAAGACCACGGTTACACAGCCCGGATAACCTACAAGAACCACTGAATGAAGAATATTTGACAGTCAGTAAGTTACTCAAGTCCTTTTAATTAATTAACCAAATTTGATTTTTAAAAAAACAATGTAGCTACATTTTAGTAATGTGCCAGGGGACATTCTGCAGTCTTTGAGGTGAGATTTCCCTGAGGCAGAGCGCCTGCTTGAAAGACGACAGCCTATTTCTCCAAGGCTACATACCTGAGGCAGCAGCCTATGGGAACTGGGCTAGGAGGAGGCCACATTGATCTATCTGTGGTCGCACCTCCTCCCTTATGCTTAACAACAACGTTTTATTTATATCCTCCCCTCGGCCTGGCCAAAGCAGGGCTCAGGGCGGTTTACAACAAAATCAAAAACAAATCTGCAGCAATAACTAGGGTTGCCAACCTCCAGGCACTAGCTGGAGATCTCTTGCTGTCACAACTGATCTCCAGCCGATAAGAGATCCATTCACCTGGAGAAAATGGCTGCTTTGGCAATTGGACTCTATGGCATTGAAGCCCCTCCCCAAACCCTCCCCTCCTCAGGCTCCACCCCCAAAATCTCCCGCTAATGGCAAAGAGAGACCTGGCAACCCTAACAATGACAGGAAATATATATATATAAGCAAGAATAACAACTCTAAAATAATGATGCCATTATCATACAAAACCCAGCCTGATTAGCACTTCAGTAACTACCACCAGACACCAAAGTTGCATGTTTCAGGTGTATGAGAAGGCCCCACCCAAATGTAGAGCTAACAATATGGCTGCTTCCTACTAAGAAACAAGCCTGCTTCCCAACTGTTCAGAGTATTGCAAACAAGTATCTCCAAGACAAAGGTCAGGTATGATTCAAAGAGCCATTTCATAAATACCCCAGCTGGGTTGTTGTTTTTTTGCCAATGCTGTAACTGCGAACTAATTTGGAAGATCGTAATCGACCATGTTGAAGGCTGCTGCGAGGTCTAATAGAATCAGCAGCCCTGACCCACCTTGATCCAGCTGTTGAGGATCGTCTGTGAGGGTGACCAGAACCATCTCTGTCCCATTACTCAAGTAAAAGAATCTCAGGTGTTATGAAAGACCATTCTCTGCTTGCGACAGCTGCTGCTGGTCAGGGCAATGGTAGGTTGAATGAACAAGACTTGACATGCAGCTATACAGCTCAATATTCCATGTCCTTAAGTGTCCTTCTTAAAAATGCCCACTTTGCAGTGGGGATCTTGAAGAAAGCCTTGTCACATGTAAAGAACATGGTGGCCATTTCGATTATCCTGAGACCAAGCAGGCACATTCCTGTTATATCTGAGTTTATGCTTTTTGTATATCAGTTGAGGTGGAAGCAGCTCACAAAATAACCAGAGCTGTAAAAATGACAGATGGAAAATGTGGTTAGGGACCCAGAATGTTCAGGGGACACAAGCAAACCAAGCCTCGGCTTTTCGAAAATCAGTAGTAAATTAACAGGACAAGCTATGAAACAGTTGCATTTTCACACTTGAGTTAAGACTTAGCGCCGAGTTAATATACTCAGTCCAGTGACACTTGTATCCTGCCAGAAAGCTTGGATCCTATGCTCAGTATCACATTCCGCAGGTTTGCACCTTCCTGCAGAAATTATGAGATCAGCACAAGACAGTTGGCGAAGCAAACTGCCCAAACATTTACAAGACTCCAGGCTGTTGAGCAGAAAAAAGGGGGAAACTAAGTATAAAAAATACGTGAGTAAATGAAGTGCCACTCAGTGTAACTACCAGTAGATAGCAACTGAGGGACAACTTGTCAGTGTAATACCTCAGAATTTCTTTGAAATGAGGGTGTGTGTAAGGGGTAAGGTCTTCTGTGGATGCATAACCCAATAAGAAAATGCACCCCAATCCCCAACAATGCAGGATTGATAGGCCACCGAAGAAAGGCAACTATTTTTCATTTGACATTCACAGTCATATAGGCACCACACAAATCCAGCACAATTTGTGCCACTTTGGAGGTATGCAGCATGACCAAGCCATGATCGTGAAGAACAAAACAGCATTATCAAGCAATTATCCTGATCTCAGCACATATCTGCAATCCCTGATGACTCACAACAGTTCTGGTCACCACACCTAAAAAAAGATATTACAGAGCTTGAGAAGGTGCAGAAAAGAGCAACCAAAATGATTAGGGGACTAGAACAACTGTCCTATGGGGAGCGGTTAGGACACTTAGGGCTGTTTAGCTTAGAAAGAAGGTGGCTAAGGGGAGACATGATAGAAGTCTATAAAATTATGCATGGTTTGGAGAGAGTGGACAGGGAGAAGTTTTTCTCCCTCTCCCATAATACTAGAACACGGGGTCATCTGCTAAAGCTGCAGGGTGAGAGATTCAAAACAGATAAAAGGAAGTATTTTTTCACACAATGCATAGTTAAATTGTGGAACTCCCTGCCCCAGGATGTGGTGATGGCTGCCAGCTTGGAGGGCTTTAAGAGGGGAATGGACATGTTCATGGAGGAAAGGGGTATTCATGGCTACTAGTTGGAATGGATGCTGGTCACGCTGCATACCTATTCTCTCTAGTATCAGAGGAGCATGCCTATTATATTAGGTGCTGTGGAACACAGGCAGGATGGTGCTGCTGCAGTCGTCTTGTTTGTGGGCTTCTTAGAGGCACCTGGTTGGCCACTGTGCGAGCAGACTGCTGGACTTGATGGGCCTTGGTCTGATCCAGCAGGGCTTTTCTTATGTTCTTATGTAACTAACCCCACACTTCCCCTTTGCAATGGCTCCTTCATGCTGCACAGCGGATGTTGCTTCAGTGTGGCATTGAGCAAGCTATTGGTGCGCCACTGCTAGCTAAATTGTTCCCACAGGGTGGGTGGTAGCAGCTGTGGGAAAGAAAAACAGGCTGACAAATTAAGAAATCTGGATTTTTACCCAAGGCTGTGTGGGTTCAGAGTTCCTGGCTCAGTGAGCAAAGCCAGGGACCTGCCAAGTGGAACCTCCGGCGCTGTAGCGTGGCTTAAAAAGTGAGTCAGGTTTCGCACTGCAAGACGGCAGAAGTTTGGAAATTCAGGGGTGATACGATGGTGATCTCGACACTCTCAGGAGAGCCACAAATCATACATGAAGGCATGTGTAGATAGGCTCACACACGAATTCTATGAACGTTTGCAAACATTGACTTTTTGTTGTTATGAATGCCTTGCTTCCTACTGGCACCCACTCAACCACTGGTGACCCCAGCCTCTCATTTCCCTCCCTCAGTTGTGTCTACAGCACTGGCAAAATGTAGACCATAAGCATTTCAGAGGCCCGTCTTTTTTAGGTAATCCTACAGAGAACATTAATTGTAACGATGACTGTTACCTCAATAGTGTGGGCAGTAAGACAGCGTGGTGTAGTGGTTAAGAGAGGTGTGTTAGGAGCAGTGAATTCTAATCTGAAGAGCTGGGTTTGATTCCCCACTCTTCCACATGAGCGGCGGACTCTAATCTGGTGAACCGGGATGATTTCCTCACTCCTGCACATGAAGCCAGCTGGGTGACCTTGGGCTAGTCACAGCTCTCTTAGAGCTCTCTCACTCACCTACCTCACAGGGTGCCCGCTGTGGGGAGGGGAAGGGAAGGTGATTGTAAGCCGGTTTGATTCTTCCTTAAGTGGTAGAGAAAGTCACCATATAAAAACGAACTCTTCTTCTTCATACATCTTCCCTGCATTTCTCCACTAATCCCAGGTTTAAATGGGAAGAGCCAGTGACAGGGCTCGTCCCCATGACAGCCTTGTATTTTCTGTAAGGGGTCACCAGCCTCATGCAATCCTGCATCTTACTGCTTTGCTGGAGCACTGTGGGAAGGATGCACCAAATGGCCATTTGCATACCACTGAGGAAATCCAGAAGGGCCTTTAGGGGATTGGATGTACAGGCAATCTGGCTGGCTGCTAGCGCTCAGCATGAGGGGACCTCCACATGCTTGAGCCAGGGAATGCAAATGAGGAAAACCTTCCTTATACTGGATTTCCTTTCATGCTGAGCTTAGAATCCCATGTGGGGAGATAGGGAACAAAAGGAAGAAGGGAAGTTCAAAAATAGAGCTCACATTAAAGATCATCCATTAGAAATAACCTTTTCGAAATATATCCAGCTGATACTATTTTTAAAATCTAAAATTGCTCAGGGAGTATGCCATGACCAATTAATGCTTTCAGCTCTAGGAAATAGAAATATCCCATATAGATAGTAGGCATGATATTAGAAGTTCTGGTCTCTTTACAGCATACACTTTGCCTGTGCATGAAAATGAAAAGAGAAAGACTAACATTCTAGGGGCAAAAACGCATGGTCGCTTTAGCCTCCTTTAATCCCTGTTTCAGCCAGGATTCAGCCAGGATCGAACGCATACGTTTTCGTCAAACTGCGTTCGATCCTGGCTAAATCCTGGCTGAAACAGGGATTAAAGGAAGCTAAAGCGACAATGCATTTTCACCCTAGGTTTTGCAGCTTGCTAGTTTTCCAGGAGTAATCCATATCTGGTCACACCACATAATGGTAACTTCTGACATGGCTGAGCAGTGTGGCAGAATTCAGCCATAAGCGTGGCATCTTCTCTACTGGAAGCAGAACCTCTTCCTGTAGATAAAGACTCAGCACGCAGCTGAGTGGAATGGTAGGAAGCTGCTCCGTATCTACATTATGAAGTGAAACTCCTCTAAAACCACTCTGCATATCATGGTTTTGCCCAAAGAACTCATAGGAATTGCTTAAGATTATTTTACTCCCTTCCAAATAAAGGATGTGCAGCTGGAAATTTACTAATAAAGATTCATCCAAACACTTCCAGTTAACAAAGTAAACCCTGCAAATCCAAACATCTTTATTTCCAGTATCCAAAAGTAGTCAAAAACATTTTGATTCTCACTATTATTCTGGAAACGACCTTGCTTGACTTTCCCAGGCAGAAAATACCTGTCAGTTTTCCTCAACCGGGCTCTCACTGCAAGATAATTAGAATGCCGAAACACAGCACACTCTAAGAGAAGCACAATGATACACCTTATTGCAATATGCTCACCATAACCTTTGGTTATGGTCCCTCGCCCACTCAGAACTCCCGCATGGGGTACAGGAGCATGCTTCCTTGGTGCTGAACAGCATTCAACTGAACACGAGTTGCCGTATGGCATGTGGAGGTGGTTGATGGGGCTCCTCATCTCTAGCCGCAATTCTGTGCAGGAAATAAGGTGCCAAAAAAACCCTCTCTCATTTGCTTAAAAAAAAAAAAAAAGAATCAAGATGCGCATGCATCCCATAGAAAGCAAAACCAACATCAATTGTTGATTGCACATCTGGATGGGCATCTGGACGCACATCCTATTGAAAGTAACAGACAGCTACCATAGCTGGATATGTATTCTGATGAAAACAAGCAGGGGCCCCGTGAGGTACCCACAGGAGAGAGGGAATCCACCCATGGTAGCCATTTCCTCCTGCTGCTTCGTTGTGTCAGCTGCTGCCTTTCACCGAATCATCGCAGAACTGGGGGGCCCCATGTTTTAAAATCACATAAGAACTGAATCAGATTTTTGCACACCAGTACTGCAAAACGCCAGATGCCTGTACAACTTGCGGAACCGGCTCTGCATCTTGGCCATCTATGCAGACCACCACCAACTGTCCTGGTAAGATCTACTAATAAAATGAGCATCCAACATCATGATATTGCAGTTTGCAGGCTTTACCTAATGCAATGCATTCACCCACCAGGCTTTAGGCTACAAAAAATGTCTGTCAAAAATTTTGTCCCTTCAAGATTAGCATTTCCCTCTTTCCGATGTCGTCCTCTTCCAAACTCAGTTCCACCTAATGGCATAAACATTGGCTTTGGATTCCATTTGTTATTTTGACATATAGTAAGCTACAGAGTCAGACCATAAATCCCAAAAATGCAAGCTGGCAGGGGTAAGTAGCTTCCCCAAAAAAAATTCCTTTCATGCAAGCCTCCATTTTAGAAACTTTACTTGTGAGGTTAGAATTAATACTTTCACTAGAGTCTAAACAATTCGGAGAACGAGCAATGAAAAGCACTTCAGAGACCACAGGATACATTTGTATTCAGGACAGCTTATACTTCCTGCCTTCCTCTAAGTCCGCACTGAAATTGGTTTTTTGTTGTTGTTTTTTGGCAGGGAAGAGGGAGACCAAAGGCAAGTTGCAAGAGGGCCTACTCATAATGCTTTGTACAGTCATCCCAATTCCACTTCTATTAAACAGAGTTCTGCTCCTCTTCTAAATATCTACAAAACTAGCTTGATCAGTGACATGCGGAACAAAGCCTCTCTCAAAACTCTTCCAACTCTTACATTCTTGCCTCCAGCCCAAAGGGAGAAAGACAATTCTACCCCAAAGGCGAACTATCCAACAAGGCTGGCAGAGTTGGAAGCTAAACTTTACCCGATCCTGATGTTACATGGAAAACAGACTCCAAGGGGGGGGGGGCTCCATGTACACCCTACAACAGAGATGGCACGTAGCAGTATACAAGCAAGATGAAGGCAAAGCCTTCCATGGAAAAGATACAGGGAAAGTTCAGGAACCAAACCAGTGCTAAGATTCTAACTCAACATGCATTTCAGACAATGATTAAAGTACCAGGCTCCTTTCCTTTACTTAATTGGCTGGAAGCAGGAGAAGGAGGAATAGAGGAAGGAGAAGACAGGCAGCGCTCTGCAGAGCTAGTGACAAACTGGCAATGCCATCACGGCCAAGATACACACATTTCAGAACATAGGGCAGCCTGTGGTGGTATTACAGCTGCATGTACCAAGACCAATGGGCAGCCCATGAAGTCAGTCATATTTACGGAGCACAGTCCCTTGGTAACTCAAGAGTAGCAAATGTTGGAGTATCAACAAGGGTGTGGATGTCAGAGCACCAGTATGAAGCAGAAAACGGGTTCTGGCAGCCACTCCACACAAGCAATGTTCCTGTCTGGTCTGGTTCATTTGAAATTCCAACCAGATTTTTTATTTTATTTTGCAGCTGTTGAAATACCAAGCCGAGAAAGCTTCTCTACTACTAAAACACTCCCCTCCCCACCAGCTTCCCAAAACATGCCGTATTTTCCATTCATTGAGACACATTGTCATTATGAGATCAGCACAAGACATTTGGCGATGCAAACTGCCCAAACATTTACAAGACTCCAGGCTGTTGAGCAGAAAAAGGGGGGAAACTAAGTATAAAAAAACCACGAGAAAATAAAGTGCCACTCAGTTTAACTACCAATAGATAGCAAATGAGGGACAAGTATAAAGGGACAATTTGTTAGTGCGATACCTCAGAATTTCTTTGAAATGAGGGTGTGAGTAAGGTGTAAGGTCTTCTGTGGATGCATAACATAATAAGAAAATGCACTGCAGTCCCCAACAATGCAGGATAGTCCACCGAAGAAAGGCAACTATTTTTCATTTGACATTCACATTCATATAGGTACTACACAAGTCCAGCACAATTTGTGCCACTTTGGAGGTATGCATGTTGTGATAATGTGAAAACCAATGTGAAATTCTAGGATTACAAAACTGTAAAGGCCCTTTATTGTTCTGATGGATCCCCAGTTCAGTGTTTTATTCCTAATGAACGTTTTGTTTTGACACACTACATGCGTTCTGTGTTTTCTTTTCTACTGACTGTATAATACCAAATTCTATCAATTTTGTATTAAGTATTAAAGGTGGTACAGGCCATTGGTACAAAGATCCGATACTTGCTATGGGGATATCATAGAAGCCCACACAAGAATAGTTTATTACATGGAACAACTTGATTTACATTATATGGAGGGGAACAGATGTGTATTGCATGAACACAGAGGGACCTCTACCATTGCTGAGCTCACATGGAAGCGTTATTTTGAGATCTGCTTCATACCTCAGCCATCATTCAAACATCTTGGAAGAATCTGGGGTCTACCACTAAATTCACAACCCCACAGCTCTTGTTTGAGTGAGTAGCTAACTCTATGTGAGTTTCAAGGTCTATGCACTCCTTGTTCACTCAGAAAGGACTCAAGGAAAGGTTGAAGGAGCTGGGTATGCTTAGCATGAAGAGGAGAAGACTGAGAGGGGATATGATAACCATCTTCAAGTACTTGAAGGGCTGTCATATAGAGGATGGTGCCGAGTTGTTTTCTGTTGCCCCAGAAGGTTGGACCAGAACCAACGGGTTGAAATTAAATCAAAAGTTTCCACCAAGACATTAGGAAGAATTTTCTAACAGTCAGAGAGGTTCCTCAGTGGAACAGGCTTCCTCGGGAGGTGGTAAGCGCTCCTTCCCTAAACGTTTTTAAGCAGAGGCTAAATGGCCATCTGTCAGCAATGCTGATTCTATGACCTTAAGCAGATGATGAGAGGGAGGGCATCTTGACCATCTTCTGGGCATGGAGGTGGGTCACTGGGGTGTGTGGGGGAGGTAGTTGTGAATTTCCTGCATAGTGCAAGGGGTGGGACTAGATGACCCTGATGGTCCCTTCCAACTCTATGATTCTATTATTCAGTTGGGGGGGGGGATGCTAAAGATGTCTAATTTTGTATCTCATGCAGCACAACTTAATGCAGAGACATTCAAAGCAGCCAATCTTTGAAAACATAGGATTGTTTCCCAAGTCACCTTGAAGTGCTTCATTACAGCCAACTGTAAACGCTTCGAAGCCACGTTTTCATGGCCCACTCAAGTGACAGATGACCATAAAGGAGTCCAAAATCAACTTTCAAAAAACTAATTTTAATCAAAACAAAAATTGTTGATCATTAACAAGTTTATAAAACAGTGATTTAGTTACATAAATAAATTGATATCAGTGTATCAAATCTTAATTACTTTCAACTTCATGAGCATGTTTACATGGGTGATGAAGTACAACCTTTTTTTCTAGTATAATAAATAAAATGGAGAGCATGAAACAAGTTTTCCCCCCTCTAAACAAAAAAAAAAAATCTACAAACATACCTCTAGCATGTTTTCTAATGAAGGGAACAAGAGACACAGGACAACTTTTGCACCAAAATGTTAAAAAATTGCTTTAAAAAGCACAAGGATACAGAACCATCAGCTAAAGTAAAAGACACTATACTGTAACCAAAGTTGGTATAATAATATAATGAACAGTTTGGTAGTTAGATCTCCAGTTTGGTTATTTTAAAGCATTAAGACAAGGCAAGAGAGAAGGCTGCTTTTGTTTGAAGTAATTCTAGAGGAAATAAAAGTATTTAAAAAACAAACAAACTGAAAAGTAGAACAGTCATACCTACACAACTTTCTGTCCTGCACAAAGTCAAATACCTATGCAGAATATATTTATATATATATATATATAATATATATGTTATTTGTGCACAAAGGTTAGCTTATTATTAGCTCACTGCAAAGGCGTAATGTATTATGTCGATCATTTTGGAAAACATTGTTGGTAGCTACAGCCGAGGCCGCGCCACGCGGTCGCTGTTTGTGAACAGACTGCGGAGCGCGAGAGCCACTTAGGACACTGGCTGTGTGCCGTCGCCGGCTGAGGACAAGATAACCTTTACCGCTCCAGATCATCCCCTATTTATTGGGCCGGAGACCAGTGATAAAAAAATCGCCTCGACACACAGCGAGAAGCTGCAGGTATCCAGAATCCTACGCGGATGCAGCGCGCATCATGATCCATTGGCAAGCAGCGACTACGCAGTGGCCTGTCACCTGCGACCACCCTGTGTGTACGTGTGTGTGTGTGTGGGGAAAGATAACCTTAAGTTTTCTAGGCTAGGAGGCACAAACCCCAAATCTGGCATACTGTATTCTTAATGCTAAGGCTCGCTGCTCAGGCTGTGTTGTCTCTTTACTATGGTGCAAGTTAGAAGCGCATGAGTTTGTATGCATATATATATACACACACACATACATATATACATACATATATGTATATGTATGTATGTATACAGTCTGTATAAATATATATATATGTATAAAATTCCCCCCTATTTCCAGCCAACAATGCCATCCAAAAAGGCAGCTCTGCATAGATGCCCAGCATTTTTTTTTCGTTCATCACCTGAGCCAGCCCCGAAAGCTTGGCGCATCTGTCTTTTCAATACGTCGTCTTGCTTTTGTTTAAAACCAAGCTACTGCAGCTTCAAGTATTTTTGCATTATAGAATTTCTTTTTTTATAAATTAGTTAATGTTATATTTCTTTTCCTCAATATTCCGACATATACTATAATATATATACAGTACAATAAATGCTCTCATTCTTTTAATTTTTTTTCAGATAAATCCCTGAGAATGTATGTTGACAGTCGCTAAGTTTCCACATGCACAAGCAAATTGTGTGCCATGCTTCCGGATGAACAAGCACTGCAAAGCCACATGGGTCAGCCTTTGAAACTATTAGTTGTTTTCTGTGTGGTTGGTTCGTTTAAAGAAGCTGAAATGTCGGGATGAGTTACAAAGGAGTAAAGCTGGAGCCATTCGAGGTACTTATCACAGGATGGAGGTGTTTTTGTTTGGTTGTTTTTTTCTTCTTTTTAAAGCCATTGCAATATATATATATATTTTGTTTTGAGGCTGTGAAACGTATACAGAAGGAATAGGAGAGCTCTGTGGGCTTTTGCCACTTGACAACATATACTCAGTGTAAACCAAACTTGTTTTTTTAAGCCTCTCGATCATTCATACGAAAACAGAAAAAGGAAAAAATACACACAAACTTTCACAACATGACAATTTAGTTTTGCAAACTCAGTATATAACTATACACATATAATACCGGTGTGGCTCTGGTTTTTTTGTTTTTAAGTTAAAAAGGATACAAAGGCAGGCTCAAGTAAAAACATATCACCCTCCCGAGTCCTCCCCCCCCCGCCCCCATTCACACATTTTGTCAACCAAACCGTTCACGGACCAACATCATCAGTTTCTTTTTGCCTTTGTAGATTTGTTTTAGGTTGTCAATGAACTGTGTAAACTGAATGTGTCCGTCGTGAGCCATCAGGAAAGTCTCTCGGGCCTTACTCAGGAACTCTATGAACTCGCTATAATGCCGCGGACTGATGTGCGTGAGCCGAGAATGTGTGGTATTAATGTACGCCCCGATCGTGGCATCCAGGAGTTGCCTTAGGGGGGCCTTGTCCAATGACATGAGCTTGCCAGAGTTCCTCCTCCCATGGAGTCCCACCATTCCGGGAGTGGTCAAAGTACATCTGCGCAAGATGTCCGACAACACTGTGGCACACTTGACACTTTTCACCACCAGAGGTATTATAGCGGCTAGCTCATTTTTCCCCAGGGAATGGCTGAGCGCGCACGCCCACAAAACGTCGTTAATGGCAGGGTGCGTGTCCTGATTGTAGCTCAGGTTGAGATGCGTCATGGCCAAGGTGGCTAGTTTGTAGGCCCGCATCGGGTAGCCACGGTGCTCCATGTATCGCGCTATAGTGAAAAGCTGCGTGTAGCTCATGCCGGTCGCGGCAGCATCGAGGACGATTTGGTAAGCAGTCTCAAAAGCTATATGATCCTTTTCGCATAAGGTCAGTGCAGAGAGGGCACAGTTCTGAGGATCCTTCATGGCACACTGAAGAGCAAGCGTCCTAGCACTACTGGCCAGTTTCTCCTGCTGATGGCAGTCGAGATGCAAGCGGACTATGGTGCTGTTGGACATCACTGTGGTGGCAACAATACTAGTAGCTTCGGTTGGAGTGAAAAGTGTAAACCAGCTTTGCATGATGCTATCCAGTGCATAAACACCTGTGGGGGGACAGAAGAAAGGTCACAAACATTGAATCAAATACCAGCTCTAAAGAAATGGACACCTTATGGCTGTTGTCCAGATTACTCCACAGAAGACCTCATACCTAAGCCTCGAGAGCTGCTCTGTTTCTGTAGTTTTTGCACTAGTGTGGCAACCGAGTACAGAATTAAGCAACTTGAGAATCTCAGCTTTTCAAAAAGGACAATTCTGTTCTCAGTGTCTGGAAAGGTAAGTTTGGAAGTGTGTGTGCTATAAGGAATCTCTTCAGCCATTGGAGAGGCTGAAGGTATTCTTTTATCAGTATCCTGAAGCTCTGCTTCTGCTAGACCTAGGGAGAAATAATCTGTGCTAACCTACATCGTTCATACACGAGAACACAATTTGGGTTGACCCTGAATCACAGAACTTTGACCTTCAGCATAGATAAGACACAATCCTTTGTAAGATGCATGGATTCATAATGGAGAAAGCACAGCTTTCTCTTTCACAAGAGGAGGAATCAGAAAAAACTGGGGGGGGGGGCTGTTCTGGAAGTTAAGCACGTGTTCCCTGAGACCACACAGATTACCATTACTATGCCCTTCACAGCATAACATACAATCTACATCCTGTAAAACAATCTCAGAATACAGACTATAGTGAATCAAATGCACGGTGCAGAAAAGGTTGTACAATTGATGTTCCATAATGTGTTATGCATGGGGGCTGCCTTTGAAGAGACTATTGGAATATGGTAGCTAGGTGATTAACTGACATCTAGCAGAAAAAGGATGCTATGTTTAAAGAACTTCATTGGTTGGCTCTCAGCTAGTTTTCAAGCACAATTCACTATGCTGGTTAGTGCCTTTTAAAGGTCTTAACAAGTGTGGGATAAGATACCCGAGGGACAGCCTTCTATCTTCTTAGTCACATATAGCCTTTTCTATAGGGGCACCTTGGTTATGCAACCCCTCCCCAACAGACGACAGGCTGGTGTGTTCTTTACTATTTTCCTGGCAGAAGGCGAAGATGGTCCCAGTCTCACATTTGAGTGGTTTTTAAGCAGCTGTTGGTGCCCTGTGTGATTTTAGCCACTCTTCCTATTTTTTAAGCCTGTCCGACGGTTGGTTAGTTAATTTGAACACATGAAGCCGCCTTATACTGCATCAGACCCTTGGAACATCAAAGTCAGTATTGTCTACTCAGACTGGCAGCGGCTCTCCAGGGTCTCAGGCAGAGGTCTTTCACATCACTTACTTGCCTGGTCCCTTTAACTGGAGATGCTGGGGTTTGAACCTGGGACCTTCTGCATGCCAAGCAGATGCTCTACCACTGAGCCACAGCCCCTCCCAATTTGCTTTCATTCGCCTTTGGTTTACAGCCCTCTTGCTGTCTCATGATGGGTTTAGTACTTATTGCTTCATTTATACTCCTCCTGTCTCAACGACAAAGAGTTAATCCTGAAGTCCCCTTCTGGAAGGAGAAGGGCACTACTGCTCATGGGGGGGGGGGGGTAATTGTGTCTCCCCCTTTCACTGCAGAATTTCACAATATACTCCACCTCAGCCTTTCAAAGGGTTTCCTGACACCCACGAACCACTCTTTTGGGATGCAAAGGTGTCTTCAGTAGTAAGAGATCCACGGAACATGCCAGGCAGTTCTGCAAAGATGCTGACTCTTTCCCTGTCTGTAGCTGGACAAAGGGAAGACCAGCCTGCCGCTGTGGGCTCGCTGAATGATCATAGCCTTTGGATGACCTTGGAAGTCCCTACTGCAATCCATCCCCCATCTAATATCCAATGCCCAGCCTCACAGAACTCACATGAATACAAGGACTGATCAATTTGTGACAAGACCGGATTTTATTGTTACAATGCAAGATTGTGCCATTCATGTGTGCGAACGGACTCTTAGATCTGAGTAGAAGGGCGGAGGGAGGGGGAAGGGCCGGATGACTCCAAGCACATCCAAGCAGTCAATATATTTATGCCAAAAGAAATGTGCGTCCTCTCACATAGTTCCATGCTGCTGTGGATACAACCCCAACAGGAAAATAGAACTCTGCCCTTAAGGAAACATCCTAATCTATACTTACTACCAGCTTTCCTATTTGAAACGTGCAGGTTCCTTTAGTACCCTTTTGCTGCTCTTGTGAGGGTGAATGGCGACTGATGGGCTCCATAAATTGAAGCTTATAGGCAGCTTGAGTGCCTCATTATGGTGCGCAGTAATTTGCACACATCTGTGCACTCATCTAACCACACCCAGAGGTCCTTGTTTGCTGCGGTTGGACTCGGCTGTACTATGCGCAGTCCCCCTCCCCTTACCCTGTGGCCAACCATTCAATGCCTGGTCTTCATTTACATAAACAAACACACTCCCAGTTTACAAACTTGCTCTAGTCTCAGAGGTGGCTTTTTGCATGACATTACAGTTTCCTTATGGAAGCTACATACATATGCTAATATGCTACAGAATTTTTAAAAAAAGCAATTTGTTTGCCAAGAGCAAAGCAAGCAAAATAATGCGCTTATCCTCTAATATCTAGAACACAATCAAGGTTTTAATTATCTTGGCCAAGACAAAAAACACTATTAAAAAGAAGAAGAAGAAGAGGGCTCCATGCAAATCTGCAGACGCGTATTACTTGCTGCAAGGGCATGGAACGGGTAAAGCCTAGGTGGTGGTTTTAATTCTACGGGGGAGAAAAAGCAATCGCGACCTCGGTTTTTGCACAGTGATAAACTGATCTAAAAGTTAATAATCGAGTACATATTAAACATATGAAAAGCGAAAGAGTCCTCTGAATTGGAACAGAGGTCCTATTCAAACAGGAAGCATGCCTGAAGGAAATTTCTCAGAAACGAACGGCATTCTGCAGAACGTGATGGCCAAGCTGGAAGCATTTAAGAGCAGAACAGAACAGCCATAAGCAACACACATTGCCAATATAAGCTCGCGTTGCTTTGGAAGGAAAGACCAGGTACTTTCAGAAGTGATGTAAAGAGCACATTCTTGTTCTCAAAGGCATGTATGGTTGACAGGGCGTGTAAGAGGAGACACAGAATTCCTGGAAACCCAACTACTGTTTTCAAATGACCTGAAAGTGGACTGTCCTATTTGTGGACGCTTAAAGGAAGTACAGGCATCAAGGACCTATGCTGAATGGCAGCTTAAAATGACTATTAGTAGTAGAAGGAACATCTCATGAATCTGACCACCTGCAGCAAACCCCACCACCCCTGGCAACATGGCCTCCTCAAGGGCACTAGGCCTGATCTGGTCTTTCTTCTCTCTCGTAAGCTCGTGTAATTTGTGTAAGGCCACGTTTTCCAGCTGCAGCATTTGCTGCCAGGCAGTTTCAGCTGTATCTGGGAAGATGGCGGGTCAGGTCCTCTGGGACCTGGGGGCATTCAGGCTACTTCCTGCATGAAAGACAGGCTCCCCTGCTGGAGTCTCTCCACATATTACAAATGGCTGGGTTAGTATTTCCAAGGGCACGAGTCAGCACAGAATTCTTGTAACACAGGGGTCCCCAGTGCACCTTTTCTGGTGCCCGCCAAGTGTTTTTAGGAAGTGCGGGGGGGGGGGGGAGGCAGGTAGGACTTTTGTCCAGCAAGGCTTCTAGTTGACTATTGGAGATTTGATTGTCTGCACAGGTTTTTGTTTAAATGTTGTTTTGGCAGCAGCTGCTCCCACAGCACAAAGATGTGCACTGTGTTACTGAGCTTAAGCCATGGCAATCATTTTGCGGCCGGCTCCACCTTCTGCAGCAGCCATTTTATGGCGGCCATTTTGTTGCTGCGTCCACCATGCCACGTCAGAATTCCATAGGTGCCCACAGACTCAAAAAAGCTGGGGACCCCCCGTTGTAACATCACTGCTTCCATGCAAGAAATTCCCATGCTCTAGCTTTTCTGGGAATGGCAACATGGTGAAAAATCTGTCTCTTAAATGCCATGTAAAAACAGGGTCATGTCCAAGGTATGATCACTCTGCTTTGCTGCACAAGTCCAATTAGGATTCTTTCAAAACGGATGCTGGTACATACCTACTTCTGTTGCACACGTTACCAACCACCTCACCATCTCCCGCCGCCGCCAATTCAACGTCGATAACGTCATCCGCATCACCTATTAAAAAGATTTGTTTTTTTGTGGCGATGTGAGAAAAACTGTAGCACGGGGCTGTCAACATGCAAACATAAATAGGCACTTCACAAACAGGAATTTACAGGGGGGAGGGGAGATGCCTTCTCCAGGAAGTGCTGGCACATGGGTCAGGAAACTTCCAAATTCCCCTCTCCCTCCCCCACCCTCTCTCTCTCAATGTGGAACGATGGTTACTTCTCAGTTCATGGGAAGCCAGAGTTTGCTGTTACAACCAGTAAGGCTGTGTTCCCATGAGCAATCCTGACTTGCAAGGCAAGAGCAAACAAATATGCTGGTTTGGGTATAATGGCCCACCAGGTGTTTATCATGAGCCTGGAAATGACCATCTCATAATATGCAAGGAGAGAGAGAAAGCATGATCCCGAAGAGTGTACACACTCATTCAAAGTGGTAAACCACAGTTTGTCTTAACCATACCTCAGACATTTTCCCAAGAACTCAATGCAAGAGTGAGCATTGTGCAATATCTTCCTACTTAGTCTTCTCCCATTCTGAAAATCCCCTCAATTACCTTCTCACGCCCAATGTTCTCTAGTTCCATGTGTATAAAACACGGTCAATTCACAGTTGACTTATGGCGACCCCAAAGGGTTTTCAAGGCAACAAATTTAGGTGGTTTGCCATTGCCTCCCTCCGAGTAGCAAACCCTGGACTTTCTTGGTGGTCTCCCATCCAAGTATTAACCAGGGGCCATCCTGCTTAGCTACCAAGATCTGATGAGATCAGGCTAGCCTAGGCCACCCAGACTAGATCTCTAGTCAGAGCTTTTAAAATCTATCCCATCCTCATTCCCCAGTAATTCCTTCCATCCACTAGAATACAAATTCAAACCTCTCATTAACAGCCAGATATGTTCCCCAACCGCTTGAGCAGCACTGCAGCCCAAGGGTCGGAACTGGTATTTCTGAACATGGTAGACAAAATATTCAATATCTTGTACAAGACTCCCAAGTCTGACATAGCACATACCTGCTGCAGTACTTAAAGTAACTTCCCTCAATAAACATTACTAAATTTGGCGAGAAGGGTCATTCTACCAGACTAAACCAAATGCAAGAAAAGGTCACCAAGACCAAACACACACCAGTGATTCGTAAATTGTTTCATTAAACTCCTATTCTAGCTTGCTTGTCTTTTTTGCTGGGCCAGGCATGTGGATGGCTCTGAAAGAATACTATATATTCCCTCCCAGTGGACAGGGGCCTTGCTTCACTAGTAGAGCAAATTCTTTGTATGCAGGTGGCCCCAATTTTTAATCTGTGGCATCTCTTATTAAAGGACTTCAGGTAGCAGGTGTTGGAAAAGACCTCTCTCCTCTGCCTGGCTCTGAAAAGCCAGTGGCGGTCAGAATATGGAGCTAGGTTGGCCAGCAGCCTGACTTACAATAAGACAGCTACAGACAGCCAAATCTACCCTGAATACATCTCAGACAAAAACTCCCATAGAGCATCACCTGTTCACTAGATAGTGATATTTCACCTATTCCTTTAGCCCAAACATCAGTTCAGCTATATAAGAATACACCAGCAACTGAGTTTTAATTTATTATTCAGAACATTTCTATAATGCCTCTCCAGAGAATCTGCCTGATTTGGTGTTGGGTCACTGTTTCAAAGTCTTTCAGCACCTATTTTATTGATTTGTGAAACCACCCACAAGGCAGATCAATGTGTAAACTTTTAACGGGGACACTCTTAGATACCATCCCTGGCAGGATCACAATGTGCATGTTTGAGGATCCGGTTATTTCAAGTATTTACACCTAGACCAAGCTGAGAGTGTACGAAAATAGCCATGTAATTCATACAAGCTTTGCCTGCTTGCCTATGCATCTTTGCTGCCAAGACAGCAAGAAGCCAATGATACAGTCAAGCCTTTTGACAGAACCTTTTAACTGTAGGGAGCCTTTAAAAAAAAATACTACCTCTGTGTGAAAGCAACAAGGAACTCCCTTCTCCCCTAGCATTTTACTCAGCAGTTAAATGACAAGATCTTATTTATTTGACCCTGGATGTGCAGGAAACGTTAAAACTAGCTGCACTCGCGGTTGTGTTCAACACTGGTCCAAGGATAAACTTGCAGCACAGGATGAAACTGCATTAAGTCAAAACGTACCTGAAGACCCAGCTCCAGCGACACTTTCAAAAGGGTGATATCCGGCAAGCTGTCCATAAGTGTTGCTATTTTGAATGCATCTTGGGCAAGCTTGAAGATGTGTGATGAGGAGTGAATGTTTTTCTGGATAGATTCTAACACTGTTTCAAGCCTTCGAACGTCACCTGCAAAAACACTCTGGATAAGCACTCACTAGTGAAGCACAGAATCATAAGAGTTGGAAGGGACCACAAGGGTCATCTAGTCCATCCCTGCACAATGCAGGAAATTCTCAACTACCTCCTCCCACACCCCCAGTGACTCCTACTCCATGCCCAGAGGATGGCAACAAAAACCCTCCAGGATCACCATAATGTGCAATCCCTGAGGTATCAAGAGTTCCCAAGAGGAACAAACATGCACTTAGAAGCAAGTTCATTGGAAGATTTGTTCGGTGTCAAATTAATTAAAAACTCAGAAAGAACTTCACCTGCATTTTCCATCTCTCAGTTCATATACACATTATATTAACCAAAAAACAACAACACCTGTTACACACAGGGATCCAAGATGTTCTCCACGTGGTCTAAAAAATCCACACAGACAGCAAGTTCTGGTTTTAATACTCTTTTGACACAGCTTTAAAAAGGTAAAGGTCCCCTGTGTAAGCAACGGGTCATTCCTGACCCATGGGGTGATGTCACATCCTGACATTTCCTAGACAGACTCTGTTTATGGGGTGGTTTGCCAGTGCCTTCCCCTGTCATCTTCCCTTTAGCCCCAGCAAGCTGGGTACTCATTTTACCAACCTCGGAAGGATGGAAGGCTGAGTTGACCTTGAGCCGGCTACCTGAAACCAACTTTCGTCGGGATCGAACTCAGGTAGTGAGCAGAGCTTTTTTATTATTATTATTGCATATTTTTTTATTTTTTTCATTAATAAATAGATACACAGAGGGAAAAAATAGGGAAAGGGGAAATAATATTATTTACATATCATTTTGTTGGTATCTAACAATCTCTACCCCTCTTTATAATACCGTCTTCCATATTTTCTTAACATAATAGTAATTCGATTTGACTAGATCTTTTGTCTGTTGCTTTTAATATATTCATAAAAGGATTTCCATCTCTCATGATTCTGTTCTCGTGTATTATCTTTCATATATTCTGTTAATTGTGCCATAGTAATATATTCTAAGGACTTGTCTAACCATATTTGAAGTTTTGGGATCTTATTCGTTTTCCAAAGTGATGCCAGGACTACTCTCGCCGCTGTTACAAGATATTTTAATACGATCTGTTGGTCCTCATTCATGGTATCTGGTGATTTATTCAGAAGAAAGAGTTTGGGATCATATTTTATGCTCTGTCCTACGATGCCTTCGAGGTTCTTATGAATTTTTTTCCAATATTTCTGCACGACTTCACATGTCCACCAACAATGGGAAAAGGTGCCTCTGATTTTATGACATTTCCAACAGAGTCCCGAGGCTTTGCTGTTCATATTCTGAATATTGCTAGGCGTTATATACCATCTGTGCAGCATCTTAAGACAATTTTCCTGAATACTTTGACGTAAAGTAAACTTAGAATTTTTCCGAAAGATCATTTCCCATTCTTCTATCATTATCGTTTCATTTAAGTTCTCCATCCATTTAATTTGGCATACTTCAACTTGTTCTTCCTCTGTATCAAACGATATTAGGAGTTTATAGATCTTTCCTAGAAGATGTTGTACTGGTTTACTCATTAGGTGAGCAGAGCTTTTGACTGCAGCACTGCAGCTTACCACTCTGCGCCACGGGGCTCCTCACAGCTTTACTTATCATAAAATCTAGGTCGTGAATAACCTTCGTTCTAAACCCACATTTACCCAAGAACTGTTAATCGAAAGATTAGGCATCTGCTTAAATTGCCGGTACTGTACCTTTGGCTGCTGTTAGCATTGTTGATGCCAACTCGCATTGCTGAGATTCAATATGACTTAGGGTGAACCAACGGGGATACCGGTTTGGAACCACTGACGCGATGTGATGCGGGCGGGACATGTCTCCCGACGGAGCCGTTGATTCCAATACTAGTAACCTGTGAAACGGGAAAGGGGAAAATCTAATCGATCATGTAATTATAGCCATGAGAAGTGTTCTGGCACTTAATAGAAATGCTGCAATATTCTGAAAGTGGTCGCTTTGGCAGAAAATCACGACTCTCCTGTAGGCAGAGCTCCTTTCCAACCAGTGATAAAGGCCTTCACACAATTACAAAAACTGGAAGTTGCACAAGAGGCAAGCTGATGCCAAGATTTCCAAGTCTCTCAAGAATCTATGGGACATAATTAGCAGGAACAGCACTGAGGACTATGAACACATAGTTAGAGAACAGCTAGAAAGGTGGCAGTAATGCCAGCTCATATTTTAATAAAGTAGCAAAAATATCAAATGAGAATTACAGTCCTGATGCACCGACCCTGGCTTCTATGGTTTTATTTCTGTTCTGTGGTATTAAAAAATGACATTATTGGCCAAGAGGAAAAGCTATTACATACAGCATTACTACATACGGTTGAGAGTGTAAAGACAGAAAATTTTATACTGCCCTCTGTAAAAAAAACAAAAAACAGCACCTTTTGAATACAAACTTTCAGCAAAGAATACAGTTAAGTGAGCCAGAAGCTCAAAAAACTCTGACGCAGCTTTGAGCCAGAAGCTTAAAAAACTTTGATGCAACTCAGAAAGTTTCAAGACTGCATTATTTGTAGAATTTTTCTTCCGGGTGCCTCCAGAAATTAGGTGGGTGAAGGCTGGAGAGGGGATTTTCTGTGGTGGCACCTAAGTAACAGATCTCCCAGAGAGATTTGCCTGGCACGTTGTTCTTCTTTTAGGAACCAAGCCAAAACAATTTCATGCGCCCCTATCTTTTTAGATAAGTAGCATCAACTTTTTAGAACACTTACAAATTTTCATGGTCTGCTGATTTGTTTCACTGGTTGTGTCAACCCATTTTATTGTTTTTTTCTCTTGTTCTGTAAGCTACCCTGTTGTTGTTCTGTAAGCTACCCTTTGTTGTTTTAATCTCTTTTGAAAGGCTTCTACAAACTACATAAACTGAGTGAAACATTTCCCACAAAGTGTTACATATCTGTGTTGGAAATGTAATGTGGCTAGCGCAGATTTGCTGCATCTGAGCCGGACACACCTTGTTTAGCTAATGCGCTAATGATGAATCCCAGGTGCCAGGTCATCACGACACCTACAAATGTAACTGTGGCACCCGCCTAGTATTTTCAACAAGCACTTTATTGTGGCATTTCACAGCAACTCTCAGTGGAATTACAAAGGGCTGGATCCAACCAGTTTTTCCACTGATGAAAAAGGGAGGAAGGGGTCTCTCCCTTGACAACCAAAAAAGCCATTTGGGATCATGGGACCTGCATGGGCAAAATCCATTTGAACAGTGGATGTAAATTGGGGAACTGGCTGGAACTGAGAGGCTGGCTGACTCCAGCCCAAATCTTACTCATTGCTTCATTCCAGAATATTTTGTTGTATGACAAAAGTAAATGTGCATGAGGCTCCTGTCATTACTGTCATTACTTGTTTATATGTAAACTTAACTTTACATCATTTGGTAGTAGTGGATGAATTCACAGGCAGCCCATTTCTGAAGGGGGGGGTAGATCCACAGAGGCTGTGAGCGGCACAGCCATGCCTGCCTAGAGGTTTCCCGGCCACCAACAAGACATTTAAAATGTTTTTGAACAGATAAAAAGAAAATGGCCCCTTTGAAAACAGCGAGGCTGCGCCAGTGTGAGGGGGCGTTTCCAGGGTGAAAGGGGCTAGGAAGCTGCCTAAAGAACTCCCCCACAGTCTCCCACAGGAAAGGTATTCTTGCCATTTATTAAAGGAGTCACTGATAGGATGGAGAAACTTTTGAAAAAACATAACCTACAAACAGTGTTTGCCCTGACCTGGATGGCCCAGGCTAGCCTGATCTCGTCAGATCTCAGAAGCTAAGCAGGGTCAGCCCTGGTTAGTATTTGGATGGGAGACCACCAAGGAAGTCCAGGGTTGCTGTGCAGAGGAAGGCACTGGCAAACCACCTCTGTTAGTCTCTTGCCATGAAAACCCCAAAGGGGTCGCCATAAGTTGGCTGCGACTTGACATCACTTTACACTTTACAAACAGTGTTTAAACCCACCAAGAAAATACAACAGATGCTACAATCAGCAAAAGACAAAAGAGACCCCCTCTCCTCTGCAGGAGTATATCGTATACCTTGCAGTTGTCGACAAGATTACATCGGGACCACAAAATGCAACATACAGACAAGGATAAAAGAACATGAAAGATACTGCAGGCTTGGCCAACCTGAGAAATCAGCAGTGGCTGAACATGGACTGACCCAAACAGGACACAGGGTCTTATTCCAAGACACTGAAAGACTGGACAATTCTACCAACTATTTTGTCAGATTGCACAGAGAAGCCATTGAAATTCATAAACATCAGCACAACTTTAACAGAAAAGAAGAGAGTTTAAGAATGAATAAGGCTTGGCTTCCTGTCCTGAAAACCTCCAGACTAACAAAAAATACAGTCCACAATAGCCATGAAGATTAATTTTGGATTCCACATGTTAACAGATCACTTCAGGATACAATGGTTCCACATTAACATACCACACCCTCATTAACACATTATCTTGATACTTACAGGACAATGATTAGCACATTACCTTCAATACTTTACAGGACAATGACTCAGCTCAAACCCAACCCCCTTCTGACTATATATTGCTCTTCCTACACACTTGACACTGAGAGACACTGCCCTTCAGTGTTACTCCTCTGAAGATGCCTGCCACAGCTGTGGGCGAAAGAAAATACCAAGACCACGGTCACACAACCCGGATAAACTACAAGAACCGATGAACTCTGACCATGAAAGCCTTCGACAGTACCAAGTACAGTTTAACACACCTTAGGTTTTTAAAACTAATGCTTCCTTCATGTTGCAGCTGCGGCCCCTTTCAGAACTAATTCCAGCAGGAAGACCTGACCTAAAGCCCTTTCTTTTAAATGTATCAAAAAATACTCAGCTTTCTGTAGAGCAATGAAATACTACAGAACACATTTCAAAAGGAGCAAGGAGAAAGAAGGAAGGAAGGCTGGGGTAGAAGTTAGCTTTTTACTGTGATGACGGCAATCTGGGTTACTCCCACTTTCATTTATATGCTACAACGCTTCGGTCATAGTTAATCAGCCTTGAATCTCAGTGAGAAAGGCGGACTACAAACAACACAAATAAAGATAAATAAAATAGCTTTAATAAAATTACAAGAAGGTATGAAGAGATTAAGGATTAGGTTTTGCGGTAGCAATATTTAGAAAATTTGATCATTAAAATACAAAACGGAGGGCTGCAGCAAGGAGTCTGGTTCCTAGATGTCTGGGTGGGCTCCCAGAGCCAAAGAAAAAATTGGCAAGGCCTGCACTAATGTAATGGGATATCATCCTTCCAATATATAACTGTCAGGAAAAGACCAAGTGGTTTTTTGTTTTAGAATTACTAGAGGAGGTTATAGAGTAATTTGGTACAAACGTGTCAGCAGGAGCTAAAACAATTTAGACACGGTATTGGAACAGAAGAGCAAAGCCATATAAAAAAGCATGCATGTATTGGAAGTGAGAAAACTGAGTAGCAGCAGATAAGTACAAGAAGGATATGAGTATATTTGATTTAAATTGGAGGAAAGCAAGAAATCAGAAGGAGATTGAGACTGGGAAGGCCAGCTTTGAAAGAGCTAGAAAAGATTCTTAAGAGTAAGGATGTGTCAATGGTCACCAAGATCAAGTTAATTCATGCCATCGTATTCCCTATTACTACGTATGGGTGTGAAAGCTGGACATTGAAGAAAGCTGATAGGAAGTAAGTAGATTCCTTTGAAATGTGGTGTTGGAAGAGTGTTAAGGATAACGTGGACTGCCAAAAAACAACAACAAATCAGTGGGTTCTAGATCAAATCTAGCCTGAACTGACTCTAGAAGCTAAAATGACTAAACTGAGTATTTTGGTCATATTATGACAGGGGTGGGTAACCTTTTTTCTGCCAAGGGCCATTTGGATATTTATAACATCATTCAAGGGCCATACAAAATTACCAATTTAAAAATTAGCCTGCTATATTTGGTCAGACATTTAGCCAAGAGGCATGACCGGAGACAGCTCCAAGTGTCTGCCACGTAGAGCGACTCGCTTTTGAGCTCTGCCATCCCCAGCTGGGCCCAAGAGATTCAGGCAGGGCAGCAAACACAAGATAGAGTGAGTGACAGGCCGCTCGGGGCTTGTAGGGGAAGGAGCCCGGTCCAGTAACACCCCGATCCGGCACTTTCCTACCCTACGCATCTTTTGCAGGACTTAGAGAGGAAAGAACCAAAAGGGAGAGGGGTACCGACCAAGCCCCAAGCAGGCAGCTGCCACAGATGACCCTCCCCCACGTGGGCAAGCAGGCAGGCATCCAACCGGTGGCGCACTCGCCCACCTGGTGGCACAGGATGGTCTGTTGCACCAGCCGGGGGTAGCCGTCCAGCTGCACGCCAGAGTTGTTCCTGCTCCGCATGGTCAGGGTCAGATTCTACAGCCGGCTCCTGCTACCTCCGCCTGCAGGGATGAAATGAGGACACACTGGCTAAGGACTCACCCCCGCACAATCTGGCCCTGCCCCCTTTAACCCCTCCATTGTCGCCACTTGTAGTACAGAGGGAATACGTTTCTCCACAGTCCGAGTGGGAAAGGGTTAACACAGTTTCTCGGACGGTCCCAGCAGCTCCATCGCTAACGACTCTTCTGCAAGGGGGGGAAAAAGGTTCCTTTTCTCAGCAAAACAAACTCACATCCGCCTTGAATAAAGGCTATGATCGCCAATCTTAGATCCTTCTGAGCTAGAGATTTGCCAGGACCCACAAAGGGCCAGATATTCCACACCCAAGCATTATGAGAAGACAAGAGTCACTGGAAAAGACAGTCATGCTAGGAAAAGTTGAGGGTAGCAGGAAAAGAGGAAGACTCAACAAGAGATGGACTGACTCAATAAAGGAAGCCACAGCCCTCAATTTGCAAGATCTGAGCAAGGCTGTCAACGATAGGACATTTTGGAGGTCCCGGATTCATAGGGTCGCCATGAGTCAGAAGTGACTTGACAGCACTTGACACACACACATTGGAACAGAAGAGCAAAGCCATATAAGACAGGATGCGTAAGACTGCATATATTAGAAGTGAAAAAACAGAGTAGCAGCAGATAAGTACAAGGATATGAGTATATTTGATTTAAATTGGAGGAAAGCAAGTCTTAGGATCAAAATCATCAACTTCTACGTTGACTACAATGTGAAAGTGTTTATGGTTTGTATTAATGACACACCTCTTTCTTCAATGGCAGTTATGGGATGTGCATTTCTGATTTAAAAAAAAGAACGTATGGAACCCAAGTTGTCTCCCTCCAAGCTAGCAAAGAATCTGGTCATCTCTGGTGAGTAACAACTGCCCTGGGGTGACTCTTTGCAGCAAAGTGGGAGAGAGCAACAACTGCTCCATTACTAGGTGGTAAAGGCCCAGGGGGAATTCTCCCCCCACCCCAGGTCTTTTTGAAATATTTCCAGCAGAAAATTTGTGAAAGCACTGGAAGACTCACCTCTGCAATATGCTCTTGTTTTGATATGTACATATTTTCAAGAATATTTTTGCATAAATGTAAATAGTGTTGGCGCCAATTAATATGCTATAATTGTTTTATGGCAATACATTAGGTTCAGGGCTTTTGAAGCTACAAGGTTTATCTTGATATTTGAATATGCTAGAAGTTAAATATGCTACAGCAGGGGTGTCGAACCCAATTGTTACAAGGGTCAGATATGTAGGGTTGCCAGGTCCCTCTTCACCACTGATGGGAGGTTTGGGGGTGGAGGGCGGGGTTTGGGGAGGGGAGGGACTTCCATGCCATAGAGTCCAATTGCCAAAGCGCCCATTTTCTCCAGGTGAACTGATCTCTTATGGGCTGGAGATCAGCTGTAGTAGCAGGAGATCTCCAGCTAGTATCTGGAGGTTGGCAACCCTATGGATATGACATAAATGTCACTTGGTCGGGCCAGGCCATTGCTTGCCAGCCCAAATTGAGAGTGGGAGGGTGGCTGCCTTGGCTGGCTCGCAGGCTGGATAAGAGCTCTGCTAGAGTGTGTATTTATCCATACTACAGAATTTATTGTCCACTTTCAACTTTTAATTTTTTCTCCCTCTCAGATGGCAGTACATGTGCTAAGGTAGCATGGGATACAGAGGTTTGCAATACTAAAGTATTGGCAATATTTGCATTTTTCCCCTTATAGAAAACCAAGACATATGTACTTTTAAATTCTATAAATATGCTGAAGAACACAGTTTTATATGCTAAGTATATAAATGATGCATTTTTAATTTTTTAGACCAGTAAAATCCATTTAGGACTGAATGGAAAGTATGGAATATATGTCTTTTTTTTTCACTGAGAAAAAAGGGGGGGAACCCTGAGGCTTCCCCTGAATGGCTTCAAAGTTGCCACACATTTATATCTTTGTTGCCTATCAGTTGTTAAGCTGCCTTCTTCAACTTTCCAATGAAAAGTGACAAGAAATGGTTACACAAGACGCTGCTTTGCACAAGACACTGGGTTTTTTCTTCCTTCTCATAAGGGAGATTGGGGTGGGGTCTCAGAGATGCTCGTATGTATACTCCTAAATGTTTCCGGACACACAAAGCCTTCCCCCTCTGACAGCATTTTTGGAATTGTACCAGATGCTGCCAAGAGAGGTACCTAGACTTTTGGGAGTGGCTTCCCGTGAAGCTGTGGCAGGATACAGTAGGTAAGGGCTACGGAGAACAGTAGGTAAGAAAAAGTCTGGTATTTTAATGTATAAAACTAGATGACTGCAAGGGCAAAAACCACAATCTAAAATAACCCTACACAGGAAAGTGAACACGAATAAAAACCTACAGAGAGAGAGAGATGCTGGTTGGAAGAGCTATAGCAACTGTAACAGAAATAGTTGACAACTCTACTGACAAGTTACCAAGTTCTCTCTCCTCCTACTACAGACCTATTATTAGACAGGACTACACTGTAATCTTCTTGAATGAGAATAAAGCGGCTCTGTGTGTGCGCGCGTGTTGAACTAACCCCTTACCATGATGATTAAGAGCAGCCTCAGCCTTCAAAAGGTTAAAGTGGTATTGAAAGCTGGAAAGGGATGTCAACAAGCAGGAGTCCACCGTAACGAGAATGCTTGAAGCACTGGATTGTGCAGATACAGGGATTCTGGACGCCCCATACCAAATCCCACAGATGAACAAGCTGATGATTAAGACTCAGGGCAAAAGTTGCCCCCCTACCAGAGGGGACAAAGTTTAAATTGTTGGCGCCCATGCCTTGTTTTCAAGGCACTGAGAATGCAAGAGAAAAATGGGGTTCCTCTGCTAACCTCAGTCAGGTTTGGGGCCCTTGATATCGGAGTTCTGGGGGACAGGCTGGAGAACCGGAACACAAGCCTCAGTTATACTCAAAATCTGAGTTGAGATTGCTTTCCATGAACCCAGTGACCACTGTCATCAATGATTTGCTCTATAAGGAAAGCAACCCAGACCAGTTAATTGCTCTCTCGCATTTCAGCTTTATCTTTCATTCCGGCTCAAATCCATGAAGACGTTTTGGAATTTACATATACGCTTGCATTTCTGTAAGATCAATTTTTGTTAACTGTTGATTTCGAGAGGGTGGTTTTTTCCTTTCGAACTCTGACGTGACAGCGCAGCATCCAATGGGGGGGAGGGGGGAACCCCCTGCAGTTGAGTTCATTGCATATAACGCTCACATTTGGCACATTCGCCCAAGGAACACTTGCCACTGTCATCCAGTCATTATAAACATGCTTTTGCTGGTATTTTTACAACTTACATTCCCGTCTTCAGTGAAGCAACGCGCGTGACTTTCGAGACAGTAAGTGGCAGTTTCGGTCTATAAATGTTTAACAAATACCTTCATCAACACATAAAACTGGATAAAAATTAAGAATGCTGCCTGAAAGGTAGCATTCTAGGTGCAGCACTAAAGGATCAAAAAAGAAACATGCCAACAGTAACTTTGGGAAACGGTTAAGCCTTCACTTCACAATGATTAGCAGTATTCCAGCTTCCTTTCAGGCACAGTCAAAGTGGTTTTGTTTAAGCTATTTAAGCACCTGTTTATTTATAGGTCACCTTTCTCACCTAGACTGAAGGTGGATTACACAAAAATGATGTAATAAGAATGAGATAAAAACAAACACTAAATAAAACCAGATTGCAAAATTGGAGAACAGTGCAATAAACAGTATTACACAATACAGTTCTGTGCACCAGAACTGAGCTGCAAACATGGAAAATATACAACAAAGCAAGGAAAGTTGCCTACGTTTCAGAAATTAACCTTATTCGCACCATTCCAAGACAACAAAAAGACAGTATTATGCCTAAATAGTATAAGCCTGGCTGGATTTCCACGCCTGTGTTTTGGTGGGAAAACCAGAGAGTAAAACTATTCAACGCAATTATGCATTTAACAGCTGCTTGAACACTCAGATTCCAAAATCCAGCAAAGCTGTCCATTTTCAGTCCAGCTCTCTGCATTCCGTGCACAGAACGGACTGGTGCTTATAGCCAAATCTTCCACATCATGAGTAGTTGGAGATAGTGGCCAGGAGTGCACTTCACCAGCTTCTGCTGGTGGGCCAGCTGCAGCTTTGCCCGGGCAAAAAAGTTCCTGCCACTGTGGCTCATGCCCTGGAAACATCTAAATTAGATTACTGCAGTGTGCTCTGCATTGGGGGGGGGGGGTTGCCCATGAAAAGTGCTTGGAAGCCACAATTGTACAGAATGCTTCAGCCAGAACACCGGCTGGAGTGAGTCTCTGAGACCATCTCTCTCCAGTCTTGGCACACCTATACCGGCTTCCAATTTGCTTCCAGGCTAAATTTAAGGTGCTGGTATTAACCTTTAAAGCCCTGTACAGCCTGGGACCAACATACCTGAAGGGCCGGCTCTCCCATTCGAACCTACCCGCTCACTCCGGTCATCCTTGCAAGGCCCTGCTTTGGTTGCCCCTATCAACCTCCTGGCCAGGATACCTTAAGGACCATCAACTCCCATATGAACATACCCCAACCCACTTCTGTCATCTTTGGAGGCCCTGCTTTGGGCCCCCCCCCTTCATCTAAAATTAGACTGGGGGCAATACAAGAACAGGCCCTCTCAGTTGGGGCACTGAAACTGTGGAATTCCCTCACCAGGAAGACAAGTCCCTCTCCCATCAGTCTTCCACCAATGGTTAAAAGACTTTTCTGTTTTGGTTGGTGTTCCCTCGGTGACCCTCCTTCCCGTTTCTGCTTTTCACTTGTTTGTGTTGTTTTACATAAATGCATTTAAATTTTTTGATGTTTTGACCACTACCTTGGGGGGGTGGGGTCTTGAACTGGGCAGAAAGGCAGTATAAATGCTTTCAAATAAATTAAATAAATTGGGAGGACACAAGTACATTCTATACAGCAAATACTTACCTGCCCCTAAAGCTCCATAAGTATTCTGCCATTTACTAGTGAGAACTTTACTCTCTAACCACTGAAGTAAACCTAGACAGGCCCAGTCTGTAAATGGCCACTTGCTCATGGTGTAATATTCATCAGGAAACTATGCAGGGAAACTTTACGAGATCCATAAAGGAATGTGTTGGCAGACATAAATGAACTAGTCCACAAATGTTTACTAATTTGTGGGCTACAAATTTACATGGACTAATTTGCAAGGTGGTTATTAGCCAACAGCTTGCCGGCTGCAGATGCTAGACACAGACAAGGACAATCAAATTGCATTTCCCGGCCATAGACTGGGGTCTGATTTAAACAGGGCTGTTGGCAAGGCAGAAGTGTTGACCCATGCAACTTTGCACTTGCTTAGCATCGCACGGAAACTGTACTGCAACCCACACAAAAAAGTTAACCATGCTTAATTAGCATGCCAGCGTGAACCCTGGACTGGTAAATGCTTTTGGCCTTGCCAGCATCGTGTTTAAATCAGACTGGAACAGACAGACAGGGCTGGAGACCAAAATCCACTGCAAGGTCTCTATTACAAATATTCTTGAGCCACAATGGGATAGGTGGATCTAGATTAAATTTTCCACTAGCAGAAGGTACTTTCAGCAGGGAACCCAACCCCACCTGCCTGCATCCTCCCACTGAGCTCCCCAAAATGCTGCGCTTTGGGGTCAGGTGGCCTTCAGGAACTCCGTGAGCAGCAAACTGAATTAGGAGCCTGCAGTGATGGGTGGGGGGTAAAAGGTAAAAGTCCCCTGTGCAAGCACCGGGTCATTCCTGACCCATGGGGTGACATCACATCCCGATGTTTACTAGGCAGACTTTGTTTACAGGGTGGTTTGCCAGTGCCTTCCCCAGTCATCTTCCCTTTACCCCCAGCAAGCTGGGTCCTCATTTGACCGCCCTCGGAAGGAGGGATGTCTGAGTCAATCTTGAGCCGGCTACCGGAAACCGACTTCCGTTGGGATCGAACTCAGGTCATGAGCAGGGCTTGGACTGCAGTACTGCAGCTTACCACTCTGCGCCACGGAGGGTAGGGGGGAATTGGTGGAAATTCCAACCCTTTTCCATCAGCGGAAAGTTCAGCCTGGATCTAAAGCTTTAAGGCAAATTTAAAGATAGTAGCTTCCAAGCAGTTTCGAAGTTCTAACATCAGCGCAGGAAATACTTCAGAGTAGCTTGGAGTGTCAACAAGGGCAATTTTCTTCATCAACCTAGTGTGGCAGAGATGGCTTGAGGGGTAGGATATCTTCACCATATATTTAGATCAGTTAGTTCATGATAAGCTACAAACACCGAACACATGAAGCTGCCTTATACTGAATCAGACCCTGGGTCCATCAAAGTCAGTATTGTCTGCTCAGGCAGGCAGCAGTTCTCCAGGGTCTCAGGTAGAGGTCTTTCACATCACCTACTTGCCTAGTCCCTTTGACTGGAGAAGCCAGGAATTGAACCTGGGACCTTCTGCATGCCAAGCAGATGCTCTACCAACTGAGCCACAGACCCTCCCCTCTATCTCAGAGGGTAGCCATGTTGGTCTGCAGTAGAAGAGCTAGATTCAAGTCCAGTATCACCTTAAAGACCAGTAAGATTTTTAGGGTATAGACTTTCAAGGGTCAAAGCTCTCTTCATCAGATACAAATAATGACTGGAATTTAAGACAATGTTTATGGTCTCAGCTGCAAAGCAATTACTGACCCCACCTGCAGATGCATTCCAAAATGGAGTAATATTGGGGCGGGGGGCATGAAGTATTACGCAGTTTATGAGATGCTCTCCAGACCCCAAAAGACAGAGGCTGCACTGAATACAGAAGGTTAACCACACAATCCTAGGCAGGGTTACACCTTTCCAAGCCCACTGAAGTCAATGCACTTAGAATGGCATAAGTCTGTTTAACACTGCACTGTAAGCCACGTATCTGTAAAAAATTTTCTTGGCTTATCAAAAAAACTGCCGTTAGCTAGAGGATTCTTCTCTCTTTATCCCTTCATCTGTGTGTGTGGGTGTGTGTGTGTGTTAAGTGCCGTCAAGTCGCTTCCAACTCATGGCGACTCTATGAATCAATGTCCTCCAAAACATCCTATCTTTAACAACCTTGCTCAGCTCTTGCAAACTGAGGGCTGTGGCTTCCTTTATACAGCCAATCCATCTCTTGTTGGGTCTTCCTCTTTTCCTGCTGCCCTCCACTTTTCCTAGCATGACTGTCTTTTCCAGTGACTCTTGTCTTCTCATAATGTGACCAAAATACGATAGCCTCAGTTTAGTCATTTTAGCTTCTAGGGTCAGTTCAGGCTTGATTTGATCTATAACCCACTGATTTCTTTTTTTTTTTTTTTTTTGGCAGTCCACGGTATCCGTAACACTCTCCTCCAACACCACATCTCAAAGGAATCTACTTTCTTCCCTTCATCTACTATTCTTTAACTTGTCTATGATTGATTACCAGTTAGCTTCAGTGTCATAGCATTCGACTTCTGGCAATAGCAGTTGTTTCCCATTGAGAAGGACGACAGGGTATAAATGAAGTAAAAACAAAAAACACATAGATTCGAGTCCAGCAGCACCTTAGAGGTCAACGAGATTATTTTTTGTTTTAAGCTTTCAAGAGTCAAAAGCTCCCTTCATCAGAGCTCTGACTCTCGAAAGCATATACCCCCAAAATCTTGTTGGCCTCTAAGGTGCTGCTGGACTTGAATCTAGCTATTCTACCGCAGACCAACATGGCTACTCTCTAAAACTAAAAAAAAAAGTGCAGTCATGCATCCCAGCATCCTTTGCTAATCCTGAGCAGCATCTCATTTAGCTATTATGGGCATCAAGTTATATCTGGCCACCCCAGGACGCCTCAAATCTTAACATCAGTCCAGGTATTAAGAACCGTCATGGGACTTTGCTCCAAGGCATCTGCTGTGCCCCTACAATATAAAAACACATAATGACTGAATTCACTAGCTTTTTGTGTCCTTTTGCAAGCAGTTCCTACTGCTATTGGGACTTGGAAAAGGGGTCAACTGAAGTATTCTTAGGGTTGCCAACCTCCAGGTATTAGCTGGAGATCTCCCGCTATTACAACTGTTCTCCAGCCGATAAGAGATCAGTTCACCTGGAGCAAATGGGTCACTTTGGCAATTGGACTCAATGGCATTGAAATCCCCCCCTCCCCAAACCCCACCCTTTTCAGGCTCCACCCCCAAAACCTCCCGCCCGTTGCCAAGGGGGACATGGCAGTCCTAAGCATTCTCAGGCTCCAGAGACCAGAGTGTGGCAATGCGTCTTCCCGTAGTAGGCTTCCAGGGTGGTGGCTGAGTACTTCTATTGGTTGAAAGCAGGGCGTCCATGAATTCTATCATTCTTCATCGTTCCTGACAAGCCATGCAAAAGTTATGCCTGGCACTACGAGCGGCAAATGATACATAACTTGCTTTGCTTCCCTCTCTGACAGGGCTGCAGAATTTTGGTGTTCTGGCCACAGAACTTTAAAATCTGAGTACAAGGATGTACAGTCTTGAGCTTCCCATGCATGTGTGTGAATTTTAGCAGCCTTTACCCGTATTATAGGCTGCATTGATTACATTCAGAGGCTTACGTTGCAACGGTTTATACGGCCTACATGGTTAACATTGTATACCGACCTGGATCATGCGACCCCCTCCGATGTTTGCTATCCCTATTGTTCACCTTCCTGTCTCTCCACCTCATTGCCCCCCCCCCCCACCCAGAGTACTACCTGGGCTGTTGTTAGCTATTGCACCTCACCCCCCCACACACCCTGGTTTTGTGTTTGGTCTTTATTTCGATATTTAATCTCGGGGTGGTTGCTGCCTTTTATTAAGCTACATCACTATGTTGTTTTAGATGAAATGAAGTGTATTTGCTGTTGTGGTTCTACCAGCTTTAAATTATGTTGCATTATATTTACCTTGTGAGTCGCCCCGAGCCCTGCTATGCAGGGGGAGGGTGGGATATAAATGCAAAACAATAAATAAATAAGTAGCTCACAATTCCTTGGGCTGCACAAAGAGCTGAAGCTACACCCTCAACTTCTTATAAATTCAGACTACCAATGAAGAACTGTGGGCCTAATATGTAACCGCTGAAGGAGACGAGGGACGAAACACATCATCAGCCCTTTAATGGACATAAGAAGTTAGTAATATTTCAACTTGTAGTTAGTACCTGGCAATTCTTAATAGCATCCATGGAATTTCGTGGTTCATTTTCAGTGGTTTGACTTGTATTCGTAGCCTGTACTGACTCTACCCAAACCTTCAACTACATCCAAGATAGTCTGGTACTTCAACTATGGTATTTATTTTTTAAAGACTTTGATTCCAACTTATTATTTTTCGATATATTGTATTAAAAATGAAAAGAATGTGTCTGTATTACCTGATCAAATATTTGCACTTAAGAGGCTCCTAAGGATTCCTTCACAACATGCAAGCTGTGCTAATAGCTGTCCAAGGAGAAAGCTTTTATTTATTTATTTATTTAATAGAATCAACATCCCTTGGGACATGCCCATATTCCTACTACCACAAGCAATGGGGACCTAAGAAGAAGAAGAGTTGGTTTTTATATGCCGACTTTCTCTACCACTTAAGGAAGAATCAAACCGGCTTACAATAATCTTCCCTTCCCCTCCCCACAACAAACATCCTGGGAGATAGGTGGGGCTGACAGCTGTGGTTAGCCAAAGGTCACCCAGCTGGCTTCATGTGGAGGAATGGGGAAACCAACCCGGTTCACCAGATTAGCGTCTACTACTTATGTGGAGGTGTGGGGAATCAAACCTGGGCATCTAGATTAGAGTCCACCACTCTTAACCACTACACTATGCTGGCTCTCCAGAGCTGCTTGTAGTGCTATGACACACCTCAATTCTAATTTTCTATCTGAATATACCCAAGTCTGGCTGGTAAGCAAGCAGACAAAAGAAATGGACTGGACCGTGCAGCAGCACCAACAAATTTCCACCGCAAAAAAACTAAGATACAGGGATGCAGCTTAACCAGCCCTGCGGAGAAGAGTAACAGAGCAACCCTAAGCAGAGTTTAACCTTCTAAGCCCACTGACGTCAATGAATTCAGAAGGCTACAACTCTGCTTTGGACTGCACTGTAAACAAGTTACGGTTCTGAGATCTACTATCAAATGTGACAGAAACAGCAAGCTGTTTCAGAGGCTTCTCCACAGGACACTGGGAACCACGAGGAGAAAAGAGGCTTACGAGACAGCGGCATATATTTGAAAAGGAGGTCTAGGAAGACAGGTATCTCCCAAGCCTTGTTACAATATGCATTTCAATCTGGCGACTGTTGTCAAGCACATCAAATATGCTTTCAAAAAGGCAAACGTTGGGGCTATTTTTGAAATTTCACTCCAACTTTCAGAAAAAGAGAAAAACACACAGCTACAATGCTGAACTGCCTAGAGCCGACGGTTTAAATATTTTCCTTTAACTCCTTTGCTTATGAAACCTGAGCTAGAAGTCACCAAACTCAGAGAAGACCCTTTAAACGCATGCTGCACAACAGTCTTAACCAGACCACAAGTTGGCACTCAAGTACCAAAACTTCTGGCTTGGATTCAAGCCTCTCCTTGCAGGAGAGCAAAATGGCTGTGCCAATTTCTCAAGGAGAGGGTGGGACATGCACCAGGGTCCTCCTTCTGCCACGGCCCCTGGTTCTGCGCTCCATACTGTTCCTGAAGGTCACCCTGGCCCTCAGGAGTGGCTTTTTAGTGTGTAAGAAGCTACAGCAGGAAGAGGGTGACAGGAAAGCCACATGCTGAGGGCAAAGTTCTACTTATATTTATACTCTACTTTTCAGCCAGATTGGCTCTCAAAACAGCTTACAATTCAAACCCATAGCAAAGAGTAATTCATACAATAGTTGCCACTGAACTGACCCATGAATCCACTTTCAGAGAGAAGGTAATCCTTGCTTATTGGGGGTGGGGGGCATACTTCAGTGACAGTTGCACTGTTGGATACAATCAGGTCAGTCTGCAGTTTGTGTGTGTATGTTAAGCACCATCAAGTCGCTTCTGACTTATGGACCTATGCATTAAGGTCCTCCAAAATGTCCTATTGTTAATAGCCTTGATCAGGTCTTGCACACTGAGGGCTGTGGCTTCCTTGATTTAGTCAATGTATCTCATGTAGAGTCTTTTACTTTTCCTAGCATTATTCTCTTTGTCTTCTCATAATGCCACCAAAGTATGATAGCCTCAGTTTGGTCATTTTAACTTCTAGGGAGAGTGCTTGATTTGATCTAGAACCCACTGATACATCTTTTTGGTGGTCCATGGCATCTGTAAAACTCTCCTCCAACACCACATTTCAAAGGAATAAACTTTTTTCCAGCCAGCTTTCTTCATTGTCGAACTTTCACACCTATACATAATAATGGGGAATACTATAGTATGAATTATCTTGATCATCAACCTTAAAGTTGTGTAATTTCCCAGTAGTCATTACTTTTGTCTTCCTGGTGTTCAGCTATAATCCTGCTTTGGCACTTTCTACTTCAACCTTTCTGCAGCTCCTAAAGGTAAAGGTCCCCTGGCAAGCACCGGGTCATTCCTTACCCATGGGGTGACGTCACATCCCAATGTTTCCAAGGCAGACTTGGTTTGCGGGGTGGTTTGCCAGTGCCTTCCCCAGTCATCTTCCCTTTACCCCCAGCAAGCTGGGTACTCATTTGACTGACCTCGGAAGGATGGAAGGCTGCGTCAACCTTTAGCCGGCTACCTGAAACCGACTTCCATCGGGACTGAACTCAGGTCGTGAGCAGAGCTTTTGACTGCAGTACTGCAGCTTACCACTCTGCACCATGGGGCTCCTTCTGCAGTTCCTACTAAATATTAAATGCACACCCATCCAATGGACAAACAGGTCCTCAGGTATGCTTAGAAGAAAAATGTTGAATCATCCCATAAATGATTACCATTCAGGCCTATATCAGAAAAAAATAATCAAACACACGCTACATATCCACTGAACTAGGATTGCTCTCCAAATCCTTCCTGAGGAAATGAAAGCAGCCTTTGACAACCTTCAGAAAAGTCACAAAGGAACTTACCTGGTTGGCCTCTAATCGGAGGGAGGTCCACAAAATCAATACCACCACTGAAATAGCCCTGCTGCTTGTCACCATTTTTTTTTTAACCTCTGGTGGATTAGGTGTTTGGAGAAAGGCTTTCCCCCAGTGACCCTGGGGAAGAGCTCATACAGTTGGACAGGAGTTTTGCTTCCTTTCCAAAAAGATTTAAAAAAACAAAAACAAAAAACAAACACGTACCGCATTGCTCTCAGTGCAGTTTTGTATGCCAGTTCAGCATCATGAGGTAGGAGAGAGGTGAAGAGATACTTGGCAAATGTGTGCATTGGAACGCTCTCTCGATGGATGATTTCACCTAGACCACTATAGGGCCCGGCTATGAGGAGAGGGGAGGGGAGAGGGGGAAAAAGAAACAAAGTCTTATTAATGGCGGTGCAATTTTAATTTGCATGAGTACTAAAAGTTAGCTAGAAATAAGGTAATAATCCTTGCAAGGAAAAAAAACACTCACAGTGAAGAGAAATAAGCTCTCTGATGAGGGGGTCCTCTAAGTAATGTGCAGTACTAAAAGAAAATGGTGGTGATAAACATATCTTATTGAAGCGAAGTAAGGTGGGCTCTGCTGTAGCTTTTCTTGCGGGGGTGGTTCAGAAAAGCCAAAACTCAAAGTGGAACATGTTAGCTCATACATCAGGAAAGAATCTGATAAGCGGCTATTTGACACTGCAGACCTTACACCTTCAACATGCGGAGACCTCATTACTGGAACGCAAGGTTTCCACACGTTGACATTAAAGCTACTGCCGTGATAGGCAATCAGAGACTAAAAAAACCTGCCCCTGCTCATGAGTTGTGGCAGAAGGTGTTAAGAACAGACTAGAAAGCTTTTCAACCACATTTCAAAACCAGACTTCGAGGCCCACCCTCCAGTACTCTCCAGTGTAGCCAAACGATACAATGTGGGTGACCTCAGGATGAGAGCATGGGAGTAAGGCTTCACAGGGGGGCTTTATTCTTGGGAATCCCAAGGTTTCTGAATGCTGTCAAGCTCTGCTACTTAGCAGAAGATGCAGGATTATTTAACCTCGGACTCCATAGAGATTAAAAAAACCGTCTACTAATGAGCTAAGTGCCACAGTACTGATGCACTCCCAGCACCCTGCTTATTATTATTTCAGTGCACAGGCTGGGAATCTCTTTTAAGAGCTGACATCTAAACTTCAGAACCAGACTTCAGGAAACGCAAAAGTATTACAAGGTTTGATAACTGCGTACCCCTAATGACCCCATGGAGAACCTGAAGAGTCACCAGAAAATAAGCTGCAGAGTAAAGAATCTGGCAGGCAGTGTTAACCTTAAAGAAAACCCTTAGCACTTGGTTCTTTAAAGATCCTTTAAGTGTGGACCAGACTGGCCATACTTTTAGAAAGTAAAGCCTCAAAATACCACTGACTTTGAACAGGGTTGCAAAACCATTCAAACAAATGACAGCATTGCCAGTTGTTAACGAGTACTGGGATGTGGCTAACTACTGTCATATTTTGCTTCGAGTACAGGCTTCCTTCGCCCAATAACTCTACGAGGTAGGTTCAAGCTGAGAGGGAACAACTGGCCGCCAAAGTCACCCGGTAAACCGACATAAAATAGAGTACGTTTCTCCAATCACCAAATAAGAATTTTAGTAGTAAGACATGGCCCGAGGGTATAGCATTGATAAAGCGGTTGCCTGCCAAGTGGTGGTGGAAAGCGCCATCAAGTCACAGCCGACTAATGGCGGAGACCCTGTAGGGTTTTCAAGGCAAGAGACGAATCGTGCCTGTCTGCCATTGCCTGCCTGGGAGCGGCAACCTTCGTGGTCTCCCATCCAAGAGCTACCCAGGGCTAACCTCGCTCATCCTCCAAGATCGGGCTAGCCTGTGTCATCTAGGTCGGGGCTATATGCCAAGTAACCACCACTAAAACAATACCAAAGCACTACTAAGGGCTCCAGCTTTTTCAGAACAACTGGACTGTTTTCAGATACTCACATGAGAGTCTGGAAAGGATGGGCTGACTTTACAAGTGGTGAAATACATAATTGTGCATTTGTTTTTGCTTGATTGTTCCTCTATTGATGCCGCTGCATTTTATCTGTTATCTTGCACCAGTTTCAGGAACAAATTAACTCAGCCTCTTTTTTCACAAGTGCATAAACAGTGCCATCCCAAGCAGAGCTAAAACCTTTTAAGCCCACTGACTTCAATGGATGAAACAAAAGGAAGAAACTATGCTTAGGATGGCAATGTAAGATAACAATATAACATTGGTATTACAACTACTGTACCTGGGTGTGGAATTCTACTTAAGAGAGTTACTGAAATGACTTTGGGTAGTTTCCAAACTCCCTTTCTGCAAATGGAAAAGCAACTGTGGAGTAATCTACCTCAATTCTTCCTTCTAACTACAGAAACCCACAATATTCTCAACAGTTTCCACGCCCTCAGGTGTAGCAGGCTAACAGTGGGAAGGAGAAGGCAGGAAAGATCCTACGACAAGTTTAAACAGAACATATTTACAAAAACTTCGGTACAAAGCGTTTTTGTAAAGATCTTCCTATCAGGGAGCAATGTAACATTCCTAGCCTTTATATGCTAGCCAGGACACACTAGGTAGGAAAAAAAATCACATAATGCAGAGACCTTTGCATCTCTGCACCAATGCAATATTTAAGTATAGTAGATTGGGGGGTTGATGGAAGATCTATAAGAGCCATTAGATGCCTAAGAGTGTGATAATTACCAGATAATCTGACTCCCAAAGGAGTACCTGGTCTTTTTATCAGAAACCGTTAAAAAGAAGCCGCTACCATCAATAGTCAGCTACCTTCTAATAGGAAGACTGCTTGCTTTTGGAAAATCTTCACCAGCGTGTCATCCAGTTCGATTTCCTGTAGCTTTGAAATCAGCTGCTCCTCATTCCGACAAACCTTCTCTTGTGCGTACAAGCCATCTGGCATGATCCGCTGCTGCCCCAGCCCAATCAGCGCCACTTCCACAGCTAGCGTTAAGTAAGACTCCCCTTCTTCTAAGAACTTGTGCGCGGGCAGGTGATAGTACTCCAGAGATTTGCACTGGCCCATGTGCTCTGGAAAGAAAGCGGTAAGAGGAAACACACTGTTAAAAGTTTCACTGTACTTTTGCACCTTATTTATGCTTGGGGTTTTGCAGGGGGTTGTTTAATTATCTGTGACGTTTCCAGAAAGTACAATAAAAAATAGCGAGTCCCAATTTTTAGCTTGTATCAACTGTGAGCCAAGTGGTAGGATAGGAAAACAAAACAAAACCCTGCAACAATCAGTCCTGGAAATTAAGCTAGTATTATTTCCAATACCATTCGAGCACTTGACCAGTACGGTCTGATTAACTATAAGCTATATGCATGCACTGTAGAAGGGGCAATAAATAAGCTTACCTCTCCCTTCACCAGTTACCTGCAGTCTCCCTGTCCATATTTTTCAGCTTGCGTATCATTACCATTTTCATGTTATGTAACGTACAGTGTGTAGGGGCAATGTACACATGGAAATGGAATGCATCAGGAGAACACCGCCTGGTGCTTTTTTGACATGTCCCTTGCATCTTTGGAGAGGTTTATTCCCCTGCATGCTTTGCGCACATATTGCAGTAAAAAAATGCATCTGATGCACTATTCTGAATTTCTTGTCAGTTACCACATTTAGGTTGTTGTTTTTATTGGGTTTGGTTCCCTTCATCCTTGTTTGAGCTTAGTTACCGCTTTTACCCACGCAAGGGAAGAGTGCACAAATTTGACTGTATTAGCTGCTGACTGCAAAAGAATATTCAACAAATGATCACTTCATGGTTTTGTATTACTGTATGTTACCTGGGATAGAGTAGGTTGTAAAACATCCAGCACGAGCATTTTCATTAATTTTTTTGCCATCTAGTCACAGTTGACTTACAGTGACTGTAGGATTTTCAAGGTAAGAGATGTTCCGAGGTGGTTTGCCATTGTCTGGCTCTGTGTCATGACCCTGGTATTCCTTGGAGGTCTCCCATCCAAATACTTGCCAGGGTCAAGGCTGAGAGTATGACTAGCCCAAGGTCACCCAGCAAGCTTCCATGGTGCGAGAGGGGATTTGAACCTAAGTTTCCCAGGCCCTAGTCCGACACCGTAACTACAACATGACTCTGGCTTTTAGAAACCATAAAAAGCAGAGGAACCCTTTAGGGATTTGCTGTGCATGTTTTTAATATTTTATTTTTGATTGTTTATGAAGTCTCCTGCCTTCCCCTGTGAAATGTGGAAGCAGAGTAGTCTATCCCCAAAGTCTTGTACACTAGCACTAGCAGCAGGAAGTTTATGTGGCAAAATGGCAAATTCTTTAGTTTAAAAGCAGGATAATCACTTCTCTGTGGTTACAAGAGCCAGGCAAATTGGGAAGTGTTGAACAGGAGTCCCTTAAATCCAGCACTAAACAGACAATGATTTGAATGCCTTTAATTTATATTAAGGAGTAGCACCCAGTACAAAGAATTTTCAACACCGGCAATGAATATCATTCACAATGATGGGATTTTTTATCATTAGATTCGAATAAGGAGGTACATAACAGCTAAGGAACAGCAAGAGAACGGCCAAAACAAACATGTCATTGCAAATTGAATCCTCAAGCAACGAATAGGAATAACCCAATGTTTCAAGATGCCCTCCTTTTCAGAGCAAGAACTTTGGTATTAAGCTTTCTCACTTATGCTGTTCCCTGAAACAGCCATGGGAAATGGCTGGCAAGAGTCATCCAAACATTATGTTAATGTGCAGATTTCAACACCATGAGTATGGACAGAATTTCAAGAGCCTTATTTAATCAATGTTTATTTTATTTACAACATTTCCAAGCCACCTTCCCACCCAACTTAGGGTTCCCCAAGGCAGCAAACAATAAAAACATTAAAACATGATTAAACACACACATGCACACAAACAATTTAAAACAATCAGGATGCATATTTTCTGGGAAAATTTGAACTGAAACGTTTTCCAATTCAAATGTCAGCATAAGGAGACAAATATACACGCCTGGACCATATTCAAGCACTGGAGTTTGTCTGTGCTTCATATCTCATATTTAGTGCATCTAACACGATTGATTTGCAGCACAACAGCCCTGACAACTACAGACAGACTATATTTACATACATGGGGTGGAAAATTTTCCACAGAAATATATAGCATTGGAAAATCCTCTGGAAAAACCTTTCACCCCACATCACTGAAAACAATTAAACAATATCTGTTTTATCTGGCATATTAGCGGCAAATAAAATTTATTTATTTTATTTAAACAAAACACAAACACAAGAATGGGAGGATGTCTTCCCCTATTGGTGGAAGACCATGATAGTCGGGGGGATGCATTAATTTCCCTGGGGATTATGAAATTTCAAATCAAGCATAATTAGTGCCAGTACCTGCCATGATTCTGAAGCTGGCTGAACTCCGAAAACAGAAAAGAGGAATTTAAAAATGCTCCGTAAAAAATACACGTCGTATACCTGCAACAATGTTTTACCTGTGAAGTCTGGGAACACGTGGAAGCTCTCTTCGTCCACCCTACAGGCTTCCATAAGGCTACTGAAAAGAGTGCCGATTGGGTCCAGAGGGTGCCCAACCCAGCCTTCCAGGTTAGTGATAGAGGTTACTCCTTTGTGGAGAAGTTCTATATCAGAAAAAAAAAAAAAAAAGCAACTTCATCACCATAGTGCATTTGACAAGCAAACCTCCACAGTTTTATCCAGTACTAGTGATGACAGGAAGGGTTTGGGATTTGAACTCTGTTGTCCCAGGCAAAATTTCTAACAGCATCCGAGAACTCAATAAGGTTTCTCATTCAGTGAGACTGAGCAAGATCAACAGCAAATTAACTTTGGGGATGGGAATCCAGCACTCAGCAGGGTCACCGATTTTCCCCCCCATGCTACCTTCCCAAGCAGCCTTTTTCCAACCCCTGGAAAGTTTATTCCTGGGATCACAGGGCCCATAAGGATTAATAGCCACTTGGGTGAGGAGGTTGCTCTAGGGAGGGTGGGGAGAGAAGACAAATCATCCCGCCTCTTCCATCAGCACAACTCTGCCGGTGGGAGAGGACAATTTCAGATCTACAGGGTTCCATGACCCTGGGAATAAACTTTCCAGAAAGGACTGCAATACAGATCAGTGATCCTTGCCTCCCAGATCGCTGGATCTAAACCCTTCACTTGAAAACAATCTCGCCTAGCAGAAAAAGTTCACAGGTTGTCCCGCCCACCTGAATACAGGAACAGAAAGGCAGGTGTCGTTCTGAATGTAAGGAAGCAATGCCAAAGTCCACCATAATTTATGCCTACCATGCATTAAAATTGCCTGCCATAATATCTGCAGAGGACAACCTGATAATAAAGCAGCTAAGGTTTCTTTGGGGTCACCGCTGAAGGATTTATAAACAGGAAAGAAAACGTGTGGTATGCTCTGCAGAGATAGCTATTTTAGTTTCCTGACTGAGAAAAACAAGGAACACTACTTTAACCGTCCAATCTTGTGAAACTAGGAGCAGCGGGGGAAGGGGAGAGAGAACTATGCACGGCATTGCACAAGACAACTTTTTTATTATTAGTTAGCTGGAGGGGGAACATGTGCCTCATTTGCAAATTTAAATGATCCCTTGTGGGCAGATGAACCAAAACGATTGCTGCAAATGGGCATGTTGCTGGGGTCCACAGACTGATAAGGGGCCCATTACCACCTGGCTGCCAAGAGTCTTTGCGCTGTGCCATGGCAGACTGCCCCAGAGAGCCTAGCAATGATGTGGCAGCCGACACAGTAATCTTCCAGTGATAAGGCCATCTGGAGAGGTGGGGAATTTGATGCTTGCCGGCTCCGTGCCCCCTCCCCCAACCAATCTGAAGATACCCTTACAATCATAACCGGGATCTCTGGGGCAATTTCCTACGGAGAGGTCGTGATGGATAGCCTTTACAGGGGGAGGGATGCAGATACTCTGTGGCATCCGCCAATGATGCCGATGGGAGACTCTGGAACCTGGGGGTGGGGAGTTAGGTGGAGGGAATGTCTGCCACCTCCTCAAATAGGGCTTGGGGAAGCAACAGAGAAACAGGGGAAGCTACCAGGAGAACAGTTTGGCTTTGCCAGGTGAAGAAAAAGGTCCCAGACATTAATAGTTTAAGTACATAGGGCTCAGGGGCCTATAGAAAGGCTGGAATAGAGGAGGTATTCTGCATTACCTTAGGGAGGTAGCATATTAGCGACTTGTGAGGAGGGGACTAAGGGAAACATTCCACAAAACATGCTTACTACTATGTATAGATTCTGAGATTCTTGGGTATAGTGAGAATGTAAAGTAGTGATAAAACCAGAGGTTAACTTCCAATCTTTTTTAGGGCAGAGGTTCTGCCTTACCATAAATAGCTAATACCATGTTATACTCCTTTACTAAAGCACAAAAACAAGCCCTTCCTACAGAAGAGACAAAACTATTTTTTTGTGTGCTGTGAAAAGGTGTTGTCGCGAATCGCTCCAGGAAAAGGGGGCGGGGGAAAGCCATAGAAATTACCTCCGATTCCTATTATACCTCCCCAGGGTTCCTCTGTAATAGCAGCACAGAGTAAAGCACAGTAATCTGTTAACATTGCCTCACTGACCACTCGCAACCCACGCCATAACTAAAAACAACTCGGTCACCGCTATGGGAAAGTGTGATGTGTATGGGTGGGGAACTACGGAAAGTGCCCCGCCATCACACAGACACATCCAGCTACTTTACCCATAGCTTGCCTCACAGTGTAGGGTAACAGCAATGGAAACAGCAGTATGACCCAGCAGATGTTGCCTGTAAGTTCCCCAAATCTGCAACTTTATTTTATTATTCGTTGATGGATAATTTTTTTTTTAGGAATCAGCTAGCCATCATAAGGTAAACAGAACTACTGTTCAGAGAACTGAATCCCTGATGTAAGCAGCTAATGGCTCACAAATTCTTTGCTCATGAATATAGTTCCTCAAGACCGTAAAGTTGGTACTGAAATACTGCGCAGGCATTTCTCCCTTTAAATACCACAACAGTTTCAGTTAAAATGCACAACAACTAGGGTGCACGGCAAGATATATCAAATTCTCTCATCTTTGTTCAAGTCCTGGAAAAGATCACGTGTACAACTCCTCCATTTGAAATTTAACAAACTTTCTATACTATGACATCTGTTTACACAGAACAATTAATTTTAGTTGTTTGCAATGTAGCAGCTGGAAGCCAGGAACCTCTGCGCCATGTATTTTGCCAATTTTTAATACAGAATGTCTTCCCTAAAAAATTTTTGTACACTATTCAAACGGCAGCAGAGATGCACCTTATTCTGTGATGGAGAACTCTGGAAAGTACAAATCCACAAGACCATTTCAAAATAAAGAGACTGAGTGAATGCACTATGTTCATTACCTAACACAAACCCAACATACACACACACAGGGCGTACAGAGCGACACACGTTGACGTACACATAGGCTCTATCTCTTCAATCTGTTCCCAGCACCACCGGGGATGCTCTGTCCATGTGCACCAAATTTGTACGGGAGAGGCAGGACCAGCAAAACTGATGGGTGGGATGAACAAGCCTTGACTTCATATACTAACATGCTCATTTGAGCTCTGTACTCACATGTACATATGTTGGTGCTGTGCCTGGTGTGACTAATGGGAGGCCCAGATAGTAATATTTCATATACACAAGGCTATTAAACACCTTCTGCAGGACAGCCTTACTTCCATTCATACCAAAAACAATTGCTCCTGAAATGCCCTGATATAGGTATAAAGATGTGCAAATGAGGGGAAGGATCACAGAGAAATGGTAAGAGGTCACATCCTACTGTTTGGGGATGACAGCATGTCCCCCAAGCACAAAAGGTAGAAGACCCTCATTACACACAAACAACAGCTGTTCCACACATCAGAAACAGACACAGGTTTGTCACCAAGCTTACACTCAACAAAAACCCTGAACCAATCCTGGATCCCCGAATGCGCTAATCTGCATAATGCACCCTTTTCAAACATCTGTGTCACAGTCACTTCGTACGTTTCAAAATCATGGGCGTGAATGGAACTACCATGCATGAAGAAGCTCCGGCTACGCGAGACAAAATAGTTATCGCGTTCATTTACAGCCAGACCATCTAAGTTGGCTGTTTGGCAAACACATTTCTGCTTCTCTGAAATTTGTTGAACAAGTCAGACCCCGAAAGCTCCACGCTAGCATTAGGGCCCTGTCGTGATCATTATTTTACCAAGAGCTACAGAGAAACTGTCCACGCTCTTACACAGCATTGGGCAATTAACCTGCTCTCACTACCAGTTACTGTCAATCCCTGAAGTGAGTCACCTGCGGCGCTGCAGTTCCAAACAGCATTTCCTTATAGACTTGGCACCTTTCCAGCTGTACCATCACCTTGCTGTGTCCTTTACCCTCCCCTCCTCTTGCCCACATTTACCTTTCTTCTGAAACCGGAACATTTCCAGCTGTTTCTGCTGCTGCCTCCTTAGGGTATTGACAATAGCTATCGCCAGTCGCAGTGCTTCTCTTGGATAGCCATGAGACCTTAACGCATCCACCCTTGCGCAGGCCGTAGGCACATGTTCTGAGAGAGAGATGGAGAGAAAGAGGAAAGAGTTATTAAGGAGCACATCCACGTCTGCAGTAACCCGGTCTCAGTGGCCTATTGAAAAGGTTTTGTTTAAAATATCTGGAAACGGGACTGCTAAAAGACCATTTGAAGGGAAGCTCTGTCGCTGTTGCCAGGCCTTTCACTCTGCTCCCCCACCCCACCAAAAAAAACCAGCGCCATAGAAACGGAACAAAGGACCAAGTCATGGAAACGTCTTTCCGGTTGAGCCACTTACCGTGCCAGAGGGGCCACCCGTGAGAGTCAAAAAGCGAGTTTTCCGCATCATCGTGGTAACAGTAGTTGGTGTACAGGTCGCTGCTGATTATGTGCTGCAAGTGGCTGTCCTGCCAGTGGAGATCACATGCCTCGATGGCTCGAGTGAACACTGTCCGGTGAGACCTGTTTGATGAATCTGTCAGGCCCACAAGTTCAGAGAAGTTGAGTCTGTTCCTCCCATGGGTCAATGTATCATTTACTCACTTCACCCTCTCCCCATTACTCCTTGTATGTCCTTTCCAGTGAGCAGACGAAAAGCATCTCAAAGTTCTGTACGCACCCAGCCTATTTACGCCTCTACAAAAATAACCAGGTTTTAAAACCGTTGGGACTTAAAGGCTAATTAAAGGCTGCCTGTAAAGGTTAATGGTCAAAACTCATCCTGCATTTGCAGTGCATACATGGCAAAATAATCTAAATGTTTAACCGAAGAAGAGTTGGTTTTTATACCCCGATTTTCTCTACCTTTTAAGGAGTCTCAAACTGGCTTACAATTGCCTTCCCTTCCCCTCCCCAAAACAGACACCTTGTGAGGTAGGTGTGGCTGAGAGATTTCGGAGAGAACCATGACTAGCCCAAGGTCATCCAGCAGGGCTTCATGTGTAGGGGTAGGGAAGCCAACCCAGATCACCAGATTAGAGTCCGCCGCTCATGTGGAGGAGCGGGGAATCAAACCCGTCTCTCCAGACTAGAGTTCACCGCTCTTAACCACTACACCAAGCCGGTTTCAGAAGGGCCCAGGAAATTCAGCTCTCGGAGTCATTAAATGTTTGCACACCAAGAAACAGAAATGATACTTGTCTTGCTAGTACTGGAGTTTTCAAAAGTTTTATGGCATCCCTTGGGGTCAAGAACTGCAGGGACTTGCACTACACTTCTAAATAGCACAAGAGCTTTTCCGCTACAGATTTGGGCCCACTGACATGGGACCCTGGAACTGCATCCTTCTGACTGTAATGCCTGCTAGAGTGTCACAGTGGAGTAACTTCAGGTGTCACTAATGAAAAAGATCCATATGCATGGAGGCAGGGGAGGAAATAAAGTACCATACGGAATTATATTCTAGATGCCATCTCAACCCGGCTCCTGGTGGTTTTACAGAATTAGTACGGGGGTTATTTGCTGTTCACCATTCAGCAAGCAGAAAGTGGCTGGCAGAGAGAAATCAAAGACTCTGGATTTCAGAGCACCATATTGAGATACACCCCCATAGGAATGTTATATAGTTATAGAAGGATTTAAGAAGCTGTGAGTGCATGCTGCTTGAACATCCAACACCACCCAGCAAATGTATCTAGTTATGCCAGCTATGAAGATAGCCGCAGAGCCACTAACTACGCAGCTGCTCATAACCCTGAGTATATTTGTTTTCTCAACACACCTAAAGGCAGGAGGACACACCTTACATAGCAAAGGAGAGTAGAAGTTGGAAGATCAACAAGTGAGCACCACAGAGTTATACTAGCTGCAGTGTAGCCCCTGCCCCCAAGCACCCTGACCTTGAAGGGCATAGGACCATACCCAGGGGTGTGGGGGGGAGATTAGAATAAACTTTTTGGCATTTCATCTATGACCAATTTAGGGAAGCAGCAGATGCAGCAGAATATACTGGAGCTGGCATGTTCCTTAGATTTTTTTCCAAGAATGACCTGAAATGTTTTCAGTAGGGAAGAAAGCAAGCAGTAAAGTGTGTGCAGTTTGGAAGCTTAGTTTCTTTACACTAAAGACCTGTGGTTTTGCATCTATCTTTCATGTGGGCGTGAAATGTGAAAAAAACTGAAGTTATTAAGGAGACAATTGTACAAGCATACTATCTAAATAGTATTTCCTGAGTAAATTAACGGTGGCTCACCTTGGATTGCATTTGCACCCTGAGGCAAAGCATTGGTTAGACTGGGCAGATCATTTCCATGGTTCCCATCTTCCCAGGGACAAACATCAACATTGTTCCACTTTTTCAACTGCTTCAACCAACTTGCCTTCTGCTCCACCTTGCAATGGGGATTTAAGACTATGCACATCCAAAGGGCACCTATTGAGACAAAACCCAATGGGGCACATTACTTTACTTTTAGGAAATGTGCAACAACTTGAGAGCATTTCTGCTGACATTTAACTTGGAACTAATGCAGGAGATACGTCTCTTACACTGCATGCCTGAAGAGGCATGCATATATTAGGAACCTCTGCAACATTTTAGAATATGTTATTGCTTCTTACTGCTGCGGCAAACGCTTGACAACCTCAGTGAAGACATCAACAAGTACTGTTTAGCAACACTTCATTTGTTCATCAAGGCAGAGTTCTTACACACTTCAGAGACCTGCAGGATCCACTAAAAATGAATGACAGCCTTTCCGAGAAGGAGACGCAACAGCCAAATGTGACTAACGAAGAATGCAAATGTGGGGTGTGCAAAAAGGGTTTTGCCCTATTATGTTGATTCCCAGAAGCAAATCAGGACCTAAAGCAGGTAACACTTTCAACCATCTGAATGCCTGATCATGTTAAGAGACAGCCGGAAGAAAAAGAGGCAATCCAGCAGCTTCTAATATACTTTCTTATATGCCCTATTTACAGCATTCACAGTGTTTCACACACATGACGGGTATTAGTAAAAGGCGAAAGATTTATACGATCTGAAGAGAAACCAGAGTATATTAGAGAATATGTGTTTGCATCAGACAATGGGTATTCAATCAGGAGAGTCACTGACTCACTTCAGTAGAGTGCTCTTGAATAGGGAATATCCTAGCTCCACATGGCGCTTTCAACCACCTCTCATGAGGCCTTTGCTGGACTCATCATAATGCAAAGCTGGGTGCTGCTGAAAGACTGTAAAGCTAGTGCATTTACAGTGGCTAATCTAGGAAGTCATATTGCACTGGCATTAGCTCCCTTGAGATCTTGGTTGCATTCTAGTGATTTCAAGATTGCTAAGTCCTTGGCAGCCGAAACAATGCACTGCTCTTCCGATGGGCAGCTGGTGACAGCATCACAATACTGAAGACACCTGTGTACAACCCACTGTCCATGTGGCCCCTGTCACCATCAGGCTACGGATGCTGAGCCCCAATGCTACTGTCCCACTGTGGGTGGTGGCCAAGTGTGAGTCCTGCCAAGATCCTAAGAGTCTCAGACTGTTCCATCTCTCCATGGAAGCAGAGGAAGTGGAGGGGGATTGATCTCTAACCCTGCAGGATCTGAGCTTTTCCTCCTGCTCCCCCATCCGTCTTGCATCCCCAAACCCTCTGCAAGTTTCCGTGTGGTAGCCTCCGGAGAGATTTCAAGACCCCTCAGCTACCCCTGTAGTGAACAGGGCCTGCCACCCCATACAAGAAAACCGAAAGCTCAGAACCTCGAGGGCAGCTAGAATTTGGAAATGCCCGATGCCAACATACGCGCCACGCATCCAAGCTTGCTCTCGGCAGCAGTCCACCCCTCTCTATGACACTTTCCTGGTTGTGGAGGCGCACACCATAAACCAATATGCAAATCTCATCTTTTCCTGAAGATAATTGGAAGGCGCATCATGCTGTGACTGCGATTTGGTATTAATTTCACACAAGGGAAAGAATATTAAAGCTGTCAAATCCTAGTGAGGCATTGTCAGTTCCAGTTCCACAATCGCGCTCCTGACTTGAATAGGAGGCGGCTCCACCGCATCAGATCTCTCTCTCTCGCTCCAATGCAGACACTGCAAAGGCAGAGCCAGGCTCCAGCGTTTATCAGCCATCAGGCGCAAGGAAAGATCAGAGAACAGTCCTAGACTAAGAAGTGCCTTCCGATATCAGTATTTTAATCTAGTAGATTCTAGGTGGTGCTTATTGAAGTGCTAAGTTATCCTTAACAGTAGGCGCTATTAACTGCCTACTTTTGCTCTTGGTACGCGGCCGTTTCACAAGGTGCTAAAGGAGGCAGACAGGCAACTGCTCCTTCGAGACGAATCCTTATTTCAATAAATCCCAGGAAGCTGCACTTTTATTTCGAGCAGGAGGTTTCACCACAATCCATGAGCACCATCAAAAGGTCTGGTTGACTAACCATAGCTTGAGACGGGGGGGGGGGGGGAGAGAATAGCACAGCTACATTTTACTCAGGGATTCTTCCAAATCACCAGACGTAGCCAGTCATACACTGGCCTCAGAAGTCACCTTCTGTTTTTTAAAAGCAAGGGTCATAAGAACATAAGAAAGGCCATGCGGGATCATACCAAGGTCCATCAAGTACAACAGTCTGTTTACACAGTGGCCAACCAGCTGCCTCTAGGACAGGGGCAGGGAACCTTTTTTTCGCCAAGGGCCATTTGGATATTTATAACATCATTCGCGGGCCATACAAAATTATCAACTTAAAAATTAGCCGACCAAGCCCCAAGCAGGCAGCAGCCCCAGACGACGACCCCCCCGCGCGAGTAGGCAGGCATCAAAACAGTGGCGCACTCGCCCACCTGGTGGCACAGGATGGTCTGTTGCACCAACCGGGCGTAGCCGTCCAGCCGCATGCCTGAGTTGCTCCTGCTCTGCATGGGCGGGGCCGGATTCTACAGCCAGCTCCTGCTACATCTGCCTGCAGGGATGAAATGAGGACACACTGGCTAAGAACTCGCCCCACCAACGCGCATTCTGGCCCTGCCTCCTTTAACCCCTCCATTGTCGCCATTTCTGCCCCCACCGCTCTTCTAGTACAAAAGGAATGTTTCTCCACAGCCCAGGTGGGAAAGGGTTAACATTGGGCAGTCCTAGAAGCTCTATAGCTAACGGCTTCTACAAGGGGGGGAAAAGGTCCCTTTTCTTGGCAAAACAAACTCACATCCGCCTTTAATAGAGGCTATTCCTGCCGCAGGAGGGGGAGAATCACCAGTCTTAGATCCTTCTGAGCTAGAGAACTGCCAGGACCCACAAAGGGCCAGACCAAATGAGTCCGCAGGCCTGACGTTCCCCACCCCTGCTCTAGGAAGACCACAAGCAATACGACTGCAGCAGCATTGTCCTGCCAGTGTTCCAAAGCACCTAATATAATGGGCATGCTCATATGATCCTGGAGATAATAGGTATGCATCATGACTAGTATCCATTTTTACTAGTAGCCACAAATATCCCTCTCCCCCATGAACATGTCCACTCCCCGCTTAAAGCCTTCCAAGTTGGCAGCCATCACCACATCCTGGGGCAGGGAGTTCTACAATTTACCTAAGCGTTGTGTGAAGAAATACTTCCTTTTATCTGTTTTGAATCTCTCACCCTCCAGCTTCTTATCCTTACAATTGTAAAAGCATGCTTGATTGTACAGACAGTGCTTGGTGAAGTCTTAGAAGCCAGGTAGGATGGTATGTTGTCAGATAGGGTTTCTGACAGCATGGGCCAAACAGGATGGTTCCTCTGTAAACAATATGGATCCTTCCGTGCACTCCCCCCTCCCCTCCTGTTTTGCACACGAGCCACAAGCTCCGGTCAGAGATCTACAATTGTATGGAGACCCGCCCGGGTAAATCTTTCATCTGATACCGGGCCTTGCTCACAATGCCAGGAACCCCACCAGCCCCTTCTCTGATTGCCCTTAAGTACCCAGTACTTGGTTTGCTGAAGTCGTTACCAGGAGAAAGAAATCTCATTGTTTCCTTTGTATTCCTGTAACTCAATCTCATCCATTGTATCCGTTCTATAAATATAGCAATGCCCCAATGCTCTGTATTCTAACCTTCTCCGTCTTGCTGAAACTACTACCTCATGAATAAACTCTCTGAATCACTGCTCCGCCTGGATTTGAGTTCTATTGCCTGAGACGCCGTAGGCTTGCTGAAACCTGACATATGTGTAGTGTTAACATACTGGACTAGGATCTGAGATGCAGGTTCGAATCCCCACTCTGCTATGAAGCATGCTGCCTGATTTCAGGCCACCGGAACACATTCTCAGCCTAAACTACTTCACAGGGCTGTTGTGAGGGTAAAATAGAGGAGGGAGATCTATGTATGATGCCTTTAGCTCCTTGGAGGGTGGGATAAAAATGTAGTAAATACATAAATGAGTAAGATTTATAGTGGTGGGGGAGACTGTAGTGCCCCACTGTTCTCATCTTAGCCCTTTTGGACTAGCTGCAGAAGCAACATTATACAATGCTGAGTATGTAAATTGCTTCAATGTGCATAATTTAGACTGGGTGCAGTTATTCCGAAAAAGAATTTACTTTAAGTGCAGGGTACGGAGTCTGATCTGTGGGGAGTAAGCTCCACCCTTACTTATGTTTCTGCACTTCTCTCCTGTTTTTCATACTGTTGCTGATATATGTTGTCTTCGTTTAATGCAAACGGAAGCTGTGCTCCCCAGAATGTGAAGCTATCCCACTCCAGAGCTCAAATACCACCCCCAACAGACACAACATGAGCCAAACCCAGCCCAGCTATGACAGGCTCAACCAACCTGTCTTTGTTTGCCTGAGCAAACCCTGAAGAGGTAATCAGATTGTTGTAAGGCACACAGTTCATGGGCGCCACATTTACACTTGCCCACAGTGGCGTCCACTTTGCAACAGGATTTCAAACCAGCAGATCCTTCAACTAAGGTGTCATTTAACTGCCAAAGAAATTCCACACTGAACAAAAAAGTTCCGCACAGGGTCTCCGCCGCATCGTCTCTAATATACAACAGAACAAAATTTTAAACAGCACATTTGTGCGATGCAGGGATTCTGCATTCAGCACACTACTATATCACTTCAGCAACTTGCAAAGGATGAGTTTCTTTGGAGGAACACTCACAGGACTGGTTTGCATGGGTCTAGGGAAATAGAGATAACCAGGCCCCCTTTCCCTTTTGGTTCAGCTCCTCTCTCCTCCAAAACTATCCTCCATTTGGTCCCTCCCCCTTTTCTTCTTCAGCTACTTCCGATTTGTTTACTCTGGTAAAGCGCCATCATACAAAATTGTGCTTTTTAAAGTTACTTTCATTCCTTTGTATAAAACCCGAGAATAAAATACAACTTTCATGACTTTACTTGCATCATTTGTGTAAAAGCAATATGAATACTGTTCTGGAGGAGCCTCAGTCTGAGGGTTTGCAGAAAAATTTCTCCACTCTCGCCATGGAAAGTGAGGAGGCCAATCCACATTCATCTAAAATGCTTTAGCAGCTGAACAATACCTTTCTTTTATTCTCTGCTCTTATGACAACAGTCTTGAGCACAAAGTGAACAATACCAACATACGGAAAATTGTTGTATGGAACCATCCAAGATAAAGAAGGGAAATTATTTATCACTTGACACAGGCTCAAAGAAGCCATAACTTAGCTAACACAAGAGGGGGGGCTTACTTTTTTTACTCAGTTTTTTAAACCAAGAGTTGCATCTTTGATACAACTCAATTTAATCCTCTAATAAATAACACCATTGACATCTTTATTGTTGGTTTTTACATTATTCACTGTTTTAAAATTGATTTGTATTACCTTTAACTGTTCTCTGCATTGAAGGCCTATGCACGTACAAACATGACTAAGTTTTTGTGTGTGTGTGTGTGTGTATGTGTTGTTTTTTTGGCCTGGGTGTATCCATCATTATCAAGATGTGCACCATGAAAAAGCACCTCTAATGTATCAACTAACTAGCAATTTCAGCAAAACCAATTTGACAACATCTGCTCCAACATGTAGTCACTCTGAGATGTCAGACCTTTCAGGGCCAGTTTTGGCAAACGCTATAAAGCCACTTCCCAGCATTCTGTAGCTCCAGGAAAAAGAAAAGAATACATGGAATGGAATATTACAAAAAAAAATCCCTTTGCCTGGCCAGAACTGTCTGCTGCATGCATCAACACAGGATTCCAGTTGTGGAGAAACCAAGGTACAAAGAGCGCCTGAGGTCTTTATTTAAAAAAAAAATAGAACAATGGCTTGCTCTCCTTTGGCACTGTTAACATAGCTCTGGCCACAAATATAAGACACTAACCATCCATACTTTTCTGCCACCCTATCCAACACAATGCTTGCACGACCTTTTCCTGCTGTGTCTGAGACAGGCAGAAATTCCCAAAAAGTTCTCTTTGATATCCACTGACTTGCTATTAACAAGGAGAGGGAGAGTGTGTGTCATTAGAGTGGGCAAATTGTCTCCTTGGCACCTTGCTGATAGCTTAGCATCCATCACCATAAAGCAATAAAGTTGCCATTTTCCACTTTACTGTGGTGTCAAGTCTGCAATGTGAGAAAAAAACAACAGTGACTTCCGGATTGGGGGGGAATCGCTGCGGCCGCACAACTGATCGCGGGCCGGCTTGAAGCTGCCGGGGGGCAGGGAAATCGCCCCCACCACCACCACCTGGCAAGCGGCACCCCTTGTGTAAGAGGGGATGCTGAACGGGACGCCGGTGAGCTCCAGGTCGTAGGAGCGGTCGTTGCTGCAGAAGCAGCGACGATCGCTCGGACGGGTGAACCGAGGAGCGGGCGCCATTATCGTCTTAAGCAGCCGGGAAGAGCGGTGGGGAGACCCTGATCTTCACATAGCAAGTTTTTTTCTACATTTCATTTATAACTAAAAATTTACACGGCTGAGGTGTCTGACAGTGATTTGTTTATAAAGGGAAAGCACTCTGGACTTTATCTAAAACTCACTAACAGCTCTAAATTGAAATTTGGCTTTTTGCCAGCTGTGGCGCACTTAAAATTCAGTCTTGCCAGCTCAGCCAACCGTTTTAAAGAGCTCAAATAAGATTTCCGTGGTGAAGAAAAGCTGGCAAATGAAAGCAGACTGAAGAAACTGATGTGCTAAAGTGCTCTCTCGGGTCTGGACTATGAACTAAGTTTGATTTCCAGCTCTTTATGTGATTTTTAAACTGATGATTTAAACAACAAGTGCCACCCCACCATCTCTGGATTACAAACTGCAGCCAATCTAGGTTTTTTGGAATGGGAGACAAAGACAAAAAAGATACAGAAAAACATCCTAAAGGAATCCTTAAAGATACCAAGCAGCTCCAGATTCAGCAAACTTCACTACCCCAGAGAAGAGCCTCTGCATCTAATATAACTGTTCCATTAACCACTTCACCAGTCCAAACAGGGATATCTGTGGCTGTAAAGATGACACCTCAACCAAAACCTGATGTCACCCTGAACTCTTTATATGAACTGATGACTAAAACATTTCAGGAGGTGTCATCAGTAAAACAGGAGGTGGAATCAGTAAAAAAAGAACTGACTCAAAATACAATGGTTATTGGACAAAATACGGACGCCATTTCTGCTCTGAAAGATTCCATTTCATCTTTGACAGTGCAACAGGAGAAGTTGAAGGCTAAACTTCAGAAACACTCAAAGGATAACAAAGAAACCAGAAAAAGAGTTGATACTTTGGAACTGTCAATGGAAGCAAGCTAAGAGAGAGAAGAAAAGTGTGATGACCATTGAGCGATGTTGGAATTTAAAATAAAGGAAAGTTGTATTCGTATACGCGGCCTCAAAGAAAAATCTGAAGGGAAAGATTTTAGAAAATTCTTAAAGGCGTTGTTGGCTGATTTTCTCCAAGAAGATGAAGCAATCATGGAAGGAATCATCATAACAGCTTACAGAATCAACTCTGCTTATGCAACAAGAAATAAAGTTCCAAGGGATTGGTTCTTGTAGGTTATCCGGGCTGTGTGACCGTGGTCTTGGTATTTTCTTTCCTGACGTTTCGCCAGCAGCTGTGGCAGGCATCTTCAGAGGAGTAACACTGAAGGACAGTGTCTCTCAGTGTCAAGTGTGTAGGAAGAGTAATATTTAGTCAGAAAGGGGTTGGGTTTGAGCTGAATCATTGTCCTGCAAAAAGTATCAAAGGTAATGTGCTAATCATTGTCCTGTAAGTATCAAGATAATGTGCTAATGAGGGTGTGGTATGTTAATATGGAACCATTGTATCCTGAAGTGATCTGTTAATGTGTGAAATCCAAAGCTAATCTGCATGGCTATTGTGGACTATAGTCTTTGTTAGGATTGTTTAGTTCAACAAAGGGATTGTTTAGTTCAACTTTTTTCCAGAAGTCATTGGGATCTGATCTTGAATAAACACTATTCAAATCCACTTACAATAGAAGGTACACCGGTGAGGCTAATGAAGGAGATTCCTGGAAGACTTCTTAGGAAAAGAAAGGATTTTGCAGAGATTGTGGAACGGCTGAGATTCAACGGGATTCAACATAGATGAGAATTTCCACAAGGTATATCTTTTCTCTTCAAAACTAAAAGATTCAAGATTACAGACACTGTCAAGGCTTCTAAGAAGATACGAAGGAGATCTCCGTAAACCAACACGTCATCCATCCCAAGATCTTTCAGAAAAGGATCTCCCTGAAGAAGGCGGCAGAAGCAAGTGGTGGGCCAAAGTTACCAGAAACAACTGAGGAGGACTCTCAGTCAGACGATGGCTGAACTATTAAAAATAAAATGATACTAAAAGAAGTAATGGGGGGTGGGAGGGGGGCTAGATTAAAAAAAAGCGTTAAGAAATGAGGTTGATTGTACGTTAATATGCTACAAGTATTGCCATGGAATGTTAATGGTTTAAATTCTCCCAATAAGAGGAAGAAGATATTTTACTATTAACAAAAATCTAAGGCTAATGTTTTTTGTTTACAGGAAACTCATATTTTACCAAAGGATATCATAAGATTGGAACAATCAAAACTGGGTAAACTTTTTACTTCATGCAATGAAAAGAAAAAAATTAATGGAATAGCTATGTATGTTCCTTTGATATTGGAACCTAAGATTTTATATAAAGATAAAGATGGGAGGATCCTGTTGACAGAAATTGTAAGTGCTTTTCAAAAGATATTGTTGGTGGGTATCTATGAACCTGATTCAAACCAAAAAATGTTTTATAATAATTTGGCATCGATATTAGCTGAATATGCTAAAGAAAAAATGATTTGGATGGGAGATTTTAATAAAGTGACGGAACCAAGGTTGGACAGATCTGCAAAGAAAAAAAAGGGTAACTGTGAGGGTAAATTACCCAGTATTTTTAACCATCTTATAGACCAGTGGGAAATGTTTGATATATGGAGATTGGTAAACGGTAATAAAAAGGGATATACATATTATTCATCTAGACATCTTACCCATTCAAGAATAGACATGTTATGGCTTTCTAAAGGAATTATAAACTTGTCAGAAAATTCGGAAATTTTACCTAAGGTATTATCTGACCACAATGCTGTTTCAATTAGAATTAAGATAGGGGACAAGAGAAATAAACCATGGTCTATAAATGAATTTTTATTAAAAAATAAAAAAATTGTAGATAAGATAAAAAAAAAATATACAAAATTATTTTTCTGAGAATGAAGATAAAGGAATTTCAGATGAAGTAGTATGGGATGCCGGTAAGCAGTAGTTAGAGGACTTTTGACACAACAAAATTCAAGATGGTTTAAAGAGAGGGAGGCACAAAAGAAGAAGATATTAGAAGAAATTAAACTGGGAGAAAGACAGCTAAGAAAATCACAAGATAAATCACTCAAACAAGAACAGATAGGTTAAAAAAGTTACAATACCGATATGAATTTTTAATAACTTCAGAAATGGAGAAAAAAATAATGTTTAACAGACAGAGATTTTTTGAACATGCCAATAAACCGAGTAAATTATTATCTTGGCAGCTTAAACATAAAGAGAAGAAATTACCAATATTAAAAATTAAGAAGGAGGGTAAAATAACAACAGACAAACAAAAAATTATGGAAACTTTCATAGATTATTCAAATTTATATAGACAAAATGTTGTTTCAGAGAGGGAAATGGATGTCTATTTAAATCAATTTGACTGGGATGGAATATCACAAGAGCGTAAGGAATTATTGGACTCTAGAATAACTATGGAAGAATTAAAAACTGTTATAGGTAAAAGCAAATTAAATAAATCTCCAGGCGAAGATGGATTTACAGCATTTTATTATAAAACCTTCATAGAACAACTATCTCCATATTTATTAAAGGTGATGAATCATTGCTTGCAGAACAGATCCATCCCACAAACCTGGAAACAAGCAAACATAGTTTTATTACCAAAACCAAACTCGGATTTATTGGATGTCAAAAATTATAGACCAATTTCATTATTGAATAATGATTATAAATTTTTTGTAACTATTTTAGCAAACAGATTAAAAATAGTATTAAATCAGGTTATACATGAAGATCAAGCTGGATTTCTCCCAGGTAGACTGATTAGTCAAAATGTTAGAATAGTAATAGATCTTTTAGAATATGCAGAATCTGTCACTACTCCTGTAGCAATGATATTCTTAGATGCAGAAAAAGCGTTCGATAATGTAAATTGGAAATTTACGAAAAAAATATTAGAGTATATGGGCTTGGGAAAAAATTTTAAGTCAGCTATTGGAAATATTTATACTTATCAATCAGCTAGATTGCTGATCAATGGTAATTTGACATCACAATTTGAAATCCAAAAAGGCACTAGACAAGGTTGCCCTCTTTCACCTTTATTGTTTATTTTAGTGTTAGAAGTTTTATTGAGAAAGATTAGAAATATCCCAGATATAATAGGATGTCAATTGGGGAGAAATTATTTTAAGGTTAAAGCTTATGCTGATGATTTAGTTTGTTTTTTGACTAATCCTATTAGTCAAATTGATAACTGGAACAAAACGGTTGAGGTTTATGGAAAACTTGCAGGTTTTAAAATAAATAAAAATAAAACTAAAATATTGGTTAAAAATATGACACTTTTGCAGCAGCAAGAATTATCCAAAAGGACAGGCTTCTCTATTGAACATAAAATAAAATATTTGGGTATTTGGTTAACTTCAAACAACCTTGATTTATTCAAAAACAATTATATTAAGTTATGGCAACAAATTGTTATAGATTTTAAAAATTGGGGGAAAATACCCCTATGAGTATGGGGTAGAATTTCGGTAATTAAAATGATGGTATTACCTAAAATGCATTTTTTGTTTCAAAACTTACCAATTATAAAAGGGGCTCAAATATTTAAAATTTGGAAAAAATATATATTATTTTTTGATGGGGCAAAGAAAGACATAGAATAGCATATAATAATTTAATTGAACTAAAAGAAACAGAAGGTTTGAGGTTACCAGATTTGAGAATGTATTATGAGGCATCTTGTTTTGTTTGGTTAAAGACCTGGATTTTGTTAGAGAATCCCAAAATATTGGAAATAGAAGGTTTTAATTTACGTTTTGGATGGCATGCATATTTGTGGTATGATAAGGAAAAGGTAAACAAAGATTTTAATATTCATATTATTAGATTTGGTTTATTCCAAACTTGGAACAAACATAAAAGGTTTTTGGAAAATAAAATTCTGGGATGGATTAATCCAGTAGAAGCATTTATGAAGAGAGGGATACAATTAAATTTAGATATGGATGTATATAGAGAAATTATAGATTATAAGGAAGGAGATTGGGTTTTAAGAAGTAGAGAAGAACTTATTAAATATTGGTTTATGTATTATAAATTAAAAGATACATTTAATAAAGATAAGCAAGTTGGATTTAATAAAAATAAATCCAAACTAGAAAATATATTAATAAAGGGAAATAAAGGATTGATAGGAAGGATATATAGGTTATCAATTGAAGTAAATTTAGAACAAGAAAGAATTAAACCAGTAATGGTGAAATGGATGAAGGAGTTAGGATATAATATTGATTTGGAAACATGGGAAAACTTATGGAAGAAAGAATTCAAATTTACAATAACCAATGAAATTAGAGAGAACATATAAAATGTTTTATAGATGGTATATAACTCCCGTGATGATAAGCAAAAGGAAAAAAGGAGACATGGATTTATGCTGGAAATGTGGAAAGGAAAGAGGAACTTTTATGCACACATGGTGGATATGTAAAAAAAAATAAAAAAATTTGGAATAAAGTAATAAGAGAATTTGATTAATATGAGAGTAAAAGGAAATCCTGCATTTTGTTTATTGGGGATTCCTCAAGAAAAAATGGATAGAAATGATAGGGTCATTTGCCAATATAGTTTTGCTGCTGCAAGAATTATAATAGCCAAAGTTTGGAAGCAAGTAAATAAACCGTCAATTAGTGACTGGAGAGAGAAATTATGGATGTATATGAGGATGGCCAAATTAACAGAATTCCTACATGGAAAAGACATGGAAGAATGAAAAAAAACATGGGCGAAGGCCGTCACATATCGGAATAAACTGGCAAAAATGGATTTTACTATTTTAGTTAATGAGTTATAGAAATAAGTTTAATTTTTTTATCTTGTTGTCAATAATGTAATTTTTAAACTGTTTAGACACTTCTCCAGAAGTCTGGTGATGGGTCACTTTGTATGGTGGGTGGTGGGTCAAAAGGATATTTTGAATTTTGTAATTTTGATTGTATTAAGCAGATTATATAATTGATATTCTTTTGTATTTTTTATTATTGTATTTGTTTGTTTTGTTTTATGTGTTATGTTATGTTATAAAAATAATATATATATAAAAAAGAAAAAGAAAAAACAACAGGGGGTAGACATTGGCATAACCCCACCCCACGGGGAAGGGCTGTGGCTCAGTGGTAGAGCATCTGCTCGGCATGCAGAAGGTCCCAGGTTCAATCCCCAGCATCTCAAGTTAAAGGGACTAGGCAAGTAGGTGACGTGAAAGGCCTCTGCCGAGACCCTGAAGAGCCGCTGCCGGTCTGAGTAGACAATACTGACTTTGATGGACCAAGGGTCTGATTCGGTATAAGGCAGCTTCAAGTGTTCACACTTTGCTGATACCAGTACTGAACACTCATAAGGTTTGTGTATGGCTTATGCAGATGCATACTGTCCATTCACTGCTGCAATAAGGTCTGCAAATAGGAGCCATTCTATGTCTCTATGCAATGCTAAGTTCCCTTCCCTTGTGGGCATTCAGCTATGGGGCAGCATTGGGTCTGCAGTGAAGCTAACCCGAGTTACCTGCAATCATACGTTGCATGACAGCTTCAAAACCTAGTTTCAATGTATGGTTAAAAACATCTGCCACGTTAGGGTAAGAACAGATGTAAAGCTGCGCTGTGGTTTAATCCTGACAAGGGAAGGGTGGGAGAGCCTGCAACCTGCTCTTCATTTCTTAACTACAGTGAGGAGACCTGCGGTGTTATGGCGGCACAAAATTAGCCTTATAAGTTTTTTCCCCCAAGACAAAGCACTAACGGCTAACATGGGTGCCCTATTATTGACGTTTTAATGGAAGAACAGACATGCGGAGCAATGAAGAGAGGCTTCACATGCAATCCGTGTCCGCCGCTCCCCACTGCCACCTTCAAGCAAAAAAAAAAAAAAAAAAAAGCCCCCCAATTGCTGGAAAAAAAAACCCAGCTCTGGGTTCATGCAATTACAACAGAACATGATCAGAGGCCCCACTGGAGAATAATCCAATTGAATCACTGCAACCCTGAGCAGAGATTACTATAGGGGAAGTGCTTACCACCATGGAAAGAATCTCAAGGAAAGGTGCATGCACTATTCAGATTGAGGTGGCTACATTTTTTATTCATTTTAAAAAAGAAATACTCTCAATGGAATCTAGCTTTCCTACAGAGCCTTCTCAAAAAGCCTGCAAAGGGTGCCGTGGCTCTTGGAGTACAGAATGTTACATTTTGCTCTAATTCATTCTATTACTGAATTAAACTTTGATGTATTGGTCATGACAAGTGCTTCATGCTGATTGTATTGTGTATGATAGTATAATCACCCCCTATGCATTTCACACTAGCCGGCTGATTAATGCAATAGATTACCTGCAGCACTGAAGGCAAGGGGGAATTACTGCCCTTCCGCCAGCGACATTCTGTGTGCGACGGCGGAGGGCGAGCAATAACAAAGCCAACAACGCTCAGATATAGACTTTCTCCCGTTCAAAAGGCAGCTTTAGATTTTAAGGCTGGTCTCAATGTCAAGGGAGAAAGGGGTTGCTCTAATGTAGGTCATGGGACAAGGTGGAGGTTATGGAAAACAATCCCCCAGCCTCAGGCTTAGCTTTGCCAATAACCCTGTTGTTATCTATAGGGCAGGAGCTCCGTGGCGCAGAGTGGTAAGCTGCAGTACTGCAGTCAAAAGCTCTGCTCACGACCTGAGTTCAATCCCGACGGAAGTTGGTTTCAGGTAGCCAGCACAAGGTTGACTCAGCCTTCCATCCTTCTGAGGTCGGTAAAATGAGTACCCAGCTTGCTGGGGGTAAAGTGCAGATGACTGAGGAAGCCACTGGCAAACCACCCCATCAATATAGTCTGCCTAGTACACGTCGGGATGTGACTTCACCCCATGGGTCAGGAATGACCCGGTGCTTGGATAGGGGACCTTTACCTTTTATCTTAAAGGGCAGACTGAATACTAATTGTCCTCCCCATGTTCATGTCCTCCAAACAAATGATGTGAGTGCCGCACATTTATTGTTTTTACGTCTGAGATGTTTTTAGGTCTGAGGCTATTGTATTTTGGTCACATTATGAGAAGACAAAGAGTCACTAGAAAAGACAGTCATGCTAGGAAAAGTTGACGGCAGCAGGAAAAGAGGAAGACCCAACAAGAGATGGATTGACTCAATAAAAGAAGCCACAGCCCTCAATTTGCAAGATCTGAGCAAGGCTATGAAAGATAGGACATTTTGAGGACACTGATTCATAGGGTCGCCATGAGTCGGAAGCAACTTGACAGCACTTAACACAGAGACACAGGTCTGAGATACAAATCCTGAATGACTGTTCTGACCTCAAGGTTCTCCCAAATGAGGGATGGGATTCCTCAGGTACAAATGTTCCGTGGATAAAAGTGTTTCATCCTACTCTAAGTGCTATCCCACCCTATATGATTGTGAACAATAAATATTCTATAAAAAGGCTGCAACTATAGAGTCTTCAAATTTTGTTTCACTTTGTAGCAATGGAAACAGAGCTTTGATCGACAATCATGAGTAGGCTGAAGTTTTTTTTAAAATAGCTATAATGTATTTTAATTGTTACAAATGGGTTGGCAAGCAGGAAAGAGGTCTTTGACTTATCTAGCCAGCAGGGAATAGTTTTTGAGCATTGATTGGATTACTTCAGCTATTAAACAACTGTACGCAGACAGGAAATGCTTGTGACAACCAGTTTGGGCAAAGCCAAGAATAGCCATCTGAAGAAATAATGCGCTAAGAAACCAGCATATATCAGGCAAGACCCTGAATTAGTAGAGCAAGGTCTTCCCAGTTTCAGAATTTTTAAGCCTGCTGTGACAAATGGGAGTTTCCAAACACACAGCCAAGTTCATTCACAGGAAGCAAATGCATGGGGACAAATCTGGGTTTGCTGGTGCTTGATGCATAAGATAACCTTCAGTTTGCCCGGGTGCATTCAGCTTCCAGGAGCATCTGTTCAGCCCTACCTAACTTTAATCACATTGGCTCAGGATAAATGTATATAGCCACATACATCTTGGGTGTATCAGCACCTGTATCCAAATGGCACTGCAGTGTTCCATGTAATGCAAAGCAGGGCCATGATAAAAGGTTTGTCTGTTTTAAAAATATTGGAATTAGGAAAAGAGGGCATTTTTAAAAAGTTGGATTAAGTGCCTTTAAAACGATTCAGTTGGCCTCTCAAAGCAGCACGCAGTCTCAGATGCAAAGTCTAGAAGATCATTCCTTCCAACTCCATATTTAGGGTCAAATGCCTATTACCAAGGCAGTGAAATGAGATAATCCACACACTAGGGTTGGGTTTCCACACACTGGTGTTTAAGCACACAGACAAGTTTATAAACACAAAGATGCTCCCAGCCACGGCCTAATGATTGGACAAGACCCCTTGACCTTAGAACACTGATAGCAGGTAACACTGAACCCCTGACCAAAGTGGGAGAAACCAAGCTAATTCAGAACTTCAGAAAGCCAAGTTTCAATTAAAACATACGCAAGTCAATAATACCACACCAAACCCCAAAACAGAGCCAAGATGCAGGATGATCTTGACAGGCTGGAGAAGTGGGCTAGAACTAATAAAATGCACTTCAACAAAGACAAATGTAAAGTTCTGCATTTAGGTAGGAAAAATCAAATGCATAATTATAGGATGGGGGACACCTGTCTGAGCAGTAGTGTGTGTGAAAAGGATCTTGGGGTCTTAGTAGACCAAACACTGAACATGAGTCAGCAGTGTGATGCGGTAGCTAAAAAAGCAAATGCAGCCTTGGGCTGCATCAACAGAAGCATAGTGTCCAGATCACGCGAAGTGATGGTATCGCTTTACTCCGCTCTGGTTAGACCTCAACTAGAGTACTGTGTTCAGTTTTGGGCACCACAATTTAAAAAAGATGCGGACAAGCTGGAACGTGTCCAGAGGAGGGCAACAGGGGTCTGGAGACCAAGTCCTATGAGGAAAGGTTGAAGAAGCTGGGTATGTTTAGCCTGAAGAGGAGAAGACTGAGAGGGGATATGATAACCATGTTCAAGTACTTGAGGGGCTGTCATATTGAGGATGGTGCAGAGTTGTTTTCTGTTGCCCAAGAAGGTTGGACCAGAACCAACGGGTTGAAATTAAATCAAAAGAGTTTCCGTCTAGACATTAGGAAGAATTTTCTAACAGTCAGAGCGGTTCCTCAGTGGAACAGGCTTCCTCGGGAGGTGGTAAGCGCTCCTTCCCTGGAGGTTTTTAAAAAGAGGCTAGATGGCCATCTGTCAGCAATGCTGATTCTGTGACCTTAGGCAGATGATGAGAGGGAGGACATCTTGGCCATCTTCTGGTCACTAGGTGTGGGGGGGAGGTAGTTGTGAATTTCCTGCATTGTGCAGGGGGTTGGACTTGATGACCCTGGTGGTCCCTTCCAACTCTATGATTCTATGATTATGCAGACTAATTTTATAACCCAACTCGGTTTTGGAAAGAGTGAGAACATGGTGGTTAGAGTCCTCCACTAATTCTAACACATGCAGGAACCTTCTCATCTGTGCTTTAAAGTCATATGATGCTGGATCCACACATTTTAAAGTGAAGTTAACATGTTTTTACAATGTTTTTTGGGGGGGGCCTGAAATGTTTGTTTTGAAATATAAGACTTTTGTGTGATGGTTCCTCACTTCCAAAACAGAAGGAAAGGCTTGGAAGAGATAATGAAAATCGTAGATTAGAAGAAACAGATCTGATCCTGTAAATCTACGTGTTGACAAGTTGTTGGGCTCCATCACTCCACCAAGCATCGATACTCGCCTTTTGGATTCTTCTGCTTGACTGCTCTCATCAGATAAAGCATCAGAGATTTAATTTAACAGTTTCAGCTTTATTAAGCTGTCACAAGAGCAGCCCCACTTTGATAACAGTAGCTGTGCCAATTACGGCTTGGTTTAGGGTTGACAAGTATAATGATTTATTCGTGGCACATGAGAAGCAATAAAAGGTTGCTTTGCATTACCGCTTTTTAAAAAAAAACTGGGCACTTGTTTCATTTAATTTGTCACTTAGCTTCTGCTAAGAGGACGTTTAAATGGCAGTTATGAGGCAAATGGGTCTTTTCGTTTGAATCGTAATCGCCATATATAAAATGAGCAGTAATGGCGTGGCTTTCAAGTGGGGACCGCTATTGTCTCACCATGGGTCCGGATGGTGACTTGGTGACATTTCGTATACTGGCCCCGCGTTACCCATGTGGCTAAAGGGCTTCCAAATTTCATATCACAGTCAGAAGCCCACAGAAAACACCAATTAACTGGCAGATCCCATTTGCTGACAAAACTCAGCCTCTTCTCTACGTCTAGCATTTGGCAGGGCTCAGCATTTAATTCCAAAGCACAGTCTTGCAGCAATGTGATCCCTACACAGAGGCACAAAAGTCAAATCTCTTCTCACCCCTACACTAAGCAAAATGATACCCTACCCCCTAGAAACCCAGACATTAGTCAGACTTAATTTTTTGACATAGGACCATGGCGTTACAGATTTCAAGCTATAGACTAATAACTGTGAAGAAAGGACACTTATTCCCAGGAAGCGGGAAATAATTTGACCTTTGCTGAAAATCAGCTAACAGTATGCAACAAGCACCAGCAGATAAGTACCATGCATTCCAGGCCCGTGAAGGGAGACCAAGTATATGAAGGATTATCGCTTCAGTTTTTACACCCTGTCAGCTGGCAAGAAGTCTAGTAATTTGAACAGCCAAGCGCTCGAGCACAGTTTATGAACTACCTTTCACAAGCATGATCAGTTATAAGGTGAGGTATACCAAATCGAACCACCTAGCTCAGTATTGCCTGTACCAACTAGCATCCGCTTCGCAGGGTCTCAGGCAGAGAAAGATCTTGTCCAAAACCCGCTGCCTGAGATTTTTAAATTGGAGATGACAGCGAGTCAATCTAGGACGTTCTGCATGCAGCACACATGCTTTAAGAATGGGCCTAAGCAACAATCCACATAACAGCTTGGACCTGAAGCCGGAATAGGCTTAGTGCAGTTCTATTTGTGCAAAATCTTGTACCACACCTAACACTTCCCTTCCTATAATACTACAGTGCCCAGAAGCTTGGTTGCATATGATCATGTAGAAATGCTAGTGGGGTTACAAGAAATCTGACTTTGCACAAACGGCTACCATGGCCTTTCTTGTGTTTCAGCTTGCTCAAGAGCTCTAGTGCAAGTAGAAATTCTCCGCTGAATCCAATCCAATACCTTTTTACTAGTACCAACCAACTGATACAACACAGTGTGCAGGCTTTTGAGTTGATCAGAACTATTCATCATGTTAGACATTACAAAAAAAATTTAAACGCTTTAAAAGATAAGGAAAATTCCTTAGGATACAATGCCAAGCCCTGGTCAAGTCTGCATTACGTGCACAGCTGATTCAAACTTTTAAATATTTTCTTTGTAACATCCAGCCTGATGAAGAATTCTGGTGAACTCAAAAGCTCACACACTTATGCATCATTTCGTTGGTCCTTTAAAAAAGGTATTACACAAACTGTTAAAAGTTTTCTAGATTTTTCTTTGGGACATGACACAACTGCTGACTACTTTTTTCACTTTACTAATGAAATACCTGGACTTAACATTCAAGTTATGCTAGTCACTCCTGCTATCTGGCTATAGCTGGCAGAAATTCATGCATGCACAGAAGATACGACGAATAAACTCTGATATCCAATACTGGTTGAAATTTCGGTCAAATTAGATACGGAACTTCCAAAGTATTTTAGACTGCAGGATAAAGCTGCACTAGAACCAAAATATTTCTTTCTTTTTGAAAATTTATATTATTTTTACTTAAAATGACACGACAGCTGTGAGAGAGAAGCTTTTTCTTGAGCAGCTTTTGAGATCTTAAGTAATCGGAGCCTTGATTCCTTACCGTGAAGGCTCCTTCTGTTCTGAGGCGACGGGCATCTTGAAGCTGTGGGTGTTTACCGATGCTCTCCGGGGAGGCAGGACCAAATCTTATTGGCTGTCTCCTCTAGGCGGGAAACAGCCCTGAGCTTCCCACTTTCAGACTTGCCAAGCCCGAAGCAGGAAAAAACTCCAAGAAAAGAATAGAGGAAAAACTTCCAACAAGTTAAACAAATATAAATAGAAATGGGTTAAAACAAGGAAGACAAACCTGGAGAACTGTAAAAAACTTCCCATAACTATGTTTGTCAACCCAGTAAATCTACTAAACTATCAGTTAAATGATACATTTATCTAAGGAATTTCCATGTGTGCACGAGTATGTAGTGGCCATGAAAGTAGTGAATTGTATGTCCCATGTTTTACCGGGTGGTCAAGATGCCCGTCGCCTCAGAACAGAAGGAGCCTTCACGGTAAGGAATCAAGGCTCCGTTCTCTTCTGAGGCTAGGACATCTTGAAGCTGTGGGACTTGCAAGAGCTTCGACCCGGGTGGGTAAGGAAAACTGATTATTCCACTACATGCTGTAACACTCTACGCCCGAAAGCCACATGGGCTGACGACCATGTGTTAATCCTGTAGTGTTTTATAAATGTAGAGACGTTAGACCACGTTGCGGCCCTACATATCTCGTCTACTGGTGCTTGTTTATCAAAGGCCGCCGTGGTGGCGGCACTACGCAAAGAGTGAGCGGTGATACCGCTTGGAACAGTCTTACCACGTGCTTTGTATGCCTCTGTGATGCATAGCTTCAGGGTGTAACTTATAGAAGCAGCCGACATCTTTTGGCCCTTGTTGGGATTAGAAATTGCTATAAACATAGAGTCCGACTTCCTAAACTCCGCGGTTCTTCTTATGAAAATCCGCAGGGCTCTGCGTAAGTCTAGGGTATGCCACTGATGTTCTTTCTGACGTAAAGGTTTAGGACAGAACGATGGCAAATTGATCTCTTGTGTTCTGTGAAAAGACGAATTCACTTTAGGTAAGAATGTAGGATCCGGTCGAAGAACAACCCTATCCTTATGAAAGATGCATAGGCCTTCTCTGATGGAAAGAGCTCTCAACTCGGACACCCTACGGGCCGAAGTGATGGCCGTTAAAAACAAGACCTTTAATCTTAGGTATTTTAATGGGACCGTCCCCAGTGGTTCAAATGGTGCCCTTGTAAGTGCCTTCAGAACTAAGTTAAGGTTCCATGTCGGGAAACGATGCACGACGGGAGGACTCAACTGGTTAACACCTTTTAGAAACGCCACCACGTCTCGATGTCTAGATGTGGGTAGACCTCCAATCGTTGGGATGACGGTTGAAATAGCAGCGATTTGTCGTCTTAGGGTGGCTGCAGAGAGCCGCATCTGTACCCCATCCTGCAGAAAATCCAGGAGCTGTCCAACGTCGGGAGCGAGTGGATCCACCTTTTTTCTCTGGCACCACCGCACAAAGGCCTTCCAAGAGGTGTTGTATATGCGCCTAGTCGCCGGTCTTCTAGCTTCAATGATGGTATCTACAACTCTAGATGAGTAACCGCACTTCAAAAGGCGTTCCCGTTCAAGTTCCACACGGTTAAACAAAACCATAGGGGGTCTTGGTGAAAGACAGGTCCTTGTTGTAACTAAGCCCGTTCCTGAGGAATTCTCCACGGTTCCTGTATGGATAGCTGTTTCAGTGTGACGAACCACGGTCTTCGAGGCCAATAGGGAGCCACTAGAAGAACCCTGGCCCTCTTGTGTACTATCTTCCGTAGAACTTTTGGGAGAATAGGAAGCGGTGGGAATGCATACAGCAATCCCTTGGGCCAAGGGCTCAGGAGGGAGTCTATCACTTCCGCTTTTGGATGGAAGAACCTGGACCCGAATCTCGGGAGCTTGGCATTTGTTGCTGACGCGAACAAGTCCAACACTGGAGTTCCGAATTTGAGGCAGATGATCTGGAAGGTCTCCTGCGAGAGAGACCATTCGCCCTCGTCCAAGGTCTGGCGGCTCAACCAGTCTGCTTGTACATTTAATGTTCCCTTTATATGTTCTGCTCTGATGGACTTGACGTTGTTCTGAGCCCAAAGGAAAATCTGTTCCGTTTCCTTGTGGAGGGTCGAAGACTTTGATCCCCCTTGTTTGTTTAAATGGGCCTTCGTGGCCACATTGTCCGTTCTTATAAGAATATGACGGTCGACTAGTTTTGACTGGAAGTGATACAACGCCAGCTTGACTGCTCTGATCTCCAGTAAGTTGATATGAGATCTTTTGTCCTGGCAGGACCAACGCCCTTGAGCTGTCTGGTTCTCCAATGTGGCACCCCACCCCTCCAGACTTGCGTCCGTGAAAATCTGGGTTGGTTCCTCGTGCAAATATTGAGTGGAGTGTCCGAGGTTGGCAGGACTGTGCCACCAGGCTAAGCTGAGTTTCACCTTTTGCGATAACAGGATCGGTCTGTCTATCTTGTGAGTTATGTCGCCTTGATATGGTCGTAATAGCCACTGCAGGGGTCTGGAGTGGAAACGTGCCCACGGTACTATTCCTATACAGGATACCATTAACCCCATCAACTTCGCCAGGAGCATGAGGCGGGCCGATTTGGTGCGTGCGGTGATCCTGGCTAACTTGGAAATTTTCTCCCTTCTTTCCTAGTCCTAGGGAAGGGGCCGAAATTATGGGCAAAAAAGGCTGCGGGGGGAATAAGGGGGCTGCGGAATGATCGCGCTTTACCTTCCCCTTATTGCTGCTAGATTTACTGCTGCCCATTTTAAAGGTCAACTTTTTCTTTTTGGCGCCTCCCAGCGACGGCGCCGACTTTCGCGCCTTTTTTACCTTGCCGGCCGCTGCCGCCTTGCCGTGCACCGTCGCCGCCTCCTCGCCCGACTTATAGAGGTCTTGCGGGCTTTTACTGTCCGAAGGACCGTGATGACGGCCATTGGACACCTCCGCGGTCACCCGGGCGGATTGGACCAGCCCACTCTCGCAATCTCCCACAGAAAGGAGATTGTCTTCCCTCGCCTGATTCCCGTCCGCCATTTTACCACCACACCCGAAGGAAGGAGGGGGGGGGGAATATCGGGAACAGACAGAGAGTTGAAGACAAAGGCTGGAAGCAAAGGACAGAAGGACACTAGGAAATTACAGCAAGTAAGAAAAAATAGATTTTAGAGTAGAATAGAATAGATTAGATAACAGTCAGTAACGAACTGTGCAGAGACACTGCTCTCCCCTCAAAGGCAGGACGGAAAGTGGGAAGCTCAGGGCTGTTTCCCGCCTAGAGGAGACAGCCAATAAGATTTGGTCCTGCCTCCCCGGAGAGCATCGGTAAACACCCACAGCTTCAAGATGCCCTAGCCTCAGAAGAGAACTACAATGGAGCCTTGAATGCCATGAAAGTAAATGTGGTCTGTGGCCATTGGAATTAAAGTACACTCTTAGTCCATTTATTAGGTGAATAGGATTTTGCATTAGCGTAATATTACATTAAGAGGGTTTGGGTCTGTTCGCTCATTCTCTGGAATAGTGAACCACTCATATGGAATCGGAATAACAAAGTTCAGATCCTCCAACATGCCTCCTACATCCAGAAGCAACTGGAAGGCAGCAATTCCACACATTTATGGGGGAAGTTCTGTTAGTGTGGACTGTGACAGCAGAGAAAACTGAATCAGCTAATTGCCTGAGCTTGGTTTGCAAACTGGAGACAACTGAATCAATTAGTTGCCTCATATTTGTTCGCAAAGCAGGAGGCCCAAAACGGGAGACAAGGTTTCATAAAGTACCCCCAAGCCACACCTTGGATTTAGAAAGAAAAATAACCAATGAAATGTCTTTATGGGCCATTCTACACCATCCCAGCTGCCAAGCTCTGGGCCAATTTGAAAACTTAAAGACAGCTTGAAGAGCAGCCCAGTTCCCAGCATTGTAGTAATCCTCCTGAGAAGTTACCAAGACATGGAAGCCAGGCCAAATCCTTGTTCTCCTGAAAGAGGCATGGCTGATCAACCAAAGCTGAAAGAACACACTCCTGGCCACAGCCATCACCTGGGAAACCCAAATACCAGGCCTGAGGTCAATGCCAAGTTAAAATCTACTTACGGCAAGAAGGACCCCAATTGTAACAGACATATTCTACACATCTAGATAAAAGGGCCCATCTACAATCACCAACATTTTGTGCTGCTTCAGTGCTGATGGTTTCCAGCCAAACTTAGTACATACTTCGGCTGTGCATGGAGAAAGTAGTGCCTAGAAACTACAGTATTAACTGCTCAATGAAGCCTTGGATGCTTTTAAAATAAGGGACAACAGAACAGTCAGGACACACTGGCAGCCATCCAGATCCATCAGGTTTTGGTGACGGATCATCCCAAATCACCCACCACTTCAGCAAAAGCTCAAGAAAACTGATCTTAATCAAGCAGCAATCCATCTAGAAGTCAACGCCAGATTCCCTTAATCACTTGTCAGAGAAACTCCTGTCTAGTAGAGAACACAAGACCCAGGGTATGACTTGACACACGTTGGATTTGCTACACAATGGGACAATGAAATCCTTAACAGTACTAGGGATTCTTGGCCCAGGATACCACAACACCACAGGCAAGATCTGACGGCTTCTCTGGAGAGATACTTAGGTGGTGGGGTGGGTTTCTTTGTTTGTAACACTGGATACCAGGTCCAAACACTTAAAACGAACCTAGCATGGAAGACGGAACTCTTAAGGATCAAAACCACCTATCACCTAATTTGAAGCTGTGATTACAGATATCAAGCTGGCAGCAACTCGGACCAACAGGCTTCCCCCCTGCTCCATCCAGCCAGGCCTCTGCAATGCACACCAAGTCATTATTAAATATTGTATGCCCTGAAGAACGCTGGAATGTGTTGCAACAACTTCCTTAACTGATTGCTTGTCTGCGCAGAAGGAAGCGAAATAACCATGGCAACCTGGAAGTAGCACCCCTGGCTCTAGTGTCATATTCATGTCATAATGAGAGCCACAAACACATGGCACTCTTGCTTCCAAACGCGTGTGTATGCACTGATCACCAAAACACTAGGCACGAATTACATCTGTAGCAGCTATTTCAGTCCAAGTTTCCACTGAGGCAGATTAAGACGCTCATACCATGGAAGCGCTTCCAAAAAAAGGGAGGGAAGGTCAGTTCCCAGCACATTCTTTCGAGTTCAGAGTTGTGCAAAGTTCAGCTGCAAACATCAACTGAAACCAACAAGCAGTCTACAGTCCAGTGGCCCAGTTGGTTTCACTGCTTATGCTCTCACTACACATGGATGCCATAAAGCACTGTGTCAAGGTGAGGCAAGTGATCACTGCCACAGCCCCACCAGTTAACATGTGTCTTTCTGCCTTTTCAGTCTACAAACCCAAGCACACTGGAAACAACAAGTCATCTTATCTCGAGACTGACTTCCATGTTCCCCACTTCTGACCAAAAACGTGAACTTTGAGGCCCGGATCTCCGTTACACCACCTGTCAAGTTTAAAACAGAGGGCTGCGTGGTTTTTCCACATCAAATGAAAAGCGATCACCGAAGCGGTATGTCCTTTCATAGACATTTTGGAATCGAGAGATAGGCAGACCCAAGTAAACACTTACTATTAATAGCTGCAAAACTAGCTCTTGTTAATACAATGGATTACTTATTGCCTCGGAAGTGTTTATATTCCAACTCCTACTATTAAACATGTTGTGTGGCTATTTCTGGCTGCGTGTCCTTGGGTTTAGCAAACCGTTCCAGGCTCCTTTTAACAAGAGGGAGAAGCCTCATAACGCATCCACTATTTCCTTCATGCCGTCCATGTGCGGCACCTCTCTGCATTTACCTAGCTCATCCCAAAGCTGCCTGTACTTGTCCGTCATCGCTGTTCCTTGCTGCCTCCACAGCGACAGGCGCGGGTCGGCCATGAACTGCTCCGTTATCAACGTCAGCATCCGAGCACCGTTGGAATCTCTCATCTTCAACATCTCTCGCACCTAGGAAATAGAATAAACGCGATGGAAGCAAAAGACACACTGCCAAAAAATAATTTTTTAAAAACAAAATTAAGATGCTAACAATTTGAAAACAAAATTGGAAGGGAAATCGCACGCAAAACAAAACAAAGAAGATGCCAGCAGAAGTATAGGATTACATATGGAACACTGGATGCTGTCAATTTGTACTAATCGGAGAGGAAACTGTTACAAGATGACTTAATAATGCCGCACAAAAGAAAGCACGCCATAATATGTCAAGAGGCAATAATGAGTGGCAGGAAAGAACTTCTCACTTAGAAGGGAGGTATTCTGTGCTGAAAGATTGGGGGGGGGGAACATGTTAAGTTATTAAACCTTCAAATTATGCTCTTTTAGATCCAATCCAATATTGCTCCTGCTGACTGAATGCCAAACTATACGTCATGCTGAAGGGAAATGGGCAGGATTGCCCTCTCTCCTCTTCCAACGTGGCCTCTATTCATGCAATGTTATGCTGTTCATGCAGGGAGGGAGGGCAATTCCAGATGGCTCCCCTTCCTCACCGTAGCTCCCCATACCACTTGGCATCATGTTATGGAGGAACACCCCCCCCCCCAATCGCTGTAGTGACATTTCAGGAGGCACAGAAAGCTGCTTGGGGGAAGGACAACGATTAAAAAGTCGCTTCCTTCATGTTGCTACACAGACAAATCAATGGGCTGGATCCCAAGTGGGTTTTATTTTATTTTACTTATTAAACATAAACCATTCTGAGAATACTGGTGCTGATGCATTACATAACACAATGAAAATAAAATAGAAGCACCAGAGATGGGCATGTTTATCAACTATCCGATGCATCCCAAGGAGATTGCTAGCTCACTGGGGAGGGGGCCATGGCTCAGTGGTAGAGCATCTGTTTGGTATACAGAAGGTCTCAGGTTCAATCCCCGGCATTTCCAGTTTAAAGGCTCAGGCAGTAAAGAATTTATGCCCATAAGGACTACTGCAATAGCTACAGATTCCCCCGAAGAAGCTCCTTGGGCAAAATGCGTAAGGAACTTTTATTCTGAGTAATAAAAAATCTTTTTACCTATTTAGCACCATTAGCCTTGGCTTATTTTTATTTCCTGATTCAGCATAAGGCAGCTTCGTATGCTGATGAAATGTGACAGGTTCCCATTTTGGCTGCAAGTCACCCAGCAAGGATAACCTGCTGCAAGAATTCATTTTGGACACGCTGTTGATCCCAGCAGACCATTTAACTGCTTTAACTCCTTGCAGTGAATTGCTATGCAAGCCCTGACCTGGCTGGCCCAGGCTCGCCTCATTTGTCAGATCTCGAAAGCTAAGCAGGTTAGTACTTAGATGGGAGACTGTCAAGGAAGTCCAGGGTTGCTATGCAGAGGCAGGCAATGGCAAACCAGCTCTGAACATCTCATGCCTTGAAAACCCTACGAGGCCCCCAAAAATGAATTAGCTCTGGTTTCAGGTTCATATACTGCTCTCTACTTCTGACATTCACATTTCTCACTTCAACTGTCAACTCAGTTAGTTTTCCAACTGATGAGAGTCTACTTTTCTTCTACTGTTTCTAATTCTAACAGGGCATTCCAGGAAGGACCTGCGCCAGTGCTGGGGGCCCCCACGCCGGAGTCAGGGCTACTTACACCCCCGTAAGTGGCCCCAACACCGGTGGGGAGGCCCAGACTCTCTTGGTGCTGCCATGGCAGCGCCACCCCAGGACGCAAACGGGGCATTCCCACCAGTGTAAAGTCCTATGCCGGCATTCCAGGGGTGGGGGCATTCCGGCATCTCTAGGGGCATTCCTGTCCCCTTTCAGCCCAGCACGCTGATGGCAAGAACGGCGGTGCTGCGCCTGCTTTTTTAGCAGGTGCAGCCTCATTGGTTCTTGTAGGTTATCCGGGCTGTGTGACCATGGTCTTGGTATTTTCTTTCCTGACGTTTCGCCAGCAGCTGTGGCAGACATCTTCAGAGGAGCCACAGCTGCTGGCGAAACGTCAGGAAAGAAAATACCAAGACCACGGTCACACAGCCCAGATAACCTACAAGAACCAATGAACTCTGACCGTGAAAGCCTTCGACAATATTTTGCAGCCTCATTGTTTCTATGGGGCGAAAAGAACCATTTAAAATTTAAAAGGGCTTTTTTCTAACGTCAGCACCCAGGAAACGGGTTAGGAGGCGCCGCTGCAGCGCCTCCTCCCCGCTGTCCCCAGCCACCGACAGCTCAGGAATGGGCTGTTAATGTCCCAAGCAGATGCAGTTCCTATGACAATATGTCAGTTTCAACCCCCCCCCCCAAGACTACCATTGCTTGCAGCTGTCTGTGGTGTGGGCAAGACATCTATAATGCAACCATCCGGGCAGGAGACTCTGCCCCAGAATTCTCCTATCAACACCGCCATTTCTTTTCCCATGAAAAGGGTTTTGGGGAGCCTAAGAGGAAGCACTGGCTGGTTTGTACCACTGCTTTCGTCAGTAGCAAGCCAGAACATGCAAAGAGAAAACTCAGATCCCAAGTACTGGTTGTTTCATACTACATGTTTCCTTAAAGGTCCTCTCTTGAATGCACTAATTCTTCCCTGCCAGCTCAAGACATGTGGAAAGTCATGAGTCAGGCTTTAAAGCTGCAACCTTTGAAAATATTTATGGGGGTACACACTGGTTTTGTCTGAGTCATTAAAGTCGTCACAGCCAAAAGCTCCTTTGCAACGAAGAACTAGATATTTTGAAAGCCCTTTTATTCCCCATTTAGCAGCTGGCAGCTTTGACACCACAAACACGGGTAGCTCGAAACTTAACTGGATCCCAAGTCACATCGACTCTCACTCCTCCGCAGGAAGCCATTTCCTAGTAATAACCAGATGCGTCCCGATAAGAAAACAGGGAGCCATCACTGAGAAATGCCGCTATCCAATTTGAGACCATCTGGAAGAAAACACAACGCGTGTATGTTCTTGGCGCTCCTACCTACCTTTGCAAAAAGCAGGTTGAGCTGCTTCCCTGATCCGTGGTATCCACCCTGGGAGAGGAAGAGTTTAACCTGCTCCTGGACCTGCTCTTCATCCAGATGCCAGCAATTCTCATCATCTATGCTAGCACCTGCTGTTGGGTCAGGGGCACCTACGAGCACAGCAGGGGGAAAAAGTTATTGTACAGTATTCATTCTGGGGAAAGGTTATGGTACGGTATTCTTCACAGGAATGACTTACTCTGTGCCAGATAATAAAGTCAGAAATACAGGTGTTTCTTGAAAACACTTCTGTTATTGGCCACTACCTTATGAGCAACAGCCGTGGAGCACAGTGCCAATATGTAGAACTCTGCACATATGCCAAGGGGTGAGAGGTTTACTTACTTCATTTATACCCTGGCCTCTTCCCCCCCAATGAGGACTCAAAGTGCTTAAGTGGTTCTCTACCCCCCTTTTATCCTCACAACAACCCTGTGAGGTAGGTAAGGCTGAGAGTATGAGTGCCACAGGGTCACCCACCAAGCTTCCATGGTAGAGTGGGGGGGTTCAAAACCTGGGTCTCCCAAAACCTGGTCTCCCAATCTAACTACTACCTTAAACTGGCATTCGGGGGGGGAGTATAAGTATCAGCCACAATATGTACTTTAAGGGATCAGGGCTCATGGGTTTAAGCTTCATGCAAAAGGTCCTGGGTTCACTATCCAGCATCTACACTTTAAAAAAGAAACTTGGAGACGAGGGCTGGAAGAGTCAACTGCCTTAGCTCATGGAAAGCCTCCACCAGATGAGCCCACTGCATGTATCAAAGGAAAGCCCCTTGGAGTACTTGACATCAACCAGCTCCATAAAACAGGATTCCCCAACGGCGTTGAGCTTCCAGGCACTTCTGGAATGCAAAGTAATGGGCACCACCGCATAACGGCTGCTGTGAGGTCAGCGCCAGGGCCAGTCCCAAAATGTCGTGAGGTTCTAAGCCAAGTGCCGTTTTACAACAGAGGCAGCCGCTTCTTGAATGGATGTGCCTTGCAGTGCAGCAATGATGCTTCCTGGGATCTTCCTGAAGCACCTCTTCCAGGGAAGCAGATGAACTCTGGGATCAACTCACTGCTTTGGGAAAGAGGTACCCATTTGTTTTCAGTTTCCAAACAAGATGGGGTGGGGGTTGCTTCCCATGTTGGGCAGAGACATTTCCAAGCTCAGAAACACAAGAAGGTCATCCTGTAACCAAGCAGGGAGTACTTAAAGGACATGTGCCTAGCCTGGATAAGCTCCATACTTTGATAGCCGGTCAGATGGGTAGGGAATGAAACAAAGCTCACTGTTTTTGTCTGTTCTGTTCAGGACCCTTTGGTTTTTGTCCCCAAGACCAAAGCAGCAAGAGCACACCAGGGAACACAGCGGTGGACACTGGCGGTCCGGGAATCACTGTTGTAGAACCTATGGACAGGCACATTCATTCCATCCTAACACAGCTTACAGTCGCCACTCCCCCCCCCCCACATTAATTACATAGCTGAACAAACATCCTTACCTAGACTGAACCTTGAAGAAAAACCCAGGGTTTGGCAAAAGGGTCTTTTGTGTGCCTACAAAATCCTCTAATGGTTACAAGGATTCCCTGACCAAAATACACCACAGCATTACAGGTCTGAGGTGCAGATTTGCCTGGGGGGGGGGGTCTGGACAAAATTGCATTCTTTTTCCACTTGTGCCTTTGAGGGAGGAAATGGTAATGTCACCAAGGGACCCAGAGACAAGTTCTTTAGGGAAAGGGGAGGCACCGCTACTCTGCCAACTCCTTCCGCAAGCTTTTCCGTGGGACTCAATCCCATACGTATCAAGCCAATGTGGAAGGCACCCTTTTTACAAGTCCATTTTTCACTAAGAGAAACTGGATTCAGAACACCAGCCTCTTCGTCAAGTCAAAACACTGAACTATATTTTTCAGCCAGGCAAGCCGCATTGCTAAACTCCCTCCAAATGAGCCTCTGCTTTGGAACTGGCCCAAATTCTTTAAATGTCAGCTGAAATACACAAGGGTCAAACCCTGCTAGACTTCAAGAGTTCTTGACCTTCTTCATGAATGACACAAGAGTAGGACAGCCTAAAAGGAGGCAGTTGGCACCACTTCATGGAGAATACTTTCTGCTTATGATTCTGTGTCGAGCATATTCTCCACTTATTCCCTTGGCAGTCATAGAGTACATCTGATGGTGAAACATCTTGAAAGAAAAATCTTCAGGGCCTTAAAAGCCTGTCTCCTAACTAAGATGGCCTTCAGTTGTTTACACTGCAGGCCATCAATACATGTTTGAAGTCTGCCACTACTCAGTTGTCTGGAGCAAAATTAAGGGAAGTCGTAAGAACAAGCACTAGCACATCAGAGGTAGCTACCGCCTTGCAAATAGAATAAAATTATTAACTGCTCCAATTTAGATGGGGATAAATGCCAAAATATAGAGGACGGTCCTAGCTCAGGGGACTCTAGCTCTGCAAGTGCACCTCGTAGAATCCAGCTTATTATCTTATCCTTCCCTGTTGCCACCGCCAATTACTTGGGCCTGGCATGACTTTCCTGAGGTGCTGAGGAAGCTCAGCTTCACTCTACTGTCTTCTTAGGGCATAAGCTAACACTTGAGAAAAAGGTCTGTAGGCAACTTTCTTACAAAGTTTAATTAATCACATGCAAGAAAGTCAGGCTTGTCAACAAATACAACGTCCATACATGTGTACCAGAAATACATTCATGAAGGAAGAACCTGGAGAAGAAACACACTCACCGTGAACTTGGTTGATCTCCGAATTCTGAGAAAGGATTTCGTCCGCTAATTTCTGGGCGGTTGGCAAAACTTCCGTGTGGTGCACCGTGATCAAATACTGTACAAACTTTTGCAGCTGGTCTCTGTTCATCTGAAATAGAGTCTCTGAAATGGGAAGATGCAGTTTGACCTGATCTGGCTTGCGGATCCGATATAAAGAAAGAGCCACGACGTGGGCACAGTAAAATATGTCTTTGTTTCCACAGCTACAGGTCACTGAGGTAATCTTGCAACGATCAAAGCTGATAGCTACATTGCAAACAGTTTCTGGCTCCGATTGCGCTGCAGGCTCGGTCACTGTGCCACTCAGGTGGAAACCTGTGCAGAAAACACAAAGTTAAAAAAAGGACAATTCAGTGAGGAATCTAGGATGCTCTTTGTTTAAAAAAATTAGAAGTAGCAGATCTTAAAATGGTTGTTTTCTTGGGAACAGCTCAGGCAGCCACTGCGGTCTTCAGCAGAGGCCACTAAAATCGCCCAAAGAAGAAGACTGAGTATATAAATAGAGTCATTCGCACAAGCAGTCATTGTGGTAGATGATGACTACAGAAAACAAAACAGGAAGCAAACACTAGTCTACCAAGCCTCCATCATTTAAAAAGGCTTTCGGCAATACATTTGCCAACTCCACAGGCATAGAACTGCAAACCCAAGTTGGATCCCGCTGGTTTAATATGAGTCCAGGATTGCGTTTGCATTAAGAGTCCAACATGCAGTACTGTTGTAAAGGTTATTCAGGAACATGGGCCTTACTTCAGTTTTATTCACCAGTACCGTTTCCCAGTGAGTGTACAGGGAGCCACTGCTATTTTCAGTTCCCTGATGAATTCCCTGTAGACCCCAGACGTAATGCCACATGTCGAATGTATAGTGCAACAAGGTATGGTGTGATACAGACATGCTGCTCTGGATGATCCATCCCTCAAGCAACACGGACGCCACCTGATCCTGGGCCATGGTCCAGGCATAAGAACACAAGAAAGGCCATGCTGGATCAGGACAAGGTCCATCAAGTCCAGTAGTCTGTCCACACAGTGGCCAACCGCGTGCCTCTAGGAAGCCCACAAACGACTGCAGCAGAACTGTCCGGCCTGTATTCCAAAGCATCTTATTTCAGATGTTTATAAGCTGTCTTTCAAACCCAAGTTTTTCATGGGACCTTACAATAATGAAGAATCAATAAAATTACAATACATCAAAAAAGTCAACTGTTACAGGTGACTAAAAGTGCAAGCAATGTAAAAAAAAAATTCTTAAAATATGTTCATTGGTGCCTGAGTAGTGCCAGGTGGGTGCAGCAGCAATGGGAAGAGCTACAAAGAGCTACGCAAGCAGCATATCGTGACATATGAGGCCCAGTTCCTGGCAACCATGTGCCTAGAGGTGAGGCACCCAGAGCACAGCCTCTTAGAGCAGGTTCATATGGAAAGAGATGCTTCAGATCCCAGGCTGATTAGAACTTCGTTCACCAAGCCAGCCCTTTTGAATTGCACCCATCCCTCTACACATAGGAAGAGCCATGCTGGATCAGACCAAAGGCCCATCTAGTTCAGCATTCTGTCCACACAGCGGCCAGCCACTCTAGGGGGATCGCTAACAGGATGACTACAATAGCATCATCCTGCCTGTGCTCCCCAGCAACTGATTTAAAGAGGCATACTACCTCTGGTACTGGGGGGAGTAGATGTTCATCACGATTAGTAGACATTGATGGTCCAGTCCTCCATTAATTTGCCTCTCCCCTTTCCAAGCCTTTCCAAGTGGGTGGCCATGACCCACATCCTGGGGCAGCAAGTTCCACAAATTAACTATTCGCAGTGTGAAGAAATACTTCTTTTTGACTGTACAAATATCTCATGCTTCAGTGGGTGACCCCAGGGTCTATTATTATGGGAGAGGGAGAACATCCCCTCAGGATGCTGACTGAATGTATGAGTGTGCTGGCCCAGTCCTGCTGCCTCCACACGATCACCAAGTTGTGAGCATGGCATCTACCTGCTGAGAAAGTGTCCACGTGCAGGCCTCCCCCCACCCCCCATGATTGAGAATGCTGCTTTGCAAACATCTCCTACCATGAGGAGGGAGCTAACGCATGGACGAGGTGTGTGGGCACTTCCAGTACACGTACATACTGTGCTCAGGGGCAGTCTTAATGACCCTGAAGCCCTGGGCAAAAGTCCAGAATGGGGCCCCAGAATCACCACTACCACCCCCATTTGGGTCACCCCAGGTTAAGAACATAAGAACGTAAGAAAAGCCATGCTGGATCCGACCAAGGCCCATCAAGTCCAGCAGTCTGTTCACACAGTGGCCAACCAGGTGCCCCTAGGAAGCCCCCAAACAAGACGTCTGCAGCAGCACCATCCTGCCTGTGTTCCACAGCACCTAGTATAATAGACATGCTCCTCTGATCCTGGAGAGAATAGGTATGCATCATGACTAGTATCTATTTTTACTAGTAGCCCTGAATACCCCTCTCCTCCATGAACATGTCCATTCCCCTCTTAAAGCCTTCCAAGTTGGCAGCCATCCCCACATCCTGGGGCAGGGAGTTCCATAATTTACCTATGCATTAATGGGGGGTTAAGGAAGGGGGGGGCGACACCCCCCTCCTCCCCATGCAAGGTGTGGCCACCACTTTGCTGGCCACCACTCAAAGCTCTGAATGGGTGGGGAGCAAGTGCACAGTGGCAAGAGCTGCCTTCTTCTTCCCCCCTTCATAGGTCACACAGGTTACAACCAAAATAATCACACCAAAATAATCTAACCTATACACGCATTGCTATATCATGTTATCAAAGGTTTGTATTTACTTCCAGGAAATTGAGGAACACACACACCTATCAATACTCCACTGCTGTTTTCTCAAAGTAATGGTGTCAGGAGAACTATCTGGTGAACCTTTTACTAAATCATGATACTTCAACCTATATGCTGTACTGGAGCCCTGCCACAAGCTTGAATGATTCCCCATGCTAAGTACAAACACTCTGCATATCAGATTGAATCCAATGATATGTGAATACAAAAAAGTTTATAAAGTATGGATCACTGAAAAGCTACTAAAAACAAGCTTTGTTACAATGTGGTGTAGTGGTTAAGAGCGGTGGTTTGGAGCAGTGAACTCTGATCTGGAGAACCGGAGTTGATTCTCCACTTCTTCACCGGAGTTGATTCTCCACTTCTCCACATGAGTGGTGGAGGATAATCTGGTGAACTGGAATTGTTTCACCCAGCCAGCTGGGTGACCTTGGGCTAGTCACACTCTCTCAGCCTCACCTACCTCACACGGTGTCTGTTGTGGGTTAGGGAAGGTGATTGTAAGCCGGTTTGAGTCTTCCTTAAGTGGTAGAGGAAGTCAGCATATAAAAACCAACTCTTCTTTTTAAAAGACAGATACTTGCTATACATTCATAGGTAACTAAAAGAGGGCATTTCTGGGCGTTATTCTTTCAGATCATTTTTACTGTAATCACAAATAGGTTGTACACAAGTTTTCCAGTCAAGGAGGCAATAAGATGCCACGGAAACCAAAGCACTGAACAGTTCCAGGATAAGAAGTTGGGACAGTCACACTGCATTGGCTTTGACCTGAACTAAGATTCCAACTGTCTGGAAATACAAGATACACCCAGTCAGCTTCCTAACATTGTGGTTAGGCAACCGTGAGCATGACTCCGAAGGGGACGGACACACAATGCCATGTACGCCACAAGCTGGGAGCCCACATGAAAATGGCTAGACAGCAGTCTGCCACAACGGAAAAAAAGTGGAAATATCTTGAGGTTAAACAAGATTCACTGAGGAGACAGAACATGCTATTCCCAATAAAGCCTGATGCATCTCTGTCACAGCGTAGCCAAGAAAGCCTAGGAACGCTCATGCTTTTTACCAGTGTTCCCATTACTGTTTTGTTTGGACTGTGTACTTATTCTGGCCTCTCAACTTTCACCTCTGATAAAGTTCCATATTCTGTGCCTATATTGTTAGACAGCAATACAGGAATATCCCAACTTCTGTACTGTGTGTGTGTGTGTGTGTGTGTGTGTGTGTGTGTGTGTGTGTAAAGTGCCGTCAAGACGCAGCCGACTTATGGCGACCCCTTTTGGGGTTTTCATGGCAAGAGACTAACAGAGGTGGTTTTGCCAGTGCCTTCCTCTGCACAGCAACCCTGGTATTCCTTGGCGTGGCGGTCTCCCATCCAAATACTAAGCAGGGCTGACCCTGCTTAGCTTCTGAGATCTACCAACGTAGAAAACCTAGTGACAAAGTATGCATACCAAGAATTTTGTTCCCATCTACTCTGAATGTAAATGCTAACAAAGACACACTTGTGCTTGTATCTATCTATATCTCAAGCCAATTCCTTTGTTTGGTCCCATTACGCAAAATAACAAAGACTGTGGACCACTGCCTTACACAAGGACATACGTTGTAATTCAGCTTAAAGGGTACTCCAGTTTAAAGGGCTCTGTTAACTATCTCTTCATTTTTCCCCAGCTCTCTCAAGTGGGGTATTTTTTGCCACACAAAACACAAAACCAGAAGACATTCTGCCCCTTCAGCAAAATCTATAAAGGAACTCTGAATCTTCACAAAAGGTTTGCTATTTAAAGCGGCATACCAAGGAACAATCCAGCATCTCCACCTTGTGAAGACCGGTGGATTGCTGAAAGCTTCATTTGAAGAATTAAGGGCCCTGAGGATTGTAGAAGAGGGTGGCATCTCTCCCCAATCTTGTTTCCAAAGGGGGGAAGAGGCAGGGAGCAGAGTCATGACAAGATCTGTTCTGCAGCCAACAGAACAGATCAATTTAAAACAAGCTGCCAATTTTCTGTTTTGTGAATTTCCGGAACAAGCATGCATACTAATTGATGTGATAATTGAAACACGATTGTTTGCAACTAAATAGAACCTTTATGCTGGCAGAAGCTTAATCCAAAGCTTCTGGCCACATAGCCCACATGCTGGGTAGATAAAAACCCACTCTTTTAAAAGTTGATTATAATAACTTTAGCAATAGCCTAGCTTACAAATAAAGCCTGGATTTAATTCAAACACTCTTAAAACAGATTTTAAGACACTTATGGAAGTTTGTGAAGAAAACTGTGGGGGACACAACAGCATAGTAGCTCATATATATTATGGTGTGATCCCAGGAGTCCAAGACTGGCAAGTCCCTACTGATGCCATCCATTGCTCTAACTGGGTGGCCCTTCTTCTACTCGTGTTCTATGCCAACCAGCTGATCCCTGCACGTGGTTCCGTATTCCAGTATCAAAGAACATGGCTTCCATTTCAAAGAGAACACTGATCCTCACACTGGCAGGGCATTAAGCAGTCCTATCCGAAAAGGTTGAGCTAACAAACACTAAAATTACAAATATATACATTTTAATATGGTGCGTAATAAAGTTAAAAACATAGGCGAGTCATTCACAATCAATAAATACATGAAACTGCTACACAGTTGACGTGAAGTCGTACAATGACCAAAGTAGGATGGCCGTTTGACCTAACACACTGTTTGATGTATACACATCCTTAGAAGACCGGCATGAAATACAAGTACAGGTGGGGCATGTGAGCCAAGTTCTACTATACTTGGAATAAATAACTTTACAAGAAGCTTCATAATACTAGAAGGGCTTTTATGTGTTTTCTACTGTGCATTATGATATCATACTGTTAGGATGTGTACTTGACTACAATTCTATGTCTGACCACTGAGGAAAGCCTTTTTGAGGCAGAAACGCGTTTGGTCCTATTTTTGGTCATTGTACAACTTCATATCAACTGTGTATGAGTTTCATGTATTTACTGATTGTGAATGACTCGCCTATGATATAGGACTTACGTTTTTAACTTTATTCTGCACCACATTAAAATTTATACATTTGTAATTTTAGTGTTTTTAGCTCAACCTTTTCGGTTTGGATTCAACATTCTGGTTGAGTTTAATGTCCCCCCCCCTTTTTTTTTTTTTGTCGTTAAGCAGTCCTGCCACAAAACAGGGGTGGGACTGTCCCAAAGGGCAAGCACTGGTCTGCTCCAGCAGGAGGCACCTTAGGTCTTACTAAAGGAGCGAAACCAACTGCCCCCTCCCCAATTTCCATTCAAAGGAAACAGCCAGCCAACCTCCCCGTTAAGCCAATTTTCAAGGCCCTGGTCAGACCTGTGTTTTTCATTCTTTGCGCTAGTTTTAACACATCCGTGTCATTCCTTCTGCAGCTTCTAGCGGACCAGAGGAGCCAAAATTGCGGCTGCTCTCTTTTCTGGTGCACTTAGATAACACTGAGAATTCTTAACAGGATGCAAGGGAGAAATTTATGTTCCCAGCTAGGACTGCATCATGGAATGTCATATCCCATCTGAAAGCATGAACAGATTTGTACGCCAAAACACAGCAGATTAGACTGTAGTTTAATTCTCCCAAACTGTGGTAACCCTGTGCTTGTGGTGCACCAGTGCAGACTGGGGGGCGGGGGGTGTCACATGGCAATGCACCTCCATTTAGAAACACCCCCTGTGACTGCATACATTACAGTAGACATTTCAGAGAGATTCTAACCTAGCTTTCTCCCCACTAAGCTAGTTTCCGGTGTGCATGGAGTTCTGTTTGCATCAAAGATCATTAAATTGTGAACCCCCACTGGCAACCTGACACCGTGCAGCCCAGATGCAGGTTTACCACCTCCATGAGAGCTAGGCTAGTCTAGAGAGATTGATAGGTTCCAGCAACCCCTTCCTTATCTGGCCTTTCCTGTTTATGTAGCAGGAGAAGCCTGTCTTTACTGATAAGAACTGTGGGAGACAGCAAGGCCTCAAACACTGCCTTTGTTTCCTTCTTCCAACCTTATTATTTGGTTACCAAATTGAAGGGTGCCATGTAAAGCTACCTTAGTCCATAGGAATTCAGAGTTACAGAGCAGTCATTCCCCTGAAACGCCCATTGGTAAGCTAAACATTTCTTGCTTTTCGCCCCCAACATACTGATCAGCCTAGACCCCTAAACTCATTTTTTTTAAAAAAACAGACAAATTCAGTATTTATACCATGGATATTTGAGACTTGTTCACTGGATGGGTACTCCCATTTGACAGTGATTGGAGAGCAGATGAAACATCACTGCATGGGCAGGTTAAAAAAAAATGGCTCTTTTTCCCAAAGCAAATTGTACTGCAGATGCTCTTTGCATAACGGGTGACACACACCCCTCCAACATGCATCAGTTTTTCTTACATGTTAACCTTCAGAAGTAACTGCCTATTATAGTAATAATGTGAATTTTACCACAAAGTAAGGTGAAAAATTGCTCTTCATAAACCAAGCCCTTCTCTCCCCACCCCCATGCTAACAGTTCCAAAGTGTGCCTCCATTAAAAGCACATCTTGGCACATCCCGCTGGCTTGGGTTGCCAGCATGCTCCCCCCCCCCCGCCGCCCATTCTGCCTTTAGTCTCTTGTGGACTATACAGAAGAAATTAGCTATTCATTACATGAGAAGGAGTCACAGATAGAGCTGCACCCTGCTGGGGAAGACTGCTATTTTATATGTCAATTTCACAACGCAAGCATCTGCTGCCTTTTTAATACGTATATTTAAAGCTGCAGCACAATGCGCAGAATTATATGCTGTTCATTACCTGTTTGTTCAGATATTATGAACTCTTAAGCAGTATTGCTCAAAATTATTCCCTTTGAAGCCTTCACTTCCTGGGTTTCTTTGCAGTACACCCCCCCCCCTTGAGTAGCATGTACACTTGGGGGAGGGAGAACACAGCGTACCCTGAGATAACCAAATGAGATATTTTTGGGGCCACAACTGCCAGTGTTTTTTATTTTTCATGTTATTGGTAAAATATTAGTCTCATGAGGAGGGACTGAATCAAAAATCATCCATACATTTCAATACATTACAGACTAAACATGTAAACTCACCCTACAACCACACGGAGGTTCCACAGCATAAGACAGTATACAAAGCCAACAAATCTCTTTTACTATCCAAAAGCAACAATAATTCTGTTTTTTATACATGAACAGGGAATAAGGCACTGGAGAGTTCATCTTTTCAGTTTCATTTCTGACTGTGTAGCTTGCACGTTATACTGGTTCATAACAAGAAGAAACTCAAAATCAGCTAAATTGTTCTCCTGCCAGAATTACGAGTTAGCGGTATTCCAGTGTTCCTAACCATTTAAATTTATTAATATAACAAAAAAGAAAGGCTACTAAACAGTTGTTACTAAAATTTATATTTAAAGTTATAATTGGCATGCCTGTCTCGAGGATACAGGATTTCTTTTTAAGCATTTGTAGGAGCAGAGTCTGATGAACAACACTACAAAGACCTAACCTAATTAGGGCTGTTTAGCTTGGAAAGAAGGCAGCTGAGGGGAGACATGATAGAGGTCTATAAAATTATGCATGGTTTGGAGAGAGTGGACAGGGAGACGTTTTTCTCCCTCTCCCATAATACTAGAACACGGGGTCATCTGCTAAAGCTGGAGGGTGAGAGATTCAAAACAGATAAAAGGAAGTATTTTTTCACACAACACATAGTTAAATTGTGGAACTCCCTGCCCCAGGATGTGGTGATGGCTGCCAGCTTGGAGGGCTTTAAGAGGGGAGTGGACATATTTGGTTGTTAGTTAGAATGGAGATTAGTCATGCTGCATACCTATTCTCGCTAGTATCAGAGGAGCATGCCTATTATTGTGGGTGCAGTGGAACACAGGCAGGATGGTTGTGCTGCAGTCGTCTTGTTTGGGGGCTTCCTAGAGGCACCTGGTTGGCCACTGTGTGAACAGACTGCTGGACTTGATGGGCCTTGGTTGGATCCAGCAGGGCCTTTCTTATGTTCTTAACCTAGAACCCCATTCATCAGCAACTCTTAGTATTCCCCTGTAATATTGCAGGTGCAGAAATCTTACATTTTTTCTCAAGAAGCTTGTACCATAACCTCCAAAGATTGCATCACAGTATCAGTCACCGCTGGGCACACCAACCATTAATTGCCAATACTTTCATTGCAGTAAGGGAGGAAACTTCGTTGCCCAATACCATGAAGGGGCAGTAGCGGCCTCTGAAAGCAGAAGCTGGAATCCAGTTGCAGAGAAAGACAATCAAATATTGTATTTGGTACATTTTTATTCCTCCCACTCCTTTCAAAGAGCTCGGGGCAGCAAACACCCTATGCCCCTCCATCGTTTTATCTTAATCCTGTGAGCCAGCTCAGGCGAAGAGAGAATGACTAGGCTGATCTATGGGAACCCACAGTAAACTTTAAGGCAGAATAAGGATTTTGACATGGGTCTCCCAAATCCTGGTCCCAACCACACTGGCAACTAACAGAAATTCCACACCCTGTTACCCACACAGCGATACCAATGAGAAAATAGCCATTTAAATACCTTTTACTGGTTGGATTTAAAAGTAAAAAACCTTCAAAATGAAACAGATGTGAGATACATACACTGAAGAGAAGAAAATATCGACTATAGAGATTGGCAAGGCAACAGAAAGGAAGACAGAAAGTGATTTACTGTCTTTTTTTTTTACTATGTCCCCCCGCCCCCATCAAACACAATTTCCTTCCATATCTCAGACAGTACTACCAACCCGGTAGCATGACCACATCCCCAGGGAAGAAAAGGGAGGAGTACTTAACTTGCACAACCCAATGTACACCTCTGCCAATTAGGCCAGCGTCTGGATAAAGCGTAACCTTCCAATAGACCAACGCAGGATAAATCCACATGACTGTATCTGGAAGAATTACTTTGAGCAAGCTCACATCTGTTTGTAAGTAAATGCAGACCAAAAGGTTCATCTATCAAAAGGAATCAACTGCAAGCCGAATGTGCATTATTTGCATCCTGCACACCATACTTGCTCTTTCAAGCCACTGTAGTAGTAAGTCAAACACATGCACTGTGTGTTCTAATCCTAACACACCAAAAACTATAAAGCATGATGTATTCCAGCAGAATATTTTACCACACACTTCATTTAATATCCCCCATTATTACAATCTGGTTCCAGAACTGTTAACCAAAACAGTTGCTGTACACAGAGTTCTGCAGCACTCAGCTGCCTAATTTATAAATGGCTTCATTTAGTTATGCTAATTTGTTTCCCCAGGAGTAAGAAATAGGTTATTTTTAACTGGGCTTGGAGAAGACTGTGTACTAGAACTCTGGAAGAAGTATGTTGGTGTTGCTCCATATCCCACCGGTGCCTTCCCCGCAGTGTGGACCAGGGTTAGACAACCTTGTTGAGCCTGTGGGCACAGCTGGAATTGCGAGCACAGCTGGTGGGTGCCACCCCAAAATGTCTGCCATGGTGAGGCATAGTCCACAATAAATGGCTGCCATGGAGACTGGGGCGCATCTTGAAATGTTGTCAGGTTACAAGACAAATATTCTCCTATGAGGCTGCTGTTTCCATGAGCATACCAGGTAGCACCTCCCAGGCACTCCTGAAACATTTCCTGCTCCAATGAGGAACCCATGATTGGGTCTTTGTTTTGAGGAATGAAGAAGTAGGTGCCAAAAGCACATTGGCAGGCACCCCGTGTGCCTATAGGTACCACACAGAAGATTACTGGTACAAAGCTCTCACGGTGGTTGAAATGTATTGTTTCGCTTTTTGTTATTAGCAGAATCATATGTTGGACACACTTCAGCAGCATCAATAATGGCAAATGTGACACCCTCACCCTCCCTGAGAAATCTATGCAATCCCTTTGCTGTTTGCATGATCAACTCGATGGCTGTATTTGTTTACAAAATTTATACCCTTCCTTTCTGCTCTTGCAAGGGTCACCAAGGCAGCTAACAAATTAAAACATCCCTAATAAAATCACATTTTAAAACCATTTAAAACCAACCCCCCAACACAAAAACACACACATCATTAAAATAATTAAGAGCAGAGCTAAAACACACAAAAAGACGTAAAAACCACTACTGAAACACTGGTCAGGAAGGAGGGATTTACTCAAGTCTAGCTTTTTTTCCAGGCATGCTAACAAAAAAAAAGAGGGTTGCCTTATGTTTGCATACAACTTAATTTTGCCCGGTAATATAAAAGTTTCTGTGTATAACATTTTAAGGGGGCCACCTGACATTCAGGGCTGTCTTCCATTTGAGTAAATGTGGTATTTTGCCATTGGGCCTTGGTACTCCGTTGTGTTTTTGAAGATGTTGTTATCCTTTAAGTGTTTTATTGAGAAGGGGGGGAAAATCAATATTGCCTCAAGGCGGCCCATCAACGCATCCTTTTAACAGAAGCCTGTGCTACGATAAGGGAGGAAGTTGTTCGGTTTGTATCTTAAGAGTTTAGAAACACATTTTACCACCTACCTGTTTAAAGAAAAGGGTCACCTGCTGTTTCTTCCCTCCTTTGTTGGGTACCGTTATTTTCAGCATATGTTTGTGTTTGTGGCACACAGCAAAGCTTTATCTATTGGATATACATGGGGATCAACCAAGTGCTGGGCTGGGGTAATTTTACTCCAGGAAAAATAATCCTTTTGCCGTGCTGCTTTGAAAACCTTCCTTCCAGTATTCATTTGAGGCGGCTACCGGAACTGCATAAAGCTACGCCCAGCTTGGTTAAGCACGGATCAGTGCACTGTTCAAGCCTTTGGGAGAGTTGGACCCTGTATGGCTCAGCTTGCTTAGGATATTTGGATTTCATCACCATCTAAACAATAATGCATGTATGGCAGAAATTCTTCTCTCCCCCCACCCCCAAATGCCAAGGACAGAACAGGCCAGAGCAGAGCAGCATTTCATGCTGTTGAGAAGGGGGAGGCAACATTGCCTAGAAATGCTGAGAGAAGTAGGCTGTTGTATTAGAACAAACAGCAGCTTGTTTCTATTGCTCCTTTGTTTGACAAGTTTGAGCTGGCTGGAAAGGTCATTTATGCCTCAAAGCATCAAATTAACATTTGGAGGACATGAATTTTAAAAATGGCTATTCGGTTCTGCTCTCGTAATTGCAAATTTTTTGAAAAAGGGGCTTAGCCAAACCCCAAAAGGAAAAAAGTACTCTTTCCTCAAGCAAAGTAAGCATTGATTTTATGTCTATGTCAGCACATGGCGCCTATATCTTAATTAAACCTCATTTTTAGCACAAGATTTAAGCCAGTAAACTGAAGTGATGTCTAATTCATGGGACTATAGAAAGAAAATTACTGCTTAATTATCACAGGAGAGCTCTTTAGCAGTTCATACAGAACATTAAAGTTTCTTTCTTCTTGGTCATGAAGACACTACACAGTCAATTTGTAATGAACTCAAAATATGGAATAATTCAGGCAAAAGCCTCCCAATACAGTAGCTGACTAGTCCATCTATAAAGGTCAACCGTGAACACATATTAAGGGAAAGTCTCAGTCTGTTCTTCCTGCAGACCTTTCACCTAACGTTTGTAAATGGCCTTCTGTAGGACATCTCAGGTTCGATACTGCAGCTATGAGCATTTGACAGGTTTTATATATAATGTAGCCCTGACCTGGATGGCCCAGGCTAGCCTGATCTCGTCAGATCTCAGAAGTTAAGCAGGGTCAGCCCTGGTTAGTATTTGGATGGGAGACCACCAAGGAATACCAGGGTTGCTGTGCAGAGGAAGGCACAGGCAAACCACCTCTGTTAGTCTCATGCCATGAAAACCCCAAAAAAGGGATCGCCATAAGTCGGCTGCGACTTGAAGGCACTTTACACACACACACACACACACATATATATAATGTAACAGCGTGGTGTGGTGATCAGGAGTGGTGGACTCTAATCTGGAGAGCTGGGTTTGATTCCCCACTCCTCCACATGAGCAGCGGAATCTAATCTGATGAATCGGGTTGGTTTCCCCACTCCTACACATGAAGCCTGCTGGGTGACCTTTGGCCAGTCAGTTTTCTCCGAACTCTCCCACCTACCTCACAAGGTGTCTGTTGTGGGGAGAGGAAGGGCAGTTGATCGTAAGCCAGTTTGAGTCCCCTTAAAGGTAGAGAAAATCAGGGTATGATGTAACAGCCTTGAAAATCAGTCTGTGGCTCTTATTAATCTGCTTTAGTATACCATCTGAGCACATACACCCATATTTATTATTTGTGGCACAGCTGACACCAAGAAAGTAAGCAGCCACTTACTTACCTTGTGCTTAACAGTTCTCTGCTTGTCCCCTGAAAGTAAGTGGCTATTTGCAAGCCTAATGGGGGCAACACCTAGCAAAACCTACCTGCCTTTAGATATTTTTAAGATACCTCCTGCATAAATCCAACAAGTCTTCTATATGACTTAAGCCTTCAAGGTAGTTGGCATACTGCAAAATGCAGAGCCAACAACATGTAAGAAGCTGAAGTTCCTAAAAAACAACAACACCCCACCGTCTTCTTTTACTATAACCACTTCTGTTTAGTTAGTTATGCTCCCTGCCAAGGAAGAAGTTAATCACTGGAAGTCTCATGCAAGAAGGAAGATGACCTATTTTCTAAAGTCTACCCACCATATCCATTCAGGTAAAACCTTAACAAAATTACAAGGTGGGTTTAAAGTCAACTTTCAAGAAAAGGGCACTCCAACTTTGTCTTCTACCACTACTACCCGCTCTGCATTTACAGAAAGACACCTATAAAAAAAAACAAAAGCATTGCATGGACTATACCATATTCCGTTTTTGAAGCACAACACCAACAGATCTGGCAATATGATCACGCTAGCCTCCCTCAACAGAATACATAAGCAAGGTTTAAAGGATACTGACGACCGTTTATTTTTCTGTGATGCTTTTCATTCACTATAAACCATGCTGGTCCAATGGCAAATGAACAGAGCATTATAATCCTGGTTTGGTCACCATGGATTATCCTTACCACCAACAAGCTGAATAACCACCCGAGTTAACGCAGTTCAAGTTATTCAATGGGTTGCGTAGTTTGCCGAAAATTACTCAGATCATGGCTGGGTGATATGTGAGTAGGGTAAGCTCACCATCTTGTAAATAACAGCTTCATTTAAAAAAGCTTCTACGACTTTGTTGAAGAGATTGAAAATGAAGACACGGACCAAAGAACCGCGGGGGGGGGGGGGAGTGATGAGCTCAAATGAATTCTTTCTGAATTCTCATCAGTTCTAACTGTACAAGAGCTTTCAAGCCTGAACCGAGCTTTTAGCATTTGAATAACAATTTGAGGGCCCTCGTATAATCAATACAAAATGTCCATCTATTTATGAACAGCATGGCTTCAGGTACGCTCCGTAAAAGTGTTGTGCTATTACGTGTAACTACTACAGACAAGGCTCTTATTGCTAGGCGGATCTTGGTGTATTTGTAGCATGGCATTATGTGCTAGACTAAGTATACTCTACCTCAAACAGCAAAACCAATCACAATAAATACTATTGGGTCTGGGGGCAAGGTACCAAGACATCAATACAACATGATCAACTATACATGCCACCCCTTATATCCAAGAGCCCAACCCCTTCCATTATTTTGCCTTCAGGCTCAGAATACGAACTAACAGTGCAGGATAAAACAACGATCCACAAGGTTGGTTTTCAAGCTTTGGGGAAATTCATTGTGCAAAATCTTCGGAAGCCCCTCTGACAACAGCAAGAACATAACATTACTGAGGCTGGCTCAAATGTTCTGCTCAGTGTCTCAGAGCACAGCTGTGGCCCTACTCATTTACCAGCACATGAACACTTGTGAGGATCAGTAATCATTTCCCATCCTCTCCACGCCTTTACAGAAACATTCTGTTGTGCAGGCTTCCTGCACAAGTTTTTATTGGTGCGATGTGTTTTGTCCCGCTTAAAGAAAAAGACGCACCTGTTTCCTCAACAGCCTGAAAGCTCATTGAACTTGACAAAGAGACTTGTGTTGCAGGCCAAAGACATCTGATACCTCAAGAGGTTGACTCCCCTGCTTTTACAAATAACTTGAAAAACTGAGGAATGGAACTTTGTGTCTGCTGTCTTAACAGCTGAGGAAATACACACCCCAATATGACCTATTACTGATGGAGAATAGGGGAAGTATGGAGGAATCGAGACTGTTAAAACCAAAATTAAAAACTGTACCTCATTAAGGCAAACTCATTTAAAGATTTGGACAAGGTGATCTTATTGTAAAGGAAGCCAAATTTCCTAACGTTACCACAGATCAGGTTCTATTTAAGTTGGTAAGAAGAAAACTCTGGTTCACAGGTTGTTCAACTTCTAGGGTCTGGCCAAGTGCCAAAGAGCAAGATTTCCTCTGATCAAACCAGAGGCGCCAGTCAATAAAGTTAATATGTTATACCTCTGAGTAGCCTCAAATTCTTCTCAAGCTATTTTACATATTCAGGCATTCATTAGGGTCAAAAGCCCATCACTACCAAAATAAATCTGAGTCCTTTAAGGGAGTGGAAACCTTGACTTCATTCTTCTGTCTGGGCTAGAAAGATCCTTTTACTCCATGGTTTATGTAGTTCCCTTGTACTATTTCATACAAGTTCGCTTCCACGTGGATCTGCCTGACTCACCGTTGCAGCCACACTTGTCTAAGCATGAGCTTCTTTCGAAAATAGTGGATTGTAAAATGGGATTTAATCCTGGAGGTTAAATCAGACAGTTTTTAGCATGCCATTTTTGGTCAAGAGCTCCTGAGATAAGGGCTAAAAATATAAAGACATAACACTGATAATTTGGGTACTTTGTGGTTAATGGGTGTTCCACTGGTACCAGTTAGATTTGAGTTCAGTGGCACCTTAGAGACCAACGAAAGTTACAGGGTATAAACTTTCGAGAATCAAAGCTCCCTTCCGTCAGACTGACGAAGAGAGCTTTGAAGCTTGAAAGCTTATACCCTGAAACTCTGGTTGGTCTCTAAGGTGCCGCCACTGGACTCAAATCTAACTGTTCTACTGCAGACCAGCACAGCTCCCTCAGAAACTATCTCCATTGATAACATTCATACTTATTAGTGAATGTGCACACATTCAGCTGAAAATCAGGAAAATACAGACGTGAACAAGAAATTTCATGTATTGCCCAATTCTCCACCATCAGAAGTAGACACTGTGACCAGTCAATGCACATACTTCTGCTAAGAGACTGTGCATATTTCCCAGGCAATGTACAAAACATCCATGACCAATTCATATTGGCAGGGGGTTGGACTGGATGGCCCTTGTGGTCTCTTCCAACCTTGTGAGATTTTGTGATATTCCCCCAACACAAACAGTAAATGATTCATATTGACTGGGGTTATGTGAACGATTCCGTTTATATTCTCCATGCCTTACTACAAATGTGTGCAATCAGCGGTGTTTGTGCAGTCAACTGATTTACAAGCACAGACCTACATATCTTGCCATTCACCAAGCCAGAATGCAGCCCACAAATACTGTAGCCTGTCAAGTTCTTGAAATCCCCAACCCATTTTTGCAGTTCTGGGCAAATGAAGACACTGCAGAAAGTGATAAGTGCTGTCAAGTCACTGCAGATTTGTTCATGGAGGAGAGGGCTATTCATGGCTACTAGTCAAAATGGATACCAGACATGATGCTTACCTATTCTCTCCAGGCTCAGAGAAGCATGCCTATTATAGTAGGTGCTGTGGAACAGACAGGATAATGCTGCTGCAGTCGTCTTGCTTGTGGTCTTCCTAGAGGCACCCTGGTTGGCCACTGTGTGAACACACTGCTGAACCTGATGGGCCTTAGTCTGATCCAGCATGGCTTTTCTTATGTTCTTATTACTTATGGCACTCCATACAGTTTTCAAGGCAAGAGATGTAGAGGTGGTTTGCCACTGCCTGCATTTGTGTAGCAACCCTGGGCTTGCTTGGTGGTCTCCCATCCAAGTACTAACCAGGGGCAACCTTGTTTAGCTTCTGAGATTCGGCCAGTCTGGATCATCCACTAGTAAAGGGAAAGTTCTGACTTGATTAAGGATGGGGCCAGGTAATTATTTTTTGACAGCATAAAGGAATATCTCATTCCGAAATTCCAGGCCTGTTGTGCTTCCAATATTATCAGCATGCAGTTGTCACAGCTGCTTTGCTGCAAACCAAACGTGTCAGATGAACTAAATGTGGCATATGAAACATGAACAAACCCCAGTGCATGTAGACAGTCCAGGCTTCTATACAATAGACTTGCCTTTTTCTTCTCTTTTTTGCTAAAATTTAAATTTTGCTAACATTATTCAAAATGTTTAAATTAGAATCAGAAACATTTCCCAGACAGCGCACATCACTGCAACCAAGCACAGTGAAGTTGCACATTTTTAAGAACATAAGAAAGGCCCTGCTGGATCAGACCAAGGCCCATCAAGTCCAGCAGTCTGTTCACACAGTGGCCAACCAGGTACCTCCAGGAAGCCCACAAACAAGACGAGTGCAGCAACACCATCCTGCCTGCGCTCCACAGCACCCAAAACAATAGGCATGCTCCGAGGTTTACCGCTATATGGGCCTAAGATGCATTACAGATCCCTGTTACAATCTACTGTCACAAGCCCCTTTCTTTCTCGAAGCTGCGCAATAGAGCATGCACTCAAATCTAGGTCACAAGGATGAAAGGAACATGATTAACTATTCCCATCTGAAAACAGCAAGGAAAGCAAGCCTGGCTCCCGCACTGAAACTAATCCTGATTTCGCCGCTTGTACTTTTAAAATAAGGTTTTTTGTTTCCTTCAAATTTGATTTGAAAAACAAGGGAGATCAAAATCTTAGAAGCAAGACGATTTCTGCTTCTCTCATTTCCTAAAGGCAGACTTCGGAAGTGTGTGATTCAGTAAAAGACACACCGGACCATAATTTGCTGCCTTTAGATTTGCAGGAGTCACCTGCTTGGGGGAGGGGGGGATGCAGAGGATATAGCATGCTCTAACCAGAAAAAGAGTACTCGTGACGCAGAGCAAAACTCCTCCACTCCACAACAGCTTACCATACGGGGATGCCACTCCTCGCCGCCTCCCCCATTACCCATCCCTCACTTTGAAGCCTTGAAGATCACAGCTCAAACCGGCATTTGAACTTGATCTTCCCAACAATGCAGCAGGCCAGAAAAGCTTTTGCCTCTTATGGCGCCACAAGACTCCTGCCTATTTCTGCTGAAACGAACTCAACACAGCAAATCCTTAGGGCATTCATTTTCCAAAGTCATTCTCAAGAGAAACTACAGCGTGAATCAAGATTAAAACAAGTCGCGATTTCATATAGAGGCGGTGAGTCAAAAATGTTGTGGTTCAAACATAAAAAAGCCCTGGTGGGAAAAGGCACCGGGGGTGGGGGGGACTGAAACGCCGACGCTGAGTGCAGCAACAGAGGAAACTGCAGTCTCACTCCTCCTGCCATGCCCAGCATGCGCGCGCAAGCACGAGCGCGCGCGCGCACACACACACACACACACACACACACACACACACACAGAGAAACCTTACACAACGCTCCTCCCACCCACACTGTCAGTCTGGCCTGGCCCTCAGCTGAACTGCCTGTGCTGACGTCAGCTGGCGACTGAGACAGCATTCCTAAACAGTTCAGATAAACCCACTGGTGGGAAGCTTAGAAAGCCCTCAGCTGTAGTGAAGAAAGCAGGGCTTGGCTGGAAGCCAGACTACTGAGCTCAGCATTTTGTAATGTACTTCCTTTTTGCTTAACAGCTTGCATAATGCCTCAGCCAACTCTGCCTTTAACCCGCTCGCCTCCTAACCTGAGCACAAATCGATCCTTTTAGGAGTGTTGCGGGACTGTGCAGGAAAATGATCTATGCGAGGCCTGATCCAGCCACAGTTAAACCCTTGAATCCCAGAGATTTTAGAAGAGATTTAAAACCCACGCCAGCACCGGAAGCTTTTGCAGCGTTTCGATACATTCAAGCACACACAGTGACCATTTAACTTCCAGAAAGGGTTTTTAAGCATCGCCAAGACCAGGGCAACTACCACACAAATAGCAGCACTACTTAAGAAAGCAGCAGGTCTGCGTTGCTCTCCAGCCGGTGTGCTTTGAGGCCAAGTTATCCTTAGCGCTGCCACGCTTGCTCGCCCGTAAGTCTAGCAGATACACACAAACGTCACCGAGCTCCAATCAACTCAAGCTGGTACGTTTGTTGCACGGTGTCCAGCTATCACAAAGACTTCAAAATTGGTGCTTTTCTTCCAACTGGGAACACAAGGCAGCTTAGAGAGGGACTCCCAGGAGGTCTCCCATCCAATCCACTAAGGCTGCTGTATCCCATACCCTCCAACAGTATGCAGGCCATTTGTCTAACCATTGTCACTTTGGGTATTCAAGTAACACAACTCTTTCCCTTCTACAGTATCTCCATTTCCTCTCACTTCCTCTCTCTGAACTCCTCGTCCTGGAGTATAAGCACATGAGTGTGCACACAGCATTCTTGGTGAGAGACCATACTAGAAGCATACTTTCATGACTCCATCAATAGGCTTTGCTTTAGGGAGCCAATTAAGGTCTAGTTCCGCATCTTGTCTCTGGCCTTCAGAAATAGCACAAAGGCAAGAGCCATCTCTCACTCGACTTTGTTTGCCATCAACCCACCAGACTGAAGTCTTTAAAATACAGCATCTCTGAAAGATCGAAGAATATAATCTGCATAAAACTCACATTTACTTCCCCTAAGTGTTTGCAAAAAATTCTTATAAATGCCTAGAAATTGACTCTAGAAAATATAATTTCTGTGATACATAAAAAGTTTTTTTGTTTTGTCGTCAAGTCACAGATGACTCCTGGTGGGGTTTTCAAACCAAGAGGCGTTCAGAGGTGGTTTGCCATTGTTTGCCTCCATGTCACGACCCTGGTATTCCTTGGAGGTCTCCCATCCAAATATTAGCCAGCGCCAACCCTGCTTAGAAGAAGAGTTGGTTTTTATATGCCGACTTTCTCTACCACTGAAGGAAGAATAAAACTGGCTTACAATCACCTTCCCTTCCCCACAATAGACACCCTGTGAGGTAGGTGGGGCTGAGAGAGCTCTAAGAGAGCTGTGACTAGCCCAAGGTCACCCAACTGGCTTCATGTGTAGGAGGGGGTGGGGGAGAATCCAGTTCACCAGACTAGCCTCCGCCGCTCATGTGGAGGAGTGGGGAATCAAATCCAGTTCTACAGATCAGAGTCCATCGTTCCAAACCACCACTCTTAACCACTATACCATGCTTAGCTTCAGAGATCAGACAAGATCAGGCTAGCCTGAGCCATCCAGGTCAGGACACATAAAGAAGTGTGTGTGCGTTAAGTGCCGTCAAGTCGTTTCCGACTCATGGCGACCCTATGAATCAATGTCCTCCAAAGTGTCCTATCCTTAACAGCCTTGCTCATATCTTGCAAATTGAGGGCCATGGCTTCCTTTATAGAGTCAATCCATCTCTTGTTGGGTCTTCCTCTTTTCCTGATGCCTTCAACTTTTCCTAGCATGATTGTCTTTTCCAGTGACTCTTGTCTTCTCATAATAACAACATAAAGAAGTATCGGTATTTAAATACATGAGTCCCAACCAATGACAACTGGTAATGAATTCTTCCAGAAAATATGTTATCCTCCTTCTCAATGTTATTTAAAACAATGTTCTGAATTATCTATATGGTACACGATTACCTCTGCACAGCCCATGTATGAAATAGCAGGACACACATAGTACCTGGTTTGGTTGGCAGAGTAAGTTCCACAATGAAATAATGGTTTAACTTCTGTTTTTACCTGCTCATCCGAAGAATCCAGCTCCTATTTCTCACGTTTTTGATTTACAACATGAACTAGTGTGCTTCCACACAACTGGTTTTTTTCTTTTCATGGGATTCACTTTTTTCTCCACACCAACAACGTAGTATGTTTTACTAGAAACATCACAACGTTTACTACAACAAAAGCCTGGGAGGGTGGGGGTTTAATTTTTTGTTGAGTGCAAAAGGCAATCTCTTTGGAATGCAGGGCATTACTACCAAACTGTCAGCACAAAACCAAGTCAGTCAAGTACTTTGTATTGTCCCCTAGAAAGTCTGACTATAAAGTGGTTTTAAGAAATAGAATCCATGTAGTATTTGTGACAAAGTAGATCAGTTTAATACTTCAGAATGCTCAGAGCCATTTATCTGAATGTGTTTTCCCCACAGATGCTATAACTGTAACAACATACATCTATTATTCCCCAAGACTGAGTATAGTCAATGCTTGTGTACCGGGCAGAGTTACAGTCCCCACAGCACGCGTAACTTTTAGATTTTTGATTTGTGGCTCTGATTTAAGGGCCCTTTGTATATTTAAGGGCGCGGGGGGGGGTGAGCAGAAATAACGTCCTAGCTAATCTACTTCTTCCCGAATGAATTAAATTCAACCACCATAGTAAAGTTGGAGAGGAACAGCATGAAAGAGACAACCGCAGCTGAGTATCCCCAATTATTCCAAGGCCAGGGAAGCTCAAATTTTCAGCAGAACTTCCTTGTCCCGTCATATGCTGCGCAGGTAACTAATTTTGCAGACCAATGGTCTGCTGGTTTTTGGGGTGTTTTTGTTTTTACAGTTTGGCTGGGGGTTCTCATTGCTGAACTTAACTCCTACTGTTCTTGGATTCATTTGCCACCTTTAACTAAGGCAGAATAAAAATAGCTTTGATTATTCTGCAGAAACTACTTTCAGAATCCAAAAATGCTTAACCACACGTGGTGAAGCAGGCAGCCCAAATGACCTTGTCCTGCAGGCCAAATAAATACAAGGCCGCAGAGGTTCGTGGTGGGATGGGGAGGAAGAAGTCCAGTGATCCATTTTGAGAACTATGTGGCTAAACCCAAAGATGTACTAAGTGCAGAGAAACCTTACCTCAAGTAATGAAAAGGCAACCTTTAAAAGGAAAAGCAGCTTTAGGAGGCTGTTTGATGCCGGCTTTTTCATGTCCATCTTTGTTAAGACACTATGAAAATGCACACAGGTAGTATGATATCTGACATGACTTCTCAGGTTCCTCATTTAAAAAGAGGGGGGGGTTACTTACAAATAAATGGCTTCTGAAGGATTTTGAGCCCGTGTGATATTGTTTCACACAAATTTAGAAGCACTTAAGGTATTTTGTCTATTTTTCCTTCCCTTCAAGAAGCTCTGGAAACATCCATGGGATTATCCTATTGTATTCTCACAACAACCCTGTTGAGTTGTATCAGGCTGAAACGCCTGTGACTTGGCTGATGTCCCAGATTCCTTGCAGATTTTGTGAATGCTCCAATAATGCACAGCTTTACAAGAAACCACACCGAAACGTAGACTTATGATGGGTTTCAGAATTTTCATGAAGTCCTACTTTGCTGAAGCCCAAGATTTATCAGGACTACAAGGTTATGTACTCAACACCAACATAAAAATGCAAAGAACTTCATTTTAAACTTTTAAATACAGAACTGCATTGCATTCATTAGGGAAAAAGTAGCATTCCTGTATTCGTGATATAATGGATTACCACAAAGGCCAGTGTTGTAACTAGATTGAAAGAATTCATCCTTGCAGCAGCGGAGTGTCGCGTCAATACAGCTTGGGGGGGGGAGGGGGCACACAAATACATGCCCTGCCCTTGTCTTTAATGAATACAATTCCATACCTTCTCTGAGGTATCTGCTATTTTTTGTTTTGAAGCACTGGACTAGGCAAGACACAGAGCTGGATCCAAAGCACTAACAGTGGAGCAGAGAAAGACTCCCCTCCACCTCGCCACCACAGCACACTGAAATTCTGTTCAAGGGGGAAAGGGTTCTCAGGCAAAAGGGGGATGCGAAGTGTGGAAATCAGCCCAAAATCACCCCCTCCCTTCGCAATAAAAGGGTCATTCTGCTGGAACGGCAGATCTAACCCAAAGATCTCACTTGGTTTCTTGAAAGTAAGTCAACGACAAGACTTGGAGATTGCTCTCTTCCTCCCACACACACACCTAGGTCCCTTGTTCGTTGTATGAATACATACATGTGCATATGTTGCGGCTTTTCTCACATTATTCCTCTTAACATGAACACATGAAGTTGCCTTATACTGAACCAGACCCTTGGTCCATCAAAGTCAGTACTGTCTACCCAGACCAGCAGCGGGTCTCAGGTAGAAAGGTCTTCCACATCACCTATTTGCCTGGTTCCTTTAACTGGAGATGCCAGGGGTTGAACCTGAGACCTTCTGCATGCCAAACAGATGCTCTACCACTGAGCCACAGCCCTCTTCCCTTGTCCAGATACAACCACAAAGACTAAGCAGCAGTCCGAGAGCAGGACACTGCCACTTCAGAGAAGGGGACACCTGCCCTTGTACCACCATAGTTTCACCTTACACCCACCCACCCTGGTTGACTCTGTTAGTGAGAAAAAGCCTAACCCCTTAAGCAGTGAAGCATTTTTCACACCCTTGCCTCATGCGCTCTCACAGTATGATTGCCAAAAAAAGAAGAAGATAAAGTTTATGCCTACATGCCTTTAAGAGTTTCTAGAGGACAGCAATTTACTTTTCATGTGGTGCAATTCAGAGACTTTGATAGCGCCAACAACTTGATTTGCAATCTTACATAAATGGCAAACTGTCATTAGATGTGCCAAAGATTTTAAAACAGTGTAATAATTTGCTAGAGGGCATGTTTAAGTAGTATTTGCAACTGAGAGTTCCCAAGTAGATGGCTAGCATCACATGAGAAAGACTGGGAGACCGAGGCTGCGTTACGAAACCACCTTCAAACTACAGGATCTTCCCACATGTGTACCTGTCAGTGATTCTTCGTTGGTTTTTTATTCAATATTGACTGATTTATCTGAACTAACCAACAAAATCTAGTGACGCTCATAATCTACAACCTGAAGCAACCCAAGAAATTCAGTCAGGCTGAAATCAATTAGATTATTTTGACTCTGAGATATTGCTTTCCAGGTCAGAGACTGGATACCAGAAAGCAGAAACGGAGCAGAGCTTTGGTTCTTGTAGGTTATCCGGGCTGTGTGACCGTGGTCTTGGTATTTTCTTTCCTGACATTTTGTCAGCAGCTGTGGCAGGCATCTTCAGAGGAGTAACACTGAAGGACATGACTTCAGTGTTACTCCTCTGAAGATGCCTGCCACAGCTGCTGGCAAAACGTCAGGAAAGAAAATACCAAGACCACGGTCACACAGCCTGGATAACCTACGAGAACCAATGAACTCTGATGGTGAAAGCCTTCGACAATATTTTGGAGCAGAGCTTCTTATGCAGTGACCAACTACCCTTCTGAATGAGTTGTCAGACCCAATTCTTTTCTGGAAGTTTACTAGCAGGCAGCAAAGTCCCTAGAGACTTCGACCCCTTTGGTTTGATTTGAATATGCACACACTTAAAAGTAATTCTAATTCAATTTTGGCTGGACGTCAATTTACAGTACTGGGCAAAGTTCACACTGATAATTTGAAAGAGATTCCCTGTCCTTCACAAGGTCATTACTCAGAGTGTGACGATGCCATAAGAACAGTGTGACCAGCTTTGGTGTGGAAAGACGGCGGGTGATGTAGCAAAAGAAGCTGTCATAACACAAACTGACTGCGGAGAATCATTTTGCTTTCCCCATAAAATAAGACATTTCATCTAGTTTTAAAACTGTCCCTGCCCCCACCATCATCTACCAGGGGCTGTTGCTCAGTGGTAGAGCATCTGCTTGGTATGCAGAAGGTCCCAGGTTCAATCCCCAGCATCTCCAGTTAAAAGGGACTAAGATAGTAGGTGATATGAAAGACCTCTGCCTGAGACCCTGGAGAGCCACTGCCAGTCTGAATAGACAATACTGACTTTGGTGGACCAAGGGTCTGATTGAGTATAAAGGCAGCTTCATGTGTTCAAATTAACTAACCAACCATCGGACAGGCTTAAAAAAATAGGAAGAGTGGCTAAAATCACACAGGGCACCAACAGCCGCTTAAGAACCCCTCAAACGTGAGACTGGGACCATCTTCCCCTGCTGCCAGGAAAATAGTAAAGAACACACCAGCCTGTCGTCTGTTGGGCAGGGGTTGCATAACCAAGGTGCCCCTATAGAAAAGGCTATATATGACTAAGAAGATAGAAGGGTATCTTATCCCACCCTGGAAGAGTCGCTGCTGGTCTGAGTGACTTTGATGGACCGAGGGTCTGATTCAGTATAAGGCAGCTTCATGTGTTCATGTATACCAGGATGCCTAACCATCTGAGAATTGGCTTCTGGGCACTATGCTCATAAGGCACTGGTGGGTTTCCCTCCCTTCCCTGCACCAAAATAAGTGATGCAGGATGGACATTTGCAGTGAGGTGTAAGCACATCTCTTCTGCCTTTTACACCAGCAGAGCTCCTAGTGCCAGAAAAAGTGCAGCCAATGAGAGAGGCAGGGGTAACCATTTAACCCGCTTCCACTTTCCTGCCGCCGCCATCCATGTCACATGCCTTTATGGGGTCTCCTGTGTGGGAGGATATCACCTTTTTCAGCACTTACAGGGAGTAACCGCGAGAAGAAGGGAAAGATTAGCTCACCGCCTTACACTGACAGTGCACAGGATCCAACCCAATGAAACGAATTAGTGCATTTAAAAAACAACCACAACCACCACCAAGGTTGGCATATTTTTTAAAAACTACCTCTCTTTTGCCCAGACCTCTATGTCATCAGATCTTGGAAGCTAAGCAGGGTCAGCCCTGTGGATGGGAGACGACCAAAGAAGTCCAGGGCAAACCGCCTCTGAACGTCTATTGCCTTGAAATCCCTACGGGGTTACAAAAAGCTGGTTGCGATTTGACGGCACTTTCCACCACCAACTCTTTTTGAACAAAGGACTTTTGCTTAAGTTTTATTTCATACATTGCATTAAGATTACACCCTTGCGAACATTAGTGCTTAACATCAAGCACTGGGGTTTACGATATAATGTGAAATAATAATAGTCCTGAGCCCTGATGATGAATGAAGTTTCATTTAAGAAATTAATGGCTGGTTATCCAGTATTTCTATTTCCTCCAGGAAGCATTTCTGCTTCTAGTTGTTCAAGTCTCCTTCATGACGAATCGGGGGCAGGCCCATCAAGAAGCAGGAGAGGCAGAAGACTTGAGCAGCGGTTTCTGTGTGCCATTATAGGAGGTAGTGGAGAAAGGGAAAGAGAGAAGAGTCATCCATGGGACATTGCACTAGGAAAATCTGATGAACAGTCGCTGAACCAAAAACAAGCATGCTCTTCAGCCACCGTCTCTTCTCAATGAACCTTCTACAGAAGATCTTCCTGCTGAATTGTGTTCCATATTAGAGACTGGGAGAAGGGTGGTAACAAAACGCATCGGGAGGTCTTTGTAATACTGCTTCACTTTTGGCCTCTAAACACCCCAAAAGAGTCTTGTAGCACCATAAAGATATACAGATTATGGAATGAACTTTTGTAGGCCGCGTAAACTTAGTGTTTATGGGGAGGTAATTTCTTTCTCTGGTAAATTCACTTTAGATATAGCCATTGATTTCTCTTCTTCTTTTTCCCCCTCTTAAAAGAGAGGGATTCCTCCTTTGTTTCTCTTCGATTGCTCTTTAAAGAGAAATCAATGAACCCTTTTGTGACTTCAGCCCTTTCGGTTGTTTTATGTTACCCACCACAGGATGGTGCACTAACAGAAAGATAGGAAGGTGTGGGTAGACTCTGCTTGCTCTGAGCATCTACAGAGTAAAATACTGAACGTTTGCAGAACCTCCCTTCCTGCCCTTCCTCTCTTCGAATTTCTCCTTGATCAAAATGGTACCGATTAGAAACTTACTCCAAATTCCTAAAAAAGAGGAACAGAAACAGATTGTTGGATTTCAGGGAGAAATAGGGTAAATAGGAATTAAGAAAATTTCTCTTAGCAAGTGTTTTTTGGTTGCAAAAGATTAACATGGCCACCACAATAGAATTGCGGGTACTAACATTTCTTTCTACTCTTGGTAAGATTGTGCAAATTTTCTAGCTTCAAGGGGTCTTGCCTATTGGGCTTCGCTTCCAACAACAAGATGCAACAGAAGATCACACCACTGTATTGCAGTTTCGTATTAGTCATCAACATGGACTATAAAAGCCTTGCACATAAGTCCATGATGTTACTAGGCCACATAAATGATTTACTGGGTCTCCCAACCTCAGAAGAATCCCAGCTGATACCCAATAACTGAACACTTCTTTTTTTAAGTCCTTCCTTTGTTTCAGTTGCACATTTTCTCTGTGCCTGAGATTTGCTGTTGTTGGTGCAAAATCCATGGGTTTCAACTGCAAGCCCAAACTGCTACCTTCAGGTCAAGTCTTCCTTTTTTGTGCCAAATCAATTTCAAAAAGGGACAACAGCTCTGGACAACTAGCACACATAATACATGCCACCACTTTAAATGACAATAAGTCCCTGTGTCTAGAAACGTCTTTGCTGGGTGACCTTGGGCCAGTCAAACACTCTCCCAACCTTGCCTAGTATTTGGATGGGAGACCTCCAAGAAATACCAGGGTCCTGAATCAAAGGAAGGACATGGCAAACCACCTCTGAATGTCTTTTGCCTTGTAAACCCTGCGGGGTTGCCATAAGTCAGCTGTGACTTGTTGACGAAAAAAGAAAGAAAAAACAACTTAATAGAAGTTACATCAAAAGGCACTGGCTCTTTAAAAAAAAAAACATAGCATCCAAGCCTTAATACCCACTCCCAAAGCCAGCTCACATAGCAAAGATTTTTACAACCCTTCCAGAAGACGCTCCAACTTCGGCAAGCGCCAATGACAAGATACCACCTGTTCACAGAATTCAGTGATGATACAAAGGCATCTTCAGTACAGACCATAACTGCTTCCAAAAATGACCTATGATATTACTTAGTAGACACGACACTGACAGATTTCTCCCATCCCCATTATTCTACATTCTGCTGAGCTTTAGCCCCAAGCAGGGCATTAAAGCTGTCACGGCCGTTTGCCCCATCCCTTATTTACAAGGAACGCACTTCAAAAAGCACATTTCATGCTCTGCTGTCAAGCCAGTATAGCCATTTCTGGATTGAGCCTTCCATAACCAGAAACAATTACAGAAAACAAGAAACCAGATGCTTCATTACTACGTATGGATTCTCCTTAAGAAAAAAATATCCATATAAGGTCTCATTGATGGAATTTCCTACAAGCGATTCCAGGCAACATGATTAGTGTGCATGTGTATATATATATATATATATGTGTGTGTGTGTGGTTATTCCTACAGCCCCTTCATCAGCATCAAATATTCTGAACTGAACAGAAGACATTTGATCATTTTGAACCAAAAGAGAAAAAGTGGTTAGCATTGAAAGAGTGCTTATAAATCACTACTGATGAGCTTGAATCACAAAAACAGTTGTCTAGATTCTGCCTTGAAGACCGATTTGGGGTCCAACACAAGGCAGATTGTATCTTGCTGACCTCTGACTCGCTGAAGGTCATGAGCCATAAAAAAACAGGGTTGTCAAAATGCTTGTGTATCTTCTAAAGCAGCTGTACTGTGCAAAGGAGCATACAAAGAGAACATTATCACCTCTGTGGTCAGTTCTACGGAGCTGAAGAATTCATGCTGCTTTCCAAGACAGGTTAGAGAAGTTGCCCTTCCTGAGCCAAATGAGAGGCAGCTTGGAAAGCCTCTCCCAAACTTTCAAACAGAGCTCATACAGCACATGCAAAGGGAGGGGGAGAACAACAAATTCACCTAATATTGTATTCCTGTCATGCAGAAGTGAAACTGCAGCGAGCAAAAGCCAACCTGAGAAAATTGTTAGGATCCAAACAGGATTTGCTTTAAGGTAGCCGAGTTGGCCAACAGCTTAAGCATTCTGCACACCTGCTTAGGGACAGTTCACTAGGGCCCATCCACAACTTCTCTTCCCTTGCAGTTTCCACACAAGAAACCTAAACCAAAGCCATCTGACCAAAAAGCTCTATGTAACAGTCAGGCAGGGAGCTCAGGTGGAATACGCAAGCTACGCACAGTATCTGCAAAGTATATGGTATTAAAAATTCCCAGCCTCATTGAGCCATGAATACATAATTGCTGCCATTGTAACTTAAGTGACCTGCCAGCCATTTTAAATCAACCAACTCTATGAAGCTGAAATTCGCTTGTTTGGTTCCTCAGACTTTACTATCGTATCAGAACTGGCTTCCGTCTATGACAAACCTGTGCAGTTTTGCTTACAAGAAGCTCTTTCTGAGCTAGACCTTAAGCTGGCTCAAATGCAAAGCTGGGGAAGGGAAAAAATGAATTTTCTGTTCCTAGGCAGGCAGTAGACTCAAATTTCTAGAAGCCTGGAAATTATCCAAGTCTGCCTAAAGGACCAGCTCATTTTACCCTTTGGAACTAGGAAATTCCATCAGCTGCTCACAAGTAAACAGCTGACTGGTTCGACAGAAAAACCCTTTCATGTTGACTCAAGTGGGAAACACATTTTGTTAAGGAACTTAACAGTTATGGTGGGGGGAAATGTGATTTAATACGTTCAACAAATGAGTCAGGCATAATATTAACCACAATTCAACAGCAAAAAATTGCAACTGGAGATTTATTTATTTATTGTAGCTTAAACATGGGTCGATTATCCCTGTTAAGTAAACAGGCAAGTTCTTCCCCAGGAGCTCACTGAGTTTATCAATCCCATAACTTGAATTCTTCTGTACTGATAAAGAGGTCATCAGTCCCCCTTCATCCTCCAATGAATTTTGCTTTTTTTCCGGAGAAATAAGTTTAGAAACAGACACCAACATTTCCATTTTTCAAACGCTCGAGTTTCTAATGTTCGTGGTTCACACTTAGGACAATAAGAATAATGGCATTACGTTTTCTTACCCCTAAGCACACAGGCCCAAGTCTTGCAAAGATCCCAAGTCCCAACACTTAGCAAGTTGTATGTTTATGCAACCTTTTATAACTGCTTTACTTACCAGCCATGAAGTAGCAACGCGCACATTAATCAACATACTGAGTTCAGTTAACAAGGATGTTATTAAATGAGTTAACTCCAATAGATGAAAAGAGACGTGAACATCCATGTGGGATATCTGGGTACATTCATACTCCCACACAACATATGGACAGCGCTATCTTTGGGAACCATCCAGACAAAGTTAAGCATTTAAGCCACACTGATTTGAGCAAGACAGGTTTAAATATGGATTAAACCCTCCTGTAAGATCAATGACACATAAATGCACCCATTTTATTTTACACAGTATTCAGAAATATTCTAGAAGATTCAGTCACATTTGGTTACTCAAGTTCCAGATCTTTCAAGCACCAGACTTCTTACTTAAGCAATTTTACCAGTTCCAAATTAGTTACTCAAAATCAGGATGGTGACTAGCCCAAATGGGAAACAAAAGCTGACGTGTACTATTTAACCTCTGAACAATATCCTAATGGGCTTTAATACTCTCTCTTGCTCATGGAGCAAGCTGGAACGCATCAAATTACTCATGTCTGATTTACTACCTAACTATGCATAATCAATAAAAAAAACCCAATACTTAACATGCAGGATTACAGAAAGCTTTTAAATCCTGACATTTCATAAAACTGTTAGCCAAATGTAAAAACCAAGTGCTGTAATAACGTAAACCCTACAGTGCAAAGCCTATGGAGTCCTTTCATTTGTGTAGTGGCTTGCGAGTAAGGAGAAAAGATTTTATATTGTGAAAAACTGCAATTAGGGCATATTGCATCTTGTATCCAGTATCTGACAGTTCTACCGGTAGTGATTTAAACAGTCTGGAGCAAAAATTATACTCACCACAGCAGAAAGGTTCCTTTTCTTCCTTGCTGAGGATGTAGCAATACTATTGGACTGCCAGTAATATAGGGTGGAAAATTTTCCTCAACAGAAAATTTTCCAATGCTACATTTTTCTGTCCCACGTTAATTATAGTCTCTGTTTATCTATAGCTGTTATAGCTGTTATGCTGCAAATCAATCATGCCAGATAGGCTAAATGTGGGATATGAAGCATGGACATGTACCTGTTCCAGGCTTGTATATGGTGTATTTGCCTCCTTCTGCTAACATTGAAATATTTAAATTATGAAAATATTTAAGCAATCTTCCAATCCAAATTTCCCCAGAAAACCCACACCACCGGGGGTCTGTATGAAATATTTGCAAGTGTATTCCTTTGTGTAGCTGCTTCACAGAGACTGGGATGCCACAACCTTAGCAGAAGCATCATCGAAAGGAAAGGGAAGAGGAGACAACACAAAAAGAATTTCAAAATTAATTTCTTTGCATCAGCAAAAGACCATTGTCTCTCTTTTTAAAAGCAGGATGCCACCCTTTGCTTCTCTATTTTATCAAGTAACAAAATATCTTCTTAACTGTTAACAGCTAATGAACACAAGAACAATTACATGGCCGAATCCCACAGAAAGCCTTTAACCACCCCAAAAACAGTCTGTCTAGTAAACGTCATGATGTGACATCACCCCATGGGACAGTAATGACCTGGTGCTTGTACAAGGGACTACCTTAACCTTTTAAAGCCACCACTGCTTGCCCTGAATCATAAAGATAAGCAATCTGCTAAACATTGCTTCCTACTTCCAGTTACCTCCAGTACAGGCCTTGCATTTATGGCTTACTCAGACAAATCAGGTGAAGCTAAAGACATAACTTAAGCATTGTGAGTCGAATGTACAAAGCTAACTTTGATTTGCATCCCATATACCCTTTACCAGCAGAGGAAAATGAAACTGCTGCCTTAAAAAACCTTAATTTCAGATCTGCATGTGATCTATTAAATGGGGAAAGTCAGGGTAGAGCTGTTTATAGTATGGACAGTGCGCGAATACTGTTATAAAGACAGCAAGGGTTTGGTTTGCTCCCAAATCCCTCTTTAAAAAAAAGTTACCCTGACTTTATATGTGTCTCCACACCCTGCATTCCACATAAATGGCTACCAATCAAAGTGCTTAATGTGGTGACATCGGGGATGGAAATTCTGTTCTGGCAACATACTCTATGGCCACAATATGCAGTTCTTCCCTCAAGAGGCAGAATGACCATGAACGCTTTATAGTGTACAGCTGCAGGGTGCTCAATAAAAAAGAATTTTTTCCTCTAACACGTCCATCTTCAAGATGCCTTCTCTCAAATTCATGAAGCAGATCCTAATTTGGTCAGCCCTTTTTTTTTTTGCTTTGCCTTGACTAAACTACCACATTTTAAAACAGCCACATTTTAAATGTTTAAACCCATTCTTCCGAATGAAGCGTATTTGTCTCATACGAGAGGCTTATATAGCAACGATTCGCAATAAATCAATAATGCACTTGTACCACCTGATGCAGCCTTCCATGTTTTCCAGAAAGATGCCTCCACAGACACCCAATACAAATATACTGCTCAACAGAGGTATGTGGTGTTCCGCCACGAAATGCAAATGAGAGGCAAATCCTACGACGGTGGATTTGAGAACTCTGAAGCTAGTCAGTTAAGAGATGCTTTGTACTTCCATACTAATTCATGCCAAGCTGCAGCTCCATACCTCAAACACTTAACTGAGAGCTAGCTGAAGTACTGTGACCCACACTCTGGTGGCAGAACAGATGCATCTGATGCTCCATTCTAAGCAATACCCTAAAGTCACAGGAGGTACTATACGGTGACACCATCTTGTACCCAAAATCAGAAGCCCAAGATCGCATGGCAGAGGTCCATGCCACAAACTCCTTCCCACACCAGCATAGCTCCAGTTCCCAGGAAAGTGAAGGGGAGAAGGAAATGAGAATGCTAGCATGGGAACATCCATTGTGTTGGAGCATTTGAAAAATTCAAAGGGCGCAACATTGCTGCCCATCTCTTTAGAGTGGGTGGCTAGAGGAGAACATTGACTACGAATGGTGTTACAACTGTACTGATGACTTAACGGGCCTCGTTGGTTATGTCCTTTAAAGCTTTTAGCAGCCCTAATAGCCCAGCCTAATCATGTCAGAATTTGGAAGTTAAGAAAGACCAGCCAAGGAGACCACCAAGGAAGACCAAGGCTGCTATGCAGAAGAAGGCAATTGCAAACCACTTCTGAAACCCCAGGAGGAGAAACCTCATGGGATCGCTATTATAGTAAATTGAAATTCAACAGCACTGCTTACCTTCTATTAATCTCTCTCAGGTACGCAAGTCTGAGCTACAGTTTTAATTGTTATTTTTGTGTCTTTGTATTTTAGCTCAGATTTTCATTATCTGTGTTTCTGGAGGGGATGATTTTAAAGTGTGATATTATAAATGTTTTTTTGTTAGCCGCCTTGGTGGCTCTTGTGAGGACAGAAAGGCAGGATATAAATTTTATAAAAATAAAAATACTATCTGCTCCTACCCTGTTTGTGTGTGTGTGGTGTCTACACGTCCTTTAAGATCTTTGAAAATGTCCCTGCTACCATTACTAGATTGAAGATGCATGAACGTCTGGCACAAATTCAAGTTAGGAGAAGTAGAAGAGTTGGTTTTTATATGCCGACTTTCTCTACCACTTCAGGAAGACTCAAACCTACTTACAATCACCTTTCCTCCCCCTCCCCACATCAGACACCCTGTGAGGTAGAAGGGGCTGAGAGAGCTATAAGAGCTGTGACTAGCCCAAGGTCACCCAGCTGGCTTCATGTGTAGGAGTGGGGAAACACATCCAGTTCACCAGATTAGCCTCCACCATTCATGTGGAGGGGTGGGGAATCAAACCCCTTTCTCCAGATCAGAGTCCACTTCTCCAAACCACCGCTCTTAACCACTACACCACGCTGGCTCGCTTATGCCTTCCATAACTGTAGTTAAGTGTTTGTGTCTACTACTGGTCTGAGATAAACAGCAGCTTGCTTTTTATCATCATAGCTTACATTCTATCCTTTTCCAACTGGCAGGGGACCCTTCCGCTGGTGGATGAGGAAGGAGGAGATTATCGGCAAATTCCTCCTCCCGCTGTGGACCGCCACTTCACATAAGGTAGTAACCCTTCTGGATCACACCAGAAGTCCATCTAGTCCAGCATAATGCCTCACACAGCAGCCAAGCATTTGCCCTGGGGGGCTGACAAAAAAGGCAAAGATCAAGCCCCCCCACCCAATGCTGCCTCCTGGTTCTGATGCCTCCAAAAGAAGTTCACTTGACTCAACATGGCAAACAGCCATCAAGGGGTCCAGTGTGGTGTAGTGGTTAAGAGCGCCAGACTCTAATCTGGAGAACTGGGTTTGTTTCCCCACTCCTACACTTTGAAGCCTGCTGGGTGACCTTGAGCTAGTCACAGTTCTTTCAGAACTCTCTCAGCCCCAGCTACCTCACAAGGTGTCTGTTGTGGGGAAGGGAAGGTGATTATAAGCCACTTTAATACTCCTTAAAGGTGGAGAAAAGCAGGGTATAAAAACCAACTCTTCTTCTTCTCCGTGAATCTGTCTAGTCCCATTTTAAAGCAATCTAAACTCACAGACTTATTTGTAAGTCTGCTGGCAGTGAATTCCAGAATTTAATTATCTGTTGAGCAAGAAGTACTCTTTTATCTGTCCTGAACCTACTGCCTAAGGACTTCACTGGGTGTCCCCAAATTTTATTATGGGAGAGGAAGAAAAAGCTCTGTTTACTTTCTCAATCCCATGCATATTTTTAAACCTCTATGATACCAACACTGTTCCTGGGGATCTGCTAATTTTGGGACTCAGCAGGAGAGGAAGGGCAGAAAGTTCCCCATTCCTTTAACTATACTAGATAGGATCCCTCACTTAAAGTTGGGTAGAATGACTCATAATGTTGGCAGTGAGTCCTCTGTCTTTAGTGGGAGCAACAGGGACCCAGCTGTATGAGGAAGCAAAGGGATAGCAGTTATCTCAGATTTGGCATGTTGTGAATCTCCCAGACTACCATCATATTTGCTCTCCAGAACACCCGCCCACCCCCCAAAAAAATGAATGGGAGATGCATAAGGGCACAGAAGCATTCCTGAACAGCTCCCTTTCAATAAGCTAAACACAGAGGAACTTTGCTCTGATTTCTCCATCTATAGCTTACATTACTTGTTTGAACATAATTGATTTGGGGCATGTAAGCATTTATGGCCTCCTATACAGTTTCTATACCCAGATATGGTTCTCGGGCTTAAAAGTTTTCCCACTCGTTGTCTACTCAAACAGAAAAGCCCAAGAGATCAGAAGAAGGACTTAGGTAAATTGTGTGATTTTTCCCCCGCCCCCTTCCGCTTGTAATGTTTTGGGCCTTTTGTTAAATCTTACATTTGAGAAGACTGTATTTAAACAAAAAAGTTTACAAAAGAAAGGAGCCAGTAACCACTGAGGTGACAGAACCAAAGTCATGCTATTTCTTAAACCAAATGAAGGCTGGAACAGGAAGCTAAAATCACGCTATCGAAGGATCAAAAGTTGTCATTCCATAGGGCAGTGGTGGCAAACCTATGGCACGCGTTCCAGAGAGGGCATGCAGAGCCCTCTCTGTGGGCATGCGCACCATTGCCCCAGCACAGAAAAGCAGCCCCAGCAGCAGGAGAGGCAACGGGAGGGATCCCCTGAGCCGCCTCATGGTGGCGACCCCTGCCCGCAGCCCTGGCTCTTGCACTGGGCAGCCTCTCTCCTCTCCTTCTTTTGGCAGCCACAAGGGGAGGGGTGGGGGGAAAAGGTTGAGCTCCCCGGGTCCTCTCGCCATCGCCGGGGCGCCTGCGAGCTTCCCTCTCTCTCCCCCTCGGTGGTGCAGGGTGACCTTGCTGCAGCCACCCCCCAGGCGCCGGGACCGGCTGGGTAGGCTGGCAGCATGTCTGGGCTCTCCTCAAGCGGGAGCTGCCGTACCGCTCCTGCTTTGCACCGCCAGCGTCTGTCCCGCATGGCGTGAGCAGCAGAAAGACTGGAGCTGGCTCCGGCTGCCTGCACCACCCCTGGCCCTGCCCTCGGAGGAGGAGTCCCGCCGGGGCAACCTCCACCCTCGCTTCTCACCCAGAACTGCTGCTGCTTGCGCGGCCAACTTCCCCAAGGCTGCAGTAAGTGGGTGATCGTTGCCTTGCTTTCCCGCCATCGCAGGGATTCCTTCCCTGGCATGATTGCCAAAGATAGGACTTTTTGGAGGACTTTGATTCATAGGCACTTAACACACACACACGATTGCCAACCTCCAGCTGGGGCCTGGGAATCTCCCAGGATTACAACCGACCGCCGCTCTACACAGATCAGTTCCCCTGGAGAAAATGGCAGCTTTGAAGGGTGGACTCTATGGCATTATACCCCGTTGAAATCCCTCCCCAAACTCCGCTGTCCCCCAGATCTCCAGGAATTCCCGGGCCTGGAGCTGGCAACCGTATCCCCAGGGCATACTCCTTACAAGCACAGTGCATTTTTCCCAGGAGAAAACTGTTCCAAAACCTCAGTATTCAGGTTAAATTGCCGTGTTGGCACTTTGCGATAAATAAGTGGGCTTTGGGTTGCAGTATGGGCACTCGGTCTCTAAAAGGTTTGCCATCACTGCCATAGGGGAAGGATAACCAGTCAGCAACTACTTTCACAACAAGGAAAGCAACTGGCTTAGATCCTAACCGTATTTTCCACAAGCAGAAACATCCACTACAGCAGAAGATGAAAGAGACCATTTTTACCAATTCCAACTTCTTACTACAGACCCCCTCCCCTTGCTGTTCCCAGGGATCCACAGCAGACCCCAAGGGAAATGTCTGCAGGAAAGATTGCTTCCAGAAGTGTCACTGATTGTGCTAGATAAGATCTAATCCATTGTGGTTAAAACCTGGCTTTGATACAAGGGACAAAGCAGACCACGTGTACAACCAGCCTGGCACCACCTCGTGATTAAACATTGCAATAGTATCAGTCGAACATGTACTCCTATAACTAATAGTCAAGTGTTTAAAAATGCAATGCTTACACTGCAAGAATGCTCTCCGCAGTAAGCTATATGGCTGCAATATACCAGCCAGCACTAGATGCTGGCAACAAAAATCGAACAAACATATACACTACTAGTAGCTCAAAAACAACTAAAGTTATCAAAAGACATTGCTTCTTAGAGGTGCTTTCTTTCTCCAAGGTCATGGACAGAACAATCACCTTAACTCCGGTCCATGCGCTCCCTCCTCTGCCACCCCACGTGCCTTGTGTGGAACTCTTTATTTATTAATATTAGTGAGTCTGCTGGCAATTAAAGAAGAGGTAACTTAAAAAGCAGACAGGCTGCTAAAATGGAGAAGAGGCAGGTCAGCACATTAATCCGGTAAGCAAGTTTCTAATGTATCTGAAGCATCCTGAAAACTGAAACTTGCTGATTGGTTCTACTGTATCCTCCCAACTAGTATCAGGCCTCCTCAGACAGTACCCATACGTACCTTCCAGTTTCAAAAACCGCCAGATGCATCCACTTAAAAAAATATGCTCTTTTTACGTGTAATGGTACAAATGATGGTTTAACACAGTTTAGATTTTAAAACTGTCATAGTTGTGGACCTTTCAGAAATGATTGTAGAGGGATTTCAGTTAGAAGCCCTTGAATTTTGTAGAACAATGAAGTGCTATAGGAACCCTTTTGAAGAAAGAGGGGGGGATTCAATAAGGATGCATTAATGCTTAAATGATTGGTCTTTGATATATTCAAGAGCACTGGCCATATTTTAAACGCATCTTGAACATCTAAAGCTGCCTTATACCAAGTCAGATTATTGGCTCATCTAAGTTTAGTGTTGTTCACTCTATCAGTGGTTCTCCAAGGTCTCAAAGAAAATTCTCTAGACCTGCAGTCCAAGATTCGTTTCACTAAAGATTCCAGTACCGAACACAGTAACTTCTGCATGCAAAGCAAATGGCTCTATTACTGAGACACAGTGGTTCTCTTCACGAACCTTACAACGACGGCAGTGGTGTCAAAGGTGATACTCTCACCTCCTTTTGAGCAAAGGGATCTGTGCCTTCGGCATGCATACCTAACATACAGGCCCACATAATTAAGCTCATATGCATGAAGGACTCTTAAGCAAGCAAAAATATCAATACTCTTGAAGAAAAACCTCACGTGGTCAAACATGGAGGAAGTTCTGGTGGCATCCTTGAAAACATTTATAATATACTGCAACTGGCACAATGGTTGACATACCTTTCACCACCCTTTACAACAATTGTCAGCAATCCCTGCTTGCAACATTCCAACAAGATGGAAATAAATGGAGATAGGGAGGGAACCGCAGTCACAAGTTGAGAGCTACCAAGGCTTAAGCTACATGCGACAGAAGCATGTTCAAACAATAACACGTGTCTGCTCCAACAGTGTTTGAAGCAGAAGATGTGTCAATTTTGTACATATTGGGACAGACAGAGGTTTACACAAGTGTGTCTGCTAGTTATATGCAGTTTGAACCCGATAATATCAAAACCCCACAGGCAACCCTGATTGTGACAGTTAAGCCAGTGTGACAAAAAGTTTTTTAATCCATTCTATTTAAGATACTGATACATTCATTGCCTTTAGCTAAGGAAGACACTGATGTATTTTGAGTATACCCATACCAGGCTGAAAGCAGCTGTGAATAAGAATCATACAGGAATCTGAGACCAAAATGCTCAAACGTACTGGAACACAGCCAGTGCTCGAGACAGACATTTGTGAATACATCTTTATGTTCAACCCAAAATTTGAGGGGTTACGGGTGCCCGAACAGAACTCCTGAAGGATCAGAACCCAAGCTCACAGTAGATCCCGAAAATGAAACTAACGGCACTTTCACAAAGCCCAAATAATGCACTTTCAATCCACTTTCAGTGCACCTTAACGATCGTTTGCAAGTGGATTTTGCCAGTTCACACAGTAAAATCCACCTTCAAAGTGCATTGAAAGTGCATTGAAAGTGGATAATTTGAGCTGTGTGAAAGTGCCCTTTAAGAGTCAGCCCATCTGCCACCACACAGCTCACAGGGAAGAAAAGCCACAGGACAGGTCACATGACGAGGTCACGTGATAAGGCCTGGTCCCTGTCCAATCAAGGTTTCCACCACAGGCTTGCTCTCTGGCCTAAGCAATAGCGTTGCTAGTGCTGTTCATCTTTTTAAGCAAAGATCTACATTGCTTCTGTACTTTGGTTTGACAGGAACTGGGTGCAACACTAATATGCTATTTGAGTGTCATCAGTTTTGACAGTGGCTGTTAGCACACTAGGTATTCCCAGCGATGTATCAAGAGTTTGGAAATGTTATAAAAAAACATCGCTTTAAAAGGGTTTTTGGATACTACGGCTAAAAAATGGTTGGAAGACGTCTTCACAGCTAAAGGGGCCAAACAAAGTGCGAACAGTATTTTTTATAACAGTTTTAAACTCTTAATACATCGGTGGGAATACATAGAAAGTGCGAACAGTATTTTTTATAACGTTTTCAAACTCTTAATACATCGGTTCTTGTAGGTTATTCGGGCTGTGTAACCGTGGTCTTGGAATTTTCTTTCCTGACGTTTCGCCAGCAACTGTGGCAGGCATCTTCAGAGTAGTAACACTGAAGGACACTGTCCTTCAGTGTTACTACTCTGAAGATGCCTGCCACAGTTGCTGGCGAAACGTCAGGAAAGAAAATTCCAAGACCACGGTTACACAGCCCGAATAACCTACAAGAACCAATGAACTCTGACCGTGAAAGCCTTCGACAATATCTTAATACATCGCTGGGAATACCTAGTGCGGTAACAGCCTTAAAAACCTACTTTCAAACAAAAAAATTTAGGAGTCAGTCTCAATGCTGTAATTCAATTTCTCAAAGTCTCCAAGTTGCTAGCTCTCCTTCCAGGCCAGGTCCAGGAAATAAGCATGCTAAGCACACCCACTTCCCTCAGTTATGTGCCAAGAGAGCACACCGGTGTTGGATTTCACTAACACTCCAGAAGTTGTCCTGGCATCAAAACTAGATTAACTTGCAGGCAAAATTGTAACCAGCTCACCCCCTAGAAGCATTTTAAGTTGTGCAATATAAAATGGTTTACCTATCATCAGCAGTCTCTTTTACTGCTGATTTCATACATGTACAGTCTACATAAACCCCACCCTGAACTTTGTGCCAGAAAGTGAGCATGACATGCCTGCAATTACCAGCAGAGAGATATAACTGTGTGGAACACTGCATTTAAATAAGGGACAAATTATGAGGCAAGTTTGATTTCAATAGCTTTTTTGACTCCTACCAGCTCACCAAACGCTCTCATTTATAAATTGCTCATCAACAGATGGGAACATCAGCAGCTGCCATCACCACAACCGGCCAGAGCTTAAGAACTGTTACATACTGCAATACTTAGCGCAGCGACTGGCAACCTAACAAACCAGTCAAGACAAGAGTCTAGGAATTTAGAACCGGTTAATGTAGCAACTTCAGCTAGCTCCAGGTGTACATAAGCCTTTTGATGGCTACACAGTTATGGACTCTGACCACTGCCATAGTCATAAAGTATTATCCCAGCCCCTTTTAGGTTTGACAAGGAAGTCACTGCAGCTTTCCTTCACTGCAAGTAGTGGCTGGCACAGACACTGCCAAAATAGCCCCCCCTCCAAATAAACAGGCTGTAGCAACCAAGAGATCCCAGCTGTAACACACAGACACAGGATTCTGTACACATATGTTCGTTTAGGAAAGTCGAAATGGCAAAAATACCACTCTTTAAGCACCCAGCACTTAAAACAGGGTCGTAATATAAGGCTTGGCTAGAGGCAGAACTCTGGTCCTAACCTAGAGATGAGAGGTAGACAGCACATTACTGTCTTCTCCAAACAGCCATGTTGAGTTGCTTTTGAGGTTTCAAGGCAAAGACTGGCATTTGGAGCAAAGGAAGGAGTCAGTAGGGCTAAGAGGCAGGGTGCCTGGAAAATGCTACAATAGAACCTATCATGTGTCTACTACCCTGACGGTAACTGCAAAACACATTACCAACCTTATGTCTTGACAGATTTTTCAAAAGCATGCAGGGCTTATCAAAACCAGTTATGATGCAACGGTCATGGCTGGGCATACAGAGCTAGGTTGGGTGGCCAAGGCTCACTCAGGCACCTGGAGGTACAACAAACCCACCCCAACCATAAACACATGCCAGGGAACAAAGGCAATACTAATTTCTGCAACAGCATGCAATGTTGTAATGCTTCCAAGGCTCCTGAGACTATATGTTGTCCATCTACAATACAGCTAGCCCGAAGAGAACAGAAATACACTGCCATTAAATAGCAAAACAGAAATACTGTTATTTGAGAGAAATATCAAAATCTACAAATGGGGATGGGCAAAGTGGGGCTCAGAAGCCCATCAGTGCAGATGACAGGTCGATTAGATCCCGACCAAGGACTGATTTATTAATTCATTCGCTGATCCTTGTCGGTGAGGAACGTCAGCAAACATCCATTTGCTCTACATGTTTCACACTTACTAGACCTTTTTCAAAAGGAATCCGCATTTCCTGTTATTCAAAGAGACTAGCGTTATTTTATTTTTTTTACACAAATACTTCAAAAATGTAAGGGCTATTACAAAATTGCTGTACTGCCATAGTTAAAATATATTTACCAAAGCTGTAATGTCCTAAAATAAGCAATTTCTGGTCATCACCTTCCTTAAATGTATGATGAGCACTGGCATTACAAAAGAAATGCATCCCGATGTGGACACTGCCCTTTGTGCCCTATATGCAAGTAGTCAAACAGCTATGTTTTATACTATTTGCACAGTGATATATTGTTTAAAACTTTGGACTACCCAAAGTTTAGAATGATTCTGGGATTACAGTTTTGTCCTGTTTGACATAGCTTCATCAAATATTTTTGAAGTCTGTAGATGAAACCTGAAGTAAACACATTAAATAACAAAGATGCTACCTTCTGGGCATTACATATAATTCTTACCTTTTTAGAACAAAGATGAGCATGTTCGTTAAGGAACCTTGGATACTTACTGTGAGGGTTCCTTCTGCTCTGAGGTAAGGAGGGCATCTTGAAACTTGGGTGATTCCCACTGGCTGTTCAGGGAGGCAGAACTAATCTTATCACTTCCTGTCTCCCAGATGGGGATCTCCTGTGGTCAGTTTAAATACTTTCCGAGCTAATAAGAAGAAAGTCAGTAACGAATATAAGGAACATAGAACATTAACGAGAACAGGTGAAAAATTCATCATAGTGCAAAGTGTTAGAACAGAAAAGGAAAGTTTACTGTTTATTTGGGGAGGTTGAGGCAGGAGACGGATCAAGCCTTTTCCCTGTAGGTGTTTGATTACATAATTGTTGACAATCCAGAACATTCTCTTGCATTGTTTCTTGCTCAACGTACTGTCTGAATCTTAATCATTCTTTTTCTTTCTCTCACTCTGGGTGGGCAAGATGCCCTCCTTACGTCAGAGAAGAAGGAACCTTCATGGTAAGTATCTAAGGTTCCATTCTCGCTCTGAGGAGGACATCTTGAAACTTGGGACTTCCAATAGTGGTGTCCCTCAATCGGGATGGGACATAGTCCTCATCCACCATATGTTGCAACACTCTGCATCCAAAGGCTGCATCATTTGAAGAAAACGAATTAAGCTTGTAGTGTCTGACAAAGGTCAAGATGGAGGACCATGTAGCCGCCTTGATGTTCAAAGGCAGTGTTGGTAGCTGCACTTTGTATGGAATGTGCTGTGATGCCTAGATGTATGGGAATGTTGCTGGCCTTGCCTAATATTATAGCTAATTGACTGCCCCAAACAAGGGGAAGATGTCTGGGTCAGCAATGATACGAATAAGGAGTCTGTTTTACTTATGGTTTCAGTATGCCTGATATATATTTGAAGAGCCCTATGGAGGTCCAGCGTGTGCCAAGCTTTCTCTTTGGCATATTTCAGCCATTGGCAGAATGATATGAACCTCTTGTCTTCTGTGGAAAAGAGTTATCTTTGGGGATAAACATGGGGTCTGGTCATGGTACCACTGTATCTTTATGAAAAATACAGACTCCTTTCCTGGCCGACAGTGCTACCAATTCGGAGAACCTATATGCTGAAGTCACTGCAGTTAGGAATAAGGTCTTCATGTGCAGCTACTTAAGTGAAACCTCTCATAATGGTTTGAAGGGAGCTGTGGTAAGAGCTGATAACACTATGTAATCTCCAGGTTGGAGATCTATGGATAATTGGAGGGCTGGTCAGCGCCACCCCTTTAAGAAACGAATTGATGTATGGATGTTTGGTCAGGGGAACACCCGCTATCTGAGGTACTATAGTCGCTATAGCTAATACCTGACGACGCAGGATAGATACCTTGGGTTTCTTATGGACTCTGTCCTGTAGGAAAGCTAATAGTCAGCCTAAACCCAAGTCTAGTGGGTCAACGCGCTTACACTGGTACCATCTTGTGAAGGCTTTCCATAAGGAGTTGTATATATGCCTGGTGGATAACTTTCTGGAGGCCATAATGGTTTCGGCAACCTCTGGAACATAATCTAAGTCTAGCAACCAGTTCCTTTCACAGGAATACACCAAGTCTCTTGTAATGGATAATTCCATCAGAGAAGGGAAACATGGTCTGCGAGGCCACTCTGAAGCCATAAAGATGACTAATGCCTGCTCCTGATGCACCTTCCTCAATGCCTTTGGAATTACAGGTAGTGGTGGAAAGGCATACAGAAGTCCTTGGGGCCATGGAGAGAGTAGAGCATCCACTTGTTCTGCTCATGGTATATGGAGAAGAATCATGGTACTAGATGACTGGAAGCTGAGGCAAAGAGGTCCACCCTCAAGGCACCAAATCTGTCCATGATTAATTGAAAGGTCTCTCTCGAGTGTCCACTCGTTCTCGTCTATGGTCTGTCTGCTTAACCAATCAGCTTGCGTGCTGAGTGACCCCTGAAGGTGCTCTGCAGATATTGATTGCAGGAGTATTACTACCCAAGAAAGAATGCTTCCCAATGCAGGGAGGAGGATCTGGACCCCCATTTGCTGATATGGGCTTTGGCAGATACGTTGTCTGTCCTGATGAGGTTGTCCATCCTGATGAGGATGTGCTGGCCCTTGATTGTTGACTGGAATTCTAGAAGTGCCATCTTGATGACACTAATGTTCAACCTCCTCTCCTGTGTCCAGAAGCCTTGGTCTGGATGATCTGGTAGGGAGGCTCCCCAAGCAACCAGGCTGTCATCTGTGAAGATCTGTACTAAAGACTTGTGAAATAGGATTTACCTCTTTTCAGTTTGCTGGTTTTGGTCCACCAGATCAGGCTTTGCTTCATCAACAGAGTTAAGGTTAAACTCTTGTCCCTTTTTTGCAAAAGTGCCAGCTGGTGATGACGAAGAAACCACTGTAGCACTCTGGAATGCAGACGGGCCCATGATGATATCATAAGACCCTGTAATCGGGTCAGAGACATTAGCTGTGCTGCCTTGGCCAGACTGGATATCTTGTTGTTATTTCTTCTGAAGGAAAAGATCAAGTTATTTCAGGGGTTGATGACAACCCCTAGATGCTATAGTCTCTGAGTCAGCATAAGATTGCTTTTCTCTCTGTTCAGGAAATAACCATGGGCTTCCAAAATCTGTATGGCCTTGCTTGTGTCCTTGATGGCTTGTGCCCTGGTGGGAGAACAAATCAGGATGTTGACCAGAATCTGAAGACTTTGTCTCCAGGCAAGGGCTACTAGTGTCACCAGTACCTTGGAGAACACTTGAGGGACTGAGGCCAGGCCAAAGGGTAGTGCTCTGAATTGGAAAGGACAATGTGAGAAACCTGTAATAGCCCATGTAGACGGGGATGTGCAGGTAGGCCTCTGTAAGATTGACGGATGTCACGAACTCCCCCTAGAATGAGGGCTTTGGTAATTGAGCACAGAGTCTCCACATGAAAGTGTTTCTGTTTCATGAACCTGTTGACAGATTTGAGATCGAGAATAGCTCACCACTCTCCAGTTTTCTTGGGAACTGTGAAGAATATGGAGTAGACTCCTGAGCGACATTCGTAAGGAGGAACGGGCTCTATTGATCTTATCTGCAAGATATGTTTGATGGCAGTTAAAGTCCTTGCTTGTTTCTCTGCTCTGAGGGATCTGGAGGTTTGGAGAAAACAATCTGGGGGAAGACTAGTGAACTCTATGGCATAACTGAATTAAATAATTTGCTGTACCCAGAAGTCCAGTTGTGATTGCATCCACTGGATCTGAAATTGTTTTAATGTTCCCCCCACTGGCAATAGCCTCGCTTCACTGCTTTCCTTATTTGACGGGTCTATTGTTCTTGTCAGATCAATAGAATCTGAAATGAGGAATCTGTTGAATCGCACTCTTCTGTGAAAGGACCCTCTGCTATTTGACCACAGAGATCTCCTATGGTAAGGTCTGGGAAAAGATGGCGTATGGTAGGATCACAAGGAGTTCATTGAAAAAGATCCCTTGGTATCCTTCCTCAGATGTCTGGGCATAGCCTTCTTATCATTTCTGGTCTCCACCAGGATCTTATCTAGCTTGTCTCCAAACAGCACGTCGCCTTGGAAGGGTAGGCCATCACTATCGACTTGAAATGACCACTTTGAAGGTGCTATTTGCTTCAACTATTGCTTTTCTATTGTCGCTGGGAATTAGCTGGCTCAGTTTTCAAGTCCAGATGATTGAAGCTTTGGATATGAGCTGCTGTTGCCACTGCTCTTATTGCTTGTGCCGAAGCCTCGTGGGATTTTCTGGAGGTGTAGTCAGCTTTCCTATCTAGGGAATCTTTTATAGATCCCATGCCATCCTCCCATAGTAAACCTGTGGATTGTAACACTGCAATGAGGGCATCTACTAATGGAACTTGCAACATTTCCATAGCATGTGGGCACAGAGAGTAAAGTTTCTTAGTAGTGGCTGAGAACTGCCTGTTAACCAAGAGTTTGGCCCATTCTGCCCTCATTAGTCTTTCATAGTACTCAGGAAAAAGAACTGATCTATCCGATAATGCCAGCCTTGGGGAAAACTCTTTGGTCCCTTAGGTCTAGATCTTCTCTCTTTTGTTTCCTCTCCTGGATTGGGTTCCTCGGAGATATCCACAGCCAAGATAGATTTTGAATAGTTTAGTTTGCTGTTCTTCCATTGTAGACTCATCATCAGATGAGAACTAGCCTTCCTTCTTTTCATTGTCTATGGAAGGAGAAACATTTCCTGGGGAATGGCTAGGGTGGTTGCCTGAGAATGTGGCCTTCCTAGCTGCTTTAGTGGGCCATCATCTAGAGGTCTCCCTGTAGGAGGCGGCCTGTCCCTTCCCAAACCTGCACTGAGCAATGGGAACATGCGGAGGGGAACTTGGGAGGGGGGAGCAATGTGATTCCCCTGGATGAGGGGGGAGGAGAGAACATCTGAATGTGCTTCAACTCTTCTCTTAGAGCCCTTCTGATTGCCTCCATGTTCTCAATGGAGCGAGATGGTTGCCCTCCCACAACCTCGGAAGAGGGGGTGGTGGTAGTATATTTCCTTAAAGTCTGATCTGTCTCAGGTGGTTGGCTCAGGGAGATATTGTCTGGAGGGCTGGGCCTACCATTGTAGTGGCTCAGGGCCGAACAGGTAGCCATTTTATCAACTGAGGTTCTTTTCGCGCCTATTTTAAGCAACGCGGTTTATCTTTTTCATTTGGCACCAACATCTTGTCCAAACTCTCTCTTGCCGCAGGTGAAACTTCTGGAGACCTCATTGTCTCCTTGCGGCAGAGAGGACAGCAGCCCAGGGTCTGCATCCTTCTTGAAGAGGAAACCATCCTCCGCTGGGCTCCTCCCGAGCCGCTAACTCTGCCATGAGTGGGGGAGAGGAAAAGGACAGACTAAGAAGGAGAGAGAGGCAGGCATGAGAGAAAGCAGGTGCACATGGGTGGGGGGAGAGGGACTGAGGAGATAGATTGAAGTCTCTTCCTCTAACAGAGATGAAAGTAGAAATTTGTTAAGGTAGAGGAAGTCAACTGAGCTCAGAAGATTCCCGCCTGGGAGATAGGAAGTGATAAGATTGGTCCTGCCTCCCTGAATCATCCATTGGGAATCATCCAAGTTTCAAGATCCCCTCCTCCTCAGAGCAAGAAGACATGTCTGTCACAACCTACGGTTTTGACAACACAGTCTGATAGAGAAACCTTAACATACAAGTTTAAGTAGTAGTACAGACTTGGTATGCATTTTCAAAAGGCATGCATATTAGGAGAAGCATCTCATATGTTTCATGTATTTATTCTAATGTACTGCTCAAAACTGGCAAATGTACATCATTAACAAAAAAATCAGTTGGCTCTCAGAAAGATGCTAGCTAGAATTAAAGATGTCACCTTCCCAATATCTGTGCTATAATGCTAGCTTCTGTTAATGTCATGCTGCAGAACTCATACTATACTGTGTGGAAAAACACACACAATGTAGATACCACACATAACTATTAATGAAGGCTGACTTGCGATATAAATGCTTTTGTGTGTGCATTACTACACAAACTTATTTCTGCTCTGTTTTTGACACTCTGCCCCCAGGCAACTCACAATACAACATCAAAAATGAAAACAAGCCACAAAATCCTAATACTAATTATACAGCTAGTTTACAAAACCAATCAACTAAAATCTGTTCACAGAAAAAATCAAGTACATGAGCATAAGGAGATGGCCTATGGATTTGAAATAGGCTATTCATTTACAGGTTTCGCCCCAAGTAAAGCCTTTATGAACTTTAACAAGCCGAACATTCGCTGTAGGAAAATATCTGTGATTTGGAAAACTCCAGCATCTGCTATGCTCATCTCTCACCACATCCTGCATACACTCACATTTAAACAGTGTTGTAAAATACCAAATCTCCATACACTGACAGCCAGGAGAGGTTTCAACACATCATGTAAGAAAGAAATTAAAGTATACTTGTGGTGTGCAGCATTTGCTGCATGTTTATTTAAGCGTCCCAGAAGCAGCCATGGACACACAAGATATATTTATGCATATTTTCCCCTGTTCCGATTGACCTTTGCCAGCATCATCCAGCGCCCCTCCCCTTTTCCGAGGCCATGCAAGTTATTTTTTTTCCTCCTTTCACAAGTTCTCAATGAGGCCTCTTCTAAATGCTGAAAGCAAGCAAAGCAAAGCCCATGCTGTGTGTCTGTCTCCTGGAGAAGATTGCATCTTTTATTTATCGCCCCTTGGCTTTATTTTCACAGTGAATTCCTAGCTTAAATGTAATCAGCCAAGAAACCCTCCCTATGTGCACTCCTGTCATTCCTCATCCCTTGCAAGTGGAGTCAAGCAGAGGCCAAAAAAAAAAAAAAGCCCTCAGCAATGCCAGCCAAACCAGAAAGAGGCTCAGTTCTGGTTGTGCCACCGCTAAATAGAGAGATGCCTCAACCCCAGCTAGAGGGACAGACCCAGAAGCATGGAGGAATGTTAATTAGAACTTAGAAGACTGCCCAGAGCTAAATCATTTGCAGGCAGAAGGGAAAGGCACCATTACAGAGCGCATGAAGCCTGTCTCACAGTCCAACAATTGTGCTCCAACCCAAGCTGGCTTTGACTTGCGTTTGAAGATGGGAGAAAGACACCCCCCTTCCAACCCCCACAGAAGGCACACTGGCACGGCCAAATTAAAACCTCCACAGCAAGGAGTGCCCGCATCTTTAAACATCAAGTGATACCAGCCACAAGAAAAGGGCAATCTTGTAAAGAAGGAACAAGGAGGGAGCTACCAGCACTTTGCTGAGTGGGTTTCAACCCACTTGAAGTCACCTCATATGTGGTCAAAATGCTGGGGGTGGGGGAGACCACTGGTGCTATTTAAAGTTTCATGGGGGAGCAAGCTGGGTAAGTCTCCGAGCAGCAAGCAAAAGCTGAACTGTGCAGCTTTAAAACCACCAGCTCTCCTTCCCCTTTGTCAGATTCCTTGCTATTTTGCAGGCAGTGAAAAGCAATGAAAGAGCCTCTTTTGTTTGGTTCCCCCCCTTTCATGGAGCAACAGAAAACTGAAAAGGACACAAACAAACATGAAAATGAGAAAGTGCCAAGTCCTCCCTCCGAGGGGGGGGGGAGGAGGAGAGAAGCCCGAAGGCCGCTGGAGACGTGCAAACCTCTGGAAACACGACAGCAACAAAAGATCCAGCTTCACAGCGATCCTCCCACCGACCAGGAAGTTCCATAACAGAAATAACCACCCCTGTCCACATATTTCCAGAAACAGACACTTCTTCCCAGAGCCCAGAAAAGGGGGAAGCCAGACATACAGATCCCCCCTTCCAATGAGACAAGTAACCCCTCACTGGAGTGAAGGGCACGACCCTCCATAGAGCCCTTTAATTTGAGCCAAGAAGTTAGGCGAAAAAGCCTTATTGCAGAAAGAATTTAAACCAGCAGGAGAAGAGAGTGTGGGGTTGAGAAAGAAGCACAGCGCTTCCCCTGTTTGGGGGGGTGGAGGGTGGGGATAAAAAAACCTGCTACCTCCTAAAGCTATTCGGCAGCATCCTAGACGTCTCTGCCTTCCTGTACATCAGTCCCCCCTGGGCAGCCCCCCTCTCCTCAGACAAGCCAGCCTTTCAGCCCCGGTTCCATCCGCGACCTGACAGCTTTACGACCCGCTGACCTACCCCCAGTGCCACCACCAACAAAACCTGGGAGGGCAAGAGCGCCCGAGCGAGCGAGACAGACAAGGCGCCCAAGGAGCGCCCAAGGAGCCTGGGCCAGCCAATGGTGGGTTTCATCTCCTCCTCCGGCACCGCTGTCCTAGAAATGTCTTTGTTTGGAGACTCCAACCTCCCCTGGCAAAGCCTGGCGCTAAGGAGGCATTCCTGCCCCCCTCTTTCCCGGGGGGGGGGCTCCTTCTGCTGATTCACTTCCATTCACAGCTATCTGGTGCTGGGAAGGTGGGGGGGGAGAGGAGAAAGGGGCAAATCGAAAGAGTGTAAAGGAAGGATACTCTGATCTAATCCCTTATCTATACTTTGTATTAATTTTATATTAGGTACCGATTTAATAATGTTGGATAAGAACAGGTTAATTAAAATAATACTGGGATTAGTCCCGTTAGCAAAAGTTTATACAATTTATTTCTAGATGGAAGAGGGAGAGGGGGAAGTCATTTTATTGTTAAATTAGCGATATTATTTGTTTTTATTATTATTACTAATATTTTTAGCATTGGCTATTGTTTCTATGTTGAGATGTTAAATGAAGAAAATAAAAAAAATATTTTTTTTAAAAAAAGACTGTACAGGAAAACATATTTTGATCAATGTAGGGGGTGGGGGAGAAAAAGAGGAAGATGCGGGGAGCAGCTACTGGTGCAGGCTGATCATGCCCAGGGCACAAAAAGGGGCGAGGAGGGAAATAGGACGTTTTGTCTGGACGGGAGGCGGAGGGGATTATGTGCGGGAGCTTAATGGCAGGGGATTTAAATGGGGGGGGGGGAGAGAGAGGAGCGGCCGGCTGCGGGGAGCGCGCGCGGCGCAAAGGGGCTGCGCGGACGGTCCGGGTTCTTGGAATGCTAGCGGGGGGGGGGGGGGAAGGATACAATTATAGCAATAAAGTGTGACGGCGGGAGAGAATACAGGGGGTCGGAGACCGGCACGGGTGCACAGGTGGAGGGGGCGGGGAGGAACGCCCTTGTTCCCTCCCCACCCCCAAAAGTCAAGCCTGGGGAGGGGACAGCCCCCCCCCAAGCCCCCCGCGACTGGAAGTGAAAGCGAAAGGCTCCCACGGCTGCCTGCCCCCCCCCCCGGCCGGGCGACTCACCGACTTGCAGGACGTTGTCGACGCAGCCGCCGTCGAGCAGAGCGACCCCCCTGCGGAAAGGCAGGCGGCTCTCGTCGGCGGCGGCGTCCGCTGCCCCTCCGCCGCCGCTGCCGCCTCCTCCCCCTCCGGGCGCGGCGCTGTTGCCGGTGCCGCTGTTGCCGGCCGCGACGGCCGCGGGGGTGGCGGTGCCGGTGGGCCCGACGGCGCTCGCTCCTCCGCCGGGGGCGGCGGCGGCGGCGTTGCTGCCGGCGGCGTTGCCGGCGGCGTTGTCCTCGGCGGCGGCGCCGGCGTTGAAGGACGAGTACATGCAGATCTCCCGCTCGCTGCGGGGGAAGGACCAGTAGACGATGCGGCGCTGGACGGGCTCCGGGATGCGCTCGAACCGCTCCTCCACCCGCTGGAACGGCCACTTCTCCGCCACGCGCCGCGCCGCGATGTCCAGCAGCGACTCCGGGCTCTGCGTCTTGCCCGGCGGCAGCACCCCCAGCGCGGCGTAGGCGGCGGCGAGGGCGGGCGAGAAGGCGACCGCCGCCGAGGACGAGGCGGCGGCGGCGGCACAGGAGGAGGGTCCCGCGACGCACAGCGCCCCGCCGCCGCCCAGGCCTCCTTCGCCGCCGCCGCCGCCGATCGCCCGCAGGCCCGGCCTGCACCCGGCGCCGTAGCCGGGTCTGCAGCAGAGGCGCTTGGCGGGGGGAGGGAGCTGACCGCGCTCCGCCATGATCGCGCCGCTTCTAAGCAGGCAGCGGAAGTGGCCGTACTCTATAAACGGCACCAGGAAGCCGGCGACAGGCTGCCGGAGGCCGGGCCCCGCCTCCCGCTCCCAAATATGGGCCTAGGGGCGGGGCGCCAGCGGCCGCGCGCGCAGGGGGCGGGGAGCGGAGGGGGCGGGGACACGCAGACAAGAAAACCCCGGGGAGAAAGAGGCCGCGGACAGAAATAGAACGGGCCCCGAGGCCGTGTGCTCGGCGCGTCAGCGGTGACGGGGAGGGGGAAGTCGGCTCGGAGGCCCGCGCTGAGCGGATCACACTTCGGGGAAAGGAGGTAGGGCAAGCCACGCCCACTCGCTGCCTCCCTTGTCTCTCTGTCTGTCCTCTCGTTCCCTCACCCCCCCGCCCCTTTCTCCTCCGAAGGGTATCTTACGTACGGCACGCCCGAGCCCTCCCCCGGACGTGCCTCACGCGTGTGGCTCGTGGGGAGGGGCGGGGCCTGCCGGCTCCCCTTTGTGGCTCCATATAGGGAAATGGAACGCGGGGGCGGGGCGCGGCCTCCGTCCCGTCACTTCGCGGGGTGGAGGGACGAGCGGAAAAACGTCGTGCTCGCGAGGCAGGGGAAATACGGTACGAGCCAACCGACCAACCGCCGCTCCCTCGCCCGGGCCGCGAGAGGACGCGGCGACCGTTAGAGGCTCCTGCCGGGGAGACCGGAGACGGCCGGGGCTGCTCGGGAAGGCAGGACCGCGGGGGAAAAGAGCGGCCTCCGGGGCTGGTTTTTGGAGCGGCTCGGAGATGGACCACGGCGGCTGGCGAAGGTCGGTCAGGGGTTGTTGTTGTTTTTTTGTGGGGGTTTCAGGTTCCCCTGATTTTGAGCAAGGTACCGGGTGTGAAAGCTGGACGCTGAAGAAAGCTGATAGGAGGAAAGTCGACTCCTTTGGAACGGGGTGTTGGAGGAGAGTGTTACGGATGCCGTGGACGGCCAAACAACCAAATCTGCGGGTTACAGACCAAATCAAGCCTGAACTGACCCTAGAAGCTAAAAGGACTAAACTGAGGCTGTCGTATTTTGGTCACATCATGAGAAGACAAGAGTCACTGGAAAAGACAATAACGATAGGAAAAGCTGAGGGCAGCAGGAAAAAAGGAAGACCCAAGAAGAGATGGATTGACTCAATAATAAAGGAAGCCACAGCCCTCAATTGGCAAGACCTGAGCAAGGCTGTTAAAGATAGGACATTTTGGACGACTTTGATTCATAGGGTCGCCATGAGTCGGAAGCGACTTGACGGCACTTAACGCAGAAGGATCCTTCGAGCCGTTTCTGTGGCGGAGGAAGTGGGGTGGGTGGGGTGGGGTTCCGATTATTCTGCGATTCATTAAACTGTTTGATATTGCTTTAATGTCAAAATTAACATATTTGGTGAAACGGAAGCCGGTTGGTGAATTTAAGGGGGTTACCGCACTTGTATTCCCAGTGATGTATTAAGAGTTTGAACATGTTATTAAAAATACTGGGGGTTACCGCACTTTGTATTCCCACCGATGTATTAAGAGTTTGAAAATGTTATAAAAAATACTGTTCGCACTTTGTTTGGCCCCTTTAGCTGTGAAGACGTCTTCCAACCATTTATAAGCCGTGGTATCTAAAAACCCTTTTAAAGCGATGTTTTTTATAACAGTTTCAAACTCTTAATACATCGTTGGGAATACAAAGTGCGGTAACCCCCTAAGTTGAAGTGGCCACCATTCTACGATAAATACACAGGTTTATAAAGTACTTTTATTCTATACCATGCAGAAATGCTTAATGCTGTATTTTACATTTGAAGTTGGCAACGCCAGTTCAATAAATATAGAACACGTATATATTGCCTTGTATGTTATAAAATAATAGTTAGTATTTGATAATTTACTTGTTATACTAGATAAAAACAGACATATTAGTAACCAAAAATTATAGTACCTAACAAGTCATAATTTAGCAATCAACTGTTTGTTTATGCAACTTTAGGCAATGATTTTTTATATCCTGTGTGGACAGTAAAAGTATGGTACAGTATGGGTTAAGTTTACAATTTGCAGGAGCGAATAGCCATCAATATGCAGAAACATGGGCACAGACATGTTGTCGTTTTTGTTTCTTCCCCTATATTCTAGGGCTACTAGTAAAAATGGGTACTAGTCATGATTCATACCAATTCTCTCCAGGATCAGAAGAGCATGCCTATTATATTAAGTGGTGTGGAACACAGGCAGGATAATGCTGTTGCAGTCGTCTTGTTTGTGGGCTTCCTAGAGGCGCCTGGTTGGCCACTATGTGGACAGACTGCTGGACTTGATGGACCTTGGTCTGATCTTGGTCTTATGAGCTTAGGGAAGTACCTTGGTGGGGTATAATGCCATAGACTCCAGCCCACCTTCCAAAGCAGTTATTTCCTCCAGGAGAAATTTTCCCTGGAGTCTGAAAATCAGCTGTAATTCCAGGAGATCACTGGACTCCACCTGAAGGTTGACAACCCTAGTCAGAAGTGGGGGAGGGGACTTCTGGTAGTGGTTTGGGCAGGCCGCTTCTATCAGTCAGATCTACCTCACATGGCTGGTTTTGAAGGAGCAAGGGGAGATCCGCATGCCAAGGAGGAAAGAGTCACCAACAGGTTGTGAGCGGGAAATAAATCTTTCTCTTTCCCCACACAATTAAGTCCTGTACAATGTTCATCTGAATGTGCAAAGGACGAAGTTTGTAGGGCTGTGATCCTTTGCACAGTTGGCCGTGAATTGTAAGGTAAGGGTGCTCCAGCATGCGTTGGACCAGTCTCCCTTGACTGCCACGGGAGTTGTTTTCGAGTGAACCCTTCATTAAAGATTCTGCCTGCGATGGCTGCTCCAGGAATGGCCATGGGAAGTCAGGAGTCTAAATGGCTCTTGTGAAGGCTGTGTTAAACTAGAGCCCTCTTCGTCCCATGCTTGAAATGTTATCTTCCCTTGGCAGACAGAGACATAGAGCCGGAAATGTAAACAGTGGGGGCAAGAGGTGACAAATGCCTGGGACATTTCTTGCAAAGCTTCAGTTGTTTGCAGGATCAACACAATCGCCAGTGGCCACGGCACTGATGGCCGATAACTCAAATTAGCATAGCAAAACCAAGAAGATTAACACCTGTGGCTGGCCAGAAAGTAACGGGCCTGAACTTGAATGGCTTTAAATGGGCGATCGGAGATATGGGATCGCTTGCAAAATGGCAGGAATTGCCTTTCATTTCTGACTTCAGGGGCCCCATTAAGCTACTGTCCTCATGTTATTTCCAAACCTCATTATTCTACTTATTTCTATTGCTTTTGATAGGTTTACTACCCGGTTGAATCATTCTTGTTGCTTTTATTCAGCGGTCACTCCCAGTGTGCCTTACTGTAACTACTGAGATATATTTGTCACTTGTCCTGTTGTCCAAGGAATGTCATTTCAGTAAGGGGAAACTAATAGTAACCCCTTTTTTCTTGTTTATTCTCTTTTTTGTAATATTATTTTAGCAATCGATGACTAAATATGGGGCTGGGTTAAGGGTTCCTGGATATCTGGATATCTTGGGTTCCTGGATATCTTGCTCCAAGAGAGAGAAGTAGCAATTTGGCTGCAATGGGAATAGGTTTGGAAAGGGATAACAGTAAAAAGTTGGTTAGTTTTTCTCCACTTTTTTAGCTCTGCCCTTTGTCATTCAACTCTGCTATCCCCACATTTTTGGCAGTGCTCTTTCCTTCATTAAACTTAGTGAATAGGAAGGGGATCACAGATCATGCAGTCACATATATACATATGGAAGAGCTGCAAAGATATGAGTTAAATAAATGGGAGAACAAACTGAAGCCCGGAAGCTCCAAAAACTTCAACACAACCTTGGTTAAAAAAAATGTCTGAATTTATTAAACATGTTCAAGTCTGTGCAGTTATAATCTGTGATCATCTAGCAAGTCCACTGAATTACATCCTGGTTTTCTGCATAAAAGTTCCCCAGGAACAGAGAAGGCAAAGAGCAAATGCTGAGGTTTGGGCCAGGCACAGGAGTGCACGCTTGGTGGCACAAGGCCTCTCTTCTGCTGAGAGCATGCCAGGAGAAACCAATATGCCATTACAGAATCTGGCACCTGCTACTCCTCATGAGTAGCTGGCTCGGCTTGTGGAGAGAAGCTTGATATGGGACCAGTCTCGCTTGTAGAGAAATGCCCTATATAAGGCTGCAGTGAGGCTAGATCTAGCATGGGATTGATGCGTCTGTAGTCTTGCTGGTGGCCTGATCTGCCTGAAACTAATTTGTGGAACCTCATTACCCCAGACCCTTAGACTGCCTGCTGGCCTTGCATTTGGATTGCATTACCTGACCCTGGACTTTGATGTTGGCCTGTAACCTGAGAACCCCTGCTGTGAGACCCTGTGGTTGCTGAGACTCGTCTCCCTCCTGACGGCCAGGACCCCTACCTCCCCTCAGCAACCTGTGAGGCAGCGGCACTAGCCCCACCATCGTTGCCTCCCCTCGCCAGCTTCTGAGGCAGCAGTACAGTGTGCAGGGGGGAGGAGCCGATGGGATCGCTGCCTTTCCTCCCCAGCCTCTGGGGCCGAAAGAGTGCAGCGCTGTGCAGGAAAGGGTGCCAGAGGCGGCATAAGCCCTGCCATCACTACCTCGCTTCATCAGCCTCTGAGGCAGTGACACTGCATGCAGGAGGGGAAAAGCTGGAGGTGGCGGCACAGTGGGGGGGGGAACACCGCCTGCCATGCCTCCAGAAGAAGAGCTGCCCCTGTTGTGGCGCCTGCCCCTTACTCCTGTCACAGTGCCCGCTGTATCTCCCCTGCCACAGCTACACGATGGGGAGAGTAGTGCCGGTGCCAGGAGGTTGGATCCAAGTAAGTGACAGAGGGAGAGAGTGAGAGAAAGAGAGTGATGGAGTGGGGGAGGGAGAAAAAGAGAATAAAGAAGTGACAGTAGGTGAGGGTGAAGAGAGAAAAACACAAACAGAGGAAGAAGACGAAGGGTTGGTTTTTATATGCTGACTTTCTCTACCACTTAAAGCAGAATCAAGCCAGCTTACAATCACCTTCCCCTCCCCACAACAGACACCCTGTGAGGTAGGTGAGGCTGAGAGAGTTCTAAGAGCTATGACTAGCCTGAGGTCACCCAGCTGGCTTCATGTGGAGGAGTGGGGAAAGCAACCCAGTTCACCAGATTAGTGTCCACCGCTCACGTGGGGGAGTAGGGAATCAAACCTGGTTCTTCAGATCAGAGTCCACCGCTCCAAACCACCGCTCTTAACCGTTACACCACACTGGCCCTAGGAGTGACAGTAGACATGGAGGGATGGAGACAGAGAGACAGAAAGTAAGAAATGGGGTGAATTAGAGGAAACAAAGGCAGGGGGAATGGGATGGCTGCTCCTACAAGTTCCTTGGGGATCCCTGCTTCTAAAGGTGCTATTGGGTTGCAAGCTGATACGTTTTAATTGTTGTTGTTTTCAACTTGTTAACATGTATACAAGTTCAGGAACTAGAAAGTAACAATGTTCATTAGTGTATGCTGAGGATTGCAAGGTTGAGTTCTTCCTGCTGCTATTAAAAATAAACAACACAAAGCATGCGGGCCGTTCTGCAGTCTGAAGTAGCGTAGGCTTTGAAAAGTTACACCACTAAATTCTGCTGACTTGTATAAACTAATGCTAAGTCTTTAGAGACGAGATCCCCTCTACTCTAATTTCCAAAAAGAAAGAAACCAGGATGTACGCTTGCCTGGAAGCTATGTCTTGTGATCTTGAAGTCTTCTAATTCTGTTTTTGGGTACAGTCTCAGGTCACTTTGTGTTGAAGGAAAGACACTGCACACACTTGAAGAAACTTTGCATATGCCTCTTGTTCCCAGACTGTGGTTTAAACTGAGCCATGTCTGTACACATTCCTTCTGCAATAAATGGAGTCTAATGGGGTCTCCACCGTGGCAACACTTCCTACCTTCCTGTGTTCTGTTTCTAGCTTTCTTGCTGTTATAATTCTATACTTCCACAGCCATAGGAAGTTTGAGAGCCAGCATGGTGCAGTGGTTTGGAGCAGTGGATTCTGATCTGGAGAACCGGGTTTGATTCCCTACTCCTCCACATGAGCGGCGGATGCTAATCTGGTGAACTGGATTTGTTTCCCCACTCCTACACATGAAGTCAGCTGGGTGACTTTGGGCCAGTCACACTCTCTCAGCCCTACCCACTTCACAGGGTGTCTGTTGTGGGAAGGGAAGGTGACTGTAAGCCTCCCTTAAGTGTTTGAGTCTCCCTTAAGTGGTAGAGAAAGTTAGCATATAAAAACCAGCTATTCTTCTTTCTGAGCTGCAAGAAGCAGTCCTGATTTCTGTTCTAGATGGCTTTCCCCATTCAGCCCCTGAAACTGACTGCAGGGCTGACACAGCCATATTATAGGTGTTTGACTAAGGAATTTCTTGTGCTAGGGCAGGAATGCCAGCTCAGTGCACTGGGTGTCTTTGGTACGTTGCCTGTTTCTCTTTCCTGCTGCCTGTACTGTTTGACTCCTCTTCAAACGTGTGTGTGAGTATTCCAGGAAATGTTTGAGGTTATGAGATTTATTCTGAGACCACAGTGAGTTGTCAATAGGAAAAGGGGATAATTCTAGGGAGGTTGTATTGAATGATAAGATGTTGGTCCTCTCAGTTTTGGGGGAAATGTGAGGGTTAACTCTTCTGAACACTGATAGGGCCAAACTATGTCAAATATTTTATGTATGATCTTTTGTCTCTTCAAGTGTCTACAAATAGAGGCAACAGGAAAACCCATTTTGGATTGGGAGCATAGTGCTAGTTAAGGGGGAGTCCAGCTAAACTTCTTCCCTGCATTTCCTCTTTTGAAATGAACTGGAAATCCTGTGTGATCTTGTAGGGAAAACTATGTATGTGTGCTTGAGATATGAGAGCATGCATGTGGGCTCATGTGAATCAATGGGGACTTCTCTTGAGCTCTAGATGCTAGGTGTGTTCACTGAAACTGGGCTTGTGGAAGAGCTTCCAGGCATTTCTCTGGGGTAAACTATATGTTCCTCAAGGGTTTGCTTTTGAGCACACAGGCTATATAGCTTAGAATTCTTGAGGTAAAAAACCATGACAAACTGGACATGGCTAGAGTTTGCTAGGATTTAAGGCATTCAATAATAAATGTGCTCTGCTAGAAAATCTCATGAGCTGATCTGCTAGAGAAATGAACCATGCACAAGGGGCAGGTCTCCTGAGTTCATCAGCCTGGTGCCTTCCCTTTAACAGGTATGCTTGGGCTATTCTGCTTGCCTATGCCTTGGTTATACTTATTTCTTTATTTATAACTTATTTATATTCTGCCTTTCTCGCTAGGGCACAAGGCTGATTGCACAGAATAAGTCAATACAATCAACAGGATGGGACAGCCAATGTACCATGCAATAGGATGTGACTTGACGTCTGGAACCAACGCGAGATCTGAAAACAGATGTGAAGCAAACAGGACACATTAAATGATACAAAAATTGCAGAATAGGAAACTACTTACAGCAACAGATAATACGAAGCATACACAGTGAAACAGTTTACAGTACCTAACAGTTTAACCCATGCCTCTTTCCTGAGCCATTTTGTTACAGTTTACCCTGCTGCCCTTCAGAGATTACCACAATGGATGCTTTCCTGGTCCTGCCTTGGTTCCCGGGGTCATCTTACACTTTCACCCTCTGCCCTCCTCAGTTTATGGGGAATTCTAGATGCATATGTATGTCTTGAGAGTAACATTTGCTCAGGATCATGTGCCAACACAGGTTTGAAAGACCATGGGTAAATTGATTGAACTCTTCATTAGGCAGCCTGGAAAGACATTTATCTTTCATCTCCAGGCAGAATCAGGTTGCCCAGAAGCATTCGCAAGTGTCGGTGAGCTGGCTCTGTCAATAGTTAGGAATTGGCAACTTTTAACACTCAGCCTGATGGAGAGCCCTGCGAAAGTGATACGCTTGAATACCTTTCACCAACAGAAGCCAGAGCAGATAAAATATCACTTAGACTGTTTTGCTGGTAACAACTGATCATGCACACACGCACACAGAATGTGGTTTAGATAACTAAACAAACTATTGTCTACAAGAGTTCATGTCACTATATATCAGGACCTGCAATGTTTACCTTTTTCTCTGCCAAAGGTAAGCACAGTTACTCTGGGTTTCATGCTATTGCGTTTCCCCTTTTGCATTTCACTTCTGTATTTCACTTCTATTAGGATATGTGTGGTAAAATGTTGCTTGTTTCTGCTTTTTCAAATTCTCCTTTCCTGTCAGTCTGGCTCAAAGCACAGAATCTCTGCAAGAAGGTGATGAAAGAATGTGCAGCAGGAAAAAAAATATTTGATAAATGGTAAATACAGATAAAAGCCTGTATTGGGCCTTACAAGAGCCTCCTTCTACCATTTCAGTTTTGAGGATGCAAGCACATTTAAATCATTCCCAGCTAATGTTTTCGGCAGTGTCCACAGATCCTTTAAGGTATTTCCAATGTTGTGTACCACATCCTGCATGGTGTAGTGGTTAAAAGCAGTGGTTTGGAGCGGTAGACTCTGATCTGGAGAACCGTGTTTGATTCCCCACTCCTCCACATGAGCAACGGACGCTAATCTGGTGAACTGGATTTGTTTCCACACTCCTACACACGAAACCAGCTGGGTGACCTTGGGCTAGTCACAGCTCTGATAGAGCTCTCTCAACCCCACCTATCTCAGAAGGTGTCTGTTGTGGAGTGCGGAAGGGGTGATTGTAAGCTGGTTTGAGAAAGTGGTAGAGAAAGTCGGCATATAAAAACCAACTCTTCATCATCCCTCTCATTATGCAACGGACATACAGTAAAATATAGGCGGACAGGTTACCACTACTGCTAGAACTCCTTGGTGCAAGGAAAATAATTTCTTCTTGCTTTGCCCCAATCTACAGGTTGTTAATAGTGAATAGCCAAATAGCCTTTTAGTATGAGCCGCTATTTGTTAACAAGCCCCTTTCTGTGACTCCATCGGACTTGCCTTTTCCTTTTTTAACTTTTGTGAGCAGCCACGGCATAAACATGAAATGAGGGTTTCTCAGCTTACAGGTGGAATTCCAAAATAAAAAATATTTGTACGCCAATTTAACATTGTCTGTATTAATGGTGGGTCATCTTCATCTGCGCTGCCGTCACTGAACAGTGTTCTCTTCCATCACTACCAATACGTTGGGTGTAATATTAACAAATCATAAATAATGAAATATTGGAGCAGCTATTTCATGAACGAGGATATTATCAAGCCTGTTTCTTATCTCTTTACTAAGTGCTTGCTGAGGGAGTGGGAATACATACTGTCAGTGAGTCATAAGTTTCCCTTACTTGCACTTTGGATGCAGAGTGTATGTAGCCCTGCTCACTTTAAGAAGGAAGTCCTATCTAATTTGCATGATCAAACTATGGCAAAGAGAGGTAAGCTTGACCCACACATGTTATACCCCTGCTACTTAAATCAGTAAGAGTGGTGTCATTTTTTTCATGGATGTGATAGTCTTTAGGAAAGGGGGAAATTCTCATGGTCTGAGTCATAGAATAAAAACCTGAAACAAGTTTGCCATTAGTCTTAAGAGTGGACAATTATATGACTTTAAGTCAGCATTTTTACAATGGTTTTAAAATGTTTAACAAACAGGCCCCAGAATATAAGAATGTAATTTAAAAAAAAAAAACTTGGGGTCAGAGGTATAGACTGAAAACACTTGAGTAAGGGTACTTTCAAATTCAATCCACTTTCAATGCACTTTAATGATGGTTTGCAAGTGGATTTTGCCTTTTCACCCCGTAAAATCCAGCTGCAAAGTGCACTGAAAGTGCAATATTCAGGATGTGTGAAAGCGCCCTAAGATTGCTTCTGTTGGCTTGGGGGGGAGGGGATTACAGTGGAATCCTGAGCAGAGTTACACCCTTCCAAGCTCATTGACTTTAATAGAGTTAGAATAGTGTAACGCTGTTTAGAATTGCATTTCCAGGCTTACACAGGGAAGCAAAAGTGAGAGTATTTTGTCTTTACAGCAGGGAGAAATCAACTTTAACTGATCTAGTGAGAGGGGACATATGAGGAGAAAGCATCAGAGGCTGCTGTTATAGTTATGGATGTGGGTCCCAAGGGCATGAGTGGAGAGCATGTGACCCAAAAGCCTTGTGTTGGGGCTGGCTCAGACCAGTGTCTGGATAGGATTTCTCCTCAGAATCGTATCTAAGCTGCCTTCAGTTCCATAAAGTAAGAGTGAATCTCAATCTGGCTGTTCCGTTTGAAAAATTCACAGACTCCAGGTTAGCTTACTCTTTAGAACTCATAAGAACTCGTTTAAATCGATTTAAACGTCAAGGAGATTTGAGACAGAATAATCAGAATTAAATTGTCCCTTGTTTTATTGTTATATTAGGGAACAGAAATTCAAATTATTTCTCCTCTAGGAGTTGTATGGGTGCCTCTGTCCAAAAGCAAAAAAGAATGTAGATTGTGATCAATCTTTATAACCCATCTCGGAGTCTGGCCGCTTACAATTTTTTAAAAAAAATCTATTGCACATGTTCAGCATACCAGCGAGCTTTCAATACTCAGGAATGACTGACTGACACACAGTATTTCATCTCACACAGGAGCCTCCAAGGGCTTTGTTCTAAGGAGTGGCTGCCTTTGTATTTTATTTTGCACCTAATCTTCCCCTTTTGTTTACCTTCTCCTATATGCCCTCATTGGAAAGGTTAGTGATTTATTCTTGTTGTCTCTTAGAAGTAACAGAAGGTTATTTCTAGACTTCCTGTTCCTAGATGTGCTGTACGTGTGGCTGGTTATAGATATTCAGGCTCTGTTTTGGCATCAAAAATAGCCTTTCATGCTGAGGCTTGGGGCAGGGGGATGGGGAGATATACAGTTCAGCTTCTGACTGCACAGGCCTATTGTGACAGTTATTTGATATAAATGCAGATTGCATCCAGACTGTAAACATGTTTATTTAGGACTATCTCGGTGAGTTCAGTTGGGCTTATTTCTAAACTAGCTTTCAGGGTTTCACCACTATCCTGTGCATGTTTAAAAAGGTAAAGGTCCCCTGTGCAAGCACCGGGTCATTCCTGACCCATGGGGTGACGTCCCATCCCGACATTTACTAGGCAGACTTTGTTTACGGGGTGGTTTGCCAGTGCCTTCCCCAGTCATCTTCCCTTTACCCCCAGCAAGCTGGGTACTCATTTCACCGACCTTGGAAGGATAGAAGGCTGAGTCAACCTTGAGCCAGCTACCTGAAACCAAACTTCCGTCGGGATCGAACTCAGGTCGTGAGCAGAGCTTGGGACTGCAGTACTGCAGCTTACCACTCTGCGCCACGGGGCTCCTTGTGCATGTTTACTCTGAAGTAAATTCTGCTGTGTTCAATGGAGCTTATTCTAACCAGAAGCCTAAGACTGCAGTCCTGTACACATTATGCATTGCATGGGTCAATTCTGGCAAAAAGTAATTAATTTATACTTCACATTCCTTTCCTTTGGGGACCCAAAGCAACTTACGTTGTTCTCCTCTCCTCCATTTTATCCTCCCAAAAGCGCTGTGAAGTAGGCTAGGCTGAGATTGTGTGACTAGATCAGGGTCACCCAGCCAACTTCCATAGCAGAGTAGGGTTTCAAACCTGGGTCTGCCATATCCTAGTCCAACACTCTAACCACTGCACCACACTGGCTCTCAAGAGGATTGTTGTTTAGCAAGATGGAAGACAATAATTGCTTCTTTGATACTCAAGGTAGAATACAAAATATTGTTTTCTTTCTTTCATCCTGAAACTGCTAAAATAACTCATTTCCACTTTTCTTCCCAACGGGGAACCAAAGCAACTTACATCGTTCTCTATTTTTATCTCATTACAACCCTAGGAGTATGGCTGCCAGGCGTGGTTTGGCAACTGGTGGGAGATAAAGAGAGGCAGGAATGAAGTGGGGAGCGATCAGAATCCCCGTGCAATGGTGCAACCTGGAAGTGATGGTGTCGCTCTGGGGGTAAAACTCTAGCATTCACCCAATAACTCTACAGTGCTAAAAGATCATCCTGGCACAATGCCATCACTTCCTGGTTGTGCCAGAAGTTGTGTCATTGTGTGGGGACAATGATTCTTCCCCCCTCATTTGGCTGGGCAGTTTCTGTCCGTCGGCCAGGAGGTCTCCTGCGATAAGCGGGCAAATGGGAACCCTACCTATGAGGTAGGTTAGGCTGAGAGTAGGTGACTGGGCCAAGGTCACTCAGCAAGTTTCTATGGCAGAGCAAGGATTTGAACCTGGGTCTTACTCAGACATTCTAACCACTGCACCATGCTCGCTGTCACTGAATTATCCCTCACTTGTAATTTTTAAGGGAGGACAGCCTAGAATGGGAAAATAATAGCTGGCGAAAGGATTAAGCATTCCCTGCAACTTCCTCATTCTCAGGAGCCCCTTCCTAAAATGACTTTTCTTTTTTAAACCATGCTAGGTTTCTAACATTGACGCTTGTCCCTAACGCATAGTTAGTGCCGTAATTGTTAGATCTATAAACTATATATTACCGTGCTGTGAAAAAGTTTTAACAGAATTAAGAAAGGCTCATGTTTGTAGATTGTGTAGGAAAGGCCGTTTTAATCTAATTTATTTATTTAAAACATTTGGATGCTACCTCTGTTAGGTTTGCCAACAGCCTGGAGGGGGGGAAAAGCCTCCCCTTTTAATAGAGGCTTATTGTTTGGAAATGGGCACTTGAAGCTTTTCATGGCACGGAGGTCAATAATATCATCAAGCCTCTATTAAGAGAACAGGACAATTTTTTTCCCTCCAGGTTGTTGGCACTGCTACACTCCAGAAACCTGCTTGACATGGCTAACAGTAACAGATAAAGCAATGAAAAATACAAACGATGACAGTAACTCATTAAATTGACTTCCCCCAAACCGACCCAACTAGTGACAAAAACCACCTTAATGTGTAGTCAACAGCCAAAGTCGCTTAAATCTCAACAGCTTTTTAAAATGGTCATATAACAGTTATAAAAACAAGACACTTGTAGGATAGAGAGTAAGGTGATAAAAATTACAAGCCGGGGGTGGGGGTGAGGGCTAAAATATCAACTAAAAGTCTAGGTATGCTAAAACGTTTTAGCCTGGTTCCAAACAGAAAGGTTGTATCTAGGCAGGCCTCAAAGGAGAGGGAATTCTGGAGACAGGGTACCACCTCTGAGAAAGCCCTCTTTCTGGTTGCCACCTGCCTCAATTCCTTGGGTGGGGTCACAGAGAGGAGCGCTTGAGATTAGGAGCTTAACTGGCAAGATGGAGCTCATGGGAGAAGGCTGTCCAGTCCCAAACTCTTTAGGGACTTTAAAGGTAACCACCAGCACTTTGAATGTGTAGGTCCTTTTGCAGAAGGATGATAAAATCCCTTTCTGGAAGAGGATGGTGATGCCCCAATATGAACAGTGGGATTTTTTTTTTTTACCCCCTCTGGAAAATAAATGAATTATTGTCTTGGGTGCATGTTAGAGGTAACAGCATTTTTTACATTATCATATTGTTCAGAGCAGCCAGCGTCTCATGTAGGCCAGCTGATGGGTTTTTATGCAGCATGTGATTCTTGAACTATTGTCAGAACAAGATACTTGTGTTTCACCTACTTTATTTCTGCGAACAAGTATTACTCAAGTTCTAGGTGAAGAGTGCAGCCTCATTTAGCATATGGTCCACCTTTAACAAACACACGCACCTGAGAATGAAAAGCTTGATGCCTCAATGTATTGTGAATGAACTGGATGTAATTAAAACCTTCTGTGTTTGAAGGGATCTATTAAAAAAAAAAAAACCCAGTATTAACCATCTGCTCCAGTTAGTTTTTAGCAAGCAGATTAATGTGTAATGTTGCACATCTCACAGAAGTGATGTTTGTTAAATTTCTTTTTAGTTCTGAATTAAGGACTGTGGATCAAAATTGTCCCTTTGAATCTTGATTTAAGGATTTGAACCCAAGTCTTCATGCTGCTGCTTACACTGAATCACAATGTGTGCAGGGAATGATCTTATCAGTGGTAAAATAAAACTGGCTGTTACCTGTCACTTGCAAAATATAACCCATCAATAAAACTGCAGAATTGTGGGCCCAGGAGGTCAAAGAGGTGAAGCAAAGAAGGTTTTACATACTAATTTGAACTAATCAGCCAACTCTTTCGCTGCAGATCTCTAGTATTAAAGAAAAATAATAGGGTAGGTCCCATTCTCATTTGTACTTTGTCTGCTCCGGTTGGATTCATTGTTGATGACTGGCTATTTTGATTGTGCCCTGTTCCTCTAGTACAGGGGTCGGCAAACTCATTAGTCAAAAGAGCCAAATATCAACAGTACAATGATTGAGATTTCTTTTGAGAGCCAAATTTCTTAAACTATATAGGTAGGTACACTGTTTATTAACTTAATAAACTTTAATTAAAGTTTTAAGTCTTAATTAAACTATAGGTACACTGAATAAAACTTGATATCATACTTAATAGTGATCTTATTTATTGATAAAAATTGTAAGTGCCTGCCATTTCCCCCTCCCCGTTTGGAGTCCTCGTCTGGAGGTCTGGTCTACCGCCATAAAAGCCTATTGGTAGACCTGGCCTCCGGCTGAGTCCCATTGGGAGGCCAGGTCTACCCATGGGCTTTCTTGGCAGTAGACCTGGCCTCCAGAGGCCCATAGAAGCCAATTTGTAGACCTGGCCTCTGAAGGGGGACTTTTTCCCCTCCTCGGAGTCCAGGTCTACCGCCAAGAAAGCCAGTGGGTAGACATGGCCTCCCAATGGGACTCAGTTGGAGGACAGGTCTACTAAAGGAAGCCCGCCCTGCCCAACAGCTGATAGGCGGGGGGGCAGGAACCGCCGAGCCGCCCGCCCAGCAATTGCGCGGCTAGAGGGGAGGGAAGGCTTTAGCCTCCCAACCATTGAGGGCAAGGGAAAGGGGGACCTGGCCATTCTCCATGGCGGGGGGGGGGGAGACAGTGCGCCGGCTCGCCTTCTCTCTCACGCTCGCTCTCTCTCTCTCAGGCGCGCCAGCTCCGCAGCCCGGCTGCCGGTGCGAGAGCAGGGGCTCCGAACCAAGTTCGGAGAGCCGCACTCAACGGGCCAAAGAGCAGCATGCGGCTTGGGAGCCGCAGTTTGCAGACCCCTGCTCTGGTATAGTGAAAATATATTTTGTTAAACCATGAGATTGTTGAACTCCAGAGCAGTCTTAGAAGAGTATACAATTTTGTCTTGTGGGTGTTCTTTTTTCCTTTACCTTTTCTTTTTTTGTCGTGCTTATTATATAAAGCAATTTGATTTATACATGATCTGCATTTCAATTTGCAAAAGCCATACTGTAGGTTTAAAGGGTAATTAAAAACGACTGTGTGCAGTCATTGAATTCCACGCAGCTAAACTTGAGCTGCTTGGCTGCCATTGGGTTTCGTTTTCATTATTTGCTGTGGTGGCGCAGGATGTCAGTTAATTTCAAAAAGCAATTTGAGTGTTTGTCACTTGTTTTAGCCTGCCCACTCTGCTACAAAATATTGCCTAACTTAAAAGCTTGAGAAGAATACTTGATTGATTCAGTACAGAGCTGCTGCAGCTTTATTGTCAGCAACCATGTTTTGTATTATGGGGTCTTTTACATTAGACTTCAAGAACAAACTAATCTTCCAAATGTAGCATGGAAGATTTTCAGGAGGTCTGACCCCAAATGGGGTCTGTGTGTGCAATTTGTCAACATTTTCTCCCAATGCAAATTTGACCCCCTATGGCGATCTTTCAGGGCTCCTTTTCTAGAATTGGGGGATGGGGAGCAGCAAAGAGAAGGTGGTCTATGCACACACTTTTTCTCTGTGGCATTAAGACAGCAAGTGTCTTGACTGGCTGAAGTTTTGGTGCTTTTAAAAATTGAGAACAGCTATTTTTCTCTAGCCCTCAGTGACACCTTAAAGGCTAACACATATATTGCTGCAAACAGCAGCAAACCCATACAAAAAAGAAAGGTTTTTTTGGGGGGAGGGGAGTCTTTTGGAAAATGCTTTACTGCCAAAAGAGCATTGCTTTGGTGAGCAAAGATTTGATTGAAAGGCAAACAGGTGCTGTTAACTTTCATAAAAGAAAAAGTGCAAAAGCCACGGAAAGCTTGAATGAAAATGCCAGGTGAAAATGATCGGTGGTTTGCCTAGTGACAATGCAAAGCCGCCTGCTGCCGTATGCAGAAGCCAAGAGGCAGAATGTCCGCTTGATTTGTACTGCGCTGGAATTTAAGCTGTCTGCACTCTCAGCAAAAGAACAGCAATGTTGTGGTTGTTGCTCACATAGTCCACACAAGGGCACCATCAGACACTGCTGCCTCCAGGAAATGCATACCTGAGCTCCCAGAATGCAGAACTGTATACATTTTGGCCAAGGATCCACACTGTTCCTGCTGACGTTTGGAAGTGGCCCAGCTATGGGCCTGGGATTTTACGTAGGGTGCCTCTGGCAGGAAGAGAAGGATTAATACCTCTTCCTGAGAGAGAGCAGTCAAGCAGTCACCATTAACCAGACAGCTGCTTCATTGTAAGTCAAAATGGAAAGGCTTACAAAGTGAGGAAACACACCAAGAAATAGGAAAAATCACAACGAATTGGTGGAATCCATGACACCCATCACTTGAGTTCATGCTAATTCCATCTATACCCAGACCTTTCCAGTAGGAAGAGGATGTTCCTCAAGGCAGTGTTCTTTGAGCAACTCTCATCTCCACAAATATTAATGGTATCACTACCATCTGCTGTCTCCAACTGTCTATATGTGGACCTGTTAAAAATCCTCTAACATGCAATATTAAATGCTTACATGCTTTTCCAACCTTAAGACTGTATGGGCTTTTCTGGAGGTATGGTTTGCACCTTGAACCAGAACTGATACAGGATCGAATGGATATCCCAGCAATTGCAGAAAATAAAATTTTAGAGCTGGTGATAGATAAGAAGTTGACATTCTTACTTCACAAAACCTGCTGAAGACAAAACCTGCTAAATATCTATGCTGCATATCCTGCATGCCTTGCTCCAGTCCTGGATGCCTTGAAGAAATTGGATTTGATCCATCACCCAGGGACTCAGAACTTTCTGTGAAATACATGCATCTTTTCTATGCATAGCCTGTCTATGGAAGCGTTGGATCCTCCATTAAGCTTCCATTGTGCGCAATATGCTGCTGAATTATAATTTCTCTTTCAACTATTACTGAGTCAGATTGCTGCAGTAACACAATTATGTCTACTTCGCAAATGTGACGAAAGTTGGTTGTAGACTAGTATAATGCTTAATTTTAAATGACCTTTTAGGTTAGTTTTAAATGGCTTTTTTTTAATCAAGAGGAATTCAACAACCTTGTTCTTCAGCTTACAGAAGACTTTATCCTGTAGATTTCTGCATAGATGCAGTTCTGTTGCCTTAGCATGGATATTTAGTTTTGCATACACAGACATCATGTTACACAGTTTATAATGTCATTTTTATAAGAATTATCATTAGCATTTTGCATCCTATTGAGCAAGTGTCTAGTTAACAAAAAGGCAAATTTCATCAGATCCTTAATTCTTAAAGCGTGCACTTAATACTGCTGATTTCAAACAAAGGCATTATCAGAGGAGGCAAAGAACAGGAAAAAATGGTCTCAGAAAGAAATTCCTGTTTCAGCAAAATTATCGAGGGGAAATCCATTTTTCTTGGAATCCAGATTGTAAAGGCTATACAGTAGTAACCCAGATGGTCTGGGGGTAGAGGCAAAAAGAGTCACTAAAGTAATGATCTGCCTGGTACCTACGCAGCAGGAAGAGCTGTTTGCCCTTATGTCCAAAAATATTAATAAACCATTATATCTTTCTTGGATTTGAATTTTTGTAAATTAAGCATTCCTCTTTCCTCTTTTCCCCCCCTCCCATGTTGCTAAATAAATTACTTCAATACTGTTGAACTTGGGTCGCAATAGAGAAAGACATTTTTACACAATTTCATTCTGTTTCTGCCTCTTTTCATTCAGTGCACATAATAGATAGCTGTATGGGAACAGATGTTAAGAATGCATGGGCAGTCATAAGCATGCCATTTCATTCAGTTAGATATGCTTGCTTCTGCGATGTATCATTCTTATAATTTATTTAGTATGTGAAACATCCCGTTTCTTCTGCTCTGTTTATCTTGAGCCCAAACCTTCACTGCCGTCTATATTTTGGACCTGCTCTCATCTCATACATTCTTAGCTTAGTGAAGAATATCATCATGTCAGGCCTGGATCTGGAAATCTAGGGCTGAAGTCTCAACTCTGCCATAAACCCTCTGTATCACCAGCTGGACTTCAGTTGTCCAAATGGGAATCACAGTGGCATACATTGTGGATGCTGTTTCTAAAATAGCTCTTGTATTTTAGTTTGTTCTAAAATCCGCTTGTTGGGTTTAGTATAAGGCAAACTTCAATTGATTCCTGTAGTTTTCTCTTGCCATGCCCAATATTTCTGTAGGAGTTATTCCTATTTTTTTAATCTTTGTTTTCCTTTCAATAAATACCTGCGTCATTATTTAAAGTTTTTCTGTACTAGGCTCCACCTATAACTGCTGTTTTCTGCTAAGAAGCCGGTTCATCCTCAGTAGGAAACTGTGCCTGTAAAGGGGCATGTATGCTTCCAATAAATAATATCAAATGCAAAACTAATTTGCTACTTATCTGCATCTGCAATGAAATAGCAGACAAATTTTAATGAAAAAGCATTAGTTGTGTGATCAGCCTAGTCCTGGAGTTATTAAAATGCTCATAATTGCAATGTTTAAACTCCCTTGTCACGTTAATTTATGGGATGTCTAGTAGAATAGATTCTTAGACAGAAAAAAAGGGAAGGGGTATCTTGCTAATTAAATGACATTGGTGCCAGGCAAAATGTACAGGCAACTGTTCAACAAATTGAAAATGGGATATAGAGGCATTCTGGAGTTTAGCCTAGGTGCTGTGGAACACAGACAGGATAATGCTGCTGCTGAAGTCTTGTTTGAGGGATTCCTATAGACACCTGATTGGCTGCTGTGTGAACAGACTGCTGAGCATGATTGGCCTTGGTCTGACCCAGCATGGCTTTTCTTATGTTCCTATGTTCTTGTGATATCTGACCTGTGGGCCTGGAACCTTACGGGTAGAGATGGTCTTGCTCAGAGGGAGACAACTTCTTGTTATGAGTGATTCACATCTGTCCATCAAGGAGGCAGGACCAAAAACTTTCTGTCTCCTGGGCGGGAGGCACCCACTGATTTAGTTCATTTCCTGCCTTACCAGCGAGTACAGGTTCTAAGTAGGAGTTCCAAAACCCGAACCATTACAAGCTACCAACTGCAACCTTTTCTTCCTTCCTTATAATCTTTTGCCTATTGACCTTCCTTTCCTCCATGACTTTCTTTGCTCGTTTCTCTCCCTTGTCCTGCTTCTCCCTCTCCCCTCCCCTGATCTTCGAGGAATGGCATGGCTGCAGAGGCGGCTCTACTGTGAAACTAATGAAGCTTAAGCTTCAGGGGCCCTAATCCCAGAGGGGCCCCCCTAAAGCAACTTTTTTAAAATGAGTGACTTTCTCAACAAAATCGATGGAGTTTTTTAGTGATAGAATCATAAGCCAATGGGTTGAAGTACTTAATATTGACTTTAGAATATGCTCTAATACCCATTTCATATGTCCTCAAAATGTCCCTGTAATTGGTCAAATTTCAAAATTTTATTGGTGGTTTGCAGTGCTCGAACCCCCAGCTATAAGGGCTCTCTGAGCTCACTAGAATCTATTCATAGCCTGTATTTTGGCAGCTGGATCCTCAAATCCTTCATTGGTGCACGGCTTAATAGTTCTATAGTTTTATTTCATCACTGTACGGCCCATTTTCAAGGACTCCACCCCACCACCCTATTCTCCACTATTTGGGCCTCAAGGCCCTTGCAAGGGCAGCAAGGCCCTTTGGACCATGGTGGACGTTGCCCTATTCTGTTGCTGGTTCCGTACCCGCTGAATCTGGAAAAGGGGGAAAACCCTAAGGCAAACCCAAAAGGAACCAAAGAGTTCTTTCTGAGGCTACAAAGAGTAGAAAGGGTGATATCCTTCCCTGAATTATTTCAACAAGCAGAATCCTAATAGCCAAAGGATACTGCTCCTTACTTCATCAAGCAATGGATCTTTTACAGGTTACATTTGTGGCTGCCCCAGTAGTAGCTTGGTCACTAAGGACAGTGAGGGATCCCTACACAACCCACTGGATCACAAGTCAGACCATGTCCTCAAAAATTCATATGAAGCTTCAGCTATGGCCATTGAGGCCTCAGCCACTTCCTCAGTTTGCACAAACCTCCGTTGTCTGGGCAAGGAAATTGTTTCAAGTAATTCCAGGATGGCCCAGGCTAGCCTGATCTCGTCAGATCTCAGAAGTTAAGCAGGGTCGGCCCTGGTTAGTATTTGGATGGGAGACCACCAAGGAATACCAGGGTTGCTGTGCAGAGGAAGGCACTGGCAAACCACCTCTGTTATTCTCTTGCCATGAAAACCCCAAAAGGGGTCGCCATAAGTTGGCTACGACTTGGCGGCACTTTACACACACACAATTCCGGAGGACAGTAAGAGGGCCAGAGAGGAAAATAATAGGCTGCTTAAAGCTGTCGCCTTCGTGGCAAATGTGACCCTAGATACCCCAGTGGCAGCACACAGAAATCGGCACATGGCAGGCTGACTTTCATTCAAATCTGATCCGAGCACCCTTTCTGTTTCAAGACAACAAGCTTTTCAGAAGCAATCTTAATGTCCAATAGTAGAAATGAGGGATAAAAAGGAAGCCATGCCCAGATCATATAAAAGGGATGACAGATGCTCCAACATGTTACTATTCTTTCATACCGAACACACTTCCACTCTTTTGAGATGATCAGTGCAGGAACCCAGGCATAACTGCAAACAGGCTAAGGGCCACGAGCCCCTACAATCCTGTCAGAAGAAGAGTTGGTTTTTATATGCCGACTTTGTCTACCACTTAAGGAAGAATCAAACCGGCTTACAGTCCCCTTCCCCTCCCCACAACAGACACCCTGTGAGGCTGAGGGAGTGTGACTCGCCCAAGGTCACCCAGCTGGCCTCCTGGGGAGGAGTGGGGAAACAAATCCAGTTCACCAGATTAGCCGCTCATGTGGAGGAGTGGGGAATCAAACCCGCTTCTCCAGATCAGAGTCCACTGCTCCAAACCACTGCTATTAGCCACTACACCATGCTGGAATAGGTCTCAGCAGAAAAGATCCTGCATGTCAAGTTCCCACAAGTGGGCAGGATGGTTAGTAGGGTTGCCAGTTCCGGGTTGGGAAATACTTGGAGACTTTGGGGGCAGAGCCTGAGGAGGGCAGGGTTTGGAGAGGGGAGAGACTTCAATGCCATAGAGTCCAATTTCCCAAGCTGCCATTTTCTCCAGGACAACTGATCTCTTTCGGCAGGAGATCTCTAGCCACCACCTGGAGGTCGACAACCCTCATGGTTAGCTCAATTCCACCAGCAGTGAAACCTGCCCCACATGAATGAGTGGGTTCATGACATGATCTGGTTGGGTCACTCCACAGAGTTCAAATACCATTCTCCAGAACGATTCCTGTAATTCCCAAAGTCCAAAAGTGAAAAAAGCCCCTGCAAACCATGAAAGCTATATATCACCTTTTACATCACCTGCACATGAGGCTGCCTTATACTGAAATCAGACCATCAGGTCATCGAAGTTGGTATTGTCTGCTCAGACTGTGGGAGCGGCTGTCCAGGGTCTCAGGCGGAGAGAGGTCTTTCACATCACCTGCTGCTGGGGATTGAATTTGGGACCTTCTGTGTGTCAAGCAGAGGCTCTTCCGCTGAGCCACAGCCCCTCACCTCAAGAACAGCCTGGGCTTTGAGGTCAATAGATGGTGACTTTTCTTGAGTGTATTCAAGATGAGACTGGCTGGGACTCATCAAAAGGTGTTTTTGTTTCTCTCTCTCTCTCTTTTTTTTTTTTTTTTTGGCTGCTGCCTAAAACTGTAACTTCCTTCCACAGATGATGAGATTAACACCATTCCCAGAGGCCTTCAAGAACAAGTAGAAGATAATCCTTGAAGGCCTTGGAATTAAAATAATTGAAGAAGCAGTGACGGTTCTTTCTTTTTTACTGCCTGGTTGTTTTGTGAGATGGACCATTGTGTCAGTAACTTTTAAATTTTATTGTTTGAATTCCCCCCCCCCCCAACTTTAACCCGTTAGCCACTTTGGGGCCTGCAAAAGCAGGAGAGCATGCAAATATTCTAAACAAATAAAATTGGTAAGTAGTACATCTTTGAGAGAGGAAGTGATCCCTCCAATGAGCCTGTTGACCTTGGATGTGCTACACAATCCCCAGTCAATTTCAAATCAACCCTGTTTATGCAAATCTCTGGAACAGGTGGTGGTTTCTCAATAGAGATTCTGGGCTCAGGCTAGTTTTCTAGATCCTTTTGTCAGTCTGGGGTTGCGATGATCTTGGGACTAAACCAGCCTTAAGTGGCCTGGAGTATTACTGACTTCAAGAGTTAGTCACAGCAAGTGCCTCCCTTTTGCTTCTGCTGGACCCTTCAGGAGCTTCCAGTACGATCAGCCATCGTATCCTTTGAGAGAATCTGGCAGAGATAGGACTGGGTTGCATGATGTTATGTTTATATTCCTTGAAGGGCAGATTGGAGAAGCTGTTGAAACAACAGCTCAGCCCCAACCAAATTTTGGCTCTGAAGCCCCCAGACCCATGGCCGCATCCCTCGGTGAAGCTTGTACATTAATGGCCTGTACATGGCCAACTGCAGAGGTCAGCATCACCCTGTGGCCCAGCCAGCTCACTCCTTCTCACCAGCACCAGCTGTTGAGCTGCTTTTGCCACCTAGGTCCATCTCCCAGGTCCTAAAATTCCTGCCCTGGCCCCTGCAACCTTCCTGCAGGGTTAAGCCAGGGGTAGTCTGTCTGCTTCAGTCAGGCATGCAAAGTTCCTTCTGGCTGCCCTTGGGAGCCAGGAGTGCTGACTTCTCAGGCTTCAGGAGGCATGGTGCCTTCCTTTCTGCAAAGGTCCCAAGACTGCCTGCCCACATGGGATAGGAGAGCCAGCGTGGTGTAGTGGTTAAGAGCGGTGGTTTGGAGTGGGGGACTCTAATCTGGAGAACCAGGTTTGATTCCCCACTCCTCCACATGAGCGGCGGAGGCTAATCTGGTGAACTGGATTTGTTTCCCCACTCCTACACATGAAGCCAGTTGGGTGACCCTGGGCTAGTCACTGCTCTCTTAGAGCTCTCTCAGCCCCACCTATCTGGCAGGGTGTCTGTTGTGGGGAAGGGAAGGTGACTGTAAGCTAGTTTGATTCTTCCTTAAGTGGCAGAGAAAGTTGGCATATTAAAATCAACTATTTTTCTTCAGTCACCCATCCCCTTGCTGCTTTCAGTGGGGGCCCTTTAGCCACCTGCCACTATTAGTTCCTATTTCCCCTGCTCCTACTCTTGAGCAAGCCCTTCTTCTCAAGGAGGCTTTTACCTGAGTGGAGTCCTTTTTTCCTACTCCTGAGCAAGCCTTTCTCTCAAGGAGGCCTTTACACCAGAGGAATGCTTTGCCCCACAGGGAGCTAGTACTGGTGGTCCTTCTGATTCCTCTTCCCATACTGTTGCTGCCCTACCTGGCTCTTCCCCCCCACACCTCTGCCACTGACCTTTTGGCATCCTTAGGGCTGCACCCCCATTCTACCTCTTCTGCCTCATTGGTAGGGAGCCCTGGGCTGTGGCAGCTCTCTCACTATGATCCAGTGGAGGTTGGCTGGAGATATGTGCTGCAGTGTCACCAATGTGCAGGCAACACACAGCTCTACCCTTCTCTTCCATCTTATCCTGATAAGGCAGTTGAGAACCTGAATCGTTAGGGTTGCCAGGTCCCTCTTTGCCACCGGCGGGAGGTTTTGGGGGCAGAGGGTGGGGTTTGGGGAGGGGAGGGACTTCAATGCCATAGAGTCCAGTTGCCAAAGCAGCCATTTTCTCCAGGTGAACTGATCTCTATCAGCTGGAGATCAGTTGTAATAGCCTGCTACTACCTGGAGGTTGGCAACCCTATCCTTCCAATCCACCTGGCAGAGGGCAACCCTATGAATCGTGTTTATACTCATTGAGGGACTGGTTGAGGATATAGACTGAGTATTCAAATGAATGAGATGCTGGGAGCACTGTGAAAAGAGCTCCCTTTCTTGTCTCTTGAAAAACCTGGGACTCAGTTTGTATTGGCACTCTGGTGTGAGGGGAGGAGTCTTCAGAGAAGGGCTGGATTGCACTATTCTAATAAATATGTAGAAGCGATAAATGACCTAATTTGATTGCAGTGTTTAACTGCAGCAGCTGCATTGTCAGAATGGTACACCATCTCGCAGTTTTATGGGAAATGTCTTTCTCAGCATCGTGTATATCATATAACTTCACAGCATTATGCAACTTGCCTGTAGGACTTAGCTGCACCACACATAGTACTGTTATTTCCCAATTTATGGGGAATTTCATACCCTCTTAGCAAATTCTCAGCACTACTCTGTAGTAAACAGTGTATTTGTACTAATGACATTTAGAACTGGTCCAAACAAGCTAAAAACCAAAATGGGTGGTGTGCAGATTCTTCTGCCCATGACGGTAACTCTTATTCAGCCAACACTGCCTAAGGTGTCAGTGCGATAAAGATGAAGAAAGGCAAGTTTCCATTATCACAACGTAAAATTTCAACTGTATATCCTTTGAGTAACAAGGATACTATCTGTTCTGGAAAGTGCTGTAAAGGCAAGCTATGTGAGATGTGGTGCTTCTGAGGGTAGATAGATTGATTTGGTTCGAAGAATGTTACCTTGTGTGTTAGGGGGCAAGAATGGTCATTGGAAGATATTCCCAGTTCCTGGCATCAACAGTTAATAAATCTTGGGTAGCAAATGGTGGGTAAGACTGTTCTCTGCTGGGCAGTCTGGAGGGCTGCAAATTACAGTAGTCAAGCTGAGCTAGACAGTGAATCTAGCATGGAATACGGCAGCTTTATAAACTGTGAGAAAGTGTATTGATCATCACGTTATTTTCCTGCTGAGAGCAAGTCGGAAGGCTGGTGTAGCCTTGATGGGGCATTGTTTTGGGGAACATATAAGAAATATGTTTGCAGGTGGGCTGGATGGACCTGGGCTTCGTAGGACCAAAATTGAGTATAGGTTATGGGAAGGAATAGCATAGAAACAATGTTAAAACTGGAAACTCATAGGAAGTGGAAAGCTGAAACTCACTTTTGTTGTTCTTTACTCAGCACAGGGGATGCATAAATCCATTTTAATAGTACTACCCATCTTATTGTAGCTGACTAATGCCAGATTGGTGGTAGTTGAAATAACTCTCTTACATGATGTAATTTTAAAGGAGACTACTGACTTTGTCTGCCTCTCTGGCACCAAGTGGATTGTACTGGATGGCCAAGAAGACACAGTGAATGATCAGGGCACATAGGCACATATTCGATAGAAGTTGAATGGTATTTTGTGATAGGGTGAGAGGGAAGGCTGCTATCTTGGTTGTTTTGATATGTATTTGACCTTTTATATAAAAAAATAAAGGGAAAAAAGATTTTAAAAACCAATTCAAGACTTAATAGCTGCCTTTGATAACTATAACGCTATCACATTGTGTTGTGGGCGAAACACATGACATGTCAAAACACCAGGTTAGTTGTATCGAGGAAGTGTTGTGAGTACTCTAGAATAAGGCCCCTCTCTGTGCTTAGTATTTGCCTTGAAGGACTGTGGGATAACTTGGAACAAATCCTTGAGACAGCCTCCTTAATTTGGATGGCAGTGGGGTGTGTGTGTTTAAGAATAAAAAACTTTCTGAAGTATGTATAGGAAAGGCAAGAACTGCCCTGAGTCTCCTTTGAATACAAACCTGATTTTTACCCTTATTGTAACTTTCCCTTCTATGATTCCCTTTTACTGGTTCTAAAAAGCAGGCTATGAGAATTTATGGAGAAAACACTACAACCTTGAAAGTAAGCTCACAGAACTTACTAAATTGCAAAAATGTGTGCCAAGCCATTTTCCCATATACATCATTTGTTACCTTGAACAATCCAATACTTCTAATTGAGTTTTTTTTTTTTTTTATGCCCAAGTACATTAACATTTAAGGTAATGATTATCCCAGCTACGGGCAGGGTGCTCTTCTTAGGCTACTTTTTAACAGCAAGTTTATTTTTAAAAGAACATTTACCCGCCGCAGGTCATTCAGACAACTTCACTGACATTTGTTTGCATAGATGTCCTTCCTTTCTGGTGAAAATGCCAGCTGAAGAAGACATGCCAGTTATTGAGAGCCAGCGTGGTGTAGTGGTTAAGAGTATCATTCTAGTATCCAGAGGACCTAGGTTTGAATCCCCATTTGTGCCATGGAAGCTTGCTGGGTGACCTTGGGCCAGTCGCGCACTCTCAGCCAAACCTACCTCACAAGGTTGTTGTGAGGATAAAATGGAGGAGAGGAGAATAATTTAAACAGCTTTGGGTGCCCATTGGGGAGAAAGGTGGGGTATAAATGAATTAGAAGAATCTGGTTCTTATACCCAGATTTTTCTCTACCTTTAAGGAGTCTCAAAATGGCTTACAATCACCTTCCCTTCCTCTCCCCACAACAGACACCTTGCGAGGTAGGTGGGGCTGCGAGAGTTCAGAGAGAACTATGACTAGTCCAAGGTCATCCAGCAGGCTTCATGTGTAGGAGCGGGGAAACCAACCCGGTTCACTAGATTAGAGTCCACCACTCGTGGACGAATGGGGAATCAAATCTGGTTCTCCAGATTAGAGTCCACCACTCCTAACCACTACACCATGCTGGCTCTGCATAAATAAATATTGGTACATCTGCTCAAATATTTTGCACATACAGCTTTACTTGTATCTTTAAAAATATTCCAGATGTTTCTCTGTTTAGTGGTTACTAAACTGTGTAGTGGTCAAGAGCGGCAGACTTTAATCTGGAGAACTGAGATTGATTTGGGGAGGGGCTGTGGCTCAGTGGTAGAGCATCTGCTTGGCATGCAGAAGGTCCCAGGTTCAATCCCCGGCATCTCCAGTCAAAGGGACTAGACAAGTAGGTGATGTGAAAGACCTCTACCTGAGACCCTGGAGAGCCGCAGCCAGTCTGAGTAGACAATACTGACTTTAATGGACCAAGGGTCTGATTCAGTACAAGGCAGCTTCATGTGTGTTCATGTGACACTCCACTATTCTCCACATTCTGTCCCTGGTGAAATATATTTAGTTCTCATCAGGCCTGACTTTTGGGGAAGGTCCATAGCTCAGTGGTAAAGCATCTGCTTGGTACGCAGAAGGTCCCAGGTTCAATCCCCGGCATCTCCAGTTGAAGGGACTAGGCAGGTAGGTGATGTGAAAGACCTCTACCTGAGACCCTGGAGAGCCGCTGCTGGTCTCAGTAGACAATACTGACTTTGATGGACCAAGGGTCTGATTCAGTAGGAGACAGCTTAATGTGTTCATTCCCCACTCCTCCACATAAAACTGCTGGGTGACCTTGGGTCAGTCACAGTTCTCTCAGAACTCTCTCAGCCCCACCTACCTCACAAGGAGCCTGTTGTGGGTAGAGGAAGGGAAAGTGATTGTAAGCTGCTTTGAGACTTCTTAAAAGTAGAGGAAAAGTGGGATATAAAAACCAACTCTTCTTCTTCTTCTTGCTTCCTTTATGTAGATTTTAATTTTTTTTTTTACAAAAGCCTTTATCAGAGGTAACAAGACTCATTTAACTTGCTGTGCCAGTTTGTGTTTAACTTTGCTGCCATATCCCAACATTGAATCCAATTATGTCTACCAAGGGTGGAGAGCCTTCAGGCTGCGCTGCACAGAGACACAATCTCTGCTTTCATTTCTAATCAGTTACTTGTACTAATCTCCGAAGGGATTAATGTGTGGGACAAACGTGGGTTGGTAAAGCAGATCGCCTGTTAGCTCAGCAAGTCAAATGTGTGTATTCGTACCAAATCAAAATACATCCATTATTTTAAAGAATTTTGTTTGAGTCTTTGTAATCTTATTAGCAGGCATCCACAAATCTGCTTTTCAGTGGTAAGTGCTCCTAGCCTAAGGGTATCACCAGAAATCCCCACAACTAGCATGTGTTGAGTTTTCAGGGAGAGGCATTCTTTTCTCTTGTGCTGTGGAATGGAGAAGGTGAGAAACAGTATGAGAAAGTGTTGTTGTTTTTTTACATACACCATGCAAATGAGATATATCCCTGACTCTCCCTGAAGGCCCTCTGCCAGGTGGATTGGAAGGATAGGGTTGCCAATCTCCAGGTAGTAGCAGGAGATCTCCCACTATTACAACTGATCTCCAGCCAATAGAGATGAGTTCACCTGGAGAAAATGGCGACTTTGGCAATTGGACACTATGGCATTGAAGTCCCTCCCCTCCTCAAACCCTGCCCTCCTCAGGCTCCACCCCCAAAACCTCCTGCCAGTGGCAAAGAGTGGCAACCCTATGGAAGGAGGAGCTTGATAGTAAGCACAAATCAAGGCTGGCTAGTAAGCCAGCCAATATTGTGCGTTCTTGCTTTATATTAATTATTTTTTTAAAAAAATTATTAGGTTTTATAGGGTACAGAAATAAAAAAGGAATGGGGAAAAGAAAAAGTGGCGAAGAGGGTCCTGGCAACCCTAGCTACAGGTAGGGTTGCCAGGTCCCTCTTTGCTACCAGTGGGAGTTTTGGGGGCAGTGCCTGAGGAGGGCAGGGTTTGGGGAGGGGAGGGAATTCAATGCCATAGAGTCCAATGGCCAAAGCGGCCATTTTCTCCAGGTGAACTGATCTCTATCAGCTGGAGTTCAGTTGTAATAGCAGGAGATCTCCAGCTAGTACCTGGAGGTTTGCAACTCTAGCTATTTTCCACAGCTAATAATATAGTGATTACTAATCTATGTGGCAAAATAAATGAGAAGTCCAATGGCACTCTTTGGTATGGAGCAGCTTATCAAGAATGCTATCAAGAAGACCCGCTTCTGGAACTGAAGAGATCTACAGCTCTTTCTAACAAAGCAAGCCGATGTGGCTATCTCCATCTTAACCAGTGCCTGGATGCTGTGGCCGACTGAGGAGAGCAAGCTAACACTGAATTCAGACAAGACAGAGGTAAGGCTTGATGGGAGAGCTGAGGTGCTAGAGAGGTCTGAACTGAGATTGTTGCAGTATCCAATTATAGGGAAGGCGTCTGTTTCAAAACACAGGGCTAGAGGAAGGGTGCCAATGCCAGGAAAAAGATGTAGGTTGTGTAGAAGTATCTCTGAGCCAACAGCAGGTGAATTGACCAGTAGGTAACCATTGCTGCAGGCAAGAACTTGCTTGTTCAGGAGACATGAGAGTATGAAGGCAGCTTCTAGACAATTGAGAAGGGGAGGGAAGTGGACAAAAATCCCCAAGCCCTTGGAGACAGGGAGGAGAAAGCATGGAGAGGTCTATCCCATGCATCATTGGCTACTACCCCCGTGCATCATTGGCTAACCACCCCCCTCAATTAATTTGGCAAACCTCCTGCTTTGTACTGTATATATCATTGCAGTTTTGCTTCTTACTGTATATATCATTGCAGTTTTTGGCTGGAAGCTTCAGCTCCTTCCCTTTCATCAAGTTCTTTTTGACATTAAGTGCAATAGAAATTCACTTTGGATATTTCTGTGTCTGAAATCTTGCTTTTTGAATGTATTGTCTTTCTTGTAAACTTGTCACCATAAATATAGTATATAACATAAGGATATGCATTCAATAGTAGTACAGTTGCTGAAAAAGGAAAGTAAAGGATGCCACCCCTATTAAAATTTTAGGGTTGATTACATTGTAAAACACTTCAGTGTGGGTGACAGTATTACATCTAATGCTAATAGAAGCTGCTTCTGTATGCAACAGGTGTGTTTTTAAAGCACACAGATTTCCCCCTTCCTACGACTTAAATTTAGGAAGACATACATACCACCAAATCAATATAATAGAGCAGTTTTTATTTGACTGTAAATGCTTTCTTCTGAATAAAGCATTTTATGTTACAGTGCTAAATCAGTCAGCTTAACAACAAAGGACAGCAACATTGGTGAATTATGTATGGTATGTGGATTTCCTGCTTGTTGATAACTGGCAGAAATCATTTCACTTTCCACAGATTTCTTCTAATTGTGAAACACGTATCAAACATAACACCTAGTGCTTTTCTTTCCGATACATCATGCTTTCTACAAACGATTCATGTTTATTTAAAGCTTAGTAAGTTCCACCCTCCCATTCCAAGTTGGTTTACCATTTTGAATTAGTAAAACTGCCATGGCTCACTCTACAATCTGTTATTAATTAAGGCACTATTTTGTACTTTTGCTGCCCACGTTATAGGAAATGAATGATACCGTATTGCTGTCTAGGACGGCTTGTAATCACTTAGAAGAGCTTATTTGTAGAGCTGCCAACCAATTACAGATTTAAATATCTAAGGTAAAAAATTGTTAAATTGTTAAATTTAAACAGATAAATTCAGTAAACCAGCTATATGTCCAAGAGCAAGAGGTTATGTTTAAGGGTTTCTTCATTAAATATAGGAATATTGAATGTTGCCACTTAAAGTAACGTGATATAAAGAAAATATGCAAAGATGGGCACCATCTGTATTTCTTTCTTTTAAAAAAAAAAAACCCTGCACAACAAAGGCCACCCTGGACTAGGATATAGGTTTCTGCAGTCCAGGTTGAACCCCCAGATTTCCAGAAAAAATGGTTTTTGAAGGGGTTCATCCCCCACATAATAACATTGCATACGTGGAGGCATTGTAAACAAAAAAACAAAAACCTGACATTTGAATGTAGGGGTGCCAGGTCCCTCTTCACCACTGGTGGGAGGTTTTGGGGGTGGGGTTTGGAGAGGGGAGGGACTTCAATGCCATAGAGTCCAGTTGCCAAAGCGGCCAATTTTTTCAGTTGAACTGATCTCTATTGGCTGGAGGTCAGTTGTAATAGCGGGAGATCTCCAGCTAGTACCTGGAGGTTGGCAACCCTATCTTAATGGCATTTTGAGGTGCTGTGAAGCAGCCTCCAATGGCACATGGTTTTGGCAGTTTTTCCTTCCACCAGAAAGAAGGGAGTGAGGAGAATGGGAATCACATAATGGGGGGGGGGAACAGAAGAAAGGGAGAGCAAAGACCACAAGGGCTGTGAACGGGGAAGAGAGAGCAGGAACTGGCAACCAAGGGCCTGGGAGAAAGAAGCAGAGATTGCCGGAGCAAAAGGAAAGAAGCAGAGCTGAAGCCAGGAGAGTAGGAGACAGGGGGGAAATGGGGTCCAGCAATGAAAGGGAAGCCAAGCCTGTGAGAGGGAATGAATGAGACTACTCCTTCTTAAAGGTCCCTACTTGTCATTGCGCTGGCCCCTAGGTGGATGATGAAAGACACTAATCCATGCCAGCCAGGAACACGATGGGGATATCCACCTACCTACTCAGGTATACAGGAAAAAATAACCCAAAGGGGGAGAAAGGCAGAAACACCTTTTAAAACAGGACAATGAAGACTATGCGACAGAATAGGAAGAGGAAAAATCAGCCTATTCAAGCTCCAAGAACCCAGTCAATTTCGGACAGAGAAATACCAGGGATGGTATTCAACACAATTTCTGCAAGGGTACTATTGCTGGATGCAACCCCAGCTTGTGATTGATTTCAGCCGGACTTTTGCTTGCTTCACTTGGAGGTAATGTCATAGCACCTTCATTCACTCTGAGTGGAAACTTTCGGATACATGTTCATTTTCCATCACATCTGATGCAAGGAGGCAGGCAACAGTAACACTCGGATTTCTTCTGCCGCAGCAGGTCTTTTCGGAATCCTGTAGCCTCTAGCCTTCGCCTTTTGTTAGTTTACCAATTTACTGGGCAAGGTGAAGAAGAAAACTTTTAAGCTGTGATTAAAGATCTAGTTGATCAATCGCACACACTAATTGATCAAAGCTTATAGATTTAAAGATGCCCACAGTGGCTTTTTATTTTTTTTTTATTTTTTTTAGCAACAACAAACCTAATGGACAACAACAAACCTAAAACAAACCTAATGGAGCAGACTAAAAATCACTGGATCAGGATGAACAATCATTTAGGATTGTCTATATGGCAGAACGCTGCACACACACACACACACACACACACACACACACACACAAAACCACCTTCATCGTATAGCTATACTTTTTTAATTGATGTATACAACTATGGCTATTAATAATTAATTCTTGACCATTTCCAAGTTTTTTTCCACACTAAAATTTAAATATCCTACCAGAAGGAACCACTGGATTCTGTAAAATGTCACACCCAATGAAGTCTTTGATAATATTTAAATATTCTGCCAATGTACTCGACTTTCTCCAGTTTCATCATGCGTGTAAGAATATGCATTTTCAGACTGACATTAAAAGCATTTCCTAGAACTATTGATGTATTGTTTTTTTCTTAAGCAGACTGAGGTATTGTACCAACAACATCAAATGCTGGGAAATGTTTCTTTTAATGACACACATAAAAATAGCTAAGCCTTTCATGTAAAATTCCAATAGTCTTCAGTGAAGTCTACCCAAAGTTGAAGACCTTATTTCTATATTATAAATGTTTACATCTTAGAAAGCTGCCACCACCAATGCTACTATAACCAACGTCAGGGTATATGTGACTGCTTTCTATTCCTGCTCCACCTCTCCCCATGACACAGATTCCATTTCCCTTTTCATTATTCACTAGTGTCCTACCATTGGCTGTGATATAACTATCAATATCCCATATTTAGACCATATTTAAAGTTTTGAACATTGGTATACAATATACAATTCTCTGGCTTTGGATATGGTGGTTAAGAATTGTATAGCCAGAGGCCATTGGTTAATCCCAGTGGTTGTTTTACTGGACATCTGACCATCTGTGGATGAAGCCAGAATCCACAATTGGTACTGTGAGGGAAATGAAGGTACATAGAGTTAAAGAGGACTATTATTTGGTTCTTGTAGGTTATCCGGGCTATATGACCGTGGTCTTGGTATTTTCTTTCCTGACGTTTCGCCAGCAGCTGTGGCAGGCCTCTTCAGAGGAGTAACACTGAAGGACAGTGTCTCTCAGTGTCAAGTGTGTAGGAAGAGTAATATATAGTCAGAAGGGGGTTGGGTTTGAGCTGAGTCATTGTCCTGCAAAGTATCCAAAGTATCCAAGTAGTCTAACTGCAACAGACTAACATGGTTATCCTGCTTGTATTACATGGCTAGGAAACAACCTTAATGACCTCATATAAACCTAATATGTGAGAACACGTTCTTGCTAGGGCTGTTGATTCGGTAAAAACCGAACCGGAAAAATACCGAATAAATGCAAATTCAGTAAAATTCGGGTTCAGGTTTACCGAGTCCACAAAATCTGGGAGGTTGGCAAAGCCGAATTTGCCATTCCTCAAAAAGCCAGATAAATGTCTTTCTGTGGCTCCTGGGGGGCATTTTTTGCAGGTAGAGGTCCCAAATTTTCATGGTAGCTAGAAGGGAGTCTCCTTGCAAGACCCCCCAAGTTTGGTAAAGATTGGGTTGGGGGTCCAGAGTTATGGGGTCTGGAAGGGGTCATCCCATCCTCCTACATTGAAATGCATTGGCAAAGTGGCTGTGTTCAGATGCTTTAGTGTGATTTTTGCAATGTATCTCAATGGAGAATCCGGGCTTTAAACAGTGGGAAAGTTCGCCCCATGCCTCTATAGAGATACAATGTATTTGTTTGTGTGACTTACATTTGCGGATGACAGCTTGCAGCTGAGAGTATGTGTCAGAACTGAGCCATTCCCATATACTCTTTACTGGGGAACCATCATGCCTCTTACATGGATGAGTGGGAAACTCATCTTGAAAAAAAGAGAGCAATTGGTTCACTCCGTGATTTTGCTTCAGGGGAAGGAGAAGATGAAGATCTGTCCAGCACTGCTGATTCAACCTTAAGGGAGAACAGGTGCAGAGCTTTGCAGGGCTTGGCCAAGACATTAATATGCCACCCATGCTGCAGGCCGTGTTACTGGAGTGATTCATTTGGGTGGAGATGACAAGCAAGAGATTTTTTTTTTTTGAGAGGGGGGAAAGACAATGAATCTGTGCGTGAGAGTGAAAGCAAGAAGAAAGTACAGGGATTTTGGAATCTGGGCTATTATCTTCCACAGAGGAAGAACACAAAAGGGCCAAGTAGGGTTGCCAACCTCCAGGTACTATCTGGCGATCTCCTGCTATTACAACTGATCTCCAGCCAATAGAGATCAGTTCACCTGGGAAAAAAACAGCTCCTTTGGCAATTGGACTCTGTGGTGTTGAAGACCCTCCCCTCCCTAAACCCAGCCCTCCTCAGGATTCACCCCAAAAACCTCCCACCAGTGGTGAAGTGGGACCTGGCAACCCTAGAGCCAAGCCATGTTGCCTCCTCAAATAGCTGCCCCCTAGAATGCTTTGAAATGTCACACAGGATGGTGGTGTGCTGCTTTTAAATGCCCCCAATAATATTGTTACCTTAGAGCAGGGGAGTCAAACATAAGGCCTGTGGGCCAGATATAGCCCCTTGAGAGCTCTTATCTGGCCTGCGAGCCAGCTGAGACAGCCATCCCCACCTCTCAATCCAAGCTGGCGAGGCATGGCCCGGCCCAACCAAGTGACGTTTATGTCATATCCAGCCCTCGTAACAATTGAGGTGGACACCCCTGCTTTAGATGGCTAGCAGTTAGGAGGAATATTAGAAAAAGAGTATTAGACTTGCATATTCCATACTGAGAGAGAAATGGTACAAACAGGTGTAAAGAAAGGCAATGGCTGACATTTCATAAGAGAATAAGACTTACTTCCCATAGGATATTTTTTTTAATGAATGGGATTTGGTGGGAAATATTCCCCCCTGGGCACACATTTTAGAAAATCAAAACTCACCTTGCAGATTCCTATTCAAAGAGATTCATGTGCAACTACAGTATGACCCAAAGATGTTGCTATGTTTCTTTATCAGACATGGCTCTGGAATTAGAAACTTGCTATTGTTAATTTTGGTGGAAAACCTTGATGGAGCACATTTCCCAAGTTTTTTTTTTTTTTTTAAATTTAATGTTTTCCCCTGTGAATTGTGTTACATTTGAAACACCCTAGATGTAACACTCCATCAAAATGATTTCACCAGATGAGGGGGAAAACACCTTATTTTACTGACGGGAAGTAAATTCCCAGATTCATTGAAGTGGCACACACACACCCATGTGAAGCTGGTTGATTGATGGATTTTCGCCACTTTTCTGCCACCTTCAAGGGGATTTTTTAAATGATTGTTTCCCCCCTTCTACCACTCAAAAATATTCCCAAAATGGCTAGAATATTATATGTCAATGGAATGAGATGATAATTACCTTATTTGTTTTATAATTAGTAACATTCCGTTCACACTGTTATCAGAATACATTCATATTTGAATGAATATGTCATTTTATACATTTGACCTTGTTAGGGTTGCCAGGTCCCTCTTTGCTATCGGCTGGAGGTTTTTGGGGCAGAGCCTGAGGAGGGAGGGATTTGAGGAGGGGAAGGACTTTAATGCCATAGAGCCCAATTGCCAAAGCAGCCATTTTCTCCAGGTGAACTGATCTCTATTGGCTGGAGATCAGTTGTAATAGCAGGGGATCTCCAGCTAGTACCTGGAGGTTGGCAACGCTAGTCCTTGTGCTACTGTTTCTGATTATCTACTTTTCAAACTAGAATTGGGTTGAACAATTTATTCAAGTAAATCTTTCATTAATATTTCTGCGTTTCTGCAAATGCCACCAAAAAAGGAAGTGTGGAAAACGAAGAGGTTCTAGCGGATGCTATACTCTCTGTTGCAAAAAGCATCTGAGTTACACAAATGTGTGTGACAGTGTATGTGTTTTCCGGTTCCCTTTATCACATGCCAGTATGCTGTTGGCAAATTCCCAACACTTCACTTTCAGCCGGGAAAGCCTCTGCAAAGCTCTTGACAGTCTTACTACCTGCATCATTATGTGGATGGGCCTTTAAAAGGAGGGTTTGAAAACACGCTGGCTCACGCATGCCCTTAGAGAATAAGCACATTGCTTCTACTGTTTATTTTGGCACCTGAGATTATCTGCAAGAGAGCCACGTTGTGGCAAAATAGGCTGACTGGAACAATGCAGTTGCAAAGCTTGTTCTGTGATTCATGCTGAATCCGGAACTGTTTGTGGTTAAACCCAAAATATAAAGCGTCACCGCGTAAATTAACAAGCAGAAAGCTTGCCATGAAAAGCACAGGAAGGGCTCCCTTTTTTCCAGACTGAATCGTCCTTGCAGAATGTTCTAAAAATCATATTTATTCTGCTATGAAAGCCGCTGCGCTTCACTCAGCGGCTTTGCCTCTCTATGAGGAGAAACGCTTCTTGACAGACTGTTGTGTTACCTCATGGTAATGGGCCCATTCCTCATTCTCACTATTTTGCATTTGAGAGCCTCGACGCTGGAGATTCTTCAGTCAGATCAGTCAAGGCATCACCAGCTTCTGTCTTTAAAAAAAATAATAATAATAAGGCAGCGAGGTTTTTGCTTGAGTTACTTCACTTTGTTTAGTGTATGCTTCCATTTTGATGAGTAGAACATATTGTTAAACGTAGAGGAGGGGATGGGTTGTTGTGAGACAGGATTCACAACTGAGCTCTTGAGAGACATTCAACATCCGTCCTATATGTTTATATGCTCTTGAGTCTGTGCACCTTTTTGAGATAAACACTAATGGTATTATGAGGAAGGGCTTGGTTTGTTAGCTCCAGATGCCCTTGTGTTCCTCCTCCTTCATTTTCTTCATGCCAAGTTCACTGCTGCTGGGGTGAAAGACTGAAGAGAGGAGGTGGGATTGGGTGGTGAAGCAGCCAGTGATATGCTGAATTTCACAGTTTCTGGGCACATGGGTTCATCTTTGTGGCCTCTGTGCAGTCCCACATGGGTACTGCGCATGTGCAGGCCAGCCTGCACATGTGCAGTGCCCATGTGTGCCTGCACAGAGGCCCACTCGATGAACAACAGTTGCAGGTAGGTGCAACACTGTTTTCATTTCCGTGGCCTCTGTGTAGTCCCATGTGTGCAGACCCATGTGTGCCTGCACAGAGGCCCACTCGATGAACAACAGTTACGGAAAAGTGCAACACTGTTTTCTACGTGATATGTGAGGAGCAAATGCAAGGGAAAAGAGGCCATTGGGCCTACTGTTGGGTGAAAATGAAGAAATTCTGACAGAGGACCGAGAGAAAGCAGAAAGGCTCAATGCCTATTTTGCCTTAGTTTTCCCATTGAAAAAGAGAACAGGCTCATCAAGAGATAATAGTAGGCAAGGCACGACGTCCAGGCTGCTGGTTGACTTGAACAGAGAGGTAGTTTAGAAGCACCTGACTTCATTGGATGAGGACAAATCCCCGGGCTGGACGGTATGCACCCGAGAGTGCTCAAAGAACTTTCTAGAGAGCTTGCGGAGTCTTTGTCCATCATCTTCCAGACCTCTTGGAAGACAGGAGATGTGCCACAAGACTGGAGGAGGGTGAATGTTATCCCTATTTTCAAAAAAGGGAAGAGGGACTACCTAGGAAACTACAGGCCAGTCAGTTTGACCTCTATCCCAGGGAAGATACTGGAGCAGATAAATAAAGAGATCAATCTGCAAGCAGCTGAAGGACAACTTGGTGATCCGGGGAACTCAGCATGGATTTCTGCCCAACAGGTCCTGCCAGACCAACCTCATTTCTTTCTTTGATCAAGTGACAAGCTTACTGGATCGAGGGAATGCGGTTGATGATGGATTTCAGTAAGCCTTTTGACAGGGTGCCCCATGATGTTCTAATGGGTAAACTAGACGACTGTGGACTGGACTTTAGGATAATTAGGCGGATAGGGAACTGGTTGGAGAACCGTACTCAAAGAGTGGTTGTCAATGGCTTTTCATCTGAATGGAGAGAGGTGTCCAGTGGGGTGCCACAGGGTTCAGTTCTGGGTCCAGTACTTTTCAATATTTTTATAAATGATCTGGATAAGCGTGTGGAATGACTACTCATTAAATTTGCAGATGACACCAAATTGGGAGAAGCAGCAAACACACTGGTAGAGATAGAATTCAATGAGAGCTGAACACACTGGAAAAGTGGGCAGATGTGAACAAGATGCAATTCAACAAGGATAAGTGCCAAGTTCTACATCTGGGTAACAAAAATGAGGGACACACATACTGGATGGAGGATACACTTCTGGGTAGCAGTGTGTGTGAACAAGATCTTGGGGTATGGGTGGACCATAAGTTAAATATGAGCAGCCAGTGTGATGCAGCGACAAAAAAGGCTGATGTGATCTTGGGGTGCATCAACAGAGGCATAAAATACAAATCACAAGATGTCATAGTTCCGCTGTACACTGCATTGGTCAGGCCGCACCTGGAGTATTGTGTGCAGTTCTGGAGGCCTCAATTAAAAAAAGATGCAGACAGAATCGAGCGGGTGCAGAGGAGAGCGACGAGGACGATCAGGGGCCTGGAGACCAAGTCCTAGGAGGAAAGACTGAGGGAGTTGGGAATGTTTAGTCTGGAGAAGAGGAGGCTGAGGGGGGACAAGTTTTCTCTCTTTAAGTATTTGAAGGGCTGTCACTTAGAGGAGGGCAGGGAGTTGTTCCTATTGACAGCAGAAGATAGGATTTGCAATAATGGGTTTAAATTGAGAGTGGAAAGGTACCGGCTGGATATTAGGAACAAAATTTTTACAGTAAGAGTTGTTCGACAGTGGAATCAGCTACCTAGGGAGGTGGTGAGCTCCCCCTCACTGGCAGTCTTTAAGCAGAGGCTGGACAAACATTTGTCAGGGATACTAGACTGATCCTGCATTGAGCAGGGGGTTGGACTAGATGGCCTGTACGGCCCCTTCCAACGCTATGATTATATGATTCTAACCCTTTGGGAACAGGACTGGGAGCTTGGATTATTTCTATACCAACAGGTCTGTACTTTTTCTGCAGTATTCTTTCATAGCATATTCTTCATAGGAGGTTGTAGGGATTATTTATTCATTAAATATGTACCAGTTATTTGAATTAAACAGGAGCAGAGATTATAAAAGAAGCAAAGCTTTTTCACATAGTCATCTTAACAATAGTAGTTAGATCATCCTCCTTGGAAACTAGGTCACACTTGAGCCTGCCAAAAGCAAATGATATATTGTGTTTGTTTTTTAATTTTTATTCATTTTTAAAGGGTACAGAAAAAAAAGGGAAGGAAAAGCATATGGGGGAAAATAACATTCCACTTTGTGTCCGTACCCATAATGGCCCTCATACAAGTGATATATTGTTGAACCCTTGTCAGATCAAGAAAGCTGGCTACTGAATCCTTATGGGCTTCTTCCGGTCCCAAACCTGGAAAAAAAATAAGTCACAGCTGAACCAGAACAATATCAAAAACGTTAAGAAACTACTTACTGTCTCAAACGTCAAAATCTCAGAGATGATTTGGTTCTCTTTTCCATGCATGAGATAGGGGGCATACTAAGAAGTTCTCAGAATGTGATTCTTTTATATGCCATTATTTCAATTCACCAGTTTGACTTGACACAATAAGTATGTGAGCTAAATAAAATATGAGGTAATTAGATGAATTTCTAAGACAAATTAACAAGTCAGAAGGGCCAGACGGTATACACCCAAAAAAATCTTAAGGAGTTCAAATGTGTAATTGTTGATCTTCTATGCGAATTGTCACTAAAACCAGCTTATTTACCAGAGACTGGAAGATGGCTAATGTTGCAATGACTTTAAAAAGGTATTGGGGCACCAAGGAATTATACGCCCACTATCCTAAAGTATCTCCTGGGCAAATTGTTGAAAAAATTTACCAAAGCCAGAATTAAGAACATACAAAAATGTTGTGGGTGCTGTGGACTGCACCCACATTGCCCTGATAGCCCCCCAGGGGGAGCTGCAGGTATATCAGAAACGTCATCGCTTCTACAGCTTCTACATCGCTTCTACAGCTTCTACAGTTCAGGCATCCTGCAATCACCAGAGCATCCTCACAGACCTCATTCTAAGTGCCCAGGCAGCATCTGTGATGCACAGATTTTTGCAGCATCAACTCTAGAGTACAAAAATTCCTCGCCTGAAAGACCCAGGCTAGCCTGATCTCGTCGGATCTCAGAAGCTAAGCAAGGTCAGTCCTGGTTAGTACTTGGATGGGAGACCACCAAGGAATACTAGGGTCGCTATGCAGAGGAAGGTAATGGCAAACCACTTCTGTGAGTCTCTTGCCTTGAAAACCCCATGAGGGGTCACCATAAGTTGGCTGTGACTTGACGGAACTTCATACACACACATACACACACTCTACCAAAAAGGGTAACTAAAGGAAGATAGTAGAGATTTATGAAATCATCAACGGTGTGGGAAAAGTGGATGCTGAAACTCCTCATTCCCCAGTCACAAAACTACATTGTAAGCTCATCAAACCAAATTGACCAGTAGATCCAGAAGACTACAGATAAATGGAAAGTATAAGTAATGTATGGAATTAGCTGGCACTTAATAAGGAGAGGAGGATCAAATCTGAATCAAGACGACCTAATTTAGATATTAGAGAAATTCACTGAGGATAGATGTATGAATCACAAAACAGAACTCCCAGAGTAAGAGGCAGGCTGGATCTCTGGATCTTGGTATCAGCAGTACTTCTTTTGAAGTTAGCATTTGGATAATGAAGAAGCAAGCACTGAGATATTTTGGAACACTTTTTTAAATTTTGGAGATTCCTGGCTTTGAGGGCTACTCCCCCTGGTGGTTTATAAAAATAACCAGCCTCTAGAGAACAAAGCAAAATGATGGTTGAGCTTTTTTTGTTGTTATTGCTGCCAATTTCCAGTACAGAATCGCTTCAGTAGACAAAAATGCAAGAGAATCTGATGTGTACATTGTACAAAAAAAATTCTTGTGGAGTTGCACTATCATTTCTGAAGGCAGAAAACCCTTTAAGTTGCAGCCTGCATACTTGGAAGAGAGGCTCAGTGGAACTTTGTTGTGTGTAAGCGTGCTTGGATCACAGCTGGGTGTTTTAGCATGACTGGGAGTGACAAGTGCAGCATGCTTTATCGTACTAGCTGACAGATGCTCACCAGTTGCTTCACAATGTATAGGGAATGCTTTATGTTGGAATTAATCTCTTTTTTAAAAAAATCTTGGGCATGCGACCCACTGGTACCAGATAGAGCTTTTCTTACTGAGTTGAAAGATATTCCTCTTACTATCACTTTGTGTAGTGGTTAAGAGCGGTGGTTTGGAGAGGTGGAGTCTGATCTGGAGAAACAGGTTGGATTCCCCACTCCTCCACATGAGCGGCGGAGGCTAATCTGGTGAATTGGATTTGTTTCCCCACTCCTACACACGAAGCCATCTGGGTGACCGTGGGCAAGTCACACTCTCTCAGCCCCACCTACCTCACAGGGTGTCTGTTGTGGGGAGGGGAAGGGAAGGTGATTGTAAGCCGGTTTGAGTCTTCCTTAAGTGGTAGAGAAAGTCAGCATATAAAAACCAACTCTTCTTCTTTTTCTTCAATCTCTGGCTATATTTTTCATCTCTAGGTCTTTAACAATGGGATGTATATATCAAAATACTTCGATTGTCATTTTTTTAGAAAAGCTGTTTCATAGTGATGGGGAAATTGTTCTGATTAATCTAAGTGAGACGCTGCGCAAGGCGCTGTTGCCAGCAAATAGTTTGGCTACACTTTAATTTTCTTGTACTTCATTATTACTGTTGTTGTTAAATTTTTTCTGGCATCAGCTGTATCTCATTGGGTGAGGAGGGAAACTATTTGGAAGATCTTAGAACTTTGAAGTCAAACTATGGACTTTCTTGGGCATCACACTACCCGCAGGCTTGACATTATAAATATATGCAACTGACTACAACCTTCAGAGTTTTTCAAACATTTATGCACAGAGTAAGGAAGTTGTGGGTGGCTCTGCTGTTGACAGAGAGCAGGACAATGATAGAGAAGGGGATTCTCATAAGATCATTAGATTTGTGCCTCAAATAGAATCTTGGATGCCTTATTCTTTCACCAGCCAAACAACACTTCAAATGGGAACATGAGTGAAATGTGAAAATGGAAAATCTCGTTTATCTCCAGTAAAGAGGGTCTTCCAGAAGAGGAAGAGTGATTTTTGCCTATTCTCCCCATTCCCACTGCAACTTGCAGTTAACACCAGCACTGTTTCTAGGGTTGCCAGGTCCCTCTTTGCCACTGGTGGGAGGTTTGGGGGTGGTGCCTGAGGAGGGGAGGGTTTGGGGAGGGGAGGGACTTAAATGTCATAGAGTCCAATTGCCAAAGTGGCCATTTTCTCCAGGTGAACTGATCTCTATTGGCTGGAGGTTGGTTGTAATAGCAGATCTCCAGCCAGTACCTGGAGGTTGGCAACCCTGTTACTGGGGAGAATGGAGGGACGCATTTCTGTGAGACAAAGGGGAGAATGGTCTGTCCCTTTAGCTGACTTCTGCTCATACTTTGGAACCAATCCCCTGTGATTGTCAATGTCAAAACAAACATACCCCATGGTTAAGCTATTTTACTGAGGCATTTGGCACAGAGCCTGTACCTACTCTGTGCTTGGGGGGGTATGGCTTGGGGTGGAGCATCTCTTTTGCATGTGAAAGGTCCCAGCTTCAATCCCCAGCCCCTCCAGTTTAAAAAAGGATCAGGTAGTAAGTGATGTGAAAGACCTCGACCTGAAACCATGAAATGCCACTGCCAGTAAGTGCAGACAGTATTGACTCATGTTCAGAACAGGGCAACTTCTTCATGTGCCTCACAGAACCAGAGAGCGCTTCAAAAGTGGCCCCCAGCTGCCATCAGATTGGCATCCAAATAAAAATTCCAAATCAAGATCAACTGCTTTAGTAATCCAGTTTCTGCAATGATCAAAGGCTGTGGGTTGGGAAGTGGTCATCTCTTGATCAGAAACCCTATAGAAATCTGATTCTGAACACTCATATCTTTCAAAAATGATGATGCTGAAACACAGATGATGAGAGGGAGGACATCTTGGCCATCTTCTGGACATGGAGTGGGGGTCAATGGGGGTGTACGGGGGAGGTAGTTGTGAGTTTCCAGCATTGTGCAGGGGGTTGGACTAGATGACCCTGGTGGTCCCTTCCAACTCTATGATTCTATGAAACAGATTTTATAGCTCTGATGCAGCAAACATCAGTTAGACCTATTTATTTTTAATTTGTAACGTTTAAATATCTGGACTGCAAGCAGAAATCATAGGAAGTCCATTGCTTGAAAAGTGTGGTGTCGTGGTTAGAATGTAGGGATGCCAGGTCCCTCTTTGCCACCGGCAGGAGGTTTTTGGGGGCAGAGCCTGAGGAGGGCAAGGTTTGAGGAGGGGAGGGACTTCAATGCCATAGAGTCCAATTGCCAAAGTGGCCATTTTCTCCAGGTGAACTGATCTCTTATCGGCTGGAGATCAGCTGTAGTAGCAGGAGATTTCCAGCTAATACCTGGAGGTTGGCAACCCTATTAGAATGTCAGGTTAGCATCCATCAGACCTAGGTCCAAATGCCCACTCTGCTGAGGAAGCTTATTAGGTGACTTAGGAACAACCGCACACTTTTAGCCCAAGCCAAGTTGTTGTGAGATAAAATGGACGAGAACAACGTGGGTCACTTTGGGTCCTCATTGTGGAGAAAGGCAGGATATAAATGAGGTCAATAATAAATTATTAGTTGCTTTCTACTTAGTAATGTTATTGAAATATGGGGGGGAGGGCATGATCATTCTGAAAAGTAACGCAGGAAGGTAGAAAACTATCGAATTCAGTGAATATTGCTAAACTGGACTATGATTAAGCATTTGTTTGATCAATGCTTTTTTCCCTTTCACATTTCTTGGTCCTTGTCCAAGACTGCATCATACATTTCTTAGCAGTCAGTAAATCAACTGATTATTAATTTTTGGAAAGTGCTGTCCTGTAGTCAGTAAATCAATTGTTCATTAATTCTGTGCTCAAAAGGAATTCATACAACGCTACAGTAGTCTTCCTCTTGCCTTGGCTTTACTTATGTCAAGCCACGTTGCCTCTCCAACATCAAAACGATGTCCTCCATGGCCATAGCTCTAGTTTTTGCTCTGGTCATCTCCCATACTGGTGACTACAGTCTTCTCTCTGGCATACTTCAGCTATCTCACCTCTAGCCATAACTCTACTGCCTACCAAAATAATTCACCTCTCCCATTACTCAGGTCATGGGATGCCCCACAGGTTCCTTCACAGACTTCTGTCCCCCTTCTTTATCTAGTACAAATTTATTTCCTTTTAAAGCTTACCCCTTGTTTCTCATGTCCTTTTTCATGACCTCTGCTCATCCAAGTCTTATCGTTTTCAGCTGCCCAAAGGTCTCTTGTTGTCTGTCATGATTTTGTCGATTTTCCTTCTGCCATCTATGCATAGAAATTTCTCCTCAAATATGTACGCAAATGCCGCTTCGAAAGCCCACTATTTCCTGGACGGTTTGGCATATAGCTTTAATCTTCCCACAACAACAGTGGAGTCCATCAAGAGTGTTGGGGTGTGGCTCAACGCCGCTCTTGCCACGGACGAACGTATGTCCTTGGTGATGAAGGCAGTGTTTTACCATCTATGTCGAGCAAGCCAATTGGCTCCCTATTAGTCTCGTTCTGGCCTTGCCACTGTAATCCATATGACAGTCACCTAGGGTTGCCAACCTCCAGGTACTTGATCAGTTCACCTGGAGAAAATGGCCACTTTGGCGACTGGACTCTATGACATTGAAGCCCCCCTCCCCAAATCCTGCCCTCCTCAGGCTCTGCCCCAAAAACCTCCCGCCGGTGGCGAAGAGGGACCTGGCAACCCTACTGTAGACACAACACTGTCTTTACCTAGGATAGACTTCAGAGGGAGTGAAGGAATCCAAAAAGGTGAGAGAAGCTTCTGTCCAGCGAGGAATCTATCCTTGAGCGGATCGATATCATGATTTTACTCATACCTAATAATTCTGGCATACTTGCAAGGCAAAACATCTGTACAGGGCAACTGAGGTGTGTGTGTGTGTGTGTATGTGTGTGTGTGTGTGTGTGTGTGTGTGACATTAACACCATTCTCACACTCTGAAGATTATTTTGAAGGATTTCTTTCTAGATTACGGGAAGAGGAGATTCTTCTCCGAGTCTTTATTATCACTGATCCTATCCTAAGAGGAAGGCCTGGCATTTGGCAAGAAAATAAATCACACTCCTGTGCAGGTTTCCGCAGGAATCCACTCCGCATGCCCACTGGGTCCTGTTCTCGGGCCCTGATTTAGTCCAATCCTGGCATGCTTGATAATCGCCCCCTGCCTTTGGTATAAATCGCCCCGTGGTACTTTATATACCACACTAATTATCAGAGGTGAACAATCACATTCCAACACTCACTAACCCCTTGTGCCAAACAGGTCACCACCTCCAGTGCCCGACAACTTCGTCCCAGTATCAATATTAGGGTTGCCAGGTCCCTCTTCTCAACCGGCGGGAGATTTTTGGGGCGGAGCCTGAAGAGGGCGGGGTTTGGGGAGGGGAGGGACTTCAATGCCATAGAGTTCAATTGCCAAAGCGGCCATTTTTCTCCAGGTGATCTGATCTCTATCGGCTGGAGATCAGTTGAATTAGCAGGAGATCTCCTGCAACTACCTGGCAGTTGGCAACCCTAATCAACATTCTTCCTTCCATTAACCCCCCCCCCAATTAAATTACCAGACAAACCTTTCCTTGCACTAGCCACGGAGCAAAGTGGTTTCCCTCCAGTAGTCTGCCACTCAGTTATGTAGACAGGCTGTCACCATCTTCCACCCACTGCCCCGGCTGCCTTGCCCCAATTTTTTCAAGCCCTACAGCATTATTGTTTGATGTGCCTGGTGAGGGAATTAAAGTAGATGAAGATGGAGGATACCACTCCCTTAGGTAATATGTATTCCAATTCCCTCCAGCTATCTCGCTGACAACCCATTCTTCTACCTCCTGGTCTTACTCCCCTGCACTCAAGACTATGGAATAATTAAAATTCCTCTCAATTAGGTCTGGTAGAGTTCGACATGCAGCTGAGAGTCTGCCGTGGTGTGTACACACTCACCAGCTTGCTTGTCAAGATGGAGGTTTCTTATATGCTACGTAGCTGAAAGTTGACAAGCATGCAAAATCTATCCCCTCTCCCAAAAAACAAAATAGGCAGTGGGGGTGTCACCTTTATACCCAGATCAACTCTTGGGTTTTACACAGCCATATAATGTTACTGAAAGTGTACAGTAAGCTTATCTGATTATTGAAAGTGTATAGTAAGCTTATTCTTCAGATCCGCACAGCCCTAACAAAACAGAATAAAGTAGCAGGATTTTGACGGTCCCAAAATATTACAGGTCAATAGAAACCCATCCATTAACAGACCATAGTCGGCTGCAATGTGTTCTTTCCAGGGGATAATATGTAGTTATTTCTATCTGTTTTGACAGCTCTGACAAAAAGTAACTGTCTGAATCCAGAGCTAAACTTTTCAAACACCTGAATAGGCACACAGATTTGGGTCCTAGATCCATTTGACAATTTTGACAGCCTCAGCCTGTGCTTTTAGGAGTCACGCCAGCAGCTTCATCATGGGGACACTTTACTGATAGATATTCCACAGTATTGTTTTTGGGTTACAGAAAGCCACTATCTCAAAAATCATATGGCAAGCAAATGAAAGCCTGAGCACATATGGCGTTCAAAAGCAATGTCTCGCTTAGCAAAAAAGTACCACATGGTACTCTTTTGACATCCTTGTCTGCATTACTCAACTACCGTTTCTTTAAAAAAGAAATGATATTTTGGTTAAAAAGCAATCCAAAATATATAACTGATACTGGATTGGAGCTAGCCAGCTTTTCCTCCTTACTAAAGCGTCCCTCGTTCTGCATGGCTTTTATACTTGCAAGTCCAGTAACCCTCAGCATAGCCTTTAGAGGGCTTTAAGAGGGGAGTGGACATATTAATGGAGGAGAGGGGTATTCATGGCTATTAGTTAGAATGGATACTAGTCATGATGCATACCTATTCTCTCCAGGATCAGAGGAGCATGCCTATTATATTAGGTGCTGTGAAACACAGGCAGGATGGTGCTGCTGCAGTCGTCTTGTTTGTGGGCTTCCTAGAGGCACCTGGTTGGCCACTGTGTGAACAGACTGCTGGACTTGATGGGCCTTGGTCTGATCCAGCAGGGCCTTTCTTATGTTCTTATGTTCTTTCTAGGTGGTCAAACCCCTCCTGCCTTTTTCCACCAGCAGAAAATCTGGCTGGCACCAAACCGTTTATTGTAATGTCATAAAACCATGAAAAAAGACTTGTTTCCTCCAAATGTGCAATATGCAGGGTACATTCCTTTGCTTAGGAACCAGCTTGAAGAAAGGAAGAGGCAGAGACCTCGGTATGCCAGATCTCGTGGGGTTCCTATTCTCCACCACCTGATAAGCAAAAGAACGTGCTGAGTCCTTATCAGGTAGCAGACTCACACATAACGCATTCCAGTAATTCAGGCTTGAGGTTACAGTGGCATGGATCAGCATGGCAAAATCAAGACCTCAAGACAGGGGGCAAGTTGGTGCACTTGATATAGATAATAGCAAGTTCTCCTAGCCACTTTCAGAAGAAGAGAACATGAGATCTCACTGAGTGTGGTGACGATGGGGACGTGACTAGTTTCCTAAATGACAGAGGGTCTACACACGTGGCTTTCGTGTGTGTGTGTGTGTGTGTGTGTGTAAAATGCCGTCAAGTCGCAGCCAACTTATGGTGACCCCTTTTGGGGTTTTCATGGCAAGAGACTAACAGAGGTGGTTTGCCAGTGCCTTCCTCTGCACAGCAACCCTGGTATTCCTTGGTGGTCTCCCATCCAAATACTAACCAGGGCTGACCCTGCTTAGCTTCTGAGATCAGACGAGATCATACAGACTTGAAATTTGTACAAAGATATGTAGTAGTAAGAAGAAGAAGAGTTGGTTTTTATTTGCTGGTTTTTCTCTACCTTTTAACGAGAATCAAACCGGCTTACAATCTCCTTCCCTTCCTCTCTTCCAGAACAAACATCTTGTGAGGTAAGTGGGGCTGAGAGAGTTCGGAGAGAGCTGTGACTAGCCCAAGGTCATCCAGCAGGCTTCATGTGGAGGAGTGGGGAAACCAACCTGGTTCACCAGATTAGAGTCCACTGCTCCTAACCACTACACCAGGCTGGAGGTCATTACCCACAGGGCCATTCTAAGCACAGCCACATCTTTCTAAATCCATTGATGTCAGTAGGCTTTGAAGAGTGTAACTCTGCTTAAGAGGACACTGCTGAACTATAACTCCATTTGCTGGCTTTAATACATTTACAAACATCTCAGTGATAAGTTTTAGGATTCAAACACAGGTTAACCACCACTGTAATCTTTATGCAGCCGTCATGGCTCAATCACTGGAGTGCGAGGTTGATTCCCATGATCTGGTTCAATGACTCAAGAGAACTCATTCCTGCAAGCCGCTCCCACGTCAATGTGAAAACAAATGCGGGGAAGTAAATCACTGGGTCAGAAGAATATTTTTATACTGCCAATATGCAAATAAATTAGAAAGAAAGAAAGAAAGAAAGAAAGAAAGAAAGAAAGAAAGAAAGAAAGAAAGAAAGAAAGAAAGAAAGAAAGAAAGAAAGAAGGCAAATTTGGAGTGGGAGAAGTACAACAAATTTGAATATGACCATATTTGAAACAATGGTACATTCACACCATGGCTTTGTGGTTTACTATTGCTCGAGGAAAGCATCCTGAAATCTGCTACAGCTTGTTTTTAAATGGCATTTGCAAACAAGTCTGACAGGTGCAGTACAGACTCTACCAACGACACCCTTAAGGTACAACTCTTAAGTAACCTACCCAAGGAGTCAAGCTGTAATTTTCTGCACATAACTGGGTAGGTACATTTACATGAAGAATGAGAGCTAACGTTGAGAAATCGGTGTTCAAGGCAGTTCTCACAGTATGTGTTCCCAAGCTTCACAGGTGCATCGTTAGCAGCTGTCACTGACGAATCATGGACCGAAATCTACACAAGTAGGAGTAATTGAGGATTTGTTTACTAATAACGGCAAACATAACCGATCTCGCCACTTTGGTGGCAATTTTAATGCTATCCAATACCCGTCTGTATTTGGACAGTCCCTCTTTTTTACTCTCACCACTCGCCTCTTGCTGGCTGCCATATTGGATTCTCTCTCATAAATACTTCCACATTCACAGTATTGTTGTGATGAATGGGGGGGGGGCAGGAGATGCTGTGACAGTTATGGCGATGGAAGGGGACACCTGGCATCACTGTGACTGGGAGGAGGTGGGAAAGGTGTTCTCTATTGGATAGAGAGCATCCTTTCCAACTGACAGGGAAAAACACACTAGCCTTTGATGTGTTAAGACCTCTTGATTGGAGGGTCCAGGTCCTTTCGCCTTTGAGCCAAGGACCTGGCACACAGATTGGCTAAGGGCCCTGGAGTACATGCGGGGTAAGGGCTGAAAAGGAGAGCTGTTGCATTTGTCTGGAGGAGCATTTGTGAGTGTGTTTTGGCATTTGTCAGGGGAGCTGTCTCTATTGTGTGTTTTGCTATGAAGGATGACAGAGAAGAATGATGCTAAAGATGCACGGGAGGGGGGGACCACCATGCAACAAACAAAGACCAGATATGCCATGGGTTGTAAGTACCAAGTTAGTAACTTGCCTGTTGTGTATTTTGCTTAGTGCATCTGGATCTGTTCTGGTAGTACCCTGAGTCTATGCCTTGTAGAAATAAAGTTGTTTAACTAGAGAGAGGCTGCACATGTCTTCACCCAACTGCCTTGGCTACTTGGCATGCTACAGTAATACACCCCATGGCATCAGCCTCGAGTGACCCATGAGAGAAAGAGGGGCTGGATTTTACCAGAGGTGGAGGTGGCGGCAGTAAAAAGGGAGGGCAAGGTCGTGGCTAGTCTTTTTTTTTTTTTTAGTTTATTGTTACTGTCATAGATTAACACATATATAAAATACAATCTTAAGCCGACGCTTATATGAAATACAATCAACAATGCACATTAAAAAATTACATAAACCATCATAAAAGTAAAAATTGTGTACATCCATAGCGAAACATGTACCTAGTTAAATTAAAAAAAACCTGCAGCAAACCTGCTATAAATAAATTATGTAAACCATCACTTTGGCACATGGTTTTACTATGTATTAAAAGTTATTAGCCGTCCTTCTTTCTTACTATGTCATTTCTTTTCTTGATGGCCAGGTGACAGAATTTTGCCACAGAAGACGACTGAGTTCACAACAAATGTCTGCATGTATAAAAGAACCACATTTGGTTACTCAAAGTAGCAGATCAGGAATCTGTCCATAGCAATGTACATTTAGGTAGCTTTCTGGAGAGATGCTGAAACTACATGTGATACTGGGGATCCATAATAGGGTTGCCAGGTCTGTCTTCACCATCGGCAGGAGATTTTTGGGGTGGAGCTTGAGGAGGGTGGGGATTTGGGGAGGGAAGGGACTTCAATGCCATAGAGTCCAATTGCCAAAGCAGCCATTTTCTCTAGGGGAACTGATCTCTATCGGCTGGGGATCTGTTGTAACAGCAGGAGATCCCCAGCTAGTACCTGGCAACCCTAAATCAGAACCTCCCTCTCCCCCTCCCAGCGTAGTTTATCTTTGAAAAGCAATATGGATTGGAGCTAAGGCTCTAGAGAAGATGTGCAAGCGGAAAGCGTTAATCTTTCACTTTCTCCAATCAAAACAGTGCTCCCTGAGGAGTGCTTTTAGTCCCCGTAGGCAGGCAAAGACAGGGTGTTTGCATTTTTTTCCCCTACCAAGGCTAAAAGAGGCTTTAATCAGGGAAGCGATATGGGAGGAAAGTGTTATGCCTCAGTCCCCAGCACTACACAATTATCTAGACTTTGAACTCTTCTCTATGTGCAGGAGTCCTCTCATCCACGCTTCAGTTTCTGAATACAGCTACTAGAGTCTGGGATTGACAGCCAGCGCCACATCTCCCCCCCCCCACCCACACACACACATTATAACTGAATTTTCCACTACATCCTTTTTATTACAAAAGGAAAGCAGGAAAGGAAATAAAACTCTTCCATAAATCCTCCCTCCCAGCAGAAATTATTCAAATTCAAAATTGAAGACACACATAGAGAATTTCAGGTGTTGAGGATGATCAATCAGACCAGAGCTGCAATTTTGTCCAAAAAAGGCAGAAGTGGGAAATCCAGCCCCTAAGAGGAGTGCTCTGGATTTTCTCAATAAAACATATATTGCTCTTATATGTAAGTATGTAACCTCCTCCATCTTAAAAGCTCAGGGTCGCTGATACATAGTTTAAAGCTCAGTCAAAATTCCAACTTCCCTCTGACCACCAATGTATTTTTGGGATATGCAGAGGGAGTTACAGTAGTAGGGTAGCCTCCATGCATGTCCCACCCGGCCAGGGGCTTACCTATACCAAATTATGAAAGGTGTTGGAGTTTAGTCCTGAAAACAAGTGTTAAGATTCAGTGTTGCTCAGCTCTGATTTAAAACTGATTCCTCTTTCTTTTTTAGATATCTGGTAAAGGAATAAGAGAAAAGAAGATAGCCACTAAACTTCTCCTGGTCACATAGCCATCAGAAGCATGGGATAATTTCTGAGAGGAACTGCCTCCTCTAAATGACTGCTTCCAGGTCAGCCATCTTGAAGCTAAGCTAAAGTTTTTCAGGGTTGTGTTCTAGCATGCACCATTGTCCAGCCTGCCATTGTGGTGGTACAATGGGTGTGGATTAATATGTGCTCAGCCCAGAAATCGTTTGCATCTCAGCTCTGAGCAAAGACAATAGCCCATGGGTGCACTTTTCCATTCCCTGCCATTTTATTACAAAGGTGATACACAGAATACATTAAAAATACATATATTATGCCTTTCCAGAAGAATCTGCAATGACAGCTTAATATCAACTTGAAACCAAAACATTATGAAATAACAATTGAATCTAGGGTTGCCAACCTCGAGGTAGAGCCTGGAAATCCCTTAGGATTACAACTGACCTCTAAACCAGAGGTTCCCAAACTGTGCTCTGTGGAGTACTTTGTGCTCCGCGAAACATCTCCTAGTGGTGCGAGAAATGATTGGAAAGAAAAATACTACTGTTATTCAGTTTAGTATATAGGTGCTAGGTGAAAATTAGTGCTCTCCTGAAAAGTGCTCCATGACTCAAAAAATTTGGGAACCAATGAACTAGACAATAGAGATCAGTTCCACGGGAGAAAATGGCTGCTTTGGAGGGTGGACTCTGTGGCGTTATACCCTACTGAGGCCTGCCCTCAAATTTCCAGGAATTTCCCAACTTGGAGTTGGCCCCCCTAACTGAATCACTGAGCTATGATAGTCTGATTATGTGGAAGGCAATTATAATCTTCTTCATTTGAATGACATAATTAGATAATTTGCATTATTTTGGTGCAGATCTCAGAGTCCCCTTCTCCAAACACACTAGAGCTTTTCCTCTATCCATCTACACACCATCATTTATTCCGATAAACTTCAGTGTTTGGATATGTGATGACAGGGCTGTGGCCAAAGCAGAATTGAAAGGAACAAAACAGTACATTATCATTGTTTTGTATCTTTTGGAGTTTTAAAAATCCTTTAAACAAAGCAAACAGTAGCACAGCTGCTCAAACAAGAATCAAATCAAATGATTAGCTCCCAAATATAGAACACTTAATTTCAATAGAATGATATACCATCGTACAGAGTCTTAAATTCTTGCACTTGAACAAGGATGTTGAGGGACAACAGGCTATTCTTATGCGAACCAAAAGGGCAAACACGTGTGGTCAATTTTTGTAACAAGCTCTTTCAAGCTTCATTAACAATCTGCATCACTCTATAGTCCAAAATCTGTGCTGACTAGGAAAATACATTCTGTGTTTCGTCAACTTCTTAGGAGTTTTTGTGTGAGTTATTTGTATTGAATAAAGTACTTTTGATATTGCTAGTAATAGGTTCAGCTAAAATAGGCATTAGGGTTTCACTAGGGTTGCCAGGTCCCTCTTCGCCACCAGCTGGAGGTTTTTGGGTTGAAGCCTGAGGAGGGCAGGGTTTGGGGAGGGACTACAATGCCATAGAGTCCAATTGCCAAAGCGGCCATTTTTCTCCAGGGGAACTGCTCTCTATCAACTGAAGATCTGTAGTTGTAATAGTAGGAGATCTCCAGCTAGTACCTGGAGGTTGGTAACCCAAGGTTTCACAGTCTTTGTACTTGGAACCAACCTTGCTCTTTTTTGTCCCACTATCATAATTTGTAGGATTATACTTGTTACAGGGTTGCCAACTCCGGATTGGGAATTACCTGAAGATATGGGGGTGGAGTTTGAGGAGGGGAGGGACTTCCATGCCATAGAGTCCAATTGCCAAAGAGGCCATTTTCTCCAGGGAAACTGATCTCTGTTGTCTGGAGATCAGTTGTAATAGTGGGAGATCTCCAGCCGCCACCTGGAGGCTGGCAACCCTAAGGGCACTACTAATGCCATGCAAAGCTGAAAGACTCATCCAGTCTTTTCCCTTGGATAAGAAGTTGGGAGTAGGGAAATTACTGAAGCTCTGAGTTCTAACTTTTCTTCAGTCCATATAGTTAGACAGACCAGCGAAACAGAGGCTTGAGCACAAAAAAGCATGGTCTGCCGATATAAATATAATTAATCTGCTTGAGTAAGTTAAAATTGTGTTACCGTAAAACTATATGGACTGATGTAAAGTTTTAAGGGATTAATCATATATTCATGTGTGTAATTTTTTGTTGAAAATTCTGTTTTAAAGCAATAGGAGCAAAATCAGAAAGTCAAGATTTTCCTGTACAGCAACAACAGACTTCTGATGAAGCTAATGCAATTAGCAAAACAAGGATAACATTTGCGAAACCATGTGAACTTGCATAGATTGTTTTGTTGCATAACTTGAATCATTTGTTGAAAATCACGTTTTTGAAATTACATAAACCATTATATTCAGTGCATCAGTGGTACTTTATGTATATGTGTGTTTCAGGTACCACTCCCCTTCTGGTATTGTAAACCTCCAGGTGGTGGCAAGAGATCTCCTGCTATTACAACTGATCACCAGCCGATAGAGAACAGTTCACCTGGAGAAAATGGCCTCATAAGAACGTAAGAACATAAGAAAGGCCCTGCTGGATCAGACCAAGGCCCATCAAGTCCAGCAGTCTGTTCACACAGTGGCCAACCAGGTGCCTCTAGGAAGCCACAACAAGACGACTGCAGCACCACCCTGCCTGTATTCCACAGCACCTAATATAATAGGCATGCTCCTCTGATACTAGAGACAATAGGTATGCAGCATGACTAGTATCCATTTTAACTAATAGCCATGAATACCCCTTTCCTCCATGAATATGTCTACTCCCCTCTTAAAGCCTTCCAAGTTGGCAGCCATCACCACATCCTGGAGCAGGGAGTTCCACAATTTAACTATGCGTTGTGTGAAAAAATACTTCTTTTTATCTGTTTTGAATCTCTCACCCTCCAGCTTTAGCAGATGACCCCGTGTTCTAGTATTATGGGAGAGGGAGAAAAACCTCTCCCTGTCTACTCTCTCCAAACCAGGCATAATTTTATAGACCTCTATCATATCTCCCCTCAGCCGCCTTCTTTCCAAGCCTTTTTGGCAATTGGACTCTATGGCATTGAAGTCCCTCCTCTCTCCAAACCCCTCCTTTGCCTGCTTCCGCGTCACAATCCTGGTAATCATTGGAGGTCTCCCATCCAAATACTAGCCAAGGTCAGGGCTGAGTATGTGTGACTGGCCCAAGTTCACCCAGCAAGCTTCCGTGGCGCAAGTGTGGATTTGAACCTGGGTTTCCCAGGTCCTAGTCCGACACCTTATTGGCAGGATCAACTGCTGGAGTAGATCTGCTCAAATGCTTCAAGCAAATTAGTGCAGAGCAATTCCCGCATGGCTGGTTTGTTAAATGCGCTCAAAAATCCGTGTTCACCTTTTTCCCGCAGATGTGGTAACATGTGAAGGGGGTGGGGGTGGAGATTTTCACAGCTGAAGCCATTTCAGCCGAGAAACGGAAATAGTAATTGCTTCACATCCTCACCAGCTACTTTAATTTAGAGAAGTAGACTGTGTCACCATGCTATTATCTGCATCAGCACTAATAAACTTTGTTCAAATGTGTAAAAAAAAATGTATGGGTGGAGCACATTAAACTGCGAGCAGGAGTTCACAAAACAGATCTCTTTCCCCTGCAAACTCTTCTATTCCTGGAAAAGCTGCTAAAAAAGCTCTTCTGTTCCTGGGGAGCCTTCAGCCACACAGCAGGATCCAGCGCAATTACTATAGCAAGAAGGGGAAACAGAAATCTCTCCCTTCCTTGACTTGTGTAAGTTCTTGCATCCTTTGAAGAAGAGGAGGCTGAAGTTGGTTCCCAGTTCCTTATTCACATCTCCTAGTTCCTGAATGATGCTGAGGACAATTTAAAAGTTCAGCCGCCTAGAATTTGAAGAAGGGCTCTGTGACAGACAGCTAACTGCAGATGCACTATATCCATCTGAAAACAATACAAAAGGATTTCACGCTGGAGAGCCAGCGTGGTGTGGTGGTTAAGAGCGGTGGTTTGGAGCAGTAGACTCTAATCTGGAGAACCGGGTTTGATTCCCCATTCCTCCACGAGCTGCGGAAGCTAATCTGGTGAACTGGGTTTGTTTCCCCACTCCTACACACGAAGCCAGCTGGGTGACCTTGGGCAAGTTACAGCTCTCAGCCTACCTCACAGGGTGTCTGTTGTGGGGAGGGGAAGGGAAAGGTGATTGTAAGCCGGTTTGATTCTCCCTTAAGTGGTAGAGAAAGTTGGCATATAAAAACCAACTCTTCTTCTGTTTACCTGAGCGGGGTCAGTTGAGTGTTGGTTAAGAATGAGGGTGGAGGAGTAGAGAAGAGAGTGAAGGGTCTGAGAGGATCCTGAGATAGGGAGGTAGAACTGGTAGTCCTTCCCTGAGGGAAATATCACCTAGAATAGGGGGGGATCCCTATCAACTGTTAAAGATGACAAAATGTAGTAATTTTGTATCAACTAAGTTTGTGCATGTTTATCTAAGTAGTGACAGCAAAGTGATCTCTTCCAACAGCTACAAACACCTCTCTATAGAACAAAACAGCTACCGTTTTGCGATGAACTACCTAATGTATATAGTTGTACAAAGTTTCCCTCAGTTACGTTGCTTTTCTACCTGCCAAGTGTAAAACTGTAACCTCCCTGACAGTCTGACTCGACCATTTCCCCATTGGAGTAAAATAAAACAGTTTATGTGTTGTGAATTTATATCAGCCTCACACGTGCCGTATGCAGACATATACCCATGAAGGGTTTTCAGTTCCTCTGCATCCCAGGCTGGGTATATCAATATACATTTTAATCTCTGAAGAGGAGAGAGAAAAAGGAGCCACTTGGCAAAGTGAAGGGTGGGGGAGAGAGAATCAGAGGCTCACACAAGAGGGGGCGTAAATTTCTACCAATTTCTCCTCAAATTGCATCCCCTTCTGTACTGCTCCCTATTTTATTTCCTAGAGTTCCTCCCTCAGGACCAAGTTTTCAGGGGATTGCAGGGAGGAGGAGGAGAAAGGAGGAGAAATCCATTTCATGAAAAACTTCCTTTACAGTTAACTGTATCCAGCCCAATGCTGTGTGTGTACATTATGTTGTTCACAACATTTACACAATGTTGATTTATAGCCCATGGCCAACGTGCATGCTGGGCTACCATGTGTCCAGATATTGTATACTAATGATGAGTAAGACATTATACTTGATGTCAGTTGTAACTTTTGAAGAAACTGAACAAGGTTAAAGGTAGTTGTTTGGGGCTATTAAGGAAGGAAAATACTTTTTCTGGTTTAGCTAAGAAGATCTGGTTCTGGATTAAGGGCAATAACAATACAAAAGGATAATGATTAATGGGGTCAAGACATACTCTGGCAGATTTACAAAACGCTGATTATAGAGGAAATTTGTGGTCCATGATATATGGGGAAATAGGAAGAAACATGGAGACATGGAGCTTACTAATCAATATATGGAAATGTCCTTGGAGGCAGGAATAAACATATATACACTATATTCTGCTATATGAGCCCCACTTCCTTGAGCAGTGAGACGTTACAGGGGAAGTGCTTTACCTGGATTGGTTTCCTTTAGAAAATACTGGAGACTCCAGGCAATCTTGTAATATTTGCTTGACTAATATACAGAGAACAGCATTGTTTTCTCACTCTGCAATCCAATCCAGGAGTCCCATGGCACAGAGTGGTAAGCTGCAGTACTGCAGTCCAAAGCTCTGCTCACGACCTGAGTTCGATCCCGACGGAAGTTGGTTTCAGGAAGCCGGCTCAAGGTTGACTCGGCCTTCCATCCTTCCGAGGTCGGTAAAATGAGTAACCAGCTTGCTGGGGGTAAAGGGAAGATGACTGGGGAAGGCACTGGCAAACCACCCCGTAAACAAAGTCTGCCTAGAAAATGTCAGGATGTGACATCACCCCATGGGTCAAGAATGACCTGGTGCTTGCACAGGGGACATTTACCTTATTACAATGGTTGTTTCATGCTGCTCGTATTGCATTGCTAAATCTTGCAAACTGCCTTGAGACTCAGCAACCAAGGACGTAAATAAATAAACTATGTGGGAAGGCAAGGATGGTCCTCCCATAGAGTAGCAGATCTGCTATTCCCTATTACAGCTACACAGAATTCCTGAATCCCCAAGGTGCTTTAGATATCTTGCTTTCTTTTTCACAGGCACGATTTTGCTTCTTCCTTTCAGCTTTTTGGGGGGGGTTGGGGGGTGGGGTCACCTCCTCCAAGCCCTGATGGGTACTTGACTATAGAGCCATTTTAGGACATTTAAAGTCCATTAAGGGGATCTGCAGTCGTCAAGGCACATTACTATTCTTTTTGTCATGGAGAATAGATGGGAAAATCTGTTACGTTACCCAAATGGCATTTGACTCCTTATAAAAAGAATATGCTATGGCGATAATGGTGGAAGTAGCAATTAGAGGAGACTTTCTGCATGATCGTTGGACTTCCCCTGAAGCTAAACGTTGAACACAATCTATGCAATAAAGTCCAGCACTATTTTAGATCCAAAAGTTTAACATACAAGTGTTTCTGACAGAAAAAGTCCCAAGCAAACAAGAAATGTTGGAGCTATTGTGTGTGTTTTTTTGTGTGTGTGTGTGCAAAATATTGGAAAATCTAGGATGACAGAATGATCTGTAGAATTGTGATTTTCAGTAATGGACAACATTCCTTCTTACGTTTGTTTAAAGGGAAAGATGGCATTTTAAAATGTGTTATTCATGAACATTTATACCCTGCCTTTGTTCCCAATGGGGACCCAAGCAGCTTAAAATCAATCTTCTCTCCTTCAATTTTATCCTCACAACACCCCTATGAGGAAGGTTAGGGTGACAGTATGCGACTGGTCCAAGGTCACCCAGTGATCTTCCATGGCAGAGTAGGGATTTGAACCTGGGACTCCCGGATCTTAGTCTGACTGGAATGGTTCTCTCTTTGTTATGAAGTTTTACGTCTGACATGGCGAATTTTTATGTTTAGATTCTGTCCTCCACTCCTTTATTTTTAAATGATGTATGGAAAGTATACTTGGTTAACTTTTAAAGAAAACCAAAAATTAATAATGAAAGAAAATACCTTTTTGTCAATATTGGATTGACCTCCAAAATATCCTGGCTGCTCCTCTATATTGTTGCTTATCAGTTAACAAGCTGTGGTCTTGTTATTCAAAGTGTGGCTATCACAGTCATCACACCCATGAGAACTCTGAGGCAGGAGTTTGAGGCACCTTTTGTTAACCACACACCCAAGAATGATTTCATTTTGATAATGAGACAATTTATGGGGGGAAGGAATGGGTACTTCTGCTGAAGAAAGATGAAGCTGGCCATTTAAAATGAGTAGCCCTTTCTGTTTAGCTGATAGACTGACCCCTTCCCCTTTTTGCCGTCACATCACAGTTGAATTAAGGCAACCCCATAGGGCAGGAGCCATTTAAGGCTCGCAAAATAATTTGGTCTAGCCCTTCGTGGGTCCTGGCAAATCTCTAGCTCAGAAGGATCTAAGACTGGTGATCCGCCCCCTCCTGAGGACAGGAATAGCCTCTATCCAAGGCAGATGTGAGTTTGTTTTGCTGAGAAAAGGAACCCTTTCCCCCCCTTGCAGAAGAGTCGATCGCTATGGAGCTGCTAGGACCGCCCAAGAAACTGTGTTAACCCTTTCCTACCCGGGCCATGGAGAAACGTATTCCCTCTGTACTACAAGAGGGCTGGGGGCGGAAGTGGTGGCAATGGAGGGGTTAAAGGGGGGCAGGGCCAGAATGCGCGGAGGGGGGGTGAGTTCTTAGCCAGCATGTCCTCATTTCACCCCTGCAGGCGGAGGTAGCAGGAGCCGGCTGTCGAATCTGGCCCCGACCATGCGGAGCAGGAGCAACTCCGGCGTGTGGCTGGACGGCTACGCCTGGCTGGTGCAAGAGACTATCCTGTGCCACCAGCTGAGTGAATGTGCCCCTGGCTGAATGCCTGCCTGCTTGCCCACACCCGGGGGGGGGGGTCACCTGGGGCAGCTGCCTTGATTGCTTGGTCGGCTAATTTTTAAGTTGATAATATTGTATGGCCCGCGAATGATGCTGTAAATATTCAAATGGCCCTTGGCAGAAAAAAGGTTCGCCACCCCTGCCATAGGGTTTTCAAGGCAATAGACTTTTGGAGGTGATTTGCCACTGCCTGCCTCCATGTCATGACCCTGGTATTCCTTGGGGGTCTCCCATCCAAACATTGGCCAGGGACGGGGCTGAGAGTGTGCGATTGGTCCAAGGTCACCCAGCAAGCTTCCATGGTACGTGTGGTGATTTGAACCAGGGTTTCCCAGGTCTTAGTTCAACACCTTAACCACTACACATCATTGGCTCTCACTATCCCCCCCCAAATCTCTCAAAACCACAGCCCATCCCATTTCCTGAATCGCTTTTACTTTGTGAGCTGCTTTGAGCAGATCTCTGGAGAGGCAGCATGTAAATTTTCTAAATAAATAAAATAGGGAATAAGCCGTTGGTGATATGGTTGCCAGGTCCCTCCTCGCCACCGGTGGGAGGTTTTTGGGGCAGAGCCTGAGGAGGGCAGGGTTTGAGAAGGGGAGGGGACTTCAATGCCATAGAGTCCAATTGCCAAAGCGGCCATTTTTCTCCAGGTGAACTGATCTCTATCGGCTGGAGATCAGTTGTAATCACAGATCTCCAGCTAGTACCTGGAGGTTGGCAACCCTATATTGTGAACAGACCTACCTTGTTTAATATGAAAAATGCTTAAAAGTCTGATACTTAAACAGAGTTTAATAACAGGTACCAAAGAAAATCTCGCTAAATCTGGGCCTACATGGGTTAATAATGCCTACTAATAGCGCTTAGTGGAGTAAAAAGGAGTAATGGAGGCATTCTGCAAATGTGTTTGCTAGCACTGCAATCTGACATTTCCCCTAGCAGCTTTGCAGAACTTGCACTGCCATTCATTTTACAGCCCAAAGCCTTCTGGAAAGGAACAGCCCAACCCATAAAGTCCTCTGCCAGTGGAAACCCGGCATCCGCTGCGAATCCAAAAAGATCTGTAGAAAGCAAATTGTTAATGTAGCTGAGAGAAAGAGTCCAATATTAAATGAGAAGCGGCTGATCTTGCTATTTTCCAAACCAGAATATTTTGTTGCTTATAACAAACATCTGGACCTTTACTTATATGTGCCAATATTCTGAATTACAAGTTGTTATTCTTTACTGAGAGCATCACATCCGTTCAAAGTGCCACACGTTTGAAATTCTCATCTGGTAAACTTAAGTGTATTATCCAAACAGCTGTGCATATACAATCCCTTTTGAAACAAGCCCCTCTCCTTTCTTGATCTTTTACTGCAGCCCCACTGAAAGGGCTTCCGTGCTAGGAGTTTTAAGATAATAGAGCACATAGTTTTTCCAAGCGCCGGTTCGGACCAGCATGAGTTTATTAACGGTTGTCTGCATGCCTGACATGCTCCCAGCTGTTCTTCTCGAGGATTTTTCTTGGCAGTCTGTCCTTGCAACCGGTCCAATATTCATTCTGCAGTGCCTGGATCATTCTGTGCCCTGCATTTAAAGTTACTGCCCTGGCTAGATTACATTACACATGCTTTGGGATGCTGAGAGAGTTCAGCGAGGGCAAGAAACAAACTAAAGGAAAAGATAGTCTGCAAGCTACTGTGAATCATTTATTTATTTATTGTTTGCATTTATATCCCACTCTCATTCCCAGAAAGCCGGGCTCAGAGCCAAAAGGGGCAGGGAGACCAGCGCAAGCAGCATCAGGGCAGCCAGATAATATTACCAAAATGCCAAGCAGGAGTTACTCTAACCTCTTAGACTATATCCTACCGTATGGCAATTAACAGAAGTATAGTGTCCAGATCACGTGAAGTGATGGTATAGTTTTACTCTGCTCTGGTTAGACCTCACCTAGAGTATTGTGTTCAGTTTTGGGCACCAAAATTTAAGAAAGATGTAGATAAACTGGAACGTGTCCAGAGGAGGGCAACAAAGATGGTGAGGGGTCTGGAGACCAAATCCTATGAGGAAAGGTTGAAGGAGCTGGATATGTTTAACCTGAAGAGGAGAAGACTGAGAGGGGATATGATAACCATCTTCAAGTACTTGAAGGGCTGTCATATGGAGGAGGGTGCTGAGTTGTTTTCTGTTGCTCTAGAAGGTCAGACCAGAACCAACGGGTTGAAATTAAATTAAAAGAGTTTCCGTCTAGACATCAGGAAGAATTTTCTAACAGTTAGAACGGTTCCTCAGTGGATCAGGCTTCCTCAGGAGGTGGTAAGCTCTCCTTCCCTGGAGGTTTTCAAGCGGAGGCTAGATGGCCGTCTGTCAGCAATGCTGATTCTATGAACTTGGGCAGTTCATGAGAGGGGGGCATCTTGGCCATCTTCTGGGCACTGGGTGTGTGTGCGGGAGGTAGTTGTGAGTTTCCTGCATTGTGCAGGGGGTTGGACTAGATCAGTGGTCGGCAAACCGCGGCTCTCGAGCCGCATGTGGCTCTTTGGCCAATTGAGTGCGGCTCCACCGCATACCTGCGCCCAGCCAGGCAGAGGCGCCACACTCCCGCCGGGCTCCAGCGTGCCCCAGGCGGGAGGAACCAGCAGGCGAGCAGGAGGCAGCCGCCTCACGCGCACCGGGCTGGCAGCGAGAAGCTCCCGCTCCTCCCGCAAGACTGGGCCGCTCTCCAGCCCCCTGTGGGAACGGGCCGGGGGAGGCGGGGGCCGACCCTAGCGAAGGCCCCTCCCCACGCTTGGCTGCCGAAGGAGGGGTGGCGGCGGCGCCGTGCCTCTGCCAGGAGGGTCTGCCGTGAGCAGCGCCCGCCCGCCCCCAGCCATTTGAACGCCAGGCGCGAAGGCGGGCTCCCGGAGCCACGGAGAGGAAGGTGGGCCAGCTCCCGGGCCAGCGCTTTCATGCGGTGCAGCCGCCTCTGCCCCGCTGGGGCTGCGTCCCTGCAGGGGACTGAGGCTCGGGAGGGGTGGTCGGTCCAGCAGGCTGCTTGCCCCGGGGGGCGTGGGGGAAGGCAGGCAGGCCGACCCCCCGCTCCGAGCTGGCGCCGGTGCCTCGGGCCCCCCAGCGCCATGAAGGCCTCCCTTCTCGCGTGGCCAGCCCTCCCCCGCATCCCAGGAAAGCCCCCTGCCTTGCCCAGCCATGAGGATCCCGGCGCTTCCCGGCCTGGCCCTGAGCTCTGCCAACCCAGGCGCCGTGCTGGTGCAGGGGAGGGGGAGGGCGCCCTCCCAGTGAGGGCGGGCAGGGGGAAGCAAATAGGATGGTGGCTCTCAAAAGAAATCTCAATCGTTCTTCTCTTGATATTTGGCTCTTTTGACTAATGAGTTTGCCCACCACTGGACTAGATGACCCTGGTGGTCCCGTCCAACTCTATGATTCTACGATTCTATGAATGCCTTTGTATGCCTAACATATGCAGAAACAGCAGAATGTACAACAAAAATATATTGCAGTGATTCCCATGGTCATTGGCAGAAGCTCATCTGTAAACACTGCAGCCAGGAACTCCGCTTCCCCTATCTTGGAGCGTCATGTCACTGTGTGCAAGGAAATAGTGGAAGGAATGCTGCTTCCAGGAAAGATGTTGGCTATTTTGTCTCCTTCACTGTACAGCCAAGACGTTGTACACACATGGCCTGTATCTGATGTTTATGTAGTGTCTACTGCCAATCCCCTCTACCCAAGACCCTCAATTGCTATGCCAGTCACAGTGGACAATACTGCGGTACAGAGACCAATGGCCTTTTTCAGTATAAAACAGCTTTATATAGATGTCTGCTAGCGTGTGTGGCGGAGTTATGTATACGTACCAAACATGCATACGAGTGTGTATAATGTTCACCTCCTCTGGCAGTCTTAGCTTCATAGACTTGACTGTAATATTAGAAAAGAGCAAGAGTCCAGTAGCACCTTAAAGACTAACAAAATTTCTGGTAGGGTATGAGCTTTTGTGAGTCACAGCTCACTTCTTCAGATTGAGCTGTGACTCACAAAAGCTCGTACCCTGCCAGAAATGTTGTTAAGTCTTTAAGATTTTACTGGACTCTTGCTCTTTTCTACTGCTACAGACAGACTAACACGGCTACCCATCGTTGACAGTAATATGTTCAATACGTTTTTTAAGGGAACCGGCCAAGCTGAATCTAACCAGCTTTTCCACTGGTGGAAAAAGGGAGAAGAGGGTCTCCTTGGACCACCATGAAGCCAGTGCAGGTTATCACGAGACTTACACGGACAAAAGCAGGCGTCAGAGAGGGGAACTGGGATGAGATAGCGCGAGAAACTCGGCCGGATCCAACCTCCTGGTGTAGTCAGCCCTCAAGCGCCATCTTGCAGCTTCTGCCACACAGTGTGAAGCAGTTGCTTCTGGGGGCAGCTTTTTTTCCCATCTATGTCCCGGATGTGCTGCTCAAGCCACAAAGTCGTTCATCAGGTATGAGAGTGGCCATATTGATTACAGTATCTGAGACTATTCTCAGCCTTTTGACACAAAGAGAAGCAGATAGTGGGCCCTATAAAAGAATCAATGCAGTTCAAAACCCTTTTTCAGTAATACGATCAATAATACAGCTGGAGTGATTTCGGGTCTTGTCTCGTCATGTTAGTCCAATACCACTCACTAGTTTTCAGACTTAGAACTACATCTACTTCAGCTACTGCTCAGAAGGCGGTCCATAGTGCTAGAAATACGTTTAAACACATCAGAGCAGAATGCCTTCGGATACATTAAAGAACGGAAATATGTAACAATAGCCTTCATGACTAAGCCACGGCAAAATAAGCTCCAGTTTTTCCACACACTATGCTATTTCAAAGCCATCATATGTACTGCCATAATAAATGACATTTTTTATATCGGTGAAGTATTTTTTTTACTATGGTTAGACCTCTAATGCATAAATCAGTTTAAAAACGAAGCGAGGAAGGGAAATGAATAAAACAAGGCTTTCAAGCTGTTAATGTGGCAACTGCGATAAAAAGCTATCAAATGTTGATACACTTTTATACAGTCAGCCTAGAACTGAAAAGTCTGGAAAACCATGTCTGTAACTAGATACTTTTTACAGCCTATGTAACATCGTGTAACAATTTGAAGTACTTAAGTCAAATATGACTTAAGTACTTAAGTCATAGGAGACAGATGCAATCAAAATACTGTGAACTGTTTACCTTGTACTTTTCAGAGTGCTTAAGGTTGGCATGGTAAACAACAATCTCTCTACATCAGCGCATCACTCGATAGCTGAACGGAGCACTCTTAGGTCCATTGATTTCAGGGAGTGAGATGTTCAGAAGAGACTACAGAGTAGCTAAATTTGGTCATATGAAAGTAAACAGACCCTCAGAAGTGGCATACTTGGATAGCGTTCCATTAAAGAAAGCAGCCGACAGAAGTTTCCAGGGAGTAGGAACACCCACCGTTGTCCCAGGTCACCGTGCCCTTCAAGCACAACCCGCAATCACGTTGTTTCTCTCATCACAGACTTTGAATGCTTGTCGTCCAGTGAACCAGCCGCATTTTTACGGAGCACCTGTTCTTCAAGAGATGTGTTCCTTAATCTTCTCCTCAGTTCATCATTCTCTGTCAACAGTTCATCCAGCTTCCTTTTCAACGTTTTTGGGCTGTCTGTGATATGGTAATGGTGCTCGGTCTAAAAGGAACGTTGCACATAAAAAACAACAGCAATATTAAACAAGATGTTTCCTTTCATCTCAGGTAATTATTCCCCTTTTTTCCTTGAGAGATCACATGGTTCAAATTCAAGGTGGTATTTGAACCTTTACAACCTTACACTTTCTGGATCTCAAATATCTCTGGGAGCGATTTCACTCCAAACATCTCCTTCTCGCCACCAGTTCTGTGATCAACCACTTAAACACTACTTCAGTCACCATCTTTCTCAGAGTGTCACCAACTAGGAGCAGTGCTTTTTTTGTGGTAGCCCCAGAGTTATAGAACACGTTCCCCCTGGAAGGTCTGAGTCTCTACCTCAGTGGCAGTCCGCAGCACAGAGAACCACATTTCAGTAGCCATCAGCCGAAAGAGCCACATGACTACTGTATCCCTGAGTGCCACCTCGCCTGACATATACATACAATAATATAAGAGGTATTCAAAATATAATTATAACCTTTTAAATTACCAGATTACTGCTGAGCATGTAGGATTGTCTCTCCCCAGCTGGTGAACTTTAGACAGCACTTGTGTAATGGCTTTCCCTCTCAGCCTTCTCGCTCTCTCCTCAGCATGAGGCATGCCAGCCCAGGCCAAAGAATGCCAAGGCTCCTGGAGGCCATCTTGAACCATGAGGAAAGGCAGGGTACAGATGTTTTAATATATAAAATAGATCAATAAAAGCAAGCTGGTTGTGGAGAAAAGGGAGGAAAATCACTCCCATCCAAATGCGCCCTGCTTTGGTCCCCCGCCCCCCAGGTGGCTGCAGCCAGTTTAGTCTTGTCCCAAAAGCCACCCTGACTGAGAAGGGTGGCCCTTTCTCACATTGCCACCTGTCTAGCCTCAGACGTCTGGGGCACCTGAAGCCAGGTCTCCAAAGATAACCAGAGTGGATGGGTAGGTTTATATGAGAGAAAGCAGTCCTTACAGTATGCTAGTGCCAAGACGTATAGGGATTTAAAGGTCAATTCCAGAACCTTTAATTGGGCCTGGAAACAAATTGGGAGCCGGTGTAGATGGGACAAGGCTAGAGTGATATGGTCCCTATGACCCACTCCAGTCAACATTCTGGCCACCACATTACATAAGAACATAAGAAAGGCCATGCTGGATCAGACCAAGGTCCATCAAGTCCAGCAGTCTGTTCACACAGTGGCCAACCAGGTGCCTCTAGGAAGCCCACAAACAAGACGACCGCAGCAGCACCATCCTGCCTGTGTTCCAAAGCACCTAATATAATAGGCATGCTCCTCTGATCCTGGAGATAATAGGTATGTATCATGACTAGTATCCATTTTTACTAGTGGCCATGAATACTCCTTTCCTCCATGAACATGTCCACTCCCCTCTTAAAGCCTTACATAGATGTTGACTTCCGGTAGAGCGCTGTCCCATGCACCATGTCTCTCGGGGATCTCCCCAAGAAAATCCAAGAAACGTTCAAACTGGGGTGCACTCCACCCCAGTCCTAAATAGTGGACTGGGAAGCAGGATCACCCCTGCACGCCGTGAAGAGCGGTTTGACTCCCATATTCTGAGAGAGTCTCAAGCCTCTCGGAGGAGTGGATGCTGTCCCGCCGGCAACCGAGGGGATTTCCATCGCCATAAGCGTCTCTTTGGTTTCAAGCTTCGACCTCCTCTATCTATCAACAATTAAATAATATTTTTTTGAATGGAAACAGCATCTTCCGAAATCTGAGTAAGTTACAAGAACTCTCTTGTTTTTACCTTGAATTTGAAGTTTTGAAAGACAGGGAAAATCATCTATGCAATCCGTGCTTCTCCGCCCAAAAATAAGTGACTTTGGAAGTAAAAAGATACTAGATAAGCTGGCAGGAGCCCTATCTATTTGATCTGTACTTAGACGCAATAAACGGGACTTTTGAAAGACATTACAACTACCAATCAGATCCCAAGACTTCGAAAGGTGTGGAAGTAAACAAGAAAAATACCTTTGGGTCTTTCCGGCTTGAGAAGGTCCTCCAGCCACGTTTTCACTGGAATGTTCTATCTCGGAGCACCGGAAGACTGCAAGGAAATATAGTCGCTGCTTTTCAACGTACCCTATAACTAAAACCCAGCACCACCGAGATTGGAGAGGACAGACTAAATCGTTGGACCAGAAGTGCGTTTCCCTCGTGCAACTACAAAATATCTCCTATAACCCAGGATCATAGAGAGGAAACGACGGAAGATCCGCGAACCAACAACATCCTGTCTACTTCCTACTCCACTGCCGAGCTAGAGCATCTCTAAAACTTGATGGTTTGTTGAAACTTTAAGTTATATTTTCATTATAACTGGAAAAATTTAAACTGATTTCATGTCACTTCTGACAAGTGACATGAAAAACATAAAATCGCAAGTGACTATAATGAAAACGGAAATGGGACAAATGGATTTATCAATAAAAAAGACAGTTGAAGAACAGAAAGAAAGAAAAAACTGGAAACTCAAGATCAACAAATTAAAGCTATGCATTCCCAAGAAGAGATTATTAAAGACCAACTGGCTATGATGGAGATGAAAGTAAGAGAATCTAATATTCGCCTTTGCAATTTGCCGGAAGAACTAGGTGATACCAGAGAATCAATTATAAAATCATTGGCTGATCTAACTCAGATAAGTAAACAAGATTTGAACTACGCAATAAATAGAATATACAGAATCCCTTTACCATCCAGATTGGAAAAATCGAAGACCAGAGATGTTAAGATCTCCTTCTATGACAACAGGATGAAAGACATGATCATGCAAATCTTTTACGACAATCCTTTGTCAATGAAGGGAAACCCATTGATAATACTCAAGGATATCCCTCAACATTTGATGATGAAGAGAAACATGTATAAAGAGTTCACTGTGATACTGAAGAGGAATGGAATAAGATTTTTCCTGGATATTTCCACAAGGACTTATTCTTACCTACAAAGGGGTCAGAATTACCATCATTTCACTGGAAGACACTGAAAAATTCCTGAAATGTTATGAACAAGATCTAATCAATACTATTCCAGAGCAGAAGCAAGAACAAGAAGGGAAAGAAGGTCCATCTTTGAAACTTGGACAAAAAGGAACAGACATAAGAAACTCTAGAAGTGGTGGAAAAACTAAAATCCATGGCAAGAACAAATTCAAAAGACATCGTACAATCTATGGGTGAAAAAGAGACTCGGAGAGCTTAGTATGGAATGTAATAATAACCAACAAACTTTAGTTATTATTGATCTAATCCTTTTACTTTAATGATAATTTTTGAAAATAACCTTTCTACTATTATTTTAAGTTAAAAGATAATTTGTAACTGTTATATCTATTATAGTGATAGAAAACAGAATTGAAATTACAGTTTGGAATATCCTAGTAGGATTAGAATTTTAAATACAAAAGAGTGTATAAATTTATAGCAAGACGGAGGAAGATGAAGGGGAAGTCTTTTTATTACATTATATTTTCTTAATGATGAAAGCTTTTTGACAATATTGTTAAATTTCTCCTTACGCTACCTATTCATAAAATGTATATGTTGTTGTGTGTGTGTGTGTGTGTATATATATATATATATATAAGCCTTACATAGATGTTGAACAGCAAGGGGGACAAGACAGAATCTTGCAGGACCCCAGAGGCCAGAGCAGCAGTCCCCCAGCACCACACACTGAAACCGACCTTTGAGGTAGGACCAAAACCAACGTAGAACAGTCCCTCCCAGTCCCAACCCCAAAAGGCAGAAGGACACCATGATCAATGTTCTCAAATGCTGCCTAGAGGTCTAGGAGAATTAAAAGGGTTGTACTTAGTTTTCATATGAAATAAACACATACCACCACATGGCTCTTTTCCTTTCCCCCCCTCTCCTGTGCCTTTTGATCTAATTAAGTAGAATGTCAACCATATCTGTAAATATTTCAGTTTTGACATCAAGATACTTTATTACAGTTTTGTTAGAGCCCAGTTTTGTGTCTTAATCAAGATAATTTCTGGAGCTATTCTGCCGATGAGTAAGTTATCAAAAAGCAGGCACCTGTTTACTGGGAACAGGACTAACAGATTTTAATGAATGGCTTCTATTCAAAGCCATAACTTTGTGGTAACAGCTGAAGAAAATTATTATTTTCCCAGTGCAGGGGATGCAATAGATCTAGCCAGATGCTCCAAGACTTTATTGGCAGAGGTGGGCAGATAACTGAAAATGCTTTTATATTTCCACATTTACAAATTGCTATGTACGAATCAATCAAATTAACATTTAAATCTTAAGCACTTATGTTCTATCTAAAATCATATTCGATACCATGCTGAAATTCAGCACTCTGATATAACTGCATCTTCTTCAGCCTTCATGAAAGATTTAGCCTGCATAGAAGATTTTAGGAGGGCTACGGGTTTTTTTTCCTTCAAGCAACTGTTTACTTTCTGCATGTAGAAAGCAATCCTAAGCGGGTCTACTTGGAATCTTACTCAGGTTTGTTTAATGGCACTTACTCTCAGGAAAACGTTATTAAGATTGCACAGTTCTCCAAAGAATCTACACAAGGCTTTTTGACAGTACCTGTTTATATGCTATGCTGGTCAATGACTGTATTTAATAAAGTTTATCTTATCTGGTACCTGTTTACATGCTTACCATAAGCCTGTCCTTTGCATTACACTCCACAGTGGCATTTATTTCTGGAGAAAAGCTACATCGCTCCACTTCACCCTCACGGATGTTCTCAAGTGTATCTTGTGAACTGTTACTCAGGGTCTACCAAAAAAAACAAACGAACACACAGAGACACAAAATCCTTCAAGGAAAAAGGAACCCCCCCATGAATGCTATGCTAGGTTTTGGTGGGTAAAGATTATTTCCCTACTTCCCCATCTTCATTTACTCTAGCAAGTAGAACTTGTGGCTGCTTCTCACACATCCAAAAGATATGGACACCCAGTCAGAAAGTCATATCTGTGATCTGAGGAGGAATGAAATAGAATGTTGTAGCCATCACACACCAACCTCAGAAAAGACAGAGTGCATGAATCTCGTTTCTAGGACACTGCATTATTGCTCCGATATTATTATGCTTTCCGGCTTGGGTCTGACTCCCAAGAGCACACCCCCTGTCTCTCAAACACAACGTGGAAAACCGCCACAGACTTGAATAAGCACTAAAATCATGGCTGCAGCTCTTTGGAGGCAGAGTGTGACAAACAGTAATTGGACGTCCTTTAGACAAGCAGTTAAAAAAATGAGGGACAGTCTTCACACGCATGGAATTTGGCTTAAAATATTTCTGTTCCAATGCTCTCTTCAATATTCCTCTGCACACAACCACTGGCTTAATATAAATTACACACAGGCACACACTGGTGTGCCCACATCCATTAAAATCAGTGGGAATTTTGCAGAAGTTGTCTTCCAAGAGAATACTATATATACAGACGGTTAGGATTTTGTTCTTCCTTATATTTAACACATATTAATGACGACAATGATAGGAGCCTGAAGGAGAATTTACAGGGCAGTCCAATAATCCATTAAAAGAATGGTATTTAACTAATAGCTACAAAAGCTAGATTTTCCAGTCCAGTAGCACCTTAGAGCATGTTAGAGACCAACAAGATTTTGGGGGTACTAGATATGTTATAGGAGCCCCGTGGAGCAGAGTGTTAAGCTGCAGTACTGCAGTCAAAAGCTCTGCTTACGACCTGAGTTCAATCCTGACGGAAGTCGGTTTCAGGTAGCCGGCTCAAGGTTGACTCAGCCTCCATCTTTCCAAGGTTGGTCAAATGAATACCCAGCTTGCTGGGAGTAAAGGAAAGATGACTGGGGAAGGCACTGGCAAACCACCCCGCAAACAAAGTTTGCCTTGGAAACGTCGGGATGTGACGTCACCCCATGGGTCAGGAATGACCCGGTGCTTGCACAGGGGACCTTTACCTTTAGATATGTTATAATTTCTCTTTTTAATCAGTATTCTTCTGTAATGCTAGAGTAAATATTTTAAGACAGCGATTATATTAATGAACAGTTTTGAATACAGAATGCTATTTTCAGATAGAATGTTCTTGTATCAATATTAAGATGAATAATATTAAGTAGAAAAACAGAAATTAAAAGCAGTATCAATCAGCATTAATATAGCATTAGAGGTTCTTAAGTATAGTATCTGATAAATGGATTTTATTACCAGTATTCAAGAGGTCGGTAATTGATGATATGATAGGTGTTGGCACACTTTGGATGCGTGGAATATCGGTATGTATGGGTTGTATGTATGTATGTGGGATTTGTTTTGTTGTTCTGTGTTTAAAGATAATAAACTTTATATTAAAAAAAGATTTTTGGGGGTATAAGGTTTCGAGAGTCAAAGATCCCTTCATCAGCTTTGATTCTTAAAAGGCTTCTACCCCAAAAATCCTGTGGTCTTTAAGGTAGCTACAGGACTCGAATCTAGCTCTTCTGCTGCAGATTAGCATGGCTACCCTCTGAAACGGTAAGTGCAATGAGGCATTCCCTTCTCCAGCCCCAATTTTGCTTACTGCTGGTGTCGTTTTCTCACTGCTCGCCCTATCGCTGCTGGCCTTTGCCTGGAACAGAGGGACATCAAATGCTCCCACGCATTTGGAGTTCTTTCTTGTTTTCTTTGGAGTATTTATTTTCTGCAAAATAAAGGACAAGCGACTTAAGAGGCGAGAGGTAACTAAAACCTACCAGCAATCAGACTCTGGTTAACTCAGAGGAATAATTAAATCAACATATTGTCGAAGGCTTTCACGGTCAGAGTTCATTGGTTCTTGTAGGTTATCCGGGCTGTGTAACCGTAGTACAGTTACACAGCCCGGATAACCTACAAGACCCAAATAAATCAATGCTCGCGACACTTTTCAAACAACGGGGGGCGGGGAACTGTTCTAATAAAATGTTTTGCAGCTTTATCAGGAGTCAGCAAGAACCAAGCAACATCACAGGACATTTGCCTGAACTTTTGCTGTTTAAATGGGATGCGTAGGAAGTAAACATATTGGCATGTGGGAACAGCAGTAGAATTTGCAAGTGGCAAGAGCCACTTTACACATTTACCCTTCTGCGTGGTGTTCCCACCAGGCCAAAAGCAGAACAGGCAGAGTGGACTGCCTAACATTTTTGTGTCCAGGGCCTCAAGCAGCATTTCCACTTCAGCCAGAAGTCCTTCAGGAAGGCCACCAACAGCAATAAAAAAGGAATGAGGCAAAATGTGGTGTTCTACAATGAAGCAGACTGTCCTAGATCTTGTTCATCATCTTCATTACCTTCTTGGGGAAGGGGAAAGGAAAGAAAGTTCACTTTTCAAATTAACAGGTAGTTAAAAAAAACAAAACTTGGGATTGTGAACACTACAGATGGGCCCTGATGAACTACAGCACAGGTGTGTAAGCATACAGCAAATAAATATCACGTTAATAAATATATGAACACCATCTTTTTGTTGTTTTAGAGCATTGGATTGGATCTGGGAGACCCAGATTTCAACCCTCACTCTGCCATGGAAGTTCACTGGGCCAGTCACACACTCTCAGCCTAACCTACTTCACAAGGCTGTTGCTGTAAAGCTAAAATGGAGGATGAGTCCCCACTAGGGAGAAAAACAAGGTATAAATATCTAAATAAATAAGTTGGACAGAGAGAAAGTGACTGGGCAGGGGGGCCACAAGTGAGTTGGGTTCAAAGGACAGTCGATAACAAGAAGAAGAGATGGTTTTTATACCCCGTTTTCCTCTACCTTGAGGAGTCTCAAAGCAGCTTAGAATCACATTCCCTTCCTCTCCCCACAACAGGCACCCTGTGAGGCAGGTGGAGCTGAGATAATTCTGAGAGCATTGTGGCTGTCCCAAGGTCACCCAGCAGGCTTCATGTGGAGGGAGTGGGGAATTGAACTGGTTCTTCGGATTAGAGTCCCCTGCTCTTAACCACGACACCACACTGGCTTTTAGAGATGAACAAACTGTGTAAGGTGGTTATGGAATCTCTGTCTCTTCTGAAATAAGAAGGAAGGGGCCATTGCTTAACGGCAGAGCACGTTTTGCTTGCAAAAAGTCCCAGGTTCAGTCCTTGGCAACTCTAGGTAAATTAATTCAGGCAGTACCCTCTCTGCCTACTTGTCTGCGTAGAAAAACCTCCAGTCTATAGAAAACTACCATGTCAGAAGGATATGCTTGCTTTCCATGGGCAGGTAATACGTGTAGTGTTCTGCCTGCTGCTGCTTGTACAAGAAGAGAGGGAAGGTGGGAGGGGAGTGTGTCAGCACGGCAATAAGCTGTGTTCATGCTAATCATAAAAAAGTGACTTCTGGACGCGGCCTGTGATTCTGTACAGGTGACATCAGGGTAGTTCTGGGAAGGTGCTCTAGTTTATAACTAACTGCCACTAGCCTTTGGCTGCTCCAGCATCAAACTTACAAAGAAGCACAGAGAAGTTTGCAAGTGGTATGTAGAAGTCAGCTTTACATAAATCGACATACAATTGTGAAATTAAGGGGAAAGGCTGCTTACAAAGCATACACTTCATGCCTCTGCAACAGCTGTTCTCAGTGCACCACACATGAACACACATGAAGCTGCCTTATACTGAATCAGACCCTTGGTCCATCAAAGTCAGTATTGCCTACTCAGACCGGCAGCGGCTCTCCAGGGTGTCAGGCAGAGGTCTTTCACATCACCTACTTGCCTAGTCCCTTTAACTGGAGATGCCGGGAATTGAACCTGGGACCTTCTGCATGCCAAGCAGATGCTCTACCACTGAGCCATAGCCGCTCCACAAAATGTGACTTTCCAAATCCCCCCAAAGCACAGTGAGTTTTCTTATAACTGATAACAAGTCATTTATGTACAGTGCTGCTAGATTACCACCCCATTTCATACCTTACAGTCATCGGGAAAAGAAAACACAGAGGGACAACTTCCTTCCTTGAGAAACTTCTTCCCATTGATTTCCCGAAAGCATTCGGGGTTGAAATGCTGGGAACATATCATGTCCCATACAGATGGAGTCCAAAGGCTGCCACTCACAGGGTCCACACGACATATTGCCCGGGCCCATTCTAGCTTCCTTCTGTTATCCCTTGGAAACCTACAAGTAGAAAAGGGAAGATCGCAAAGAGGTTGCTTCACCAGATCAAACACAGGCCCATGAGAACAAAGCATATCATGTGGTTACTAGTGTCAATTTTCAAGGGCCTGTTAAATCTGGGTCAGTAACAGCGTCATCCTAAGCAGTGCTATTACACCTTTCTAAATACAACGAAGTTCAATGGGATTAGAAAGGTTAGTTACTTTTTTAGGATGGACTAAAGGATCCAAATAGACTAAAGGATCCAAAACCCAGGTCAACTTACCGGAATTCTGGGTCCTGAATCATCCAGAAGCAACAGTCTTCATTTGCCATTTGCAAAGAGAATACAGTTGTTTAGTAAGTGTGATGCACAAAATGTGCCTGTCCGCTTTGCATCTCTGATTTGTACGTGTCTGCCTCGTTTTAAACATTTAGAGTCAGAAAACCTAATGATGAATTCCCCAGAATGCACTTGGAATTACAAAGTGGTAAACTCAAAACATTAATAAATAGTTGTTACTAATTTGCAAGCACCAATAGATGTACATCTTAAAGTGTAATCCTAAACAGAGTGACGCCCTTCTAAGTCTATTGGAAGGGTATAATTCTGTTTGGGACTGCAAATCCAATTGTTTTTCATTCTTTCAGAGGTAGTCTCAATGTAAAGTTTCCCTCCATGGGAATGCCTTGGAACAACATCCATAAGCATCCCTGCATAAAATAAAATGTTTTAATGAAAGGTCTTTTGGGTCTTCTGGATTTTTTCGAGAAAGAGCCACAAAAGGAATAAATAGGGTATTCTGGGGATTTTCTACTCACAGTTCCTTCTTATGGGTGTTTCATTCTAGCATTATGTTCTTGCCTGAAAATCCTTCCACATTGTTTCCACAATGATTCCACATTGATTGGGAGGGGGCGTAGCTCAGTGGTACAGCATCTGCTTGGCATGCAGAAGGCCCCAGGTTCAATCCTCGGCATCTCCAGTTAAAGCAGGGGTGGGGACCCTCAGGCCCGGGGGCCGTATGCGGCCCCCAAGGACATTTTTTGTGGCCCTCGGGAGCTCTGGGGCCCTGCCACAGAGGCGGGGCACAGGGCGGTCCTCCCTGAGGGTGTTCCTGGGGCTGCGGCTTACAGGGGCGCTGCAGTGCCCTTTGGACCTCCTTTCGCCGACTGTCGGCTGTTGGTCGGCGAGAGGGGAGGGGGAGGGATGCTTCCCCTAAGGCTGCCCCCTACAGCCACGGAGTGCAGGAACGCCACGGCACATTGTAAGCCCCTCTCGCTGCCTGTCGGCTGTTAAGCAGCGGGGGGGGGGGGAGAGGCCGGCGGCTCCCGGCGGCAAAGCATGCATGTGGGAGCCAATCGGGCTTCAGGGGGGCCTTCTATGGACTCTGGGGGGGGAGGGCATGGAGACTGGGACCTAATCGCTCAGGGCTCCGTGTGCCACGGGGTGTGTGTGTGTGTGTGTGTGTGGGCGGGAGAGGTGGGGAGGCTGGGGCCCGGTTGCGTGGGCTGGCGTGTGCTGGTGTGTGTGCGTGGAGGGGGGAGGCTTTTCTCTCTTTTCTTCCTCTTTTTCTGTCACTCTTTCTCCTTTCTCTCCCTCTCTCCCTCTTTTTCTCTTTGTTTGTCTCCCTCTGTCCTTTTCTTTCTTTCTTTCCCTCTGTCCTTTTTTTTCTTTCTTTCTCCCCCTCTCCATTTCTTTCTCCCTTTCTCTCTCTTTCTCCCTCCCTCCCTTTTCCTCTTTCTCTGTTTTCCTTCCTCCCTTGCTGATCAACTCGTTTGCTGGGGCCCACTGCTGGCTGCCCTCCCACCTGAGAGGGGGGAGTGGGGGCGCCCTGCAGGCCTTCTCTGTGTGGCCTCCCCTGGGGTTGCCAACCTCCAGATGGTGGCTGGTGACCTGGCAACCCTAACCTCTTCCCGTCCCACCGGGAGATCTACACCTGGTATGGCCCCCGAATGATTTTATAAATGTGCAAATGGCCCTTGGCAGGAAAAAGGTTCCCCACCCCTGAGTTAAAGGGACTAGGCAAGTAGGTGATGTGAAAGACCTCTGCCTGAGACCCTGGAGAGCCGCTGCTGGTCTGAGTAGACAATACTGACTTTGACGGACCAAGGGTCTGATTGAGTATAAAGGCAGCTTCATGTGTTTATGTATGTGTTCATGTGTTCTAGCTCAAAATGTACAGTCCAAAACAAAATTTCAAAATCAAATGCAACATTTTTTCACTTATATAAGTCTAATACACACTGTTGCACAATTTGAAGCATATCAGCCATAACAGTTCCTCCGCCAATATATGTATTTTATTTAAAACAATTTTTAGCTTCCTTTCTACCATCTAAGAACTCAAGGCGCCTTACATTGTAAATAATAATAAAATACATAAAAACTGCTTGTTAAAATCAACAATTTAAAACTGCCCATAGGCAGAAGAACTAATCAAATGCCTTCATGAAAAAACTCATCTTCAGCTGCTTTATAAAGGTTGAGACTGCAGGGCCAGGCGTACCTCTCTGGGGAGGTTGTTCCATAATTGTGGGGCTACTACTGAAAAGACCCTCTCTCGTGTACCCACCAGGCGAGCTTTTTTGGTCGATGGGACAGTCACGAGGGCATCACCCTGTGACTTTAGTTCCCAGGCAGGGCCATATGGGGGAAGACGGTCCTTCAGATATGCTCATACATATCAACTCATACACAAACCAGAAAGAAATTCAATATACATCTAAACCATTTCAAAGATTATGGAAGAAAAATTAAAGTTATAATGACCCTTCCTCTTCTTTTTATTTCTAAATATATTAACCATCTATGCTGTTATTGTACTCCTTTTATACCTGTAATCAAAAGAAAAATATATTTTTTTTCAAGAATTTGCAACAAATACTAAGCCCTCGACCAATAGTGCTGTATTTTTAGTTTCACTGTTTTTTCCCCACTTTTCTTTCTTTGATTTATGTATTTATGTGTTCCTATGTTTGTGACTGTGATTGTATCCACACCTGTTAATAAAATATGTTAAAAAAAGATATGCTGGTCCAAAGTCATGCAGGATTTTAAAGGTCAAAACATGGAATGGGGGAAGGTACAAGGGCATTTGGGGGGGGGGTGACCTAAAGTTGAATTTTCAGACATTCTGAGCAACATGCTGCTCCAACACATTCATCCTCATGGCGAGGTACAAGCTTATGCCATGCAGGAAATTCGCACTCACCTATGAAAAGTTATTCCCTGTTTGCGATTTAACTTTGTGTCCGAGTTGCTGCAGTTATACGCTGCACAGTATTTGACCATGACAGCTCTACTCTAAGCTGCTGCAGGAAGAGAAACACTGACCCTAGTCAGCAGACTACGATGCTCATGGCGGAAAAGATCCACGTGGATGGGATTCTGCAACTCATCTCCAAATGCAAGCTGATAATAGAGAAGAAGATTTTGTCGAACAGCTAGGTTTCCCTCTTCAACTTAGGTGTTATCTTCTGATGTGTGAACAGACAAAATAAATACATCATTAAAATAAACCTGTTCAATCAGAATATTTTCTAATTCCAAAGTGGAACAACCATTTTGCTCAGCACATAGAGCCACATCACAAATATATTGTATGCTCAACTGCAACCAGTTTAGGTGTAGGTGTGTTAAGTTTTATCTAATATGCTTTTGATTTTTGCAACAAAATGGCTAGTTATAACTATACCCAGTTGAATTGCATGGCCTTTTAACCCGCTGTTCATATTTCCACCTTTTTCGTGAATCTATATTCCTGCTGACTGAGAATTTACTTCACGCACCTGCTTGTGGGCTCTGGACCACAAAAGCTTATGCACAAAGAATATGCGTAAGTGCCACAAGACTCTTTTTATATACAGATTTTGTCCACCCAGTCTTAAGTTATTTATTACAGAATGGATCTTAAGGATCAGAGCAGATACTCTGGTCACTGAATAAGACTTCTGAACCGTTTCCCTTCTGCTTCAGCCCCCGTCATTTCCCCCCACTCCCAAAAGAAAACTAACTCTGAAAGTCAGAGTTATGACGCTGGATGTGGTGTGCCCTGATCTGGATAGCCCAGGCTAGCCTGATCTTGTCAGATCTCAGAAGCTGAGCAGGGTCGACCCTGGCAAATATTTGGATGGGAGACCCCCAAGGAACACCAGGGTCGTGATGTGGGGGCAGGCAATGGCAAACCACCTCTGAATGTCTCTTGCCTTGAAAACCCCACCAGGGGTGGCCATAAATCAGATGTGACTTAACAGCAAAAAACAAAACAAATGGCGTGGGAACTCCAGTAAACAGAAGCCCTGTACGCACAACCCCTCCATGCATTGACTGAACATGTGCAGAGGGACAGTGGGCATGAATGGGCTGTTCCTGCCCTCCTCCTCTGCATGATCACCAGCTCACAAGCATGGCACATGTACAAGGAGGTATCATCTACACGTATGCTCCCACCCTATAACTGGCAATTTTACTTTCTAAATCTTGCCAATCACAGAGAAGGAACTTATGTGTGGACACTGCCACTGCATATGGGTGTGGTGCTCATAAGCCAGCAATCACACAGTGGTAGGGTCAGCACACTCATGCCCACTCTCCTTCTCCACATGTTCAGTCAATGCACGGAGAGGCCATGTGTACAGGGCCAGGAAGTCCCCCTCCCCCTTTGCATGAATAGAAGTGCCTTTCACTCACAGATGACATCTTTGGATCTAATCCTAAGTCTGCCCCTGTAACTACTGAGAGCATTTATATATGTCAAACCACTGCAACTTAAATGCATAATTTAATGCAATTTAAATTTAGTACAACTTAAATGCATAAATCAAAGTGCTGGATGAGAATCCACCCATTGGTTTGACAGCACTGGCCAGGGGCTCCACAGGGCCAATAACACAGGTCCTAATGGCTTGACATAAGTTAAACAACTAAATTGCTTAACTTATGTTAAATTGTAAGTGTTTCACCACCAGTTGCATTTCCTGTGAATGACTATGGCATACTTCTCAGTTTTGCACAGAGATGCCATAAACCAGGCCCATTCCTCTGTGCATAAAAACATCACTGACAGAAGATTCAATTTGCATTTGATGAAGTAGGCTCAAGCTCACACAAGCTTATGCTGGTTTATGGTGGGAAGCCGGAGCAGGGCCAACAGCAAGCAACCACAATGCAGGAAGCACAACTCTCCCTTTTACTCAATCTTTTTACTGTTAAAATACCCCCACCCTACAAGTTATATGTCAATGCAGTGGACGCTTATATGGTGACCACTGTACTCAGCTGTACTGATTGTCTGGGCCACTGCAGGCATTGCCGTTTCCCACTACTTGGTGGCAACATTTTGGAGACCTCCTGCTTCTTATCTAATACTTCTTCAAGTAGAAATTTAAATAACCCAAATAATAATGCATCGTTTCCAAGAATCAGAGGTCTGAATAACAACAACCTTGATGACAGAGACCTCCTATTTCTTAATGGCCTTCCGTAGGTTTCAAGCAGCCTGCTTCCAAAAAAATACTGTAAAAACAAGGAAACTGATGAAACCCGAAGAGCACAAAACTGGTTCTTTTCATGGAAAAGCCTTTGTGTTTTTTCCTGCAACATGGAATCACTCCAGACACGCAAAGAGTAACATGGCACATTCTCAGAGAGGTTCCACATAGTTTTCTCTCTGTAAACTCCAATGTATTGATGGACACTACTTCAGATTATCAATGGGGGTGTATGAGCATTATGCAAAGATTCAGCCGAATCTAAATGTGCAGCTCTTGGATATATTCAAGGATTTAAAAAAAAAAAATGAATTTAAAGAGTATTTTAAGCCATTATTTTCTTTTGTATACTTCACAGTAAGGGTCTAACTAAGATGCTGGGAGATCCATGACTGGATTGTCTGAGCATTTTAACAGAAGTAGCAAACATGTGGGGTCACCTTTTTTCCCCTTCCTAGGCTAGCAGCAGCACAAGATGGTCAGTTTCAATTGGAGAAATGGGTTGGATCCAGACTAAAATTTTCCAGGGGCAGATTGGAACTTTCCTGCCTCCCTCCTCCCACTGCAGCCCACTGATCTCCCTGAAATACCACGCCTGGGGATAGAGGCCCTTAGGAATGACATGAAAGGGGTCTGCAGAGGGAAGGGGGAAACTGGTGGAAATTACCAGTTTTGTCTGGGTCCAACCCTCTGTGTAGTGGTGGAAGAACTAACTCACTCCCCTGCTCATTTGGCTCCAATCCACCCCTTCAAGCCTGCTATTTTTTAAAACAAATAATACGCTGCCAAGACCCCATCACAACTCTCCCAGCATCTTGTTTAGTTAGGCCCCAAGTATATCAGAATTATTAACCCAGGACAGTCAGACCTACTGTCCTCTTAGGCAAAAGGATTTGTGCCTTTAAGGGACCAGACAAGTAGGTGATGTGAAAGACCTCTGCCTGAGACCTTGGAGAGCCACTGTCGGCCTGAGTAGACAATGACTTTGATGGGCCAAGGGTCTGATTCAGTATAAGGCAGCTTCATGTGTTCAAAGCCATGGATCGTTCATTCAGCTGGAGAATCGCTGATGGAGCCCAGCACAGGTGTAGTACGACCCTTCGTCCCACCGCCCAGGTATGAGCTGGACCTTCGGCCAAGCACTCGATCGCCAGAGGCCTGACCAGTGTAACTTTTCTCGTCATGATCAGCTATCCATGTAAAGAGCAACGTTAAGACTGAATGCTAAATGGATAGGGGAGGGTTTTGTTTGTTGCCCCCACCACACTATTTCAGCACTTCTCTTGGGCTAAGTGCATCAGGCCAGGGGAAGGTGCTCCTCAGGCAAGTGCCAAAAATATACAGCAACACCCATCTCCCTCAGTAAGCACTCTCTTGGGTTGAAGGAATGCGAGAAAGAAGAGAGTAACTTGCAAAGATCTTCAATTTATACATTAGTAATGATCACTGTCTGCTGGGCAGGGTGGGTGGTGTGGGAAGCTTGCAGGGTAGAAGCCCAACAGTACACATGACAGTTTGGGGGCTGAAAAGAGGGGGGGGGAAGCTCAACCCTTCACCCCTGCTGCGAATGGACTGGCCCAATGGTACCAAGACCACCAGGTGATCCCTCACAATGGCTTCAGGGCTGAAGGAGAGGGAAAGCAAGTTCAACCTTCCCCTTAATTTTCACCCCTGAAACCATTAAGGGGGTTGAGGGCCCATGTCAGGAAGGACGGTCTTTTTGTCCTGTGTGACCCCCCCCCCCAAGTTATTTCTTCACAGGTCCCTCTCTACTTGCCGCTTTCTGTCATTCCGTTTACAATCATTTTTATGCCACTTGGTTACATGAAATGTATTTTCCATAATTATGAAGACAGAAGTTACTTTCCCGACTAAATTTTTGAGCGGCCCATTTTCTAATTCAAGGGCCATTGACTCAGCTCTGGAAAATGCCATTCTTCAGACAAGTGAGAATGGGTTCCACATTAAATGCATTCAGCAAACAGCCCTTCAAAGTAAATATTAACAGCCTCTCGTCTAAATGTGGTGGAAAATGCTGGATCACATTGTTTAGAACTACTGGAAGAACAAGCCCGTCGGCCACAGGAAAGCATTGTGCATAATCAGCTCCTGAATGCCTTCATCGTGTAATCCTTTCTTGTACATACTTTGAAGGCAACAGAAATGAGAGAAGTGGCATTTTCTTTATTCTTTGTCTAAGCTTCAAGGGGGGGGGATGCATTTGAAGCTTTGTTCAGAACCAGCAAGTCATACCTTTCCTACTCAACAGATGCAACAACATCCACAATTTAGTAAAAGAAAAGATTATGCTAGCCACCTCTACAGCAAATTTTGTGAACTGTGGGACACTATCCCTGAAACAACCAAGTGAATCTATGAACGATGAAAATTATCTTTCAGAAAGGGCTCAACTCTATGGCAACAATCAATCTCCAGGATGGCAGAGATCAGGGCCATCAAACATAAGGCCCACGAGCCATATCCAGCCCGCGAGCCAGCCGAAGCAGCAACCACCGCCCCCACTCACAATCTGGGCTGGTGAGGCCTGGCCTGACCAAGTGACATTTATGCCATAGCTGGCCCTCGTAACAATTGAGTTCAACACCCATGGCCTAGATGCTTTCTCTGGATGGGGGGCAGGTAGGAAAAGTCTTGGCAGAGTCAATGTTGAGGGAGGATGCTTGCAGAGGTCCCCCTTCTTACAGACTTAGTAAAGCATTTCCTCACAGTGGCAGGAGTCCCACAAGCACCAAAGAATAAAAAGTTCACACCAGAAAGAGGCTGCTTTTGAGCCAGTTGGTTTCTCAGCTGCTCCACAAGTCATCTTCACCTTGGTGTCAGAGAGATACAAGGAAAACTGCTGGCCTTGGTGATTTCAGTGGAGAGGAACCACTTGTCTTTCCTTGCCCACAGAAACCAGGGTGGAGCCTGCCCCCAGCAGCATCCGTTCAAATCCACTCACTTGCCCAGCATTAAGCACAGAAATGCTAGAAATTGTAGGCCTTAAAATCATGACCTGAAATGTCATCTCCGTCTTCCCCTTTTTTATTTTATAACATACAGGATGATGAAGAGGGGATGTGGGGAGGAGCTGTGGCTCAGTTTGTAGAGAATCTGCTCGGCATGCAGAAGGTCCCAGGTTCAATTCCCAGCATCTCCAGTTAAAGGGACTAGGCAAGTAGGTGATGTGAAAGGCCTGAGACCCTGGAGAGCCACTGCTCTGAGTAGACAATACTGACTTTGATGGACCAACGGTCTGATTCAGTATAAGGCAGATTCATGAGTTCATTGTTTAAAAAGTTCTTATGAATTCCAAAGCTTGTACACTGTTTTGTGTCATTTTGGTTGGTCCTAATAAAAGTATTATATGGGCTGTGTTCTGCCATTGATTTTGGATGAGCACAGCTGCAAACAACGTTGGTCTACTTAGGAAATCTCTTACTGAGCTTCTCCCCAAAAGATCACCCCTCCCTTACTACTGGCAGAATTTTAAAACTAGGACCAACTTCGCAGGGGAAAGCAGGCTAGAAATATTTTAACGAAATATTTCTTAAAAGCTTGCATATGTATCACTTTTCTTCCAAGGAACAAACACAGGATTAAACTATTTCAGCATCTTTACAGTTCTGCACAGACAAGTTAGGCAGAAGGGTTCCGACTGGCTCAAGGAACTTCTTGGCTGAGGAGAGATCTGAATATGGGTTTCTCACAGGCAAGCCCTGGCCTGGGGTGGACAGACTTCAGGCTTGCATGATCTACTTTGTTCTTTCACTAGAACCTCAAGGTCTGACAGCAGACACAAAATGATAGTTGGACCCAAATACCTACTCCACCTCATACGCTGGGATGGGATGACTTCTGTCATGAAAACCCCCCCCCCCCAAGTTTAATTAGTTGTTATTTTAAATTGATCAAATTGATCCACTATATCTAAAAGCCAAAGACTTTTCTACCCATCTATTGTCAGAAAACCTCCTTACCCACTGCTGGGTTTTTTTGTATTTTCAGTGGGAGGATTCCATTCTTCCAGAATGCCAGAGGCACAATCTGACACCAACACCATTTTTAAGTCTGCATGCCTGCTCAGTATTTTATAGAGGAGACTGTCAAGACAAGGTCTTAAGACCATAACTCATCTACACCCCCTTTAATTTTTGTAACATCCACCCTGCTGAAGAATTCTGATGGAAAGTGCTCTCAAGTCACAGCTGACTTATGGTTTTCAAGGCAAGAGATGTTTGGAGGTGGTTTGCCATTGCCTCCACGTGGACTGAGAGAGTTCTGACAGGACTGTGACTGGCCCAAGGTCACCCAGCAGGCTTCATGTGGAAGAGTGGGGAATTGAACCCGGTTCTCCAGATTAGTCTGCCGCTCTTAACTACACCGTGCAGCTCAAAAGTCTGCATGCTGCGCTGAGTCATTTTGGTCGGTCCTAATAACAGGTATTGTGTGTCTTTCGTTGTTGCTATTTATGGATATGTGAGTGTTCAACCTCAAATGTAATTGTTGCTTAAATGTTTAACGTCCCTCTTTCCTCCCCTCACTGCGTCTGAAGACTCCAATACTCTGTCTCTATCAGATTAACAGTTCTAGTCCTTCACTAGTGAACACATGAAGCTGCCTATTACTGAATCAGACCTTTGGTCCATTAAAGTCAGTATTGTCTACTCAGACCGGCAGCTAGGGTTGCCAACCTCCAGGTACTAGCTGGAGATCTCCTGCTATTACAACTGATCTCCAGCCGACAGAGATCAGTTCACCTGGAGAAAATGGCCGCTTAGGCCATTGAACTCTATGGCATTAAAGTCCCTCCCCTCCCCAAACCCCGCCCTCCTCAGGCTCCACCCCAAAAACCTCCCGCTGGTGGAGAAGAGGGATCTGGCAACACTACCGGCAGTGGCTCTCCAGGGTCTCAGGCTGAGGTCTTTCACATCACCTACTAGCCTAGTCCCTTTAACTGGAGATGCCAGGGATTGAACCTGGGACCTTCTGCACGTCAAGCAGATGCTCTACCACTGAGCCACGGCCCCTCCCCTTGATTCCAGATTTGCATTACTGCTTGTGATCTTTGGTCTTAATGCTTTCTCATTAGTTAAAAGGACATGCTTGCCAAGTTTTCAGTCCACCAGGAGACTTAAACAGATCTGTTTGTTCACTGTTTGTTAGAAGGTTCAGCACAGGGGTGTCAAACTCATTTGTTATGAGGGCCGGATACAACATAAATGTCGCTTGGTTGGGCGGGCCACACGTACCATAAAACTGAATGCCAGGTACCGGAGATACAAACTTTATAGAAGATACGGGCAAAGCTAATTAATTATATATATATTTAGATAGGTAGATAATATATGGACTAATATATTCTTACAAACAAAGAATTACAGTCCGAGTCTTATAACACTTTAAAAGAGAAATAACAGCCGAGATACATCTGCCAATTGGGCTAGGAGACTGTTCCATGGTGACGAATTTTCATTGCTGCCGTCCAAAATTTCGCAACCTGTAAAGTGATTGAAGGATTATCCCCTTGTAGGAGCATCTCAATCTTTTCTCCTGCCCTGTCAGGTCCCATTCTCAATAAGAGGGGCTCAATAAACTTTGAACAGGGTAATGTGTAAAAATTACAATTCAGGAAGGCATGCTCAATAGTTGCTGTCCCCTGATTTACAGGGGCAGAATCTCTCCTCCCAGGGTATCTTCTTAAATTTCCCCTCTAGCATAGCAGAGGGTAAGGCTGCACACCTGGCCAGGGTAAAGGCCCTTCTATAATTATTTATCTCTAAATAGTGGAGATAGGCTGCTGGTGATATATTTTTTTACTTAAAAGGCTGCTGGTGATATATTTTTTTACTTAAAATACAAACAAATAAAACAAAAAAGCGCCATCTTCCCCAGTTACAAAAAAATCTTGGATACATATATCCAATTATTTATATTAATTTTATAATTTCAATGCAACTTCACTGGCAATATATGTACGGAAACTGGGATTGTGCCATTTCTCTTCATTCCTGCTCTAGCTTTTGGGTACGGCTGAGAGTTGAAACACAGGGAAGGGGGGGGGGAGAGAATCATTAGCCTGCAGGCATATTACCACAAGCTGTGATCTCTTACTGAAGTGGAAGGGAAAGAAAGCCAAGGTCGACACAGGGCTGGGTGTGTTCCATGCCAGACAGTCAATGTATAAAGACAGAGTTCAAAACACCGTGCAAGAATTCACCCTTCGTTTAACAGAGGAAATGAAAGAAAATTACTGCTTGCAGCAATCTGCCTGCAGCCTAAAATTTTTTGAACACACATACATTAACACATGAAGCTGCCTTATACTGAATCAGACCCTTGGTCTAATATTGTCAGTATTGTCTACTCAGACCAGCAGCGGCTCTCCAGAGTCTCAGGTGGAGGTCTTTCCCATCACCTTTTGTTGCACTCCTGCTTCTCTTTCATATGACTGTAACAAGGGGAGGGGGGGATCAAAGACTATCAGTGCAATTAACTCCTACATGTTATATCTCAAACTGATGGTTTTCAATTCAGCAGCAGACATTCAAGCAGCAATGGTCAGCTCTTGGAAGGCCTGTGTTTCAAGTTCATCGGTGGCTATGAGTCTAAGAAACATCACTAGTAGTCCCAGAGATTCTGGGTTCCATCAACATTCCTGGGACGGCTATAAAATCATAGCGTTGGAAGGGACCTCCAGGGTCCTCTAGTCCAACCCTCTGCACAATGCAGGAAATTTGCATTTGCTGTCTTGCGATTTTGGGATGTATCAACATAAGTATAGTGTCCAGATCATGCAAAGCGAAGGCTAAGTTAGGCATTCCCCCAAGAACCAGTGATTCAAATACACGAAGGCAATCATCTAAAAATCTGACTCCATTGTATACTCTTCTATCAGCTGGGACTAGTGGCATGAGATTCACAAAATCATAACACAAGCTACATAGATATTATACCTTATTTGGATAGAGTGTTTTCTTGAACCTATGGGAATCATACTAGCAGCCAGATATTCACCAGAGTACTACTGGCTGTACACTATAGCTTATGTAATGTCTGATGCTATTTGTTTAGTATCTTGATACAGAAAAGGTGCAGATACCCAAATACAAAGTACATACATTTCTCAACAAATTTCCAGCAATGTAAAATTAGGTATATATTTAAAATATGTAGGGGCAAGGGCCCGATTTTCCAATCAATGTATCACTGCCAATACTAAGATGCCTTTATCTCTAATACAGACAATCACCAGTTTCATTAACTAACAAAAAACTGCAGAATACCCCAATCATTCAAGCTAGGCCTGCATGATCCTGAAAGTTTACAAACACCTTTCAGAAGATCAGAAGGCTTCTTTTCGAGAGTCAGTGATCCGAACGTGAAAATTCCTCTCATGTGTTTTTTCTCAGGGAATTATCAGTCTTTCACCATTCCACTCTCCCTTCCAGAATGACTTTCTAGTGGAAATATCTAAAGGATAAGGTAAAAACCCAATGAACTACATGTTGAAATCTAGCATTAGGCAAAAAAGCTTTTATTCACCCCCAAAATGTTTTGCTAATTATACTACTTAACCCTTTCTTCTGTCCTTTATTTTCTAGGAAATGGACTGTGGCTGATGTATACAGATATTTACAACTGAAAAAGTGGGGAGGGGTACATGTATTCATCACTGTTGCAAGGATGCACTGATTGCTTTTCCACAAGCACATCAACACACACCCCTGGTTTGCACATTTAACTCTGTCGCAGAACAAAAACTTACCTAAACCATCTTAATAATATCCATCCAAACCTTCAGTTTACCATGGAAAAGGAAATTGAGGGTAAACTCCCATTTCTTTATACCCTTGTTATCCGTAAAACAAACTTTCAGTTAGGTCACAAGGTCTACCGGAAACCAACTCACACAGAACGCTACTTACACAAAAACTCCAACCACCACCCCTGATAGAAAAGAGGAATAATCAAAACATTAATGGACCGTGCAAGACGGATCTGTGAACCACAGTTTCTCAAGGAAGAAATTAATCATCTAAATCAAGCACTGCTAGCAAACGGCTATTCCAGAAATGAAATCAGAAGGGCCATTAAACCAAACAAAAATCAGAAAACTCAGGAAAAACAGTCTCCCATAGGAAAGGTATTCTTGCCATTTATTAAAGGAGTCACTGATAGGATGGAGAAACTTTTGAAAAAACATAACCTACAAACAGTGTTTAAACCCACCAAGAAAATACAACAGATGCTACGATCAGCAAAAGACAAAAGAGACCCCCTCACCTCTGCAGGAGTATATCGTATACCCTGCAGTTGTGGACAAGTTTACATCGGGACCACAAAACGCAGCATACAAACAAGGATAAAAGAACATGACAGATACTGCAGGCTTGGCCAACCTGAGAAATCAGCAGTGGCTGAACATGGACTGACACAAACAGGACACAGAGTCTTATTCCAAGACACTGAAAGACTGGACAATTCTACCAACTATTTTGTCAGATTGCACAGAGAAGCCACTGAAATTCATAAACATCAGCACAACTTTAATAGAAAAGAAGAGATTTTAAGAATGAATAAGGCTTGGCTTCCTGTCCTGAAAACCTCCAGACTAACAAAGACTACAGTCCACAATAGCCATGTGGATTAGCTTTGGATTCCACATGTTAACAGATCACTTCAGGATACAATGGTTCCACATTAACATACCACACCCTCATTAGCACATTATCTTGATACTTACAGGACAATGATTAGCACATTACCTTTAATACTTTGCAGGACAATGACTCAGCACAAACCCAACCCCCTTCTGACTATATATTACTCTTCCTACACACTTGACACTGAGAGACACGGTCCTTCAGTGTTACTCCTCTGAAGATGCCTGCCACAGCTGCTGGCGAAATGTCAGGAAAGAAAATACCAAGACCACAGTCACACAGCCCGGATAACCTACATGAACCAAAAAACTTACCTATTTACTACATTTGTATGCCACCTTTCTCCCTCGAGGGACCCAATTTAAACAAATAATATAATTAAATAAACAAAACAGAGATATCCTGTTCTGGTACTGCTCCACAAAGGCCTAACACAGGCCTTGGGCTAAAAACGACATGTACACCTTCAAACAAATGTTGGAATTAAAACAAGGTTAAAAATCTCAACTTTATTCAGGATGAAGGAACAGGCTTAGTCGTAACTCCATCAATACAGGAACTACAAGTGCTAAATGTACAAAGCAACAAATCATGTGTGGCAGAAATGTTATTTTTAATTAACATTTGGGCCAGCCATAACCGCTAAGGACTCACAGTGCACACGATGTTGAGAAGACATCACGTTCTAAAGTCAGTAGTGGAAGAGAGAATAAAAATTATGGCTCTGACACAGCACAGTAACCAGTTGCTCAGAATGGTGAGGCACATGCAAAGAGCTGCTTCCAGTCTTCTCCCATGTTGGACTGACCAACATGGGTTGGCAACCTCCAGGTACCAGCTGGAGATCTCCAGCTATTACAACTGATCTCCATTGACAGAGATCAGTTTACCTGGAGAAAATGGCTGCTTTGACAATTGAACTCTATGGCATTGAAGTCCCTCCCCTCCGCAAACCCTGCCCTCCTCAGGCTCCGCCCCAAAAACCTCCCGCCGGTGACGAAGGGGGACCTGGCAACCCCACCTGAGACACACAACCCCAAGTCAAATGGGTCCGGCTCTACATCCTGTGACCTTGAGCTGCAATCCCAAGGTTAAGATCTGCATACACAATTGGCCTATGGTTTTCTACTGGAAGAACCAGAATCATTTAAGAACATGTTTTGATAGTGGCTCATGTGAGCTGACAAGCTGTTTTTGATTCACTTACAACATTTAGACTAGATTAGTACCATTGGTATTAAGAGGAATACTATTAAAGAGAAATATTATTAAAAGCTCTGCCAGATGCTTCTGAACAGCCTGATCTACTAACTAGTTACACCAGGCTACATAAGGTTGTTTCAAGAGGACCTAAGCAGAAATCTTAAGAAACGTTACTGGGGAATAAGCCCCATTGAACATAATGGCTCTTAGAGACTTCTAAGAAATACAGACTGCATGTATTCAGTTTCGCTATTTTAAGGATCAGTTTCAAGCCCGCAACAACTGTATAGACAACCAGACGATATTGAACAATGTTACGTATTCCATGGCTGCATAACAACCCGATGCGTCATGTTTTAAAAATATTTTTACTTCTGAAAGACAGAGCTCCCAATAGCACAAAAGGAGTCTGGTTCACTCTAAGACAACAATAAGAAACACTATCTATTGGTGTGCAAATGCTGCAGATATGTCACACGTGGCTGACGAAGTGCTGATAAAGCATTTGCATCCTACGAGCTGAAAAAAGGCATGAGAAAAAAAATTAATTTTCATGGCCCTTCAGAAAGCACTCAACTTGCGACTGCTCATCTCATTCAGAAACTGGAAGGGGTGGGGAGAGATTATTTTGCAGGTGTAATATACACAAGATTCAAGAAATTATACAAGATAAACAGTTCATAACTAAGCCTTTTTAAAAATCCACTATCGGGAAAGAATCTTTATGGATGCAAAAGCCTACAATTCAGACCTGATGCGACTCCGCTAAAATCGACTGTGCTAACTTTGAGATTAGAAAGACTGAGATGAAATAAACGCACACAACACAGAATGTTTCAGAGACAACAGATTTAAATTGCATACGAACCATTCACTAACGGCTCTTTGTGGAGCAATTGGGATTTCAGACAACTGTAAAATGTGAAGATTAAGAAATAGAGAATCTGGACTAATTTGTATTTTAAAAATGTATCAAATCTTCTCCAGCCCCATCACAGTTTCCAGTCAGAATGAGATTCCATACAAAGCTTCTATTTTTTTCATAGCTGCCTTACATCTTAGAACAATTCTGCGTTACTACTTTGAGTTCTTTTATACATTTCAGATTTTGACCTGACACTCCTGCTCTCTTCTAAAGCAGCATAAAATACAATATAGTAATATAGCATTTTGTTCAGGGTTATTGCAAAATCTGAACCACCACGGAGCGCCGGAACGAATTTGTTGATGAAATTTTGCTGAATTGTACTATTATGCTAGAGCTAGCATGGTGCATTGGTTAAGAGCCATGGACTCTAATCTGGAGAACTGGGTTCGATTCCCCACTCCTCTACATGAAAACTGCTGGGTGACCTTGGGCCAGTCAGTTCTCTCAGAACTCTCTCAGCCCACACTGGGGGGGGGAGGCAATGGCAAACCACCTCCGAACATCTCTTGCCTTGAAAACCCTACAGGGTCTCCCTAAATACACTGCCACTATGAGGTTATTGTTTCAATCCCTGCTTCAAGTGTGGCCTTTTTGTTGTTGTTATTTTAACTTTCTGCTGGTACCAACTGCAAAACTGTTCTAACACTGTAGAACTAATTGCAAGGTATTTGGCTACTCAAAAACCTATATAACATTTTTTTGCTCAATATCAACCACTCTCAGATGTTTCATCTTAGAGGCCTTATTACTGGATAAGCAGGGGCAACTGTGGCCAAGAGTACCTTTTGCCAGCTTTGACTGGCTAGCCAGCTGGAACCTTTCCTGGACAGAAAAGAGCTGGCCATTGTGGTGCATGCCTTGTTTACATCTAGATTAGATTACTACAATGCACTCTACATGGGGCTGCCCTTGAAAAGTATTTGGAAACTTCAACTGGTGCAGAGGATGCAGCCAGGATGTTGACTGCAGTGGGTCATAGGGACCATACCACCCCTGCCTTGATCCATCTTCCCTGGCTCCCAATCTGTTTCTGGGCCCAATTCAAAGTACTGGTGTTGACCTTCAAAGCCTTATATGGTTTAGAACTAGCATACCTGAAGGACTGCCTAATCCCTCACAAATCTACCCAACCACTGCAACCATCTTCTGAGGCCTGGCTTCAGGTGCCCCTGCATTCTGAGATTAGGCAGATGGCCACCCAGAAGACAGCACCCAAATTCTGGAACTCTCTCCCCAGAGACTCACCTGTCCCCTTCTGTTGACATTTTCCACCAGCAGGGTAAGACTTCTTTGTTTCCTCTGGTGTTCTCTCAGTGACCCCTCCTTCCTGCCCTATTTTCAATTTTTGGGTGTGAGAATTTCTGGTTGGTTTTAAGTGTTTTCATGTTTTCTGGTTTAGTTTTAATTATGTACGTTTTTAACCCGTTATCCACCACAAGTGGAATTACACATCCATTGAAGCCAACGGGCTTCGAAAAATGCAGCCCAGTGCAGGATGGCACTGAAAATTCAGTGGGGCTTGCTCCTAAGTGTACAGAGAGCTGTAGCTTGGGCACCCAATTCTCTGCGCGTTTTCAGTAAAAATTACTGATATCACAGCTGAGGATCTTTGGAGTGTACAGCCCTCCCAAACCCTTTCTACAAAGAAAGCACTAACTTGTGGTGTTATCTGTAGACAGACAGATTAGGCAGTTAGTTCAGAGGGAGAAATCCTAATAGGCTGCTGCTATGGGTCACAGCCTCTACCAGATCTCCCCCACCTGTGGCAGGAATTTGGAGGAGCAAGGCAGCAGCTCCTTCAGAACATAAGAAAAGCCATACTGGATCAGACCAAGGCCCCATCAAGTCCAGCAGTCTACTCACACAGTGGCCAACCAGGTGCCTCTACGAAGCCCACAACATAAGGCGACTGCAGCAGCACCATCCTGCCTGTGTTCCACCGCACCCAATATAATAGGCATGCTCCTCTGATACTAGAGAATAGGTACGCATCAAGTCTAGTATCCATTTTTACTAATAGCCATGGACAGTCCTCGCCTTCATGAACATTTCCACTCCCCTCTTAAAGCCGTCCAAGCTGGCAGCCATCACCACTTCCTGGGGTAGGGAGTTCCACAATTTACCTATTCATTGCGTGAAAAAAAATACTTCCTTTTATCTGTTTTGAATCTCTCACCCTCCAGCTTCAGCAGATGACCCCGCCTTCTAGTATTATGAGAGAGGGATAAAAGCTTCTCCCTGTCCACTGTCTCCATACCACGCATAATTTTACAGACCTCTAGCATGTCTCCCCTCAAGAACCTTCTTTCCAGCCCTAAGTGCTTTAACCGCTCCTCCTAGGGCAGTTGCTCTAAGCCCCCTGATCAGCTTGGTTGCTATTTCCTGCACCTTCTCAAACTCGCGTGGTGACCAGAACTGTACACAGCATACCACAGTAAGTGTGGCCTCACCATAGATGTGCACAAGAGCAGCCCGTTCTTGAGCCCCCAGCAGAAGAGGGGGCGCGTGCGCGGAACGAGGAAAACAACCCCTTTTTATTAAGATAATTCACAGTGGGTAGCCGTGTTAGTCTGTCTGCAGTAGCAGAAAATTAACAATAATATTTTCTGGTTGGGTATGAGCTTTCGTGAGCCACAGCTCACTTCTTCAGATACCAAAAAGCTCATACCCTACCAGAAAATATTCTTCACAGTGGGTAGCCGGGTGAGTCTGTCTGCAGGAGTAGAAAAGGGCAAGAGTCCAGGAGCCCCTTAAAGACTTACAAGAATATTTTCTGGTAGGGTATGAGCTTTTGTGAGCCTCAGCTCACTTCTTCACGAAAGCTCATACCCTACCAGAAAATATTCTTGTTAGTCTTGAAGGGGCTAGTGGACTCTTGCCCTTTTCTACAACCCCTTTCCATGCCAGCGAGGTGATATCAGTCGCGACCCCACAGCACCCTGCCGCTCCTCTCACCGAAGCAAACAACCCCGACCCACGTGCGTCTTCCATGCTGAGATAAGAGGGCGTGCCCATGGCCGAGCCCCGCCCCTAACGGAAAAAAAACGACCGCGAGGGAGCGGCGCGCGCCGCTCTTTCGCTTGAGAACCCCCTCAGCGGGAGACGCTGCCCCGGAGAACGAACCTACCCCTTTCCCGGAAGCTCGCGGCTGACCTTACGGCTGCCCGGCGTTTGTTACCCCTCGCAGCTGACCCCGCCCCCACAAAGCAATGGCGGCCCAGAAGACGCCCCCAATCACGTGACGGCTCCCGGCGGCTCCGGAGTTGGCCTCTCTAGGCGGCCGCCTCTATGGTCTTCCCTTAGGCGTACGAGCGAGGTGGGAGGGAAACGGGTTCCCCCGCCCTCTTCTTCCTACTTCCGGTGGGCTGGTGAGTGGATCTTTTGGGAAGGGAAACGGGGATGGGGGAGAGCGGAGGTTTTGCCTGGGCCGGGAGGGGATAAGGGGGTGGGGACTGGGAAAAGTGTTGTCCGAATAGAGGCCTCCCCACCAGTGAACACCGGAGTGGATAAGCCCCCCCCCCAATCTTGGTAAGGACGTCTTGCCGCCCCTTCCCCCACTAGCCTCGCTGCCTTCATCCGCCTGTGTTCCTTCCCGTTTGCCAGACCTAAGTTGCTGCCTCCTGTTTTTTTCCGATGCCAGGAAGTCTCGCTTCTCTTCATGGAGGAGGGCTAGAGCTATTCCAATAGCTCTATCATTTGATAGAACTATTCCAATATGACCCTGACCTGGATGGCCCAGGCTAGCCTGATCTCGTCAGATCTCAGAAGCTAAGCAGGGTCAGCCCTGGTTAGTATTTGGATGGGAGACCACCAAGGAATACCAGGGTTGCTGTGCAGAGGAAGGCACTGGCAAACCACCTTAGTTTCTTCCCATGAAAATCCCAAAAGGGGTTGCCATAAGTCGGCTGCGACTTGAAGGCACTTTACACACACACACACAAAACTGTCTAACTGGCCAAGTGAAGGAGCTATTGTTATTGCTTACATTGCCCTGACCTGGATGGCCCAGGCTAGCCTGATCTCGTCAGATCTCAGAAGCTAAGCAGGGTCAGCCCTGGTTAGTATTTGGATGGGAGACCACCTCTGTAGTCTCTTGCCATGAAAACCCCAAAAAGGGGTCGCCATAAGTCGGCTGCGACTTGATGGCACTTCACACACACACACATTCCAATATGAACACATGAAGCTGCCATATACTGAGTAAGACCCTCGGTCCACCAAAAACAGTATTGTCTACTCATACTGGCAGTGGCTCTCCAGGATCTCAGGCAGAGGCCTTTCACATCACCTACTTGCCTAGTCCCTTTAACTGGAGATGCCGGGGATTGAACCTGAGACCTTCTGCATGCGAAGCAGATGCTCTACAAATTGAGCCACAGCCCTTCCCAACTTTCCCTTTTTTCCTAAACTGGCCAAGCTTTCATCCCCTCCCCCCGTTTCCTTTCCATTGTATTTGACAGGTGGAGATCTTTCCATTAGGTAGGTACAGTAGTAATGAGGCAGGACTTCAACAGGTGCGGGTGTCTCATGTTAGAAAGCCAGTTATAGTACTGGACTAGGACCTGGGTACAAATCAGTACTGTGCCATGAAAGCTCCCGAGGTGACATTGGGCCAGTCCTACAGTCTAATCTGTTTCACAAGGTCGTTGTGATGATGAAACGGAGAAGGGAATAATGACAGATGTTGCCATGAGTTCTCTGGAGGAAAGACTGGATAAAACTGCACTAAATTAAATTGGTTAAAGCTGCAGAGTTGGAACGGAAATGAAGGCAATGCTGATTAACCCTGAAAATCCATTCCTTGCTCATCTTGCCTGTGTGACAAGGTGTTAAGGAGTAACATATTCAAGTCACAGGCCTCATCTAGGCAGAGCTTGTTTCACTGTTTCTTAACAGGTAATGGTGGGTCAAACCATTCACTCCTGGAAGACTGAGTGGTAGCTCTGCGAACATCTGGCAACCATTCTTGTAGTATAGGTTGCATTCCTACTATGCGGGCTTCTCCGAGAGTAAGCTCTGTTGATCAGATTGGGACTTCTGAATGCACATGCGTAATACTGCACAGTTGAACAATAATTTCTTGCAACTGCAAAGTCATCTACACACTGCTCTGAACAGGGCTTGATCTCAAGATTCAATTTGAAGGTCACACTGAATTTCAAGGAAGGCATGTGTCAGGTGTACAATCAGGCATTGTGACAGTTGTGGAGAAGCGAATCCTGTGCAGGGGGTGGGGCCAGTATTCACAGTGCTACACAGTTCTCCATGCAACTGTGCCCCCAGAAATTAGTACATGGGAGTCTTTCTGCGATGCATGAATTGGCCCTAGGGGTAAAGATGCTATTGAAGTTATTGTGAGCTACTATGGCTATACAGAGGTGCATCCTTAATTATTTTTTGAGCTGATGCTGTTCTTGCTGACCATTTGCCTCAGCTACTACATTTTAATACTTGCACTAGCCTCAATGAATGTACTGTTAAGAACATAAGAAAGGCCATACTGGATCAGACCAAGGTCCATCAGGCCCAGCAGTCTGTTCACACAGTAGCCAACCTGGTGCCTCTTGGAAGCCTACAAACAAAGACAACTGCAGCATCCTGCCTGTGTTCCAAAGCACCAAATATAATAGGCATGCATGTTCTTCTAACATCTTGATCCCAGGGAATGGGTGTCCTAAAATTATGATTTTATGTATAAACCTGATATCCTTAACATCTGTTCCAAAGGGAAGTGCCTAAGGCCTGATGTTAGTACACCTGTCATATGATTACCACTTCTGCTCTTCTTCAATACCTATCAGGATCAGAGGGAACATTCCTATGTCAGCATGGCATTTTCCTGGAAGCCTCTGACTAATGAAGTGTTGGCTTGCAGAAATACTTTGTTTTTCACTCAAAATACTAAGTTCACATGTGAATTTTTTGAAACTATGTATTTAATACATGCAAGTGTTGCTTGATATCCTAGTTAAAATGCATGTAATCAGAAATTCCTATATTTTTTCCTTTAGCTTCCGTTACAACTGTGTCCGGGCCTGTGGTTTTAAACTGGAGCTTCTTAGTCTCCTGGGTAAGTGTGCAGCCATGTGATACACTATCATTATTGGCATGTTTTACATGTGAGTGAGAATCATAAAGAGAACAGAAGCTGAGGCTTCCTGGGATCTCAGGGGAAGGTCTCAACGAACTGTGAGATGGTAGATGAGTTCAGCAAAAGCTTTCTGCATTGTTTGGAGGAAATTCTGGCAAAGATGTACCATATAACCAAAGACCCAGCTGTAGTCACATTTTGAATTGCGACATGCATCCCAAACTGCATCAAGAGGCATCCAGCCAATTCAGCAGGACTTCCATTCCAGTATGGATGGAAAATATACCACTGACATAAGTACTTAAATTACAAATAAATGTTCAAGTGGCTGACACTTTTCTCCTTTAACCCCTGAAAAAAAAAAAGTGTTCCGATGACAAGGGCTATCATTGCTATACTGAAATGAAGACAGTCTTTCTATTATTGTTCATGTCTGAAAACAGGTTTGGCTTTACAATATCTTCACTTATGTAGCATTTACAGACTATAAGCTATTGTATGACTAAATGTATTCTTCTCTTTTTTTGGAGGATTTCCCCCTACTTGGTGACAGAAAAGATGCTTGATCACATCAAATCCTGGGCTGAGTACATTGTGGAATGGGCTGCAAAGGATCCATATGGATTTCTAACCACAGTGATCCTGGCTCTTACTCCCTTATTCTTAGCAAGTGCAGTACTGTCATGGAAACTGGCAAAAATGATTGAAGCCAGAGAGCGAGAGCAAAAGAAGAAACAGAAGCGCCAGGAAAACATTGCTAAAGCTAAACGAACGAAGAAGGACTAAAATGGTAACCTACTGGACAGAACCTGCTCCTTTTCTAAACCAAGCACTGTTCTTACATTTTGTACTTTTGTTGTTGTAAATTTTAGAAATTATGTGCATAAACCTGAGAATTCCAGAAATTTGTTTAATTTGCATCCAAGTTTAATTTTGATAGCTTTAAGTAATTATGTCCCAGGACATATTTTCTAATTTGGATCTCTTTGTAAGCTACACTAAGTACATCCACACAGTATCTTCATAAAATAAGAATTTGTTGATGATTAAAAAGCTAAAAACTTAAAATGTTATTGCATGGAAAATATGTATTGTCCCCTTTTCTGCAATGCTTCCTAGTACAGCTTGCTCCTGCATTCTGGAGAGCATTCTATGGATTGCAAAAAGATCAGTATTTCCTCTTGAATGAACACCCATTGCAGGTGACTATGAATGTACTTTTTCCGTTGTATGCTAGGAGCTTGTGTGTGAAGGATACTGTAGATAAGGGAGGTAAAACTTTACTATAGTTGCTAAAGTCCAGGTTTTACTGACTCAATGCAGGAAATATTTCCCTTACTCAGAAGCAGACCAGCAGGAGGAGGGGCTGTGTGGCTCCAGTTAAAAGGTACTGGAACAGACCCTGGAGAACAACCTGGCGGTCAGGGTAAACAGTACTGACTGTGATAGGCCAACAGTCTTGTTCAGTATAAAGTATCCTCTTGCGTTTGTAGTTGTGTTGTTTTTTGCTCTAAGATTGCAAAAACAAGGTGAGTTGCTGCATGTCTGAAACAGACAGGGCTGGGTAGGTGTGAGTCTGTTTTTAAACAAGGATACTAAGATTCATACATAAACAGGTTAGCAGAATTTAGAAGTTTGAATCCTTGTTTCAGCTGGCTGCGTGTGAAATCACAGCTTCTTTTCTCATAGCTTAGGGTATGGGGCATGCACAATCTCCTAAAACCTGTTATACCCGTAGCAGAATTGTAACTAATTCTTCTAAGGGTGCAGGTAGTGAGTTACAAGCTAACTGGAGCAGATTACTATATGTATGTGTGTATGTGTGCTCTCAAGTCACAGCTGACTTATGGCCACAAGGGGGGAAGTTAAAACATTTTCCACTATCACTGGATTGATTAAAGTCATCATCTGAGCATCGGTTAGCTGGTACAAGCCTTAACCAAGATTTTTTCAAGATGTGCTCTAACCCTGTCCACTGTTATATTTTGTTGAATCATACCAGGGGTCCCCAACTTTTTTGAGCCTGCAGGCACCTTGGGAATTCTGACAGTGTGGTGGGTATAATCACAAAATGTCTAGGAATAAGAGGTTATATGTAACTCTAATAATAACTCTTTAATATTTCAGGCAGATGCCCTCTTTAACAGGATACCTTTTACAAGGAACATATCGTTTTAAAGTATTGTCTTACATAACCATACCTTACCTTGAGTCACACAGTGAAAATCCAAAGCAACATTTTAAGAAAATCTGTACAGCCAGTCAGAAGCCTTGCTAGGCAAAAGCCCCATCTGGTCCCGCTCACTTTTACAAATACTGGAACGGCACCACATTAGGGCCCTGAGTTACAGCATTCATCTCAAATTTCTGTAATGCATAAAATCAACTAGATACTTTTGTTTTTAATTTAAGCAGGTTGAATGAAGTTGTTAATGAGAACTGATTGGTGTGTGTGTGTATATACACATAAACCCACATTTCCCCAAAAATCAAAGCAGTATTACAGGCAAGCAAGCTCCAAACTGGGAGGAACAAGCATACTTATCTCCATGTGTGGGTGAGTGACCAGATGAGGGGAGGTTTACAGAGATGTCTAAACTACTTTCCTGATTAAACCTATTTGCATCTTCCTTCAGGAGAGAAAAGCCCATATGGGTAAGCCGGCACCAATGGGTTGCTCCCATTCATACTTCACTTCTAAAAGGAAACAGCCTGGTAGCTACTCGTTTGAGTATTTTCTAGTACAGGTTAAAGGATATTTTCTAAACCCCCCCCTTCCCGTGAACAGTATTTGGCTCAATGCATAGGACATCACTCCGCCAACTGTAGCAAGCTTAAACGATCAGAACAAATTTCAGGACTCAGTTTAATTCTCACATTAAATTGTAGAATCTACCAGCCTTGCCATTTTTAAAGCTCAAGGTAAAATTTACCAGTAAGCCACCATCTGCAGGGTATGAAACCTGAACATGTTGCTTAATTTTCTCTTTTATAAGTTAAATTTTTATTTTCAAATGATGCTTAACTTTCTCCATGCATAAATCCCTAGTTAGATACTTTATTTCATTGAATGGGTTGCTGCATAAATGATTCATGCAATTCCTGACATTTTGCGACCAGCCCCTTATTTTTTACGTTCATGATCCTGCGGGGGTTTCCAGGAACCAGGCTGAAAAGTATTTGCCGTGCTGACTGGGTCTTCCAAGAGTTCATTCCTTTCGTAATGCTGAGCAGACGCATGGCCTTTAATCTTGGTTTTAACTGGTTCTGCCACAAGTCCCTCTTCATATTCTTTGGCCTGTAGGAGTCTGTCTTTTTCGTAAACTTCGTCCACCTTCCTTTTTAATCCTTCTCTGTATTTCTCATGCTTAAGAATTTCCTGTGAACATACAACGTCTTTAAGTGGTTATAAGCAACAAACACGAACGTCTCTATCTAGACAAAATTAGAATATTTCAGACTAGTTTAAAACTATTCTGAAATAGTTTGCTTGAATAGAACTGGCTTATACATTTTTTTTTAAATCCTAACTGAAGTTTCTGAACAATTTTTCTTTACGTTTATAGTGTGCCTTTCTCACTGCCACTCAAAGTAAATTACACTATAAGTCAATTCAGTCAATATGATAGTATATGCCATCTGAGCCATGCCTCTTTATTGCTGTTATTGGACTTATCGGCAGCCTTCGATACAGTACATCATGGGTTCCTAACCCTTTTGAGCCTGTAGGGCCAGGCCCATTTGGAATTCTGGCATGGCATGGTGGGTGAAATAACAAGATGGCTGCTGCAGGAGGCGGAGCCAGCCATCAAATGATTGCTACAGCTTAACTTCAGTAACACAATGTCAATGCTTGTGCTGTGGTGGCAGCTGCTGCCAAAGCAACATTTTAAAAAATCTGCATAGCCAATCAGAAGCCTTGCTGGGCAAAAGCCCTACCTGGCCTCACCCACTTTCTAAAAACACTTCGCAAGAGACAGAAAAGATGTTGTGTGCCATGGCGCCCACCAGCACCACGTTGGGGACCCCTAAGTATATCATACCATCTTGTTGAGGTGCTTGGAGGCAGAAGCAGGTATCAGGAGATATGCACTGAAGTGGTTTAAATCATCCCACACAGATCAGACTCAAAGGGTTGCTATTGGAAACCAGTTAACATCGGTATGGGACCTAACTTGTAGTGTTCTACAGTGCGCAATTCAATCTCTATGTAAAGCCATTAGGGCAAATCATTTGTAGCGTTGGAGTTAGTTGTCATCAATATGCAGATGATACCCAGCTCTACATAACCTTATCCAAGTCTCCTAGTGGTGCGGTAGAGGTCCTAAATCGCTGCCTGGCTGCTGTGGTAAACTGGCTAAGAGCGAATGAACTAAAACTAAACCCTGAAAAAACAGAGGTAATGTTGGTTGAGAAGGACATTGTGCTCCCCACTTGTGATGGAATTTGGCTGACCCTTGCTGACTCAATTAAGAACTTTGGGGTTATACTGGACCCAGTGTTATTGCTGGAGAAGCAAGTGAATGCAGGGGCAAAAGAGGCTTTCTCCCAACTTAGCCTAGCCTGTAATATGGCCCCTTACCTTGATATGGCTTATCTGGCCATGCAGTTTGCATTGGTCTCCCCTCAAAACAGTTGGTGCAGAATGCCATGGCACAGCTATTATCAGAAGCTAGATGGAGAATGCATATGACTCCCGTTCTACAGTCACTCCACTGGCTGCCCATCAGTTACCGGGCTCAATTTAAGGTATTGGCTATCACATACAAAGTCCTTTATGGCCTTGGACTCTCGTACTTGCGAGACTGCCTCTCCCCCTATGCACCTCCACTCATCACAGCAAGGTCTGCAGGTGCCAACCTGCAAATGGGCAAAATCAACAACTGCCTGTACACGTGCCTTCTCCATTGTGGCCCCCACCTTATGGAATGGCCCGCCTGAGAAGGTCAGAAATGGTCCCACTCTCCTGTTTCAACCCAAAGAATAAGGCCTTTTGTTCCTCCCAAGAGGGACCACCCTTCCAAAAACAACAGGAAGAAATAACTGTGCATGTGTGATTTCTTCCACCTGGCAACATGAAGCAAGAACGGAGGCGCAAACCCTCGCCTTTTCCTGCGGCCATTAAGCAGAAGGGAAGCAACTGGCTTGCTGCTTGCTTCCTTGCACCTCAAAGTTAAGTGAGTCCAAACTGAGGTCCCCCATCTTTTTCTAGAACCAGGGGCAGAGGCGGATCTACTGTGAAGCTAATGAAGCTTAAGCTTCAGGGCCCCTAATCCCGGAGGGGCCCCCTGAAGCAACTTTTTTTAATGAGTGAATTTCTCGATGGAGTATTTTAGCGATAGAATCATAAATCAATGAGTTGAAGTACTTAATATTGACTTTAGAATACGCTCTAATATCCATTTCATATGGCCTGAAAATGTCCTTGTAATTGGCCAAATTTCAAAATTTTCTCGAGGGCTTGTAGCGCTCGAACCCCCAGCTGTAAGAGCTCACTGAGCTCGCTATTATCTATTCATAGCCTACATTTTGGCAGCTGGATCCTCAAATTCTTTGTTGGTGCACGGCTTAATAGTTCTATAGTTTTATTTCATCACTGTATGGCCCATTTTCAAGGACTCCATCCCACCACTCTGTTGTCCACCATTTGGGCCTCATTTGGGCAGCAAGGCCCTTTGGACCTTGCTGGATGTTGCCCTATTGTTGCTGGTTACGAGGGGGCCCCATAACAGTTCAAGCTTCAGGGCCCCAAAAATGTAGGTCCACCACTGACCAGAGGAAGAGCAGGCAAGTCTCAGACCCAGCACAGACCCCCAAAGAAAGACTGAGAAGCAGGGACTCTGCGCCATGCCTAGCAGGTTTTTTTCTGGGCCTTCACAACTCTACAATGTGTGTACAATTCCTCTTGTACCCCCAACTTATAACATACAGCCTAGAAAAAAAATTCTTCATCTAGCACTTAATGCTCAACAGACTTGGTGCCACATAAACCAATGAGGGGAAAGAGCTCCCACTCTCCTGGCTTTCTGCAAACTATGCAGAACTGAATTATTCAAGAGGGCTTTTCTACGCAAGCAATAGAGTTGTGCTGTGCCTAATGATCCACAAAGTTACTTGGATGCATTATTGGGGACTGTGGTCTATACGACTGTGTTTAGCTTGCCGAAACTAGGGTGCTACTAAGTAATTTTTGCATCATTTAATGTGTCATGTTAATGCTTATGTTTTCCTGCAGTTCTGTTTTTAGATTTCCGATGGGTTCTACAATCCTAAGCCTAGTGTATTGTTTGATGAATTTCCCATCCTGCTGATTGTATTGACTCACTCTGTGTAATCCACCTTGAGTTCCACTGAGAAATGTGGTAAAATAAAAAATAAAATAATCAAAACCACTTAACTACAAAGGTCCCATCTCTCATGCTCATCCCACCTCACTTCTGCCAGCACACAGCACAACTGGGTCCCTGGCTGACCTGGAAACCTATATGGAAGAAGGCAGTCCTTCAAATACCCTGGGGTCCCATGTGAGGCATGATTCGAAACAGGGACTTCCTGACTCAAAGCCTGGAGGTATTAGTGAGAGCCAGTGTAGTATAGTGGTTAAGAGCAGTGGTTTGGAGCGATGGAGTCTGATCTGGAGAACCGGGTTGGATTCCCCACTCCTCCACATGAGCGGCGGAGGCTAATCTGGTGAACTGGATTTGTTTCCCCACCCCTACACAAGAAGCCAGCTGGGTTACCTTGGGCAAGTTACAGCTCTCTCAGCCCCATCTACCTCACAGGGTGTCTGTTGTGGGGAGGGGCCGGGAAGATGATTGTAAGCAGGTTTGATTCTCCCTTAAGTGGCAGAGAAAGTAGGCACATAAAAACCAACTCTTCTTCTAGTGACTATGCTATTCCTCCAAGCTCAGCACGCTGGAAGCTTCAACTAGTAAAGTCTCCTTGTTAACAACACTGTTCTGAAATTACTCAAGATTAATATGCATGAAGAAGGATATTTACTGCACTTGTTTACAAAAATGTAAAAGACTTTCTACTATTTTAGTGTGTGACCCAGTACCACTGGGGGCAGGAGGGAATGAAAAGTATCATATAAAGAACACATCTTTCCCAGGAATAACAGTGAGGGAAACGAAATATTGACCATAGATAATCAAGTGGCTATGTGCCAAATGTAAGCATAAGAAGGAAACCAAATCCCCATATCAAAATGAAATTGAGATTGCCGAGTAATGAATCTCCATTATCACAATGTAATAAACCTACTGTGCCTCTAATGCAAGGTGAAAACAATTCAATTGACTTCAATTAACTTTCTAATTTTTCTGGCATGCAAAGGTCAGGCCCATAAGGAATGCGGAGAGATGCAATAGAAGCCCCTCCTCTAAAGTCTGGACACCGGGGGGGGAGCTGAGGGGAAGATGACATTGACCGGAGTTAATGGAGGAGGAATACATGCTGGCAAAAAGAAGCTCCTGGACACTGCATTTCATCAGGAAAGTTTATTTTCTGTCAGCTTACTTTCATAAAGAAGGGGGGAGGGAAATACTCCACAGCAGCTTATGGGAAAAGGTAGTTTGTGCGGGGCTTTCCCCAACACAGGAGAACTTGTGTGTATCAGCCACCCTACTGCTGACTATCAACAGCCCCCCCCTCCACCCCCGGCCTCATGGCTTTGATGTAGATCAGTATGAAATTACCCCAACAGCATCAGTGTACATGGTGTCAATAGACCCCCATGTCACTATACCCATTGCGAATATTGAGGAGAAGATGGTTAGCAGTCTGATTCTTCATCGAGCCAAGATGCATACGGGAAATGGGACAGGAGGGAATAATCAATGAGAAGTTTAAACATTAATCGGGGAGTCCATTAAGTCGAGTATAGAGCACACTAGCTTACTAAGGTCAGACTGTAGTTCTATTCACATGTTATGGAGCACCACATGAACCGCTTTAGCATAGCTTTTTCATATGCTGCTCCAGTAAAATGACTAGCAGAACCACATGGTTGTCAAGCAGAGATGAAGAGAATTCCTTCAGACGGTCATTACTGGAAGCCAAATGAAAAACACTGCTGCAGTGACATATAGGTTCTCTGTGACTTTGAAGGACAAACAAAGGAAACCATCTTAATAATTCTTCACCAAAATACTCTGCTAGATTTAAACTTGCCTGGACTGAGTAGAAAGAAGAGTTGGTTTTTATATGCTGACTTTCTCTACTACTTCAGGAAGAATCAAACCGGCTTACAATCACCTTCTCTTCCCCTCCCCACAACAAGACACCCTGTGAGGTAGGTAGGGCTGAGAGAGCTCTAAGAGAGCTGTGACTAGCCCAAGCTCACCCAGCTGGCTTCATGTGTAGGAGTGGGGAAACAAATCCAGTTCACCAGATTAGAGTTCACCACTCATGTGGAGGAATGGGGAATCAAACCCGATTCTCCAGATCAGAGTCCACCGCTCCAAAACACTACACCACGCTGGCTCTCAAACTAACTGCTTTGCATTCAGAATCTCTGTTTTTCTTGATGTTCACAGACCTAGCGTGAGTGTAGGATATGCTTACGACATTGGCCATGATTCACAGGGGCAAGCCCACCGCATCTGTAGACATGCATGAGGCTTTCCCGCCATCAGCAGATGCTCCTGAAGATCATCCCAAAATGATGATTAAACTCCCTCTGACTTTTAAAAGCAGCTTGGAGATTTGGGGTTAAGAAGAGAAGGTCAACAAATAACTAGGTTAGGGACATTTTCCTTTTATGCTCCCACACCGAATTCCCAGGCTGCTTACGAAAGTTAAGAATGTTTTGGACGCACACTGGTGGCAAGAGAGAAGGGAACACCTGGGTGCACACCTAGATATAGTAGCCTGGTTTTTGGTCAGTGCCAGGGTAGCGCATTGTTAGCATCAACCGGATGCTGAGTATGTGTGTGTGTGTTTTGCCGTCAACTCACAACTGACTTATGGTGACCCCCAAGGATTTTCAAGGCAAGAAATGTTCAGAGGTGGTTTGCCATTACCTGTTTCCATGCCATGCCCCTGGTATTCCTTGGAGGTCTCCCACCCCAATACTTGCCAGGGTTGAGGCTGAGTGTGCGCGACTGGCCCAAGGTCACCCAGCAAGTTTCCATGGCAGAGTGGGGTTCGAGCCTGGGTTTCTCAGATCTTAGTCTACCACCTTAACCACTACATCACGCTGGCTTTCAAGGATGCTGAGTAGCAGAAGACTATTGCTTTGTACAACAAAGGTCTTTTATAATTAGCAACTCCCTCTTTCATATATTCTTACGTGCACAATTCCACGGAATCCTAACATTTATACATCAATATATGGATGACTATAGTGTACTGAAAATGCATTTTTATATAGGCTTCTCTTACTTCCACTTAACAGCAGTAACGCTTTCACATCCTCCTAGAAACTGCTTGATTTGTCCTAATCTACACACTCATTTCACAGGGCAGCTTTCCCCCCCCCTTTTTTTTTTGCTTTGCATGAGTGGATTAGAGTTCATTATTAGACCTTCAAAGCTAAAAAGCATCTGGAGACGCCAATGTTCTTCCTCTGAATTACAAAAAGCTGCTAAAAATGTATGGAGTACTTTAATTTTAGCATCCAGCATGAAGTTAGCAGTGCACTTGAACCATGACCGCTTAAGAATGCATGAGCACGTCTTTAAAGAGACAATTTTCTTTAATATTTGGTGAACTACGAAGGGCACACTGAAAGTATTTTAAAACATTAATGGAGCTGAGCATTAATTTCTCAGTGTCAATTCTGTTAACATAGGAGGGATAATTAAAAATGGAGTTAGGCGATAAAAGCTAAAACTGGTAGGCACACTCTAATTGACCAACCTGGTCAAGCTTTCTGGACCCCACAAGTAAGATATTAAAAATGGAATAATAAGACTTAAAGGTCATTCTGCTGCGTCTTTGGGCAAGCAGCGGCCTGGCCCCGTCACTTACTGAATGTTCAAAGTCAAGACAGCTCCTGCAACCTCAGCAGATAAACACGAATATCGCCATGCTAAGGGGAAAGGAACGGCCAGAGGGATGGATGAAGGACAGTCTCTGAAGCATAAACAAAAGAGCAGCCCAATTCAGAAAGCTGGGCATGTTTAAAAGAAACCCCCCCCCAACAAAACTAAACAGGGATTTTAAAAACCAACTGCTGTCAGCCAACTAGTGCTTCTGCACAAGATGTGCTTCCCGAGTTGTTCTTGCCAACATTTTTTGTCAAATCAATGTCACAGTTAATTCAGATCCTGCTGAATTGAAACAACCTTTAATCAATTACAATAATTAAGATGTGGACTGCACCTTGTTACTTTGACTTTCTTTTTTTTAAAAAAAAATCAGAACAGCCCATAATAGGAGAATGGCTGCAGAGCTGGCTTGCAACCTTTTGCAGAGGAATCTGACTCTCAGAAAACAATTTGCATTCATTATTAATCCCACACCTCCAGCCAGAAAATGAGACTTTATACTAGCTGAATTTTAAAACGTGGTCAGGTAATGAGACGGGTTCCATCTTGTTTTGAAAGCCAGGGCTCCTCCCTTCTCAAATTGCCTATTTGCTGTAACATCATTTGTGGGTTGGATCCAGCCTTACTGGCAGTTTTCACTAATTACCTCTTCCTGCTGAAGGGCCCCTCCCCCCCGTCACTCCTCGGAGTCCTGTCCCTCCCAAGAGCAGCATTTCATGGAAACTGATGGCTAAGGGACTAGGTAAGTAGGTGATGTGAAAGACCTCTGCCTGAGACCCTAGAGAGCCACTGCCGGTCTGAGTAGCTGCTGACCTTGATGGACCAAGGGTCTGATTCAGTATAAGGCAGCTTCATGTGTTCATGTGTATGTTCAGGTGTTAATCTTTGAGCTAACGGTGTGGAAAATTGGGAATAGTGGTTTGGAAAACAGGGGAGGGATAGATCAGAGGGAGAGCAAAGATTACCTATCCTATTCTCTGAAGAAATCAGATGGAAGAAGGAGGGATCCAGTGTATGTAGGGAGTCTATTGAAATTCAGCTGATATCCAGAATCAGAGACTTTTCTCCCTCCTGGCTCTAAAGTCAGATTAGTTTTTTTTTTTTAAATAAATTTTATTGATTTTTTAAAACTATAAATTCTTCATAATTTTAACAATGTAAAAATAATGTCAAAATCACAATTACATCAATTATTGTCTTAATTTCCAATAAACATAAAAATAAAACGACTTCCCCATCACCTCCATCTACCTCTTAATAAAGTATTGCTATCCTTCGTTAACATATTCTGATCCTAATATTAATCTCATTCTAAAGTTTCGTGTTATATAAAATTTTACATTCTGGATCAGAGTAAAAGGTAACCTTCCATTTTCCCCAGATCTTATACATTGTCACAATGATTCATCCAAGCCTCCCATTTTCCCTAATTTCTCCAACTCCACCAGTTCTAACATTTAAATGATTTAATCCCTTTATTCTGAAACATTTGTCCCTTTCCATTTGGCTGCCTAAGATAATCTTGCAGCCATGATAACATAAATTTAATCATGCTAAGTAACATCATCTCCAATATTTTAGGGATATTTTTCTGTTTAATCAATCTTATTTCATTGTAAATCATATCCCAAATCCATATCACAAGTCCACCCCTTATAAAAAAGGAAAAGAAAAAACCAATATCCATACTACATTCCAACATTTTCCTTGAAATGATAATCACATTAATATTGATAATTCCACTATACATTTATATCACATCGGTAGTCTATATAAGGAGGTCTTGTTTACATAATCCCTAAATGATGTCTAAATCTTAATTCCACTACACCGTAAATAGCCATGCCACCCATCCACACTGTCAAAGCCTTCCAATCCATCAATCATATTTAAATCAGTCCTTTAACCATGGTCTAATACTTCCTTCTGCAACTGAAATAAGTCAGTCAGGTATGGGAACAGGATCTCTTTATTCTCTCTCATTTCCTCAGGCAGGTTGCATAACCAAAAAAGATTCTTTCTGGCCTTCATCTCCCTCATGGCTTCAATCTGTTTTCCTTGACCTGCTCTCTTCTTCCTTATATCCACAAGTCCTTCCATAACTTTTTTAGATGAAAAGTCCATTTCTTGCATGTCTGTTCTCATTGTCACAAGCTGGTTACCTTCTTGGACTTCTGTCTTCTTCTTTGTATCCTTGTATTCTTCCATAACTTTTTTGACAGAAGAATCCATTACTTGCATGTCTGTATTGGTAGCCATCATTTGAACCTTCATATCTTTTATGTCTTCTGTAACCAGATCCAGCTTCTGATTACATATCTGTGATGATTGGTCAAGAGTCGTCATCATTGAAATCAGTTGAGCCATCTGTGTTGATATCTGTTTTAGTTGTTTAATTGTCGCCTCAGAATGTTTAGCAAGCATGTCCTGCACTTTTTTTTCCATGGTTAAATTCTGTAAAGTTTCCTTTAATTTCGTAAAGGCAGGGCTATGAATTAAGCCAGATCAGGGAGAGGTTCCAGACATTTACATAAGTAACTTAGTTAAGAAATTGGTGGTCGTCTAGCAGGAGTCCATTGCATGTAGTTAATAAAGAATATTTCATTGACCAGCTTAGTATCTTTTTCGGGTTGAAAAAATAAGTATTTAGGCTTAAAATAACTTTTTAAAGTTGAAAATACCAACGAGTTTTACCAGACGCTCTAGATCGGCAGAACCAGGAAGTATTCCAGGAATTACCTCATCGCGGACCTTCTATCGTCTCTTCTCTATGGTTATTACCTTCAGGAATGGTTTTAGTGTAACACGAGTGAGACGAATTTCCGGTCCTACGACCTGCTTCCTGTTGATTTGCTTGCAGAACAATAGAGAGGGATATATGAAGCACAGAGTCTTCCGGTCCAGAATATCCTCTTTGTTGTAAAACGTGGCTGGAGGACTCGGACAAATTCTCAAAGGCTTCTCCCTCCCCTTCCTTTAAGGACGCGTCGGATTGGCAGATCTTAAGTCAATCATTCAAGCTCGTTGTTTTAGTTTAGGCTGATCAGTTTGATAAGGCTCCTGCTGCTTTGTCTGATGGATCTCATGCAGCAAAATCATCCAGTTCAATTAAGGGAGGAACACGGTTACCAGGAATATTTTCTTCTACCCTCTGTCATTCGATAACGCCAGTGAAGAACGAAAGATTCTTATCTACTCACTTGGGCGTCTGGAGGTGAGGTTCTAATCTTAATGTAGTCCTTATGATGTTTATAAGGTGCTGGAGGGTAGAGTCTAATGCCGAAGTTGCACACTGGCGATTTCAATCCCTTTGTGCCCATGGGATCAACGTCTAAATCTCCGGGGGACTTAATGAAGCTCCCTCGGAGTATTCAGGAGATCAAACTGCATAAATGGCTGCAGGGAATTCCTGCTTCCCAGCCCACTTGCAAGGGCTGGATTGGGGTGCGGTAAATCACCCCAAATTACACGCAAACTTGGACTCCCCCCAGGAGCCCCTGGGAGGATGTGGCACTCAGCCCAGCGTCAGCACCGGAAGTCCCTAAAGTCAGATTAGTTATACGGGTTTTTGGCCCCTAGCATAAAATGGGTTCTTTTCAGGAAACAAAAGACAGAGGATAAAGGAATACTTGTGAGTAATCAAAACTATGGAACTGACTAAACAACACCAGGAAGGGCAATTTTTGATTGAATTATAATTCAGGACTACAAAAGCTGGAGATGTCAAGGTGAGTCATAAATTGGGCAGGAGCTTTGGGGAGCTTTGAGTCGAATGTTTGTCAGGCTGTTATCTCGGTTTAGATGTTTCCTTTCGTTTCTCTGCTGAACCGTCCAGACTTCAAGGACGGCTACACATACCAAAGCCTGGGAACACCACTCCTGGGAAATAATGCTCTGTTTATGCTTTGTAATCTCCCGCCGTTTCTCTGCCTTATATTTCCAAATAACGGGCAAGACAAACCATAGCTGTCATCTTGCCTTCAATGCACTGTATTGCCTATTTGACCAGTAAAGCCATCTGCTTGGAATCTGATTGTCTCTGTGGTGATTTCTGGTTCGATGGGTCAAGAGCTCACATTATGACAGCTATCTCTACTCTTCTTCATCGATTCTTTAGTCAGGCTGGAGCCTCGGAGGGTTTGCCTGCCACTCGGATGGGAGCTAGGAGGGCGCTCTCCGAGTGAACCGTGACTACTGCTTCTTGGAACCCTGGAGTCCTCATCTGAGGATCCTACCCTTCTACGGGACATAGGAGCTGAACTCTTTAGGACTAATTCAGAGGTTTGCCGCTTGAGTGGACTGGTCCAGACACAGTGGCAATCTCTAGTGAGGGTTCTCTGGATGTTAACGTCGGAGGATACTAATGCTCGTTTAGACCTCCAGGATTTTGATCAGTTGCTGGATGATGCCCGGCTGGCAACTGAGGACTTACAAATACTAACCGATTTATTGGATAAGCTTATTGCCCGTGAGACTCTCTCATCCACGGCTCTAACGCGTCCTGTCGCCTTGGGAGAAGGTACCATGGTGGGAGCCGCACCGGCAGGTTTTTCTTTGGTACCCAATGCAGCTGACTGTCAAGCTGAAGCCAAGAGGGTCGCTATCCAGACGGCCCTCCTCTTTGCGGATTGTACAAAGGATACCACGATAGCCACCTTGGCTCAACGTTTGACCTCGACGTTCGGGGCCGATGCACCCGCGGTGGCGGTCCGAGTGCAACCATTGCTAGGTGGGGATCCCGACCCCCTACTCACGCTCCTGGAAACGGAACTTTTACCGCACATTACCGCAGCTGCCGCTCTGAGACTCGAAAGCGCAAAAGCTCTCGCGGATAGGGAAGCTGCTGAAGCGGCTAAGGCGGAAGCCGAGGCTCAAGCCGCAAGGGATAAAGAACTGCAGTTGGCTGCGGATCGGGCGCGGACAGGCGGCCGCCCCAAAGACTCCGGAACGAGCGGTCCTCCATTGGGTCTGTCTTTTCCCCCGGTATTTGCCCCGTCGCGCACGACCCAACGCGCACGCCGCCTCGCGGAATGACGCCAAGACTCTGAGGAGTCTGAGGAAGAGGACTTGTAGGGGGACACTTCTCAATGGGCCACAAGTTTTAGGACAAGCAAACCTCATCGTACAGGTGGCCCGGGTGAGGACGTTCACCTGTTACGAGCTCAGAATCGAGAGCAATCTGGCCGTGTAGATCAACTCCAGGAGCTAATGGAACGCTTGCTTCAGGACAACAGGCAGTTACAGCAGGCCCTGACAACCCCGGCACAACCCGTTCCACAGGGAGCCGCAGTACCGGTTCAGGGAGTGCCAGCCCAGCCACCCGCTAATGTGCCTGTTCAACCTCCGGCTCCCGGAGGTCCCGTTTTACCTGCACCCAGGGCACCCGTGCAACCGGGCCAACCCATGCCCGGTCCTTGGAAACAACTCAAGTTGAAAACTACTTACGATGGATCTCTCGAAACCCTGCCCTGTTTCTTGCATCAGGTGGACAGCTATATGCGAGAACAAGGACAGTTCTTCCCTACAGAGGACAGCCGGGTTCGCTATGTGGCTTCCCTTTTGACAGGTAAAGCAGCCGACTGGATGGTCCTCCAGTTCGACACCCAATCCCGCTCTATCTGTTCCCTCAACAATTTCATGACTGCCTTACGGAGGAGGTTTGAGGACCCCTTTCTGGGGGAACGAGCCAAAGCAGGGCTTCTACAACTAAGACAGGGCTCTACTCCAGTTCGAGAGTTTGCCGATGAATTTCAAAGACTAGCGAGCAAAATTGTGGGCTGGCCCGAAGCCACCCTAATTCACCATTTCAGGGAAGCCTTACACCCTGACATTCTGAACTGGTCGTATATGCGGGGTGATCCCGACACCCTCGAGGATTGGATTCTATTAGCCGAAGAAGTGGAAAGCCGCCGGCACTTTATTTCCCTTGTCCGCCAAAGAAACAAGGAGAAAAGCGTCCAAAAGCCCCAGACCAAGGCACCGCCCCCCAATCCACGGAAACCCGCGCGTCCACCCCAGGATCACGAAACCCGATTTCAAAGAGGTGCTTGCCTCACTTGTGGGGAACTGGGCCACTTTGCAGCAGTCTGCCCACATCGCCCTGAACCCTTTCGTCCCAGCATGACAGCCCGAGCTAGAGGACGACCTCAACGCAGAGGCACCGCGGCCACCCGCAGCGCAGCGCCGGGAAGACCCACACCCTCTGCACTTCACGTTGAGGACTCATCTATCCTTCCTACATCGAATGACCCCGCCGGGTCCCGGATTACAAATGCCCCATTGGGGGACAACTTTCCTTCTTCTGACGAAGAGAACCCATGGAATCCTCCAGCTTTAAACCTGGAATCCCCCCTTGATTTGTCAAAAAACGGCTCCGGTCTGTGGTGAGTGGAGTGTCTCCACAGACCTCTGCAGAATCTCCTGCTAAACCGAAAGCTCCCACTAAAGTAAAGGAAGTAGAAACCACCATTTATGTGGACACAGTTTTACAACACTATGAAGGTGGTCCCCAACTACCCGTTAAGGCACTCATTGACTCCGGTTGCGGTCGCACTCTCATCAATGAGGCCACATTTGCAGCACTCAAAGTCAAGTCCGAGGCTTTACCAGCCCCCGTCCAATTTGCCCAAATGGATGGGAGCCATTTCAAGGGGGGCCCAGTTGATCATCGCACTATAGGGGTGGCGATGGGTATTGGCTCCCACTGGGAGCAAATAGACTTTACCATAGCCCCTATCCGATTTGAAGTGGTCCTGGGAATTAACTGGATTAAAGGTCATAGTCCCAGTATAGACTGGGAGACGAACACTATCTCCTTTGCCAACCCCAAATGCGACCAGCACCGACAGCAAGTTGCGGTGCTGTCTCCACCCGCTCCGGCATTAATCTCCGATGTCCCATCACCGCCGTCCCTACCTGATGTATACCAGGACTTTGCGGATGTCTTTAACATTAAAGAATGTGATGCCTTACCCCCCCACCGGGCCACTGACTGTGCAATTGAGGTGGTGAAGGACTGCACATTAACCAAGAGTAAGATTTACCCTATGAGCGCTTCCGAGCGCACTGTACTACGGGACTTTTTGGACAAAAACCTTGCCAGAGGGTTCATTCGCCCATCGAATGCTCCCAACTCAGCCCCCGCGTTTTTCGTCCGAAAAAAGGAGGGCGACCTACGCCTCTGCATTGACTTCCGAAAACTCAATGCAGTTACTCAAGCCAACGCCTATCCTATACCGCTAATTTCAGATATTTTGGGGCAACTACAAGAGGGACGTATATTCTCCAAATTGGACCTAGTAGAAGCCTACTACCGCGTCCGTATCCGCGAGGGGGACGAACCCCTCACTGCCTTCTCTAGCTGTTTTGGAATGTTTGAATTCCTTGTGATGCCCTTCGGGTTAAAAGGTGCCCCGGGGGTCTTCATGCAACTCATCAACGAAATCCTCCATGATTTACTGTACCGCGGGGTGGTAGTTTATTTGTATGACATTCTTATTTATTCAAAAACCATGGATGAGCACGTCACTTTGGTCCGAGAAGTTATACACCGCCTGCGCAATCACCAACTCTTTGCAAAGTTGGCTAAATGCGAATTTCACCAGAGCAAAATAACTTTCTTGGGATATATAATCTCCCACCATGGCCTTAGCATGGACCCGGCCAAGGTCCAATCCGTCCTCGATTGGACTCCTCCCTCCAACCGCAAGCAAGTACAACAGTTTCTGGGCTTTGCTAATTTCTACCGCAGATTTATCCCTAACTTCGCCCAAATAGCGCTGCCCATCACCGACCTTCTGAAAACCAAGGGTAAAGGAAGCTCTGCTACATTACCCTCCGCTAAGATACTGTGGACTGATCAATGCCAGACCGCCTTTGTAACCCTCAAACGCCTTTTCACGTCGGAACCTGTGCTACGGCACCCAGACCCAAATCGAATGTTCATTGTACAAGTCGATGCCTCCGACGTAGCTATGCAAGGGGCCCTGCTCCAAAGAGGACCAGATGGTCTCCTTCACCCCTGAGCTTACTTCTCAAAGAAATTTGCGCACTCCCAATTGAACTGGCCCATTTGGGAGAAAGAAGCCTCAGCCGTTCACCATGCACTTACTCTATGGCGACAATTCCTGGAAGGGTCTAAAGTCCCCTTCGAAGTTTGGACCGATCACAAGAATCTAGCCGCCCTCACAGGAACCCATAAGTTATCCGCGAAACAACAGCGTTGGGCGGAATTCTTTGCTCAGTTTCGTTTTGTCCTGAAGCATGTCCCTGGAAAACAAAAAGTTCTCGCAGATGCTCTCTCCCGGTTGCCTCAATACCCGGCAAAACTCGATCGGCCAACAGACTCTTTATTTATGCCCGCGCAAAGAGAAGCCCTGCCCGTACTGGCTGTACAAACTCGATCCCAGACGCTGCCCCAGCGGAAGCACACGATAGCCGGCGCTCCAGCTCCTCCAACCCAACCGGCCGCCCAGCCGCCTGCAGTCTGCACACCACCGCACGTAAGCGCTTCCCCCTCGTCAACCCCCATAACTGCTCCTACTACCACCGTAAACAAGGGGGGGGGTTCCCGTCTCCGAATCTTTCTTAAATTCCCTTCGGGAACAATGCCTTATGGAACGCTCTGCTCAAACCCTGCCTCCTGGTATAATCGAACGAGGAGGCTCTTGGTACAAAGACTCGAAATTATATGTGCCCAAAGCGCTCCGAAAAGACGTCTTACACTTGGCTCATGGAGTAAAAACAGCTGGACACTTTGGGTTCCTAAAGACCCTTCACCTGTTGCGCAGACAATTTTGGTGGGGGGGAATGCGTTCTGACATTGACTCTTTTATTCGCAGCTGTCCTGTTTGCGCCACAGTCAAACGATCTCAAGGCAAGCCCCCAGGACTACTGCAACCACTTGAAATACCCAGCAAACCCTGGGAAGTGATTGCTATGGATTTTATGACTGATCTCCCTCTCAGCGGGGGGAAAACTGTGTTATGGGTTATTACTGACTTATTTTCTAAACAAATACATTTAGTTCCATGTGCGGGGATCCCCTCCGCTCAGAAGTTGGCCCGCCTCTTCGTGTCACATGTCTTTAGACTACATTCGTTTCCGCGCAAGATAATCTGCGACCACGGAAGCAGTTTCGTTGCTAAGTTTTGGAAAGCTTTTCTCAAATTGGTGGGGGTGGAGCAGGGGTTGTCTAGTGCATACCATCCCCAAACGGATGGTCAAACCGAACGTGTCAATGCTGTACTTGAATGCTATTTGCGCTGTTATGTCAATTACCACCAAGATGACTGGGTGGAACTGTTGCCTTTTGCAGAATATGCCTACAATAATGCTGTACATCAGTCCACAGGTTTCAGCCCGTTTTATGCGGTGTATGGACAGGACTTCGGTCCTATCACCCCAATAGAAGGATTAGAGGGGGAGGGGGATGCCGACATTGCCTCTTGGGCACACACCCTCCGTACAACATGGCCCTGGCTGGTTAGCAACCTAGACCGAGCCAAGCGCAAATACAAGGCGCAGGCCGACAAGCATCGTTCCCCCGGTAGGGACCTGCAAGTGGGTAACTTGGTATACCTTTCCACCAAGAACCTGCGCTCCACCCGTCCGTGTCATAAGCTCAATGCTAAATACATTGGCCCATTTCCCATCATCCGCCTCATAAATCCTGTCACAGTGGAACTGTCTCTCCCCAAGACTCTGAGGTGTGTACACCCCGTTTTCCATATCAGCCTTCAAAAGCCCCATGTTGCTTCCCCACAATGGCACCCGGAGCCGCCTCCTGAACAGCCCATAATGGTGGGGGGGGGAGGAACATTTCGAAGTCTCCAAAATCCTCGATTCCCGCATACACCACGGGGCCTTGCAATACCTGATCCGCTGGAAACACTTCCCCCCTATGACGAATGGGTTCGCGCACGGGATGTCTCCGCCCCCAAACTCGTCAAAGCTTTTCACAATACCTACCCGGACAGACCAGCCCCCTTGCCGGATGGGAGGGGGCCTTAAGGGGAGCAGGATGTCAGGCTGTTATCTCGGTTTAGATGTTTCCTTTCGTTTCTCTGCTGAACCGTCCAGACTTCAAGGACGGCTACACATACCAAAGCCTGGGAACGCCACTCCTGGGAAATAATGCTCTGTTTATGCTTTGTAATCTCCCGCCGTTTCTCTGCCTTATATTTCCAAATAACAGGCAAGACAAACCATAGCTGTCATCTTGCCTTCAATGCACTGTATTGCCTATTTGACCAGTAAAGCCATCTGCTTGGAATCTGAGTGTCTCTGTGGTGATTTCTGGTTCGATGGGTCAAGAGCTTACAATGTTTCAGACTGTCACAGGGCACTTAATGGCTGAATTGTGTTAATGGTAAGTGACTGCATATCATGTAAAAGACAATACAGGAACAGGCATCTTTGTCTTCTTGCCTGGTGTGGCTTAATTGTGTTAGCAACAAGGGTTCCTTGGAAGAAGTTGCTGTGGTTGTCATCCTAGGATGCTTTGCTGTGTTCACTGCTGCACAGCTCCCAGTGAGACACAAAACATGGCAGTTGCTCCCCATGTTTGACGAGCGCCTCATGGGACTTGCTCACGGTGTTACTCTGGCAGTACATCCATTCAGGCTGGGAGGGTGTGCAGATGAAAGGGGGGCTGGCAACATCTGGAGCTTTTACTTTCAAACTTTTTACTTCTAAAGCTTTTACTTTCAAACTGTGCCCCTGATCGATCAGGGGCACAGTTGAAAACCATTTAAATCATAATCTGGAAAGGTGGCGTGGTGTTGTGGTTAGGCTACCTGACAAGGATCCGGGAGATCCTAGGATCTGGTCCAAATCCCTACATCGATCGCCAGGGTTGATTCAGCTGGATTTGAGGGCGAACTGGCTGCGACATCTGTCACCCCATTGATCGCCAGAGTTGATTCGGCTGATTTGGTTGGCTAGGCGGGTGTCTCCCTATCTCCCTCACCGCTCCATGTGTGTCCCTCCTGAAGCTGCACGCTCGATGGAAGAGGACGACCATCCCAGATAGAAGGAGTGTACTGTTCTTCGGTCAAGGGTATACGATAGCTGTGCTCCCCTGCTAAAACCTCCAAACAAGAACAAGGTCCAAATCTCTACAATGCTATGGAAGCTCACTGGGTAAGACTGAGCCTGGTTCTCTCACCATAACCTACTTTACAAGGTTGCTGTGGGGATGAATTGCAGGAGGGAATAATAATGTCTGTACCACTTTGGGTGACCGCTGTGGAGAAAAGCAGGGTATAAATAATCTAAATAAGTTCATCACTGTGGTACCTGTGCAGTCCCACATGGGTTCTGTGCATGCACAGGCCTATCGTATTAATCTAACCACTTAATCAACTAAACACTTAATCAAACCACCTAATCAAGTTGCAGTATTGCAGATACTTGTTTGAATTTATAAAAGCAGCCTAGCAACAGCAACAAAATATCAAATGTGTGCGCCTAGTGTCAGCTAAATTACACCTCATTTTGGCGAAAGGGGATTGGAGTTATATGAAAATGAACCCTCGCAACCGAAGTTAGTTTCTATCATGCCACTTCTGAAATAAATAACCATCTTACGATCAGATACAAAATGCTGCTTCTGCACTAGAGTAACTAAACATAATGTAATTTTCAACATAATTATTCTCTACTTGAGGGGAAAAATAATAACTGAAACTTTATGCTTATTGCCTCTCACTGAAGTACATTCTCCTCCCTTGACAAGGAGGCTGTCAAAACAGATAATTATGGAAATGCTAGAAATAGTTTGAAAGGAGACAGGAGCTGTCACAAAAAGTTTCTTCTTCTTAACATTTCACCTTGTATCCAACTGTGCAATTCAGAAGCCATTTAGTTTTTATTACTGAAGAGCAAACACACAATGCATTAGAAATGAAAAGCAGTTATTTACCGTACTTTCGATTCCAAGCCATTTTCAGCCTTCCCACACTAGCTAAGGGAACACATAAATGTATTCCATTTCACATTAAAACACACGATTTTTTTTATTAAACTCCATCCCCAGCCTTAAAAAAAAACCAACACACACACATACAGTATATATCACTAGGATATAACTTGCTGAATGGCATTTGGCTTACTGCAGATGGACATATATGGGGGTCTAATGCAACAACAATCCACATACCCTTTTTAGCTTCATAAAGAGAAAAGCCATAATGGACAGGGGTAACTGGAGGAGGGAAATGGGAGTGTATGTGTGAGGTGGAGTCTTAATCACTCCCAACTGCACCCCAAACTGTTTCCATTCTACAGGGATTGAAACACATGCTTGTCAAGGGTAAATGGAAGCTGCAACCCCAAAGGAGAAACCATATACACCAGGGGTGTCGAACTCATTTGTTACGAGGGCCGAATCTGACATAAATGTCACTTGGTCGGGCTGGGCCACACGTACCATAAAACTGAATGCCAGGTACCAGAGATAAAAACTTTATAGAAGACACAGGCAAAGCCAATTAATGATATTATATTATATTTTTTAAATTCAAAATACAAACATGCTTAAAACAATAACACTCTTAAACATAAGAACCTAAGAAAGGCCATGCTGGATCGAACCATCAAGGTCCATCAAGTCCAGCAGTCTGTTCACACAGTGGCCAACCAGGTGCCTCTAGGAAGCCCACATTCAAGACAACTTCAACAGCATTGTCCTGCCTGTGTTCCACAGCACCTAATATAATAGGCATGCTCCTCTGATCCTGGAGAGAATAGGTGTGCATCATGAAGAGTATCCATTTCAACTAGTAGCCCTGAATACCCCTCTCCTCCATGAACATGTCCACTCTCCTCTTAAAGCATTCCAAGTTGGCAGCCATCACCACATCCTGGGGCAGGGAGTTTCACAATTTAACTCTTACAGTATTTTCTTTTAACAGTCTTTGATAATTGATACCTCGGGACTGGGGAGGTGGCTGGTGAGCCAGCAGCAGGCTTGCCAACCAAGATCGGGAGCGTGGGAGGGGGGTGGCTGCTTCAGCTGGCTCATGGGCCAGATAAGAGCTCTCAAAAGGCCAGATCCAGCCCTCGGGTCATATGTTTGATACCCCTGATATACACCCTTTGCCTCCCTTCCAAAGGGTCCTCTCCTTAAGGGACCCCCTCCCCCTATTTCTTTACATATACTTGCATACAGAGTTTAATAAGGCTGACAGACTGATGCATTAAAGGGAACTGAGGATATCCAATATTAATACATCTTGGAGAAGACTGTAATTGCATTCTGTATTTTATGTATGTAGACCACTGAAGAAGGCCACATGGCCAAAATGCGTATGGTCGCACTTTTGGTCTAAATGTTTGGTTGTTAGATAGTTTATTTGCGGCCCTTGGCCAGATAAAACAAGATACATGGACTAAAATGGTCTTACCGACAAAGGTTTACAGTCCAAGTCTTAAGTCACTTAAAAGAATAAAAATAATAAAATAAATAACATCCGAGTTACATCTGCCATTTGGACTAAGAAACTACTCTGTGGCAACGAATTTTCATTGCAGCCGTACAAAATTTTGCTACCTGAGAGGTGATTGAGGGATTATCTCATTGTAGGAGCTTTTCTATCTTTTCTCTTTCCCTGTCGGGTCCCATTCTCAGTATGAGGGGCTCAATAAACTTAGAACGGGGTATAGTGTAATAGTTATAGTTCAGGAGAACATGTTCAGTGGTTTCTAAATCCCTGGATTTGCAGGGGCATAGTCTCTCTGCCCTGGGTATCTTCTTGAATTTCCCCTCTAACATAGCAGAGGGTAAGGCTGCGCACCTAGCCAAGGTAAAAGCCCTCCTATATTTGTTTATCTCTAAGTAACGGAGATAGGCTGCCGGTGCAAGGATAAATTTGGAGTGGGGGGGAGCCATAAATAGGGGCACTCTTGCTAGATCTACTTGTCGCTCAGTATCTTTAACTCTTTGGTTTATAGTTGACTTAGATTGACCCCACCCTAACTGAAGTAGTGCTAGGGGGGGTAAAACCCAGGTTATTTAATTTGTCTTCAATGGCTATTATCCACTTTGACCTAAAGGTATCACAAAGAATCAGTGGAAGAAGACCCTTGGGGTTGAAATTAATTTTCAGCCAGAGATAAAGCGAGGACAAGACAACCCTTGCCTCCACCTTCATCATGCCAGTTTCTGAACGGATCATAGCATTTGATACACATCTTGGCAATTGCAGGGCAGCTCTAAGAAACTTGGATTGCACTCTTTCCATGGGAATAAGACATGAGGGTAGTGAGTCAAGTTGTGATCCATATAACATTTGTGCTAGAGTTTTCGCCTGAAAAAGTTTAAGGGCGGCTGGAATATAGTGTGCCCCTTTGGTCCGGAGAAAATTTATTATTGAACGGGCTGATCTTTCCCCTAAATTAGCAACATAGGTATTATGGGCCAGCTTGGAGCCAGATGCCTGGATTGTCGTTCCAAGATATTTGAATTGGTTTACCTGTTCCAACCTATGGCCATTTATGCTCCACCTTCTATAATTAGGGTGATTACCAAAAGCCATTATTTTTGTTTTGTCATAATAGTCAGGTGTTCCTTCTCACAGAACGTTCCCGCTCTCACTAGCGCCCTCCATAGGCCAACTGGGGTTCTTGAAAGAAGTACCGCATCATCGGCATAGAGCAGAATATGAATATGCCTGTCCGCTAGTTTAGGTGGATGTAAATCCAATGAATGCAAGGAACTGACTATGTTATTTATATAATAGGCAAATAGTAGGGGGGCGAGTAAACAGCCCGGCCTAACTCCTCTATAGGTGTTTATGGGGACGGTAAGATGTCCTCTTCTATTGCACCTGACTCTCAGTGCTGTCTGTTCATGTAGGGCTCGCAGCAGCATCAGGAGCCTTTTATCTACATTTGAAGCTTCGAGCTTGTCCCAGAGTAAAGGTCTGGAAATCGAATCAAATGCTGCCCTAAAATCAATGAATGCCGCATATAAAGAGGGTTGTCCCTTATTAGAATATTTCTCTGCTAGATGTTGCAGGACAAGGCAGCGCTCTATCGTTGCTCTCCCTTCCCTAAAGTCTGCCTGCTCTATTGCCAAAATATCCTCTTGATTGAGCCAAAGGGTTAATTTATCTAGCAGGTGCCTTGCATATAATTTGCTGATGACACTTATGAGACTAATTGGCCTATAGTTGGGGTTGTTTGGTTGTTATTTTGTGTCTATTTGTGTTGTATGTTCATATGTACAACAGAAATATAAAGGCTACATTAGGGCCTTAGATAAGTTGATTTTTACTGTAATAAATATATTAGATACATTTTCATAAGATCATTTACACTTAGTTTTCATTTTGGTCCCTTTTGCATGTTGTCTCTTGACCTTAGGGCAGGGGTGGGGAACCTTTTTTTTGCCAAGGGCCATTTGGATATCTTGGACATCATTCGGGGGCCATACAAAATTTATCTATATATAATTTATATATATATAAAACAAAAAGTGATCAGCAGTGCAATCTTATGCAAGTCTACTCTAAAGCCTACTCAAGTCCAATCAGCGGGGCTTACTCATTGGAAACTGTCAGTAGGTTTGTCCTGCAGATGTCTAGGATCTTAACCTATTGGAAGCCTACCCATTTTGGCCCAGAGAAACTCTGAAGTACACTTTTTTTTTTGAGAAATTTTACATGCTGCCTGAAACTTGACTTGGATGGCCCAGCCCAGCCTGATCTCATCAGATCTCAAAAGCTAAGCAAGGTCGGCCCTGGTTAGTACTTGGATAGGAGACCACCAAGGAATACCAGAGTCGTTATGCAGAGAAAGGCAATGGCAACTCACCTCTGTTCATTTCTTGCCCGAGCCAGCAATGCCGTGGTGTCAGGCCTGTATCTCAGTTGATGTTTACTTTCGCTTTCCTGCCGACCAGACTCAAGGACTGTTATGCCTACTGAACTCTGTTTGAAGCTCTGGGAACACAGCTTTGTTTTTGATATGTAATCTCTCGCCTTTTCAGTGCTTTTATATTACCAAGTTCAAGCCAGCCAGCTTCATTGCTGTCACCCTTTTCTTTATGTTCTGTTAACCTATTTTGACCAGTAAAACCAGCTTCTTTGGACCTGACTGTCTCTGATGTGCTTTTTGGTTCAAGTGGGCCAAGGGTTGACATTGTGACAGCAATCCCTCATCTCCCTGTCAGGCTGGAGCCCTGGAGGGTTCACCTGCCACTCGGATGGGAGCGAGGAGAACGCTCTCCGAGTGATTCGTGGCTGGAGCCCCGTGTGGTTCGCCCCAGGCCTGCCGGATTTGATCCCCGGGTAGCGGGTTCCGTCTAAGAACCCTGGAAGACGACCCCGACCTCATACGGGACGTTGTAGCTGAGCTACTTAGGACTAGCACGGAGGTTAGTCGCTTAAATGGACTAGTACAGACCCAGTGGCGATCTCTAGCGATAACCCCTTGGATGTTCGACGCTGAGGATGCCAGCACCTGTCTAGACCTCCAAGCCTTTGATCAGTTGGTGGATGATGCCCGACTGGCGGCTGAGGATTTACAATTGTTAACTGGCTTGTTGGATAAACTTATTGCTCGTGAGACTCTGTCCAAGGTCCCAGGTCGTCCTGCCGTCTTGGCGACGGGAGCCATGGCGGGAGCGGCCCCGGAAGGTTTTTCTCTAGTGCCAAATGCAACTGACTGTCAAGCAGAGGCGCAACGGATCGCTGTCCAAACGGCGCTACTGTTTGTGGGACTACCGAAGGATACCACGGTAGCCGATCTGTCACAATTGTTGATCCCGACTTTCGGGACTGGTGCACCCGCTCTAGCGGTCCAGGTTCAACCGCTGTTGGGCGGGGAGTCTGAACCGCTCCTTGCCCTTTTGGAGAAGGAACTTTTGCCGCTCGTTACCACGGCTGCTACCCTGAAGCTCGAGGCCGCCCAAGCTCTCGCTGTCAAGGAGGCAGCTGCGGCGGCTGAGGCGGCGGCCAAAGCTCAGGCTGAGCGGGAAAGGGCGCAGCAGTTGGCTGCAGAACAGGCACAGGCGGGTGTGCGCCCCAAAGACACCGGGAGGACGGCCCCTTGTGGGGGCCAACGTTTTCTCTGACTTTTGCCCCGTCTCGCCTCGCAGAACGGCTTCGGGACTCCGACGATTCTGATGAGGAGGACTTGTATGGAGACGGCTCTCATTGGGCCATGGGTTTGTGGACCAGTCGAGCACATCGTACAGGTGGCCCTGAGGAAGAGGTGCATCTATTGCGAGCTCAAAACCAGGAGTTATACGATCATGTAGACCATCTCCAGGATCAAATGGAACGCTTGTTTCAGCAAAATGAGCGCTTGCAGCAGGCACTGACAACTCCAGCGCAGCCCATTCTCCCTGGGCCCGCAGCACCGGTTCACCTACCAGGCCAACCGGTAGTGCCAGTTCAACCACCCGCTCTCCCCCTGGGTTCCTGGAGCCCCAGTTGTGCCAATTCCCGGGGCACCCGTGCAGCCGGGACAACCCGCGCCCGGCCAGTGGAAGCAGCCTCGGCTGAAAACGACCTATGGTGGTTCACTCGAGACTCTGTCCTGTTTTCTGCATCAAGTGGATAGTTACATGAGGGAACAGGGGCAATACTTTCCCACAGAGGACAGCCGAGTCCGTTTCGTAGCTTCCTTATTGACGGGGAAAGCCGCTGACTGGATGGTCCTCCAATTTGACACTAGGTCCCGATCTATCCGCTCTCTCAACAATTTCATGCTTGCCTTGCGGAGACGGTTTGAGGACCCCTTTATGGGAGAACGAGCCAAAGCAGAACTATTACAACTCAGACAGGGCTCCTCTCCAGTCCGAGAATTTGCGGATGAATTCCAGAGACTGGCAAGTAAGATTGTGGATTGGCCTGAGGCCACCCTTATTCATTATTTCAGGGAAGCCTTACACCCTGACATTCTGAACTGGTCGTATATGCGGGGCGATCCCGAGACCCTAGAAGATTGGATTTTATTAGCTGAGGAGGTTGAGAGCTGCCGACGTTTCATTTCCCTGGTCCGACAGTGAAACAGGGATAAGAGCGCCCAAAAAACCCCACCGAAAGCGCCGCTTTCCAGCCTACGTAAACCTACGCGGCCACCTCGGGATCACGAAACGAGGTTCCAGAGGGGGGCTTGCCTGGTTTGCGGGGAATTGGGCCACTTTGCAGCGGCTTGTCCTCAACGCCCGGAGACCACTCGCCCCAGCATGCCACCCCGAGCTTGAGGGAGACCTCAACGCAGAGGCACCGCGGCTATCCGCAGCGCCGGGACGACCCACACCCTCTGCACTTCACGTTGAGGAATCGGCTAACCTTTCTGCACCAAGTGACCCCGCAGGGTCCCGGATTACAAGTGTCCCAATGGGGGACAACTCTCCTTCTTCTGACAAGGATAACCAATGGAATGCTCCAGCTCTAAACCTCTTGATCTGTCAAAAAACGAATACGGTCTGTGGTGAGTGGAGCATCTCCACAGACCCCTGCAGAATCTTCTGCTAAACCCAAAGTTCCCGTCAAGGTGAGTGAAGTAGAAACCACTGTTTATGTGGACGCAGTGTTGCAACACTATAAAGGGGGTCCCCAACTGCCTGTCAAGGCACTTATTGACTCTGGCTGCGGCCACACTTTAATCAGTGAAGCCACATTTGCAGCCCTCAAAGTCAAGTCCGAGGCTTTACCAGCTCCTGTCCAATTTGCCCAAATGGATGGGAGCCACTTCAAGGGGGGACCAGTCGATCATCGCACATGGGGAGTAGCAATGGGTATTGGTTCTCATTGGGAACAAACAGACTTTACCATAGCCCCATCCAGTTCGAAGTTGTCCTAGGGATTAATTGGCTTAAAGGACATAGTCCCTGCATAGACTGGGAAACTGACACTATTACCTTTGCCAATCCCAAGTGCGAACAGCACCGACAGGGAGTCGCGGTAGTGCCTCCACCCGCTCCGGCTTTAACTTCCGATGCCGCATCACCACCGCCTTTGCCCGAAGCATACAGAGACTTTGCAGATGTCTTTGATGTTAAAGAATGTGATGCCTTGCCCCCCCACCGTACCACTGACTGTGCAATTGAGGTGGTAAAAGATTGCACACTGACTAAGAGCAAGATTTACCCCATGAGCGTTTCCGAACGCGCTGTGTTACGTGACTTTTTGGATAAAAATCTTGCTCGAGGGTTCATTCGGCAATCGAACGCTCCCAACTCAGCCCCAGCGTTCTTTGTCCGGAAAAAGGAGGGTGACCTGCGTTTATGCATTGACTTCCGAAAGCTTAATACAGTTACCCAAGCCAACGCCTACCCCATACCTTTGATTTCAGATATTATGGGATTTCAGATATTATGGGGCAATTACAGGAGGGTCGCGTTTTCTCCAAATTGGACTTAGTGGAAGCTTATTATCGCGTCCGTATCCGCGAGGGAGATGAACCCCTCACCGCCTTCTCTAGCTGTTTTGGAATGTATGAATTTCTTGTGATGCCTTTCGGATTAAAAGGGGCCCCGGGGGTCTTCATGCAACTCATTAACGAAATCCTCCATGATTTGCTGTACCGCGGCGTGGTAGTTTATCTGGATGACATTCTTATTTATTCAAAAACCATGGAGGAACATGTTGCTCTTGTCAGAGAAGTTTTACAATGACTGCGTAACCACCAGCTCTATGCAAAACTGTCTAAATGCAATTTCACCAAGAGCAAATAACTTTCTTGGGGTACATAATCTCTCATCGTGGCCTTAGCATGGACCCCGCTAAAGTCCAATCGGTACTTGACTGGACTCCACCCTCCACCCGCAAGCAAGTGCAGCAATTTCTGGGCTTTGCTAATTTCTACCGCGGTTTTATTCCCAACTTCGCTCAAGTGGCGCTGCCAATCACTGACCTCCTGAAAACAAAGGGTAAAGGGGTTTCTGCAACGTTGCCCTCTGCCAAAATACTGTGGACTGATCAATGCCAATCCGCCTTTGTAGCCCTCAAACAGCTTTTCACTTCTGAACCGGTCCTGCAGCACCCAGATCCGAACCAAATGTTTATTGTACAGGTCGATGCGTCCGACGTAGCCATGGGGGGGGGGCCTTATCCAGAGAGGACCGGACGGTCTCCTTCACCCCTGTGCCTACTTCTCGAAGAAGTTTGCGCATTCCCAATTAAACTGCCCCATTTGGGAAAATGCCGTCCACCATGCACTTACTCTGTGGAGGCAGTTTCTGGAGGGATCCGGGGTCCCCTTCGAAGTCTGGACTGATCACAAAAATCTAGCTGCCCTCACGGGGATCCATAAATTGTCCGCAAAACAACAGTGTTGGGCGGACTTCTTTGCTCAATTACGTTTTGTTCTTAAACATGTGCCCGGGAAACAGAACGTGCTTGCAGATGCCCTATCCCGGTTGCCTCAACACCCAGTAAAACGTGATCGCCCGACAGACTCTTTATTCACCCCGGCACAAAGAGAAGCTCTGCCCCTGCTGGCCGTGCAGACCCGGTCCCAAACCCGACTCCAGCAGGGGAATCACGCAGTGGCTGACAAGGTGTCCAGCCCTAACCAGCAGACTCCCTCGCCAGCCCCCCTTGCGCCACCTGTATCCGGTGCCCCGCAGCAACCAGTTTCTCCCCCCCCCCAACACCACCAGCTCCTGGTTCACCCTCTCCCACGAAAGGAGGGGGGATGATCATCTCCAATTCCTTCCTGGACTCCCTTCGGGCTCAGTGCTTAGCCGAACGCACTGCCCAAACCCAGCCCCAAGGTGTACTTGAGCAAGGTGGTTGTTGGTACAAAGACTCGAAACTATACGTGCCTAGGATACTTCGAAGAGAAGTTCTGCAGTTGGCCCATGGAGCTAAAACTGCGGGACACTTTGGGTTCCTGAAAACCCTTCACTTGTTGCGCAGACAGTTTTGGTGGGGGGGAATGCGTTCTGATGTGGACTCCTTCATTCGCAGCTGCCCTATCTGTGCCACAGTCAAACGATCTCAAGGCAAACCCCCAGGACTGCTGCAACCTCTGGAAATTCCCAGCAAGCCCTGGGAAGTGATTGCCATGGATTTCATGACGGATCTCCCCCTTAGCGGGGGCAAAACTGTACTATGGGTTGTTACTGACTTATTTTCCAAACAGGTACATTTGGTTCCGTGTGCGGGTATTCCCTCCGCCCCCAAGTTGGCCCGCCTCTTTGTGTCACATGTTTTCCGTTTGCATTCGTTCCCACGCAAGATAATCTGCGACCGCGGAAGTAGTTTCGTGGCTAAATTCTGGAAGGCGTTCCTCAAATTGGTGGGGGTGGAGCAAGGGTTGTCAAGTGCTTACCATCCCCAGACGGATGGACAAACTGAACGTGTCAATGCTGTATTAGAATGTTATTTACGTTGTTATGTCAATTACCACCAGGATGACTGGGTAGAACTATTGCCTTTTGCAGAATATGCGTACAATAATGCTGTCCATCAATCTACAGGGTTCAGCCCTTTCTATGCTGTGTACGGTCAGGACTTCAGTCCTATTGCCCCTACGGAAGTACCAGAGGGGGAGGGGGATCCCGATGTAGCCTCTTGGGCACATGCCCTCCGCACCACATGGCCCTGGCTAGTGAGCAACCTAGATAGAGCCAAGCGCAAATATAAGGTGCAGGCAGATAAGCATCGGTCCCCCAGCAAGGAGTTCCGGGTTGGTGATTTAGTGTATCTTTCCACAAAAAACCTGCGATCCACTCGACCTTGCCACAAACTTAGTGCCAAGTACATCGGACCATATCCCATTGCCCGGATCGTCAACCCTGTCACTGTGGAACTGACTCTCCCCAAAACCCTGAGACGTGTCCACCCTGTCTTCCATGTCAGCCTCCTTAAACCTCATGTCGCCTCCTCGGAATGGCACCCAGAACCGCCTCCCGAGCAGCCCGTGATGGTGGGGGGGGGGGAGGAGCATTTTGAAGTATCAAAAATCCTGGATTCACGTATACGGCATGGATCCCTGCAGTACTTAATTCGCTGGAAACACTTCCCCCCTGCCTACGATGAGTGGGTGCGTGCACAGGATGTCTCCGCCCCGCACTTAGTGACTGCCTTCCACACCGCCTACCCGGATAGGCCGTCCCCCTTGCAAGGTGGGAGGGGGCCTTAAGGGGGCAGGATGTCAGGCCTGTATCTCAGTTGATGTTTACTTTCGCTTTCCGCCGACCAGACTCAAGGACTGTTATGCCTACTGAACTCTGTTTGAAGCTCTGGGAACACAGCTTTGTTTTTGATATGTAATCTCTCGCCTTTTCAGTGCTTTTATATTACCAAGTTCAAGCCAGCCAGCTTCATTGCTGTCACCCTTTTCTTTATGCTCTGTTAACCTATTTTGACCAGTAAAACCAGCTTCTTTGGACCTGACTGTCTCTGATGTGGTTTTTGGTTCAAGTGGGCCAAGGGTTGACACGTGGATTGAACTTGGAAGGGTCCAGATTGGGGAGGGGCACAGAGTACACACAGAGAGATGCTGCACATTTGGTAATCCATCCTGTACCTGGGACCTTCGGCATGCCAAGCAGATGCTCTGCCACTGAGCCACAGCTCCTGCCAAGCAGATGCTCTACCCCTGAGTCACAGCCCCTCTCAAGCAGATGCTCTACCCCTGAACCACAGCCCCTGCCAAGCAGATGCTCTACCCCTGAGCCACAGTCCCTCTCAAGCAGATGCTCTACCCATGAGCCACAGCCCCTCTCAAGCAAATGCTCTACCCGAGCCACAGCCCCTCTCAAGCAGATGCTCTATCCCTGAGCCACAGCCCCTCTCAAGCAGATGCTCTACCCCTGAGGCACAGCCCCTATCAAGCAGATGCTCTAACTCTGATCCTCAGCCCCTCTCAAGCAGATGCTCTACCCCTGAGCCACAGCCTCTCTCAAGCAAATGCTCTAACTCTGATCCTCAGCCCCTCTCAAGCAGATGCTCTGCCCGAACCACAGCCCCTCTCAAGCAGATGCTCTAACTCTGATCCACACCCCCACTCAAGTAGATGCTCTGCCACTGAGCCACAAACTCTGAAAAGCAGATGCTCTGCCACTGACCCCCAGTTCGGGCGCACCAGCCGGGGGATCAAGTGGGGAGGGGCTGTGCAGGGGGCTCTTGGCGGCCGTACGGGAAGCGTGCGCACCAGCCAGCCGGGGGTTCAAGCGGGGAGGGGCCATGCAGGAGGCTCTTGGAGGCTGTGAGGGAAGTGCGTGCCGGCCGGGGGTTCAAGCGGGGAGGGTCCGTGCAGGGGGCTCTACCTTTCTAAAGGTAGAAAAAAGTGGGGCATAAAACCCAACTCCTCTTCTTCTTCTTTAAAGGGCAAGGAGAGAAAGTTTGGTTAATGACTCAAAGATCTTGGCCAGAATCCCAGGACTCCCATCGTCTCTTGGTCCAGAAGGGCCAGAGGATAGTTCTAGTAGCCCAAGCATCCTCTTCTTTAAAGGTAAACGTACCCCCCTGTGCAAGCACCAGGTCATTCCTGACCCATGGGGTGATGTCACATCCTGACGTTTACTAGGCAGACTATGTTTATAGGGTGGTTTGCCATTGCCTTCTCCAGTCATCTACACTTTACCCCCAGCAAGCTGGATACTCATTTTACTGACCACAGAAGGATGGAAGGCTGAGTCAACCTTGAGCCGGCTACCTGAAACCGACTTCCGTCGGGATTGAACTCGGGTCGTGAGCAGAGCTTTTGACTGCAGTACTGCAGCTTACCACTCTGTGCCACAGGGCTCTATCCTCTTCTTTACTCCAAGAAAACCCACAGCAGGGACAGTTATGGAGGGAAGTGAGATGGAAGGGGGAGACAGGAAACGGCCTGGGTGCTTCCACACATCTGCTTGTCCCAGAAATTTTCACCCCCACACAATTTGTATTTGTCATATGTCTCAATGCAGTTTTAGCTAGATTTGATCATACCGATTCTGTGCTGTTCCCCCTCCTCTAATACCCTGTTAAAGATGTTCTCTTGATGCATTTATTTCAGTTTTATTTCTTTGAGCACACATTTACAGAGAGCATGTTAATGATACGAAAAGTGCCATTTCGATAGCTCTATGAAATATTAATCTAATTTGTTTTGCTGCCCTGGTAAATACATTTGTAATTGGTATGGAGGACTGTAGCTTAATGACAGCTTCCAAAGAAGGGGGGGTATTGCATCTTTCGTTTCAGAATATTCATTGTAGCCATTTCAGGAATATGTGTTCCTCTTTTAACAGTTTTTAAATAACAAGGAATTCATCATTTCTCCTATTACATTGGGCAATTTAAGTGCAACTACATATGCTCATCAGGCACTACCCAACAGTACAATTCCCACATCTCATGAATTAAAATGACTGATATATTCAAGCCAGAATGATAAAACCTGTTCAAGATCATCTTGTCAAATGGTTAGGAGGATTTTACCACTTTCTGATTGAATTCATTAGTCAAATGAAAACCAGTTGTAGTTGATACAAAATGTATTTAGTCTCTTACCTCAATTGTAGGTGGATCCTTTCTCCTCTTTCTAATCCAAGCTGCAAAAGATATTAAAGTATTTTAGATAGAGAGTAACCTCATAATTACAATCCTCTTGTTTCTTTAGACCACCAGTTAGATTAAGGCAGTGGTTCCCAAACATTTTGGGCCACTGCCCCCTTGATTCCACAAACTCATCCCCAGCGCCACCTGCCCTATCCAACAACCCAGTTGAAGGGGGCCACCTCTAGCGCCCCCCTGCTGCCCCTTGCTTCTTAGTGTCCACACAGGTAACCCCACTGCCCCCCAGGGGTTGGTACTGCCCACTTTGGGAACCACTGGATTAAGGAATGGAATGCCAGAAGGCAAATGGACAAGGGGAAAACCTGCAGGCTGGAATTTGATAGCGCTTCCACCAAAAGCAGCATAAAATGGCACATTTTGGGGCAAACACTAGCAGATTAGGCATGGCACAGAAGCCCTGCTTCTGCATCTTGGAAAGTCCCTATCTCAAATTCCTGTCATTTCTATTTTGGGCCTTCACAGTACATTAAAAAAATGCTTTCAAATGATTTCTACAGTCCAAAAGAAACTTGCTTTTGAGGTAGCAAAACGGGTGTTTTCGAAATGCCCAACTGTCTGCCAACAAAAGCTTCCACACTGGGCAGTGAGCACATACTGACACCTTAAATAATTAATTCTGCAAGTCATCCCTCGCAAATGGCTCATCCTGTCTCCCTGGTCAATTTGCGATGGATTCCACAGTAGATCTGTTCTGCTCATGATGGCACATTTGCCTGGTGCAGAGAACCAGCTCTTGCCTTCAGGGGGAAGGTTCCTCACACCAGGGCAATGTGCCACTGTTATCAAATGGATCTGAGGGATCCAGCCTTGTTCTTTTTCCCAAATAGTTTCCCTCCCTTGATATCGAACTGAAAACTTCATCAACCTGACCCTGCCAGAGATGCACATATTTGTAGCCCTGCCCCCATTCTCTTGAGCAGATGCAAATTACCCCTGGATGAGCTCATAAAGCTCTGTCATCGGTCATCCTCTCGTCAGATGATTAGGAGGATTTCATATCAAGTGCAATATGTTGTGAGATGGTCATGTACATGGGCTTAGTCTCTTGCTTTCAAGAAAGTATATCAGAGAACATTGTGTGAGATAGGAGGGGAGGAAGGGTTTGCATGTATCCATGGAGCTTGTATTGCCAGTATAAAAAGCACGACCATACTGAGGGTCCTCTGACTGGTAGCAAAAAAGAGGTAAAATATCTTAAAGCTCTGTTGCCACACAGATATGTTTTGTTCCCCAACGTTTTTTCCAGTCCTTCACATCTCTAGCCAAAACAGACCTGAGCCCTAGTTGTGAAAAAGCACTCACCAGGCCAGATCAAAAGGCTAGTCAGTGTATCTCCCTTATATATCATGATCTTGTTGCTAATAATCTAAATAAAATTTAAAGTAAAAGGCCAGGTTGTGTCTGCTGGACAAAGCCCCCCTTCTCTGGTCAAGGATAACTGGCCTCCAACGAGAAAGTATCCTCACCTTTCAGGATTCTTTTGGACAGTCAGCCACCTACACGCTGTGTAGACAACCCCCACAGAGGAGAGGTTCCCAAGCTCAAAAGGCAGAAAAGCCTTTTTGCCATGGCCGCGGTTTGTCATGCAATTGGCATACCTTACTCCTATTGCCTGATCACAGTTATTACTAACGATGTCGCAACAGTGATAACTATGATCAGTGTGAGCTCAACCAAGTAGTACTGGTGACGCTCCTAGACAAATGTCATGGGGAAAGAGTACACAGGGTCTCTCTCATCTAGACAAGCGTTCTTGTCAGCCATCACACTCCCCCAAACACTTTCCCCTCCTTCTGCTGTTGGCCCTCCTGACTCCTCCATTCATTTGCATTCTTCTTAAACCGAACAGGACACAAAATGATAGGTGTGGTGTGACATGGGTAGCATGCTAACTTCAGAAAATGAGATTGCAGAAAGAGAACAGTGATGCAAACACAAAATGGCTTTGAAAACAAAAATTAAGGATGGAAGGAATTATTTGCTGTTGGTCTCTCTCCCTCACACATATACAGGTAGCTTTGCGCTACCATAAAAGGTGTGTGTGTGTGTGTGTGTAAGTGTGTAAAGTGCCGTCAAGTTGCAGCCAACTTATGGTGACCCCTTTTGGGGTTTTCATGGCAAGAGACTAACAGAGGTGGTTTGCCCGTGCCTTCCTCTGCACAGCAACCCTGGTATTCCTTGGTGGTCTCCCATCCAAATACTAACCAGGGCTGACCCTGCTTAGCTTCTGAGATCTGACGAGATCAGGCTAGCCTGGGCCATCCAGGTCAGGGCACCATAAAAGACAGTAAATGTAAAATCACTTTGACTCTCCTAGTCCTTGTAGGGTTGGCTCTTTATGACTGGAATTTGTAGTATTATTTATTTTCCATTAGCAGATGCCTCTGAACAGATGAAAAGAAGATGTTTACAAGAACAAGAGGTTTAATTCCATATGTCTCTACCTCCATTTTGTTCAAGAAACACAAGCCACGTGAACCTATAAAATCCTTCAGTTCCCCTTCAACGATGCCTTAGCGCCCATTCCACCATATGATTACAGGAGTATTTCCTTCAAGTATCCACTCTGATCATGACAAGGAGACCAATAATATTAATTTTTTTAAAAGACTGTTGAAGTGTAAGCAGTCAAAATCTTACTAATCATTAGTAAAAATGTTCTTTGTCCTTTGGGCTTGAAAATACATTAACTGCAGCTCACTTAGTGAAAAATCTTTACACTGCTCCATTGCAGTAATGCAAAGACACTTTCATGCAAATTCAGCCAAATAGTTTCTATTTTGGCACACTACAAAGGCAAAGAAAATGTATGTATACATGGATGAAATCCAATTTTGCAAGGTTCTTCTCAAAGATTTTGAAAAATCTGTGACTGCCTGCAATTCAAATTGTCTAATTGCATAGCCATCATTAATTATATAAATACTGTATGGTACTATCTGCAGTCTGTGCTCTTGATAACGCTACATTTGTCTGAGTAGAATTTAGCAAGATAAACTGGACATTTCATACCTTGAGACTCTGGCATTCTTTCATCAGCACTTATTTGCATTCTCATTAGTATGCATGAGATTTTCATTGAACTTTAAGACTCCTACTGGCACATAACGCATTGTAATGAGCGTAAAAGTGAGCATGCAAATTAAAACTCACATTAATCACTAAATGTTACCCATTAAAAAAAAGGGACTAGAATAGGCAGGCAGTAAAATGCAGCATGAAGCCCGCAACCTCCTAAATCTCCACAGACGCTCAAAATGACGGATACCTTTTCATGGAGACCAATGACATGTGCGGAGGAGGTAAATGACATATTCTATCACGAGATACAGTTGACAACCATTTAGAATTAAAATGGTAGAAAGGTTATCAGTTGTCTGCATCCATAAGATAATGCCCTTGGCAAAGCAAATTGGTTTCTTTCCTGAAAGTGAACCCTAGCAGAGTGAGTGAAGATGTTACCTATGTGTGGTATTGATGCTTAACGGTGAACTCTTTCATGTATCCCTTTAAACATCTCTCAACACATCACACTGAGGTGTTGAGTCTGGACAACAGGAGATGTTGAAACCACTAATCTGCACTGAAGGCCAGAAGAAGAGACCTTGTGGAAGACAAATAAAACAAAAGTCCAGTGACATCTTAAAGACTACCAGCATTCACGAGTTTTCGTGACTCACATCTCACTTCTTCATATAAGTGAAGAGAAAATCATTTTTGGAATTCTTGTAGGAGAAATTATGGAAGAAGGGAGGCGTTGAAGCAGAGAGAAGTCACATCTGGAAAAGTCATATATTCTTAGCTTGATCTACCCTCACAGGGTGGTTAGGAGTATTAGAAATAACAAAAGATAGTTTGTTACATGACCTAGATCATACACAACGGGGGGGGGGCTAAATGTCACTCCTAGGCTCTCATCAGGCTCCATATTCTGAAAGCAAATTATACGTATATATAAGCAACTTGACAGCACTTAACACATACACGTATCAATCAACTAGCATAAATCCCTTACTCCTGATCATCCCACACATAACACTTCTATCCAAAAAACATAAAAAGTGCTCACTGCTTGTTAAATTCTACAATGGGAACAGAAGCAATCAAGAACCTATCTCACTTTATCTTTGGTTCAGAGATGCCACTATTAGATGATGCTCTTGGGTCATATGAATTGTTATGATGGAAGTTAAGAGAAGGCGACATTATTCAACGACATTTTATACACAGCTTCAGCAGTCAAAGCCATCATGCCGAGTTTTGGCAAAAAGGATATGGGAAAATGTTCGACAGTGGAATCAGCTACCTAGGGAGGTGGTGAGCTCCCCCTCACTGGTAGTCTTTAAGCAGAGGCTGGACAAGCACTTGTCAGGGATGCTCTATGTTGATCCTGCATTAAGCAAAAGGTTGTACTAGATGGCCTGTCTGGCCCCTTCCAACTCTATGATTCTAAAATACAGCAGTCATTGGGAATACAGTAGTCACTGCTGGTAGATCACCCTGATGGTGTGGTGAGTCAATGTATTCTGCACCAGCTACAGCATAAGCCATTTACAAGGGCACCTTCTGCCTTTCAACAGTGACACATCCTAAGCAGACAAGGGGAGATTTGACTCTCAAAAGCTTATAGCCTGAAAATCTTGTTGGTCTCTAAGGTACAACTGGACTCCTATCTAGCTGTTCTACAGCAGACCAACATGGCTACCCTCTGAAAGTATCCTAAACAGAGTTACATTCTTCTAAGCCCACTGACTTCAATGGACTCTTCTTAGGATGAAACTCTTGATCGCCACCCTTGATCATGTTGAACAGTGTCATATTCCCGCACTTGGTCTGTGTGCTCTCACATGCATGTTGCGTTTTTGCCTGCATGTAAAAGCATGCTTCTTCCTGCCAACACCCTCAAGATATAAAACCCAGACTCTCAGCTAACCAGTGTCTTGGGCAACCCTGTTATGGCGGCCTCTGAGCAAGTACAAAGGGCAGAGCTTCCAATTACCTTAGCTCCCCCCTTGGGTGCACATCTTTAACATGTAACAGCAATCTTAGCGTGTGGGTGAGATTTCAGGCACAGTCTGCTTTCTTAAACAGGAACGAAGCTTTGTTACTGCTGATCAAACATGAGCATATACATGGAAACAGCCAACATAGTAAGAGAATACAGAATAAGGCCTTCATTTTCCCCACCATCGGACTAAACATTTCAGCAGTACAAATGCTAACTAAAAAAGGAAAAAAAATCTTGTTAATGTTGTTCATAGCACTGAAGCACCTACATTTTTCGCTGCTCTATCTGTCATAAACAAGAATACACTGCACACCTCCTCTACCCAAATAATGGATGGGGAAACAAAGCAGTCTGAACATTTTCTTCCCCTTCCCTGAAAGGAACCGCGCTTAAAGAGAGAACACTGCTATTGACTATTCATAACGCTCTTTATTTCCCTGCTCTTCACAAATCCTTCCAATTCAATGCTGCTGTAATCACAAAGGGGAAAAATGTTATGGTAATTATAAGCATGAGCAAGTGTTGTGTTAAAAATGCAAATGTAACTAATAAAAGGGAGCTGCTGCACATGGTTTATTTTCTGTGCTAGAGAGCCAAATAAACTGCCTAGATCTGCAAATGCATCCTTCTTCTTTGGAAAACTATTTGAAAAAAAGTTTTAAGAACATATAAACTGCCTCATTTTTCTAATCAGATGACTGGTCCAGTACCAACATTGATCATTATTGTCTCCTGGTAGAAGGAGGACTCCATGGTCTCAGGCAGAAAAATAAGAATCATAGACTTGTAAAGTTGGAAGGGACCACCAGGGTCATCTAGTCCAACCCCCTACACAGTGCAGGAAATTCACAACTACTTCCCCCCAACACCCCCAGTGACCACTACTCCATACCCATAAGATGGCCAAGATGCCCTCCCTCTCATGATCTGCCTACGGTCATAGAATCAGCATTGATGACAGATGGCCATCTAGCCTCTGCTTAAAAACCTCCAGGGAAGGAGTAGTGGTTTTTATACCCCGCTTTTCCTCTCAAAGCAGTTTACAATCGCCTTCCCCTCCCCACAACAGGCACCTTGTGAGGTAGTTGGGGCTGAGAGAGTTCTGAGAGAATTGTGACTAGTCCAAGGTCATCCAGCAGGCTTCATGTGGAGGAGCGGGGAAACAAACCCGGTTCATCAGATTAGAGTCTACCGCTCATATGGAGGAGTGGGGAATCAAACCCAGTTCTCCAGATTAGAGACCACCGTTCTTAACCACTATACCACGCTGGTTCTTTCTTTCCTAACATCTGCTATCTGAGATCAATTGACTGAAGATCTTATAGACCAGTGATGGCGAACCTTTTAGGGACCGAGTGCCCAAACTGCAACCCAAAACCCACTTATTTATTGCCAAGTGCCAATACGGCAATTTAACCTGAATACTGAGGTTTTAGTTTAGAAAAAACAACTCATACATTCACATATTTTGCATTAAAAGAAAAACACAATAACAGAGCTTTCAATGATGCAAACTTTTACCTTTCAATAAAAAGTTGTTTGTATTTGGCATGCATCTCTTCAGGACTCGTCCTCTCCTCAGCCACCAGACATTATTGCTAGGGTTGCCAGGTCTCCAGCCACCACCTGGAGGTTGGCAGCCCTAGTAGAGGAAGGGGGAGGGATGGAGAAAGGAAGGAACTGGGAAAGGAAAGAGAATGAAGGAACTGGGGAAGGAAGGAAGAAAGGGGGGGAGGGATGGAGAAAGAAAGAAAGAAAGAAAGAAAGAAAGAAAGAAAGAAAGAAAGAAAGAAAGAAAGAAAGGAAGGAAGGAAGGAAGGAAGGAAGGAAGGAAGGAAGGAAGGAAGGAAGGAAGGAAGGAAGGAAGGAAGGAAGGAAGGAAGGAAGGAAGGAAGGAAGGAAGGAAGGAAGGAAGGAAGGAAGGAAGGAAGGAAGGAAGGAAGGAAGGAAGGAAGAAAGAAAGAAAGAGGGGAAGGAAGGAACTGGGAAAGGAAAGAGAAGGAAGGAACTGGGGAAGAAAGGATGAAAGGGAGGAAGGATGGAAGGAAGAAAGAAAGTGTCCTGGGTTGGGCCTCAAGCCCAGCCCAGGACTTGCTCCAGGGCGCACACCCGAAGTTCTCCCCCCCTTACTGGCAGCTCTGGGGAGGCGGCGAGGCGACAGTGCGGGACGGCGGAGATGTTGGGGCCCAGCGCAGCAGCATCGGTCACCTCCCAGCTGAAAGGGGGCAGGGGAGGAGGGGGCGGCGAGGGCGAGCGCGCCAACACTCGCAACCCCGCCAGCCTGCGGGTGACCTTAGGGGGCAGGGAGGGAGAAGGCAGAGGCCATGCAGCCACGCCTGAGCCAGAGGACTTGAGGGTGGCTCCTGCTACCCCACAAGCTTACAGCAGGAGTCAGGGACGAGCGCGAGCGGGGGAGAGGGGGAGGATGGCGGGAGATGGCAGGCCCTTCTCTGGCGGACGCGCGGCTGTTGAGGGGCTGCCTGGTCCTCCGCAAGCGCCCTGAGAAGGAGGAGGCGGCGGGCGAAAACGGCCGGGGAAGAGGCGCCTGAGGAGGAGGACGATGGCGGCGGCAGCCTGGAGCTGGACTTTTGGGAACCGCCTGAGGGGGACGAGGAGGAGGAAGGCGGCGAGGAGGAGCTGCTGCTGGAGCCTGGAGGAGGAGGCCCCTCCTCCTTGCTGCTGGCCTCCCTGCCGCCTGTCAGCTGTTGGGGGCGAGAGGGGGGAAGAGGAAGAAGCCAGCCGCGTGAGTGCGAGGCAGGAAGCTGACGCGCCCACGCACGCACGGTGGGGGGGAAGCTCAGCTGAGAGAGGGAGGGGCACAGACAACCCGGGAGGCCTTTTGGAGCCCACCCGCGCGTGCCAGCAGAGAGGGCTACGCGTGCCGGAAGTGGCACGCGTGCCATAGGTTCGCCAACACGGTTATAGACTGAACCTGAGACCTTCATCTGCTCTGCACAGCCCCTCCCTTCCACTGGTTCCTTTGCTTTCATGGTCATTGTGTGTCAATCTCCAAAGTTTTCACAGGTAATTAGCAAAGTCATGGATCTGGTTTAAAACTACCTTGTAAAATCACATGATGTATTTAAATATTTTACTTCTATTCATTTATTTATTTAAAGCATGTATTAGCTGCCGTTCCACCTTGCAGAACTCAAGGTGGCTTAATATCTCTATCAGGACCGCCAAGAAATAAAAACTAAATTAATCAAATGCAGCCCTAAATAAAATCTGTTTTCCTCCTTAAACGCCAATATTTCAAGAATTCAAAAGTAGAGACATTGAGTTTGGAAACTCTTAATTTAGATTGCAAATAATGGGTCAAGATGCACTACATTGCTACAAGAGCCTTTTGGGTAGTGGCTGGATGCAAGGAATAGTAACACAAACAGGACTTTAAAAAAAGTAACATCGAGGCAAGTCAGAAAAATGGATCTTAAGGGAAGACAAAATTCAACCATCTTAAGACACCTGATGGCAGGTTAGACATATATGTCTGTTGTGTCCATTTATTATTGTGTGTGTGTGTGTTAAGTGCCGTCAAGTCACTTCCAACTCATGGCAACCCTATCAATCAATGTCCTCCAAATCATCCTATCTTTAACAGCCTTGCTCAGATCTTGCAAACGGAGGGCTGTGGCTTCCTTTATTGAGTCAATCCATCTCTTGTTGGGCCTTCAACTTTTCCTAGCATGATTATCTTTTCAAGTGACTCTTGTCTTCTCATAATGTGACCAAACTACGACAGCCTCATTTTAGCTTCTAAGGTCAGTTCAGGCTTGATTTGATCTGTAACCCACTGATTTGTTTTTTTGGCAGTCCACAGTATCTATAACACTCTCCTCCAACACCACATTTCAAAGGAATCTACTTTCTGCATATCAGCTTTCTTCATTGTCCACCGTTTAATATTACATTTGGTACAAATATAAATCAATGTATTTCAAGTTTTCCCAGCAGAATGAAGATCGTATTACCTTCCCATTCCGTTGGGATATCCCCCACTTCATACTCGTGTTCCTTTACATCTACTGCTTCCACAAATCTTCTTTCCTGAATGATATGTCCTATTTTAAAGGAAAGATAGAGGAGCAAGAATGATTCCACGGTTTACTAATACAGAGGTTAATGTTCTTCAGTGCTACTATGTAGAAAACATTTGCCTACATTAAAGCCTTAGTAATAAACAACTCTGAAGTCCCTTCCACCCCCAAATAGAGGGCAAAACTATATACAAGGTTGGGACATTCCTTTATTTAAATCTGGGTCACAATAAGAAAAGGATTTACCCTTCACAGGATCAGTACCCTCTAGTGTACCATATAAGGTTTTGTATCTCTGGCAGAGTAGAAGTGAGGGACACTGTCTTCTTTGTTGGGCCATTACAGAAAATATCCACATCTAGCTTCATCAGATTAATGTTTATTTTTATTTATTTAACATATTTATATGCCTATCTTTCTCTCAGGCATCTTAGGATCCAGAACTCAAGATACTGTAACGTTATGATCACTGATCAAAATTAAAATTTACTTAACTTTCATAGTGATCTAACCAATGCTTTTAAATTTCCACGTCAAGCACAACATCTTAGATATAAAGCACCACGAATTCTGCAAAATTCACACAGGGGACCTCTGTCAGCACTGCCCCACCCCCATAAAAGACCACTCTTGATGATCCAAGGTGTTAACTGTGTGCACTCAGTAAGACATGAAGAGACGCCATACACTTGCCAGTATGAATGAGGCCCGTTTCTTAATTGGATTCAAATTCTCTCTGGGGAAATCAGGAATAAGGCTGAAACTTCCTCTTCTGCCACCTCTCACTCCCATCTAAAGGATCTGCAGGTTCAGGTTTTAACATATAGCTCAGGGACATGAAACACAGCCACACACACTTTTGAGGGATCTTTAAAACAAAGCGAGTACGATCTGAGGCAGGTGAAGAAACGAAAGCAGAGGCTGGAATAATCAGAGATGTTTGTTCAGTGAGGACAAGAGAGAGAAAAGGAGAAAAGGGACAGGGATATTACCATCTATTATCTTCTTCGTGGGGATGTCACCTGGGGTGGCTTTTTAGCATTCAGGTATCTGATGACTGAAGTGGACTTTGGACATACATAGAACAGGAGATTGGGAAGTCCAGTAGTGACCTCTTGACAAGGGAGCCAAAGTGAGAATCTGGGCAGCAATTCAGGCTCCGAAGATTTCAAGAGGAAAGCACAGGAAGAGGACTGTGAATTACTAGCAAGATACAAGCTGAGCACTATTTGGAATGGTACAGTGACCAGAGAATAAAAGTTTTATTTTCCCAGGCCGGCAGGAAGTCAGAGGCAGTTGAGGAGGAGGAGGAGGAGAAGAGTTGGTTTTTATATGCCGACTTTCTCTACTACTTAAGGGAGAATCAAACTGGCTTACAATCACCTTCCCCTCCCCACAACAGACACCCTGTGAGGTAGGTGGGGCTGAGAGAGCGTGACTCGCCCAAGGTCACTCAGCTGGCTTCCTGTGTAGGAGTGGGGAAACAAATCCAGTTCACCAGATTAGCCTCCCCCACTCAGGAGTGGGGAATCCAACCCGGTTCTCCAGATCAGACTCCACTGCTCCAAACCAGATGCAAGTCAGACACAAGCCATCCAAGTGGTAGGGGAAGGGTCAAGGCGGGAAGGTGTGATTGGTTTAGGCAGCGGGGTTACAGTGAAAAGCATTTAAAAATAGGGACAAAGGGAAGGGGGAAAAGACGAGAAATGTGTCAACTTCAGGGGGTAAAACCTGTCATAACTATTAACCTTTCCTTTTTTTTCTTGAAAAATACAAATGTTAAAGACACCAATAAATATTAACAATAGTATTAGGATTAGAATTTTGTGCAAAGGAGATTACTAACTTATCACAAGATGAAGGGAGGTGTAGGGGAAGTCAATAATTTTTGATTATAGATAGTTTTAACAGTGTTACTTATTTGTTTTTACTTTATATTCTTTGTTATTGTTAAACTATGTGTTTAATAATTTTGAAAAAAATAATAAAAATTTTATATTAAAAAAAAAAACCTGTCATCACCTAACATCACTGGGGGCTCTTTTGTTAAGAAGGACTAAGGTAAGACAGGGTATTGTGCCCCAAAGCACCATGACTGGATCTTAACAGAAGAGTCACAAAGATAGATGTCTGCTGCCTAGGTCAGTTTCCCAACTTGAACGTATCAGGTAAACTTAGCCACTATTCCTTCATGCTTCAAATCAGAGCAGGGAATCCTTGGGATTGGTGTGGGAAGTTGTAGAGATAAGCAAGAACAGGGGGAGGGGGAAGACACAAATCAGCCGATTCCCTCTTTATGTTGCAATCTCCCACGCCGCACTGCTCCTCGTGAGGTTGGGGGGGGGGTGTTGAATTTTTTTAAAAGATCCCTTCAGCAAATTCTCCGGCTTTCATCTAAACTGGTTTTATGGTGTAATGTTATGGTATTCTCATTATGACCCATGGCTAAAATGAACTCCGAGTGGGGGGGGATTACCCTCCTGTGAATATGCGAAGGAATAACAATATCACAGAAGACAGGCAAAACCTGGTTTGCAAATTTAAGAGAGGTTAAAAATGAATTGCGCGCGCGCACGCACACACAAAAGGAATGAAATTCCTTTTAAAGCAGGACAGCTAGAATTTGAGTCCAGTAGCCCCTTAGAGACCAGCAAGATTTTCAGGGTATGACCTTTTGAGAGTCAATGCTCCCTTCATCAGAGCTTTGTCTCGTGAAAGCTCATACCCAGAAACCCTTGTTGGTCTCTAAGATGTTAGCGGACTCAAATATAGCTGTTCTAATGCAGACCAACACAACTATCCTCTGAAATGACTTTTATTGTGTTCACCATTAGAAGGTGGTAGCTAGCGTCCCTCAATGCAGCTTTCTGAATCACCCCAGTCACAGAGTTCTTGGCTGCAGACTGGAGAAGACTGGGACACCACTCCTCTTAATTTGGGGATCTCCTTCGAAGGAAGCCAACCATCCCCGTATTTCTCCCTCTTGCAAGTTCCGCAGCAACGCAGAGCCTGCTCCCTTGCAAGATTTAATGCCGTGCCATCTTCAATTTTGTACGAGAGATTTCAAAATCTACCCCACTCAGCAAAAAATTGCCCTTGTGGGAAGAGCTGTACTGAAACGACTGCACATATGCTCTTCCATTGCTCCTATTATGATGAAATTCGATCAGAATTTTTAACACCTATCTTAGTAAACAAGACTGGATTATCTGATCTTGTAAAGGTATTTTTTCTTTTGAATAATCACTCTCCCAGCATAATTGAGAAAGTGGCCACATTCTTTCAGAGTACGACATGACAAAACTCAGGGATGAATATTGTTTATGATTGTAACATTATTTGAGCTACATGTAATATTTTACTGTATAATTTAAGTTTTTTTTAATGCCATTAAAGGTTTTGATATTGAACTGGGCCACAAAAACCTTTTAGTCTCTCTCACCACGTTCCCCCGCCAGAAAATACAAAACACTTCAATATGCTACACTGATGCAACTGAAAGATCAAGAAGGGTGAAGCCATTGAATAGGAAAGGAAAATGTTTATGACCATTAACTTAAAGAAAAAATCATGCTAAAATATAATATTTGATGGCATTGGCTAATGAGAACTGCAGGTCCTCTGCACTTCTTTATTTAGTGCCCTTCTATCCCACCTCTCCAGAAGGAACTGCATAAGGCGACTAGTAAATTGGGTGTTCAGGGAAATGTGAATTGGAAAATTTGTGATTGAAAGAAATAATTAAAATAACGTTCGCAAAAGAAGGCAAATATACCATGCGCACGCCTGGACTATGCACCAACACAGGGGTTTGTCATGCTTCATGTTCCATATTTAGCCCATCTAACATGATTGATTTGCTGGACATCAGACCTGAAAACTATCGATAAACATACTACGTTTACATACGTGGGGTGGAGAATTTTCCACAGAAAAAAATATAGCATTGGGAAAATTTCCACTGAAAAATTTCTACCCCACTTCACTGGAGGCAGCTTAATACATTAAAAACAAAGGCAGAAATAATCAACCCATACTCACAGTAGCATACCAATAATAAACCAACTTAATCAGCTGTAAAGACAATTCAAACCAGCAATATGAATATAAAATAAAAGCAGTATAAGACTAAAATGATAGATTAACAACAGAAGACCCACTTAAATCACACTGTAATCAAAATCAGAGCAGCCAGCCAAAAAACATAAAATGATACATGAAATAGATAATAAAATCTTAAAGTGGCCAGATAAAATGACTAACAATGAAAAGACGGGGAGGGGGAGCCTTGGGAAGTAAAAGTGCCTTGACCAGGCACTATGTGGACCGGATATTCCTTCCAACTATAGGTCAGGAATAAGAAGCATCCCTAAAGTGTAAACATGCTCTTTCATTGGGAGTTCAATCCCATTCAAAACAGGCGGAGTTATTTACTGATGGTCAGTGTGGTATAGTGGTCAGTGTTGGCCTAGGATATAGGAGACGAGGTTTGAACCCCCACTCTGCCATGGAAGCTTGCTGGGTGACCTTGGGCCAGTCACACACTCTTAGTCTCAGCTACCTCAACAGGGTTGTTGTGAGGATAAAACTGAGGAGAGGACAATGAGGTAAGCTGCGTTGGGTCCCCACTAAGGAAAAAGGTGAGGTATAAATGAATAAATTCACCACTAACCAACAGGTCAACATCTGCTGGTTCATGACTGTAACAATTATCGTGATTGATACAGGTCAGCTTAGGATTCAACAGGAGCATCATAATTTCCCATGGCCTTAACATTTCTAGAAATCCTACATCTCTGCCCCTGGCAGGCAGGAAGGAAGACTGCCATGAAGCAGAATGAGTGATAGACCAACAGAATCCTTATTGAGGCCTGTTAGAGAGCAGCTACTCCTTATCAAGCCTAGGCCAATGTGGCACCAAGAAACCTGGGGTGTAGAAGCACAACTGAGATCTATCTTTCTCTGTTCACATAGCTACAATCTCTGTGATGTGCACTAGACTGTCTCCTTCCAGGATTAATTCCCGGGACATTCTTTTTCCACAATCTGACTTTACATCAAAAAGAAACAGCCAACAGGTTCTACAGGTGATTAGTAAGATTACTGGGGTCCCTTTGGCTGAGAGAGGGACAGGAAGAAAGGTTTATGCACTTATTCTTTCTCCTCCTTACCTGCTCAGCCCTTCTCCTGCCACCACATTTTCCTGTGCTTGCCAGATGGTCTGCTACTTTGTTTCAGCTGATCTAGCCACAGGGATCCATGCCATGGTTACCTTGAGTCTAGACTACTGTACTGTAGTCTACATGGGCCTTTCCTTGAAGTCAATTCAGAAACTCTAGTTGGTACAGAATATGACAGCCCAATTACTACTGGGTGCCAGGCAAAACATGCATGTCACACTCATCCTGCAGTTGCTCCATTAACTACCATTCAGTTGTGTGTGCGTGTTAAGTGCCGTCAAGTCGCTTCTGACTCATGGCCATTCTATGAATCAATGTCTTCCAAATCATCCTATCTTTAACAGCCTTGCTCAGGTCTTGCAAACAGAGGGCTGTGGCTTCCTTTATAAAGTCAATCCATCTCTTGTTGGGTCTTCCTCTTTTCTTGCTGCCCTCAACTATTCCTAGCATGATTGTCTTTTCCAGTGATTCTTGTCTTCTCATAATGTGACCAAAGTACAATAGCCTCAGTTTAGTCATTTTAGCTTCTAGGGTCAGTTCAGGCTTGATTTGATCTCTAACCCACTTATTTGTTTTTTTTGGCTTTCCATGGTATCCGTAACCAGTCCGCTGCCAGGCTCAATTCAAGGTACTGGTTATCTCCTACAAGGCCCTTTATGGCCTAGGATACACATACCTGCAGGGCTGCCCCTCCTACTATGCGCCACCACAGCAGCTTCAGTCATCTGAACAGAAGCTTTTAAGGGTTCCTCCATGCGAGTCAGCACCTGCTTGCTCATGTTCATTCTCTGTGGTGGCTCCCACCTTGTGGAAGACCTGCCGAGGAGGTCAGGAGGGCTCTCACAGTACTACCATTCCCAAAATGTACAAAACAGAAATGCTCAGGAGGGCATTCTTGAATTCAGATCTATACTGGGATAGAATGGTCCAGACGAGCACCTTCATATGGGAGTGGGGATTGGGTACTGCAGCAGTTCCCAAACTGTGCTCCACACAGCACTTGGTGCTCCGCGAAACATCTCCTAGTGCTCTGTGAAGAGATTGGAAAGAAAAATAAATGTGACAAGATCTCAAAGTTGTGATTTTTTGCAGCCATGAACTGTGTTTAGATAAGTACCAAGTAGAAATTATTTAGCTCCTGCAGTGTGCTGTGAAGCAGTAACTATAAAGGGCTAGTCAGCGTTCATTGTGCCAAACTCAAAGTTTGCCATCTGTCGCCCATCATATTGGCTCTATAGGCGCTAGGTAAAAATTAGTGCTCCGTGATGAATTTCTCTCCTGAAAAGTGCTCTATGACTCAAAAAGTCTGGGAACCACCAGGGTACTGGATTGCCTCATATCTTTGTAATCCCACATTCTGCATTGCTCGGACTATGCCCGCCTGGGCAGTTTCCTGTTCACATTGTCATTTAGTTTTTGTATTTCTAGTTCTATTGCATTGTTCATTGTATATCTCATACTGTATGATTACATCGTGGCTTGCACTGCCATTCAATATCGAACGCCTAGTCCTACTTCAGTGTCCTATAATGTATGATAACGTTTTTTTCCCTCTTTCTATACTCTGTAAATACTGCCTTGAGTCTCAGTGAGAGATGTAGGCTATATATGAGCGAAATAAATAAAAGTCTCTTGCTGAGGTGAACCACTGTGATTAACATGCACATTTCTGTCACAGAAAGGGCTCTAATTAAACATTTCTTGATAACTGGAATTTTGACTTTTTGTCAAATTTGCGTACAGTTTGGACACATAGGCCATCAAGCTCCATGCTATTTGTAATTTATATGGTACTTCACAGCATTCAATGCATTTCACAGTTCTTACATCAATTTTTATCTTTATCTACAATGCTTACCTTTAATCTGACAAAATGTTTTGAGAATGAAAGTTGGAGGTACTACGATCTACCCAGGAACAAGCAGTATGCTTCATAGCCAAAACAGGATCTAAACTGAAATTACCACACCCAATCCACGACACCATATTGACATGCTAAAACGATTCCAGCTACTATTGAATCACTGCTGAAAATCCAAGAATGGGCTAGTTGTCTGTTATGTCCTACAGTTTTCATTATAACCTTCCTCCTCAAAAATACAAAATATGTATCAGATTGACAGAAGAAACTTTGTTAGTACAGAAATTAGACATGAATATGACAGGTACATTTCAACATGTCTTAATTGTTCATGCAAGGCAGATTAAATACCTTGTTTAAATAAAACAGTTGCGATGTGCAAATGAGTATATGGAAAGTAACTTCTTTTTTAAAAAAAAATTAATATGCTGTACTTTATGGTAACCTTTTGAACATATACAACTGCAGAAAAGGATCAATTGGATAAACTCACTTACACAAATACACTACAGGATCAGAGGGAATATACTGTACCCAATCTCTTCCTCCAACCTCTCCCAACTTTTACCACAGCTAATCCTAACCAGCCAATTGCTATCCAGAGTTCCTTGATAATCAGGAGCCGTTGGCCAGATGGTCAGAAAATTCTGGCTCAGAGAACATATTTAAGGTGTATGGGGAGGGGGGAGGAAGGAAGACAATTCCCATGACTATGTTTATTGGATGGGTTGCCATTGCCTTCTCCAGTCGACTACACTTTACCCCCAGTAAGCTGGGTACTCATTTTACCAACTTTGGAAGGATGGAAGGCTGAGTCAACCTTGAGTTGGTTACCTGAAACCAACTTCCATTGGGATTGAACTCAAGTCATGAGTAGAGCTTTTGACTGCAATATTGCAGCTTACCACTCTGCGCCAAGGGGGAACCAAGGGGTTTACCAACCACTATAAACCCTCTTGACAACTTTCAGGTGAAAGGTGGCACAGATTAATTAGTAATTTTCTTAATGGATTTCAGTAGAAGTGAAGTCCAGCCACACCTTTGAATCCAGTATCCAAAGGTCATCTAACTTGACCCATGCTACAGCAAGCAAGGGCTTCCTCCAGGTCACACGCTGGATCACCCGTGATTCAAGCAAAGGGTCAACATGGGCAAAAAAAAACCCCCAAACCATCTAGGCAAGTAACAGGGATGGAGTAAAATACCAAGCGCTGTTAGAGCCCAGTGAACAAAAAGGTTTGTTTGTTTTTTAACTAAAAGAACAAAAAAGCACAGTGCTGAAAGAATAAAGGCACAGCCAGGATAGGCTGAATGGTAAATGAAATGGGCAAGAAGGAAGGGCAAGTTATCACAGCAAAACAAAAGGCTTTGTAAGGTGCAACTAGAAGGGAAGGAGGAACAGGGCAAAAAGCTGGTAGGTGGATCCAAGAAGGCAAAAAATAAAGGCAGGAGGCCAGGAGCAGCACCTGAGCAGCAGTAACGTGAGACTTATCAGACAGACAATGGGACCAGGACGGATCCGGAAGTAAATAAAGTAACCTGTCAGTAGCAGGCAGCTTTGTGCTGTCAGGGGGTTGCAGTACAGTCAGTACTAGGATGCAGTCACACTGCTGAGTAGTTTTTTGGGTGGGCAACCAGCTGAGGTTCTATTCCCATGACCCCTGAAAAACACCATTTCTTTCGCACAACAGGAGACCGAAGCTTAAGGTCTGAATATTCAATATTATTTGTGCCTTTGGTTCTCACTCTTATGAACAGTAGTACCCATTTCCAGCAATGTTCTCTGCAGCAAAAATAGAAGGGGCGGGAGGGGGGAGCCATGAGAGGTAATACTGTGGGATACTGAAAAGCACTCTAGAGAGATTCAGCTGAAAGCCCTCCTGGGAATAGCTCCTCTTTCAGACTCACTTCAGCTCTCATCCATTACATTAAAAAAAAAAAGTAACAACTGCCTCTGCTCAACATACCATTGCAAGCCATACAAAATGCGGCACAACAGCACAACCGAAGATATTCCCTAATTTAGAGGGAGTGGTTCTTATAATTATATCACACTGCTTCCTGCCATTCCATTTCTCCAAGGCTGCCACTTTCCCTCTACGAACTAGCATTTTTGCTGTAATGCACAAGAATTTAAAATTGACAATAGGATTTTCCCTTAGACACACTACACAGTTTGTTTAGTACTGGGGGTGCATTTGGAAAAATCTTCAGAGCTGTTAAGACTGAAAGACATGGGCTAGAATGTGGAATTGTCTGAGGAACGCTAGCATTTCAAGGCTTGTAAATCTAATGATGTATACAGGAGCACAAATTTTGGTTGGCCTTTGCAGCCAAACAATCCTGCCCTTTTCTTAATGGATTGTGTGTGCAAGTGAAGGAGTCTTTCACAAAAGTGCTCAGAAAGCCCTAAGAATGTCCTTGAAACGCAATGCAAGTGCAGGGACTGTCAGAGTAACAAGCTGCCCATAATAATCTGACAGAGACAGCTGACAGGTAGCTGTCAGATCAGAGGCATCTAGGATGATGCAAGAGGCAGCAATAGCCTTGCAGGTTCTAGGGTGAACTGCAACTAACCGGTTTAAAGCAGTAAGGATGATGTAATACTGTGGCCAGGTCTGCAGGTGGCCTTATTGGTTTCAGGTGGAGTTTTGTATATAAGCCTATGTAACTAACTCTGTGTTGGGAAGTTTGGTGGAGAGAAGTGTACGTGATGGTTTGTCTTTGGTATCTGTGCACTGTAAATTAAACAACACTGTTTTCTATAAAGCAAGGAGTTCTGGTGGTGTGTCCTGGATAACTGCTAATCTGCCTGCTTCCACGTCAGGGACAACCCTCCCCCCATGCTCCACAGCTCAGAGCTGGGAATTAAATATAAGAAGTAGTAGAATTGGTTTCTATATGCTGACTTTCTCTACCTTTTAAGGAGAATCAAACCGGCTTACAATCACCTTCCCTTCCTCTCCCCAAAACAGACACCTTGTGAGGTAGGTGGGGCTGAAAGAGTTCAGAGAGAACTGTGACTGGCCCAAGGTCACCCAGCAGGTTTCATGTGCAGGAGTGGGGAAACCAATCCGGTTCACCAGATTAGAGTCTGCCGCTCATGTGGAGGAGTAGGGAATCAAAGCCGGTTCTCCAGATTAGAGTCCACTGCTCTTAACCACTACACCACCCTGTCTTGGAGAGGGGGCGCTTATCTTCGTTGTCACACTAGCTATCCAGAGGGAAGCAAAATGACCACTGTTGTTAAGACATCTGTGAATTCCAGATTATGTGCACTGTAAATATATGAAACACGTCAACACCATCCCAGTAAGAGCAAAAGTCATGGAAAGCAATGACAGTGAAAGCACATTTGTAGTGTTTTGGATAGCATTTATGACCCCTAATACAGTTTCAGATAGCAGTGGTCTAATGCTACATATGAGAATGCTCTCTGTCACACAGAGAGTCAGTACTTGATCAACTTGTTGGGGGAGAACAGGTGACCCCCACTTTCCAAACAAGTTATCAATATAGCCAATAAACTGCTGAGCATTATACACACAGCAGAGATGCATCCTTTCTCACCATGACACACACACACTTCCATAAAATGGTTATTGCAAGCTTAGTGTACACATGGGTGCAGTTCACATTAACATTTTCTCATGCAGTCATGTAACCACATAATCACATGGGGGGGGAACACTTTGCATTTCACAAATGTGAACTAGCTGTGTGGTTGGAATTCCAAGCCAATTTCTTTGAAATACATTATCTTGACAACAGTAATTTTTGTTTGCCTATCAGCAGCAGGACATAATCCTCTAATATTTCATATTGAGACAGAAAACAAAATCAAAGGCAAAATACCGAGCATTTCTGTTGAATTCAGCATGCAGACAACAAATACTTCTGCCAGAAAAGGCATATAAATCAGAGCACATTTTACAAAGCTAAAAACAAAAACGCAGGAAGGCAATTAATAGCAATAAAATTTTAATAAAAGAAACTACAACTGCAAAGAGATTCAGCTAAGCAACATAATGCCATAATACAGTGTAATGGTCTCATCTGAATAATAAATAATACTCCACTTACAAATAAGATTTTTAAAAACTTGCTAATAAGCATTCCACCTTGTATGAATATAGCAATATTATAAATATACAAATGGAGACCTGTAAAAAAATCACGGGCAGGGATCCCTTTCCCACTCTACCCGCCCCCCCCCCAGCTACAAATGGAGACCTGTAAAAAAATCACAGGCAGGGATCCCTTTCCCACTCTACCACCACCACCCCGCCCCGGCTACTGGCTCTTCTGCCTTCCCTTTTGCTCCCCAGACCCAAGATGGAGGAAATACCCAACATTGCCTTTTACTTCTTCCTCGTCCCCCTTCTGCTGTTTGCCATCTCCCTCCCACGTGCCGTCATCTCATCCTCCTCCACCTCCTGACCACATTCGGCAAGCTTTGGAGTTGCTGTGGCAACCTACAATGGTAGCCAATGCTTTTAAAAAAAATGTTTAATGAAGACAGATTTTTCTGTAATCCGGAGGATCTCCTCAGGGTATTCAACATCTGACATCAGAGTCAATGGCTACACTAGTTATGTTCATCTGGCAACTAGCACAAGGGCCAGTGCTTCACTATTAGATATAATGATGCTCAGGAACGGATAGGTTGGATCCAATGGCTGCAAATGCAGGAGGACTTAGGAAAGTTCTGTTGCAGTAGACCTTTAGGAATAGCATGCAACACCTGCAGGGCATCTGGAGATGGAGGGAAAATCACAGATAGAGGAAGCTCTAGAAAGAGGCGCAATCATGTTAAATACAGAAGTTCTATTTTATCTATATGTAGATAAAATATATGTAGATAAAATGCTGCAACAGTTGGTCAATAGTTCCTACATATAGATATAGGACTTGGAAGACAAGCATATATTTTTCTGGTATTACTGACTACTCGTTTGCCATTCTATTGCCCCATATGGAGACAGTCTTCTTAAACTCTGTAGTCTTGCATTTTACTATCCTGGATAACTTCAGCAAATTCCTGTCTTAAACTTGGCTCTCTGCGCTGATTCATGCTTTGTACCTGCTTTGTAATTTGTTGCACAAACCATCCCTTAGTCATCTGTTTTAGTTGCCATTTTATTTACAACTTTTCTTTTTTGGGAAAATTTGTGAACTCTCAGGTGAACACAGAGAAACTTGCAGCTTGGTAAGCATAGCTTTCAAGCCACTGTTCCAACTGTACAGCACTGCCATTGGAAAGGACAGCCAACAGTTCACGTTACAGAGAACGTATGTTCAATCTGCGTGTACATGCATACATCTGTTTGTCAGACAGAGCCAACACACATTCACTTTGCAACTGAAACCAAGACCAATACTGGGATAAGTGTGGGGTTTGTATCATGCGTTCACCAATACTTGCATTGAATATAGCATGAGAATTACTCAGTGCGTACATTCTTAAAAAATCAAGTGTGCACTATATGCAGATTGTACGTTGGTTCACTGTAACCAGGGAACTAGGCTAGTGTTCAACGAGAGATGAATAGGATACAGATATCCCTAACTATCACGTTACTTTCCCCAGTGTTCAATACCACTTATTTGCAGGGCCACACATGTGTCTGCAGGAGTATCCAAGTGGTTCCCTTTACTCCTAATCAAGGAACTCCTAAGTGATGGGAGCTCATCTGCTTCTTGAAGTATACTCGCTGGATTCCCATTTGTCTCAGTAAGGCATACGGCAGAGACCACACCCTGTTCCCTATTACATTTTTCATCCAACACAGCTGTGTGTGCACGAATACTACAACTAGAAATGTGAAGGTTGGGGGGGGGAGAATATAGGAGAAAAAAAATAAACACAGTTCCTTTCTGTCCATCCCCCCCCCAGGATGTTGTTGTTTTTCAATTCCTCCAATGGAAAAATTGGAAATTTGGGAAAGCAAGGATAAAAATCACTCTCTTTTGGAATGAGTGAAATGGTTTTTAAGACAAGGCTTACTTGCCCAAAATGAAGATTTATATGTAGAATAATCTACAACATTGGGTAAAGGTAAAATATGCTCTAATGTATATGGTATTTATTTTTCCTATTACAAGTGTTTAACTCAATATTTATATATGCTGCTAGTCCTCTTATGACTGTATGAAACCTCCTCTGTCCAAATAGTACTCCTCGTGTTTACTTAAAAAAAAGTATTTTCTATTTTCCCTCCCATTTCCCAAAGGGCAAAAATGTATATATACTTGATAAGTTAGCACAGGGTACAGCAATTTGCATTTCTCTTGCTCTCTAATATCAGATACATTTGCAATTTTACATACAGAAAACTAGGCTTTCTGTACCATATCAGGTACAAGATATATTAATTTATACAGTGTTTAAGATCTTGAGCTTGCAATATGTAAGAAACTGCCAGTGTGGTGTAGGGGTTAGCGTGTCAGACTATGATCTGGGAAATGCAGGTTCAAACCTCCACTCTGCCACGAAAGCTTGCTGGGTAACACTGGACCAAATGCACAGTCTCAGCCTACCCTACCTCACAGGGTTGTTGTGAAGATAAAATGGGAGAAAGCCACTTTGGGTCTCCACTGGGGAGAAAAAAGGGGTATAAATAGGCTTTCCAGGTTCCCAATGGCATCCCCCACCCTGAGTAGTGGCAGGACAAAAATAAAAGCAAAAATGGGAAGGAATGCCATTGACACTCTGCCATCTCTTTCCATGAAACCAGAAGCAATATCAGCATGTCGCCGGTAATGTTGTAGGATTGAAGCAAAACTCTAAGCCAGAGTTTTGTCTGAATGCTAGACAGCTCCCGGCCAGGCTCCCAATGCCTCCGTGAATCTCCTGCCAGTTGGTAGCCTTGTGCTGGCAACCCAAGGTATAAATGAAGGTAAAAACAAATAAAATATTTTTTAACCTATGTACATTCATATTAAGCTGAGCATTCTCCAGTTAATTCAATATTTGCCTGAGTGGAAAAGACAAGAACACAAAGCAAAGAATTCTAGCTCAAGAAACTAGAGAAAGTCAAACCTATCCTATGCATCTTCCTGAGACACTAAACTTCTCGTTCGGGCAGTTATTTGTTGGACAGAGTTGAACAGGTGACTATAGGGACTTGTATCTTAAGGCAAGGATCCATAGATGAAATCTGAATTTTGCCGGAATTTGATGGTGTTGTGTTGGCTGTTCTAGTGCTCTGTTTAGGATTGATTTCTGAATCTTTACAAGCTGCCTCATTCTTCAAGGATGGGGTAAAACAGAAACTTTTAAGTGGCCTGACGGAAGTCCTGAGAGCATAGCTTAATGAGCATATCCTTCTTATAATGCACAAATATAAACGCAAATCCCTTAAAAATGAAATGAAACTCCTAGAGCCCTAAAATGTTTAACTTTCCAGCGGTCTTTGAGATATACACGTTTGGGGGGAACTTGAATATTAAGGGAGCTTTATTCTCCCAAGGATAATAATGACAATATTATGGCCATAAAACCTGACATCTAATAAAGCATTTAACTTTTTCGCTTTCCCTCTATGGAAACATAACATTAAAATACCACATTTAATATTTTAACACAAGAATAAATCTGTTCAATTAGTGAATTAAATCTAATAGTTTCACTAAGTCAACACAGTTCCCTTTTTTTAGGTTATAGATGTTAGGTGTTCTGAGAAGCAAAAAAATTCTAGAATGGAAAGAGGATGCTGGGGGGAGGGGGTGTCCCCACAACCTAATGAAGATGACCTACTTTTGAGTGTGCGTAACATTCATCTTCCAACATGGGAGGTTATTGCAAAAATAAGATCACCTGTATGATAAATCCTCTATAATTACCTCCAAGTGCCTTATTTTTCAGGGCAAAGAATGTTTCTGATTTGTGGTTCACTTCACATAGTCTGCAGATGACTAAACATATATTTAGATATCAACTTTAGACATTTTTAGTTCAAATCAATTAAGACTGGGAGGGAAAAATCATTCCCTTCTGGCTGCCTCGATTTTTCGTTTAATCCTGGTCAGTGTAAGACCTTATTACAAGTAATTTGTCATTATAAGTCTGAAGAAAAATGCTAGCCTCACAATTTTTGTCATTTCCCCCCCTCACTTCCCTTCAGGCTGTAACTGTTGATGGGCTTTATGGAAATATAAATTCAATCAGCAGCTGCAAATTTCATGAGACGTCCATCTTCATGCTGAATTTGTAACTTGAGTGTCAAAACAATCTGCGGATTCCTCCCTGATGAACCACACATTGAATTGTAAATTTCCGCAATTTTCTCGTGTGTGAATTTTAGGTGCACAAAAATAGGACCAGTGCACATATCACATCTATCAGCCCAGGACAGATAATATCTCTTCATAGTATACAAAGAGTTAAATTAAAGAAAAAAACCTATGAAAATGACCTAATCTTTTCTTTTAAGCAAACGTTAGACTACATTGCATTTTGTATTCCACTCAGAATTCTAAGGAAGTAGTAAAGCTTTTCAGTTTATTTTAAAAAGCTTTTCCAAAAGCTATGTACTGGATCTTCTGCTGTCATAGTTCATTTAATAGCATTTTGCAATTATTAAAGACAAGAAATTAGCTCTGGTTTAAAATTTTTTTTAAATACAGTAATGTCAAAATAGTTTAATATTTGGGTAGAAAAGGCTCTGTTCTGAGGAATTATGGCTGCTGCCTCTTTATCTTTGATATAAATCTTATTTTTAATTAAGTGTTGGTGGGAGAGAGAATATGAAAATATAAAATTAATTTAAATAGCTAAAGAAGTGACTGCTAGCTCACAGTTCTAACTGTTCACTGTTCTCCTGGGTGCCTCTAAAAGATTGCGTTTTTTTATTCAAGTTACTTTTTCTTACAATAGCTTAAAGAAAATATGTACCAGACAAGGTATATTATGTCAAGTGAAAAATATTGTTTTAGAGCAGAATCTCTCTCTCGAAGGATATTAAATCCAAAATATGCAAAGTGTTGTTTTCCCTTCTTGCTTATTACCACTTCCTGCAGCAGCTGTGCATGGGTTTAAATGGCTTTTTCCAGGACCGACACCACCAACTGGCAAAGGCTCCCTGTAAAGTTCTTCCCTCACGCTATACAGGAGGAGATCGCCAAGACTGTATGACATGCTGGGCATGTCGCTGTCTGCTTCTTCAGGAGTGCACAGGACTGAAGGGCTCACGGCTAGGATATGTGCAGATGCACCTTGTGTATGAACTGGTACCTCTTACATACTTATGCCACCTCTAGTCCTGAATGGCAGGAGGTCTAGGTGCCACAAAAGCCTGGGCAGCTGCATATACACCATCCGGGTGGAAGCATCCATTCACATAAACTTCCACGCCAGCGCATCCGTTCTAATTTCCAGGGAAACTGAGGAGGAAGAGGAGGAGGAAGTGAAGCAACCTGTGCACCCCAGGCCTGTCTCACAGATTTTAAAAAAAATTATTTAGTATGTTTTAATCCTGCTGTTTCCTTAAGCAGCTCAGGGCAGTGGCTGTCCCTTTTCCAGTTTTATTCTCACAACAGCCTATATTATGGAATGGTTCAGGAAGGCACTTTTGTAAAAGGAACACAAAAGTAGACTATACTACTATTTAAGGTATATATTATCTGTTTGTATATATTATCCTGCTCTTACTGCAGTGTTTTATACTTTTGTAATACCATTTTCTGCATTATTTTACATATCCTAGACTCTTGTCCTTCCTGGCGGGTTAAGGCCAGTCGGGAGGCGGTGTGGGCCCCTCTGGGAGAGATCATCAACTTGTCCCTTAGTTCTGGGACCTTCCCGGAGGCATTGAAGGAGGCTGTGGTAAGACCGCTCTTAAAGAAGCCCATCATTAGATCTGAAGGATCTAGCCAACCACTGCCCGGTTTCGAACCTCTTGCACCTGGCCAAGGTAGTTGAGAGAGTGGTCGCCGAGCAGCTGCAGAGATATAAATATAATACATTAAACAGATACATACATCATACTTGGTAAGGGGGTGTCAGTTGTAGGCGGCAAAGAAAGCAGATTAAAATTAGATTAAAATTAACCCCAAGCCCATTCTACAAATAATTCAGAATAAGCATATGTAGATTTAATGTAAATCTACCTGTGCATCTTTAGATAAAACCATAACTCATAAATTTACTTTCATTTCTTTGGGGGTGACAGTTGTTTTCTTGCAGGTGTCCACAGAACAGGAAAGAGAAAATTACAACAAAATAAGGAGATGTGAAATAGAAGACAGGTATCCAGTGGCTATCACAACAGTTCATTTTTCCCTGAAAGTTAATCAATAATGATATTTCTACCACACAAACTGCTTCCACACCCTCCTGACACAGACACATGGCTCATTACTTGATATCTGATGTACTTTTTTGACTCCTGAAAGCTTATACCCTGGAAATTTCGTTGGTTTTTAAGGTCCTACTGGACTCAAAATCTTGCTCGTCCGCTGCAGACCAAGATGGCTACTGACCTGCAACTTTTCTAACTGATGTATTTGAATCCCTTTGTAGAAGCCAGGCCTATATGACATGCATAATTTCAAGATTAATTATCCTCCTCTCAAAGACAGTATCTGCGATTCCATAAAGGCAAAGGCACTTAGCTTGGCCTTCAAACAGCCAGGCCTCAGGGCACAGCGTGGTGTAGTAGTTAAGAGTGGCAGACTCTAATCTGGAGAACCGGCTTTGATTCCCCACTCCTCTACACGAGTGGCTGACTCTAATCTGGTGAACCGGGTTGGTTTCCCCACTCCTACACATAAAGCCAGCTGGGTGAGCTTGGGCTAGTCACAGCTCTCTTAGAGCTCTCTCAGCCCCACCTACCTCACAGGGAGCCTGTTGTGGGGATGGGGAGGGAAGATGATTGTAAGCCGGTTTGATTCTTTCTTAAGTGGTAGCGAAAGTCAGCATATAAAAACCAACTCTTCTTCTCTTCTTCTTCTTTTAAACTTCTATCCAACATAAGGGATGGGAAGAACACTCCCCCATCTGGTGATTCACCAAAGCATCTGAGTGAATTTGCGCTTCACCCTAAACTTAAAGCCATGCAGCACTTTGTCACAGCTTGCAGACTGCTGAACAGTCATAGCCTCCTGATGCATCAATCCATTTTGGCTAAGCACTGACATAGGATATTGCAACAGGCAAGTAATATAGCCTTAGCATAAACAAATTTGGAAACTCTACTGAGTCAGCGAGTATCAGCAATGAAATCACAACCCTTTCAATATGCATGGGGTGAGAGAGTGGTGAGAGAGAGCTTTTTCTCCCTGTCCCATAATACCAGAACTCGGGGGAGGGGGGGGAGGTACCCAATGAAGCTGATGGGCAATAGGTACAGGAGACAACAATAAATACTACATTACCCAACGAGTAATTAAATTGTGGAATACTCTGCTAGTGGAAGTAGGGATGGCCATGAACACATATGGCTTTAAAAGGGGGTTAGATACATTCATGGAGGATAAGTTCATCAATGGCCGAGTGAGTAAAGGGAATCTCCATATGAGGCAGTAAACCTCTGATCCTCCAGGGCTCTTCCTGTGTTCTTACGCTACTCTTCTAAAACCCCTACACCACCAAGTTCCACAATGAGCTGTTTATCCCATAGTCCTGGCATCTCCAGATCCTCCTGGGGACACACACATGAAACTTTCCTGTTTCCCTCTCGTCAACAAGCATTCGCTTCTCCACTCTGCCAATGACAGTTTCGCTATGCTATATGGAATCTTTTAGCTGTTGATTTGAATAGCCCCTTTAAACTAGACTATCCACAGAAGAAAAGCCAATGCAAAGGCCAGACTGCTTTCCGTTGCCCAGTTTTTGCAAAGAATGCATACAGTTGGGTGCTCTATACTTCCCAATATAGTTCACCCTTATACAATAGCTATTCTAATCTGGAATCTGTGGCACGTTGAGGAACATGGACAAAATGAGTCAGAACAAGGACACTGCCAATGTACGTTGCTTGCACATTGCAGAGAACTCTGTTGTCGAGAAGACTGGCAAACAGTTAGGATGTTGCCAAAGCCAGCAAAATCACTTAAATAGCACTTGCTATAGACTAAAGTAAGGTAAATCGGAACATTAGAACCCTTCAGAACACATGCATATTTGTACACAATGAGTAATTGCGTAATTTATTAGTCTAAGGTGAGAGAAGGAGCCCCATGGCGCAGAGTGGTAAGCTGCAGTACTGCAGTCCAAGCTCTGCTCACGACCCGAGTTCGATCCCCATGGAAGTTGGTTTCAGGTAGCTGGCTCAAGGTTGACTCAGCCTTCTATCCTTCCGAGGTTGGTAAAATGAGTACCCAGCTTACTGGGGGTAAAGGGAAGATGACTGGGGAAGGTACTGGCAAACCCATAAACAAAGTCTGCCTGGTAAACTTCGGGATGTGACATCAGCCCATGGGTCAGGAATGACCCGGTGCTTGCACAGGGGGCTCTACCTTTACCTTTAAGGTGAGAGAACAAAGGTGTCACTCCAAACATCACCTGTGCTAGACAGCCAGGCACGGACTGAGTGCACACAAGAAGCACAGGGCATTACTTTATCAAGCATGTAGAGGGCATGTTCTGAAGGAACATGAGTAAGGAAGCGCCTTACTCAACATCATTAGCTTAGTGGTTAATTTGGCCCTGACCTTTTACTACACAGATATTTCCAAAGTAATTGCTACTTTCTTTCAGTGGACTGCTTTTCTTCCCATTTGCTCTCTTAAGAGCCCTCAAATATCTTTGAATGATGTTATTAACATTCCTCTCCCCCAAATACTCAGTTAAAGAATCTGCTGAATTCTGTTCTACGTTCCTTTTTCTGTTGTTTAGCAGCTGCTCTACCCATTTGCTAGATTTCCCCTATATTATTTTTAAAAACCCTTATTGTTTAAGAATGCATAAATTGGATCTGTTTAATACCCTCAACGAATACCTTACTATGGCGCCTCACACTTCGAACAGTATGGCACATTCCTTTTCATTATACTGTCATTTTCAAGATTTCTTTCTAGCTTTCAGTCATTCCTAACAATGCATTACGTATTTCTATTGAATGAGTCCAGGGCTCAAAATTACATAGTTCCATTTTTCCTTAACATTTCTATAGCTTCACCTCCATTTCACTTTCTGCCATGAAAATTCCAGGGGCTAGTTTGCAAATTCATTTTATGACCAATTTTTCCCAAGTGTATTTTCCAGCATACACTAGCTGTGAGCATCAGAATTACACGGGCATGTTCCAAAGGCTGTGTCTGCTATGTAAAATAATTTTCCCTATCAGAAACTTACTGCATGTTAGGGCGAAAACGCATAGTCGCTTTATCCTCCTTTAATTCCTGTTTTAGCCAGGATCGAACGCACATTCGGCGAAACGCATGCGTTTGATCCTGGCTGAAACAGGGATTAAAGGAGGATAAAGCAACCATGCGTTTTCGCAGTTATTAGTTGCGCTAGAATGCCCTGCAACAGTTGCAGGCCATCCAATTAGAACTATTGCTTCAACTATTTTGAATAGAAAGTTTTGCTTCTCATCACATGGAATGAGCTGCATACCTCAGATTCTGGCTCTGGATATAATTCATAGGGCTTGATCTTACCTTTATAGCCCTACATGGCTTGGGGGCTAGGATACGAACTCCCATACAGTCCAGCCACTACTTATGATTCTACTCTTTCCTTCCGTGCCCCTACCAGACCCGGATTGCAGCCAGAGACAGGGATTTTTCAGCTATGCCACCTCACCTTTGAAATGCCCTCCTTCACAAGATTGCTCTGGAGTCTCCCTTACACTCTTCTTTGCCTTGCCAAAATATTTCTTTTTTTCCCAAAAGGTTCCAGATTTTTTTTTTTAGCTGGTCTGCCTTTAGCCTGAAGATTGTGTTATGAATATTGTTTTAGGCTGCCGACTGCCATTTCATGCTGCTTTAATGCCCTGGCTTGTTTTAATGATTTTTATGATGTTTTTATGATTTTGTTGTACTGATTATAATTTGTGGACCACCACGTCTCCAGAAAGCCAGCACATAAACATTTTTTAAATAATTTTTGCACGTTCAAGCCTTATACGTTCCCCACCAAGATGAAAAAGAAGAGTTGGTTTTTATATGCCAACTTTCTCTACCATTTAAGGCAGAATCAAACCGGCTTATACCTTCTCTTCCCCTCCCCACAACAGACACCCTGTGAGGTAGGTGGGGCTGAGAGAGTGTGACCGGCCCAAGGTAACCCAGCTGGTTTTATGTGGAGGAGTGAGGAAACAAATCCAGTTCACCAGATTAGTGTCTGCTGCTCATGTGGAGGAGTGGGGAATCAAACCCGGTTCTCCAGATCAGAGTCCATCGGTCCAAACCACCGCTCTTAACCACTACACCATGCTGGCTCTCAGATGCAAAACTGGATTATGTGCAGCTTGTATCATTTTCCTACAGACCTCATTCCTCCCACTGCTGTGCTGTCACTGAAACATGCAATTTCATGGACACACGGGAATAAAGATATTGGTGAAGTTAAACTTTAAAAAAATCAAGAACAGCATACTAGCTTGTTCTGGTTACAAAATCAGAATTGAAACCATGTCTGACAACCAGGAAACATGTCCCACCCTTGGTTATCTGGCTCTATGGCAATAAAATGAAGTCTAAAAAGATAAATGTTGAACAATTAAATATTCTGCCCTTGTCAAACAGAACACAAAACTGAGCTGAAGGAATCAAGGCAGTCGCAGAAGGGAGGTTTTTCTACCTTTGAACAAACAGTCTTACCAGCAGGTTAATAAGGGTTTTTGACTGCTATACTATTTTTAGACAAAAGGAGAAGAAAACATGCAGACCATCAGCAGAATATTGGTCAGCTATGTATGCTTTGTTGGACCACTGAGATGTTGCAAAAAAAAAGAGGGGGGAAATCATTTTAGACAGTTTAAGGATTCCTCCCCCGTTAATCAAAATTGTACCAACAAGGTGGTAGAGGGAGGGGTGAAAAGATAGATTAAGCTGTCAATTTAAGATATGATAATGCTCTTCAGAGCTAAAACATTCCTCTCTCTGACAGCTGAACAGATGGAATTTTTCAGCAGTTTTTTTTTCTTTTAAGAAAAGAGACCACTACCTAAATGAAACTATCCCTAGTTCTAAAGAAGCAAATGCATCATTTTAGAAACAAATGTTATCTTTTAAACTTAACACAGTGATTAAATTGAACAATTACTGCACAAACGTTAACAGTGTTTCACAAACTGCTGATGAAGAATAAGTAGACTGGGCACTAACGTACCGTAACAACGGATGCATTTTATTTATTATTTGCTTACTACATTTCTACCCACTCGCCTTTCTTGACAATGGGGACCCGAAGAAGCTTACATCATTCTCCTTGCCTCCATTTTGTCTTCACAGCCACCTGTGACGTAGGTGAGGCTGAGAGTGCGCGACTGGCCCAAGGTCACCCAGAAAGCTTCCATGGTGCAGCAAGGATTCAAACCAGGGACTCCCAGATCCTAGTCTGACTCTCTAACCACTATACCATACCCCAGTTAGAACATTAACTGACTCTCCCGGTAACTCTTCAACATGGCTCACAACAGTTTACCACAAAGACGGTCCAAAAACAAATGATCAAACCTTATTTCTTAGAAAAATGCAGTTTGGAAGTCACAAAACCAATTTAGAAGAAGAAGAAGCAGAGTTGGTTTTTATACGCCGACTTTCTCTACCACATAAGGGAGACTCAAACTGGCTTACAGTCACCTTCCCTTCCCCTCCCTACAACAGACACCCTGTGAGGTAGGTGGGGCTGAGAGAGCTCTAACAGAGCTGTGACTTGCTCAAGGTCACCCAGTTGGTTTCATGTGTAGGAGTAGGGAAACCAACCCAGTTCACCAGATTAGCCTCTGCCGCTCATGTGGAGGAGTGGGGAATCAAACCCAGTTCTCCAGATTAGAGTCCACTGCTCCAAACCACTGCTCTTCACCACTACACCACACTGGCTCTCCCGTGCCCTTTAAAACCATGCAGCATTTTTTTTTAAAAAAACCTTAATATAGCCCCTACATTTAATAGCTTAGGGCTGGCCCCTGCACAGATAGGCAAATCTACATAAAGGGGTGAGCCACAAACAAGACGAGTACAGCAGCACCATCCTGCCTGTGTTCCACCGCACCCAAAATAATAGGCATGCTCCTCTAGAGAGAATAGGTATGCAGCATGACTAGTATCCATTCTAACTAAAAGCCATGAATACCCCTCTCCTCCATGAATATGTCCACTCCCCTCTTAAAGCCCTCCAAGCTGGCAGCCATCACCACATCCTGGGGCAGGGAGTTCCACAATTTAACTATGCGTTGTGTGAAAAAATACTTCCTTTTATCTGTTTTGAATCTCTCCCCCTCCAGCTTTAGCAGATGACCCCGTGTTCTAGTAATATGGGAGAGGGAGAAAAGCTTCTCCCTGTCCACTCTCTCCAAACCATGCATAATTTTATAGACCTCTATCATGTCTCCCCTCAGCCGCCTTCTTTCCAAGCTAAACAGCCCTAAGCGTCTTAACCGCTCCCCATAGGACAGTTGCTCTAGTCTCCTAATCATTCCTCAGATGAGGAAATGGGCAAAAACCACCTCTCCCCACCTGCTGGCAGAAAGTTCTTACTGAATCCAACCCATAACATAACCAGCTCTGGCAAAGACATCACAGCAGCAGTTTATAAATGCACAGGCATAAAAGAAAGCTTTAGCCTGGCTCCCCAAATTAGTCAATTTAGCAATAGGTGCCAGGTTAAAGGGAGAGTGTTCCCACATTATTAGATAGCTAATGACTTCCCAGACTTGCTGAGGGATACAATTTTTTAATATTAGATTAAGACGGAAATGCTTAATGCCAACTTTCTTTCATCTCCTTACTTTAAAAAAATACTTTAGGCCACTTCTGATTTTTACTGAAAGTGTTCAGGTAGTGTTCATTTTATACCAAATGTGTGTGTGTGTTTGACATGTAAGAGAATACAGATTCAGAAATAATTTCTAACATTCTCCTCGGTTCCCATCAACGGCATCTGAACTACAAAAAGTGCCATTTGGCAAGCTACTCTTGATTTTTGAAATAATGTACTTAAAACCTCTGGATAGTAAACACAACTCATTAATACCGGCTGCATCGTGCCATTTTTGCTACAGATTATGCATGCATTCCAGAATCCATTTGAAATGTTGTCACTGCTAAGGGGCCTTGGCAAGATAACATTTACATCCAGCCTATCACATTTCAAGGCATCCCTGGGGCCAATACAACAAAGAAATTCATCTTGTTACTGTGTGCAGACTCCATGGCAAAAACACATACACACACAAAAACCCTCCCAGCAACTGGAATATGGCATCAGATGTCCACACAACTTGCATCAACAGTCCACCAAGAACTGTATCACTCCAGCAGACATCTAGAGCAGGGGTGTCAAACATAAGGCCCGGGGGCTGGATCCAGCCCCTTGAGAGCTCTTATTTGGCTTGTGAGCCGGCCAAGGCAGACGCCCCCCAGTCCCGATCTGGGCTGGCGAACCCACTGCAGGTTCACCAGTCGAGGCAGCCACCTCCCCCAGTCCTCAACTGGCTGGTAAGCCCGCTGCGGACTTGCTAGCCAAGGCAGCCACACACACACACACCACTCTCAATCTGGGCTAGCGAGTTCGAGACAGCCACACACACACACCTCCCAATTTGGGCTGGCAAGACATGTCCCAGCCCAACCAAGTGACATTTATGTCATATCTGACCCTCGTAACAAATTAGTTTGACACCCCTGACCTAGAGATTTGTTTATAAACAAAGTGTGACAGAAGGATAACCCAATAAAAAGGGGGGGGCCCTTCCTCATATCTAGAATCAACCCACCCTTTTCCTGGCTTTTCATGCTCTTCAACGCTGCTGAGCAGGATACAGGGAGATGATGTCATCATTTACTTCCTTGCCTACTCTTCCCCACTTTCAACCACGTGGTACAAATGCATACCATATTCCACCCTCTCAGTTCTACCAGCTGCTTTGCTCCTTCACATAACATTAACTGAACCTTGCCCGGGGATTGAGAGCAGGATAAAAATCAAAATAAATAAAACAAGGCATCGTTTGATGGTACTCAAAAGAATGACCAGAGAAGGAACCACCATGAAGTAATGTCAATTAAAAATTAAATTACTAACTTTGAACCTTGATTTTAACCTGATATGAATATTAACCAATAGTCACATTACAAGAATGCTCCAGCATGACAACCATGTTTATTGCATTACACCATCGTAATACAGTTTTGAAAGCTAGAACTCGAATATGCAGGAATGCCACCCCCTCGGAACAGGCTGAAAGCTAAGATTTCCAATCCCTCCACCTTTCTGGAAACAAACAACATGTAAAAGAGTTTATGTAAAAGAAACTATTCAAGTTCACAAGGAGAACTTTATAAGCAAAACAGTAAGTACCAGCTGAGGGAGCTGTCGGCTTTCAGAATCTAGCTGTTATCCCAACTTTGGGATGAATTTCCACCTGGTTGCACTTTTTCGGGGCACAATTCATAAAGATGTGACTCTACACCATTGTTCTTTTAAAACAATGAACCCTGCACATTAGAAAACAATGTCCGAAAAGTATGGCCATTTACCACTTACAGTTTTTCTTCTGTAATCAAAAAAGCATCTGGGGTATACAACAACCCCAGAAATTTACTAATTTTGCCATTTGGGGTTGCTTTTTACCTAAGTCCACATAATGTTATAGGGTACAAAAAGTCCCATGACTTTTCTTTTAACATCAAATACCGATCTAGGGAAGTATTTTTATTTGCTCTGGGAAGATACCCCCCCCCTCCTCCTGATAACCTGGATAACACTAACTTGCCCACAGAAAGATATGTTCTTGGGATGGAAAAATTCCCCCAAGACACAAATAACATTAGAAATTATTTTAGATGGTTTACTTTGCATTTATGGAAGCATATTAGTTATATAGTGTTTTAGGTTCTAAATAGCTTTTGTTGATTTAAACTGAAAAAAATGTATAGCTTTAAAAAATAACTGTACTGGTGTGAGGGGTCTATTCAGTCTCCTCAAAAGAAACATTCTGCCTCATGCAAAAGCATGTTTTCAAGCTCTGGGCATTTGAGTGTTGTGAGACATAATGTCTACCACAGAAACATTTTTTGTTTATTTGGAAACTTTTTTTTACCCCAAGACACACTGCAATTTGGGTTGGGTTATGCATATGTGATAAATATTGTCACAGGTTTGCCAGAGGGCTAGAGAAACATTTCCCAACAACACAAAAAGCAGTTTCCCCAATAATTTTTCACAAAGAAATCTAGTATTCGTTTTATTTAGCCTAGCAAGAACTGAAATTGTTTTTCAAACTAAATTTCATCAGTATTTTGATAACATTTATTGAGCAGAAGCTGATCTGCAGATTCTTTGAAAGTTGCTTTCAGAGGCAACCCCAGTTTTTCAGAATGTCTATTTGTCTTCAGTGAGATACAGTATATAATTCCATCACAAGCTAAGATTGTTTAGTCATTTTTCCACACTGCAGGTGAAACAGCTAATGCTTATTTTATTTCTAACCAGGAAATGCCTGAGGAATAAAAGCTGCCCAATGAAAGACTTTCAAGAAGCCAAGGTATTGCTCCAAACTAACTTCCTACCTATTCGCACAGCATGTCAATTTCAGGAAAATAAAGGCAAAAGTACATCACAGAACACAACTGAACAAGCAGACAACTTAAAATAAAAAGGTTAAAACATAACAGTAGAGCAAATAGAAAAATGGAAACTCCAAGAAAGCTATTACCGTTAAACAGAATCCAACAAAACTGTCAGCTTGTTTTGAAAAAAGCAAGTTATCAAAATTTGTTCGGCATCAGAATTAGCAGATTATCAAAACAACTGGTAGTAGCCCACCTACCAAGATTTATTTTAAAACTCTACGTATATGAACACAAGGTAGTTTTTCTTCCCAAATTTGTATTTTAATAGCTGTCATGAATATTGGATTGTTGTTGTTTTTTTCAAAACAAAAAAAAGGAACTCCGATAAGGGAAAAAAAGGTGTTTTGTTTCCAAGAATACAATTTCCCTATTCTTACCAAGCATACTGTCTATATTTAAATATATATACACACACTCTCTTTAGGACATGACAAAGCAGCAATATTAGTACTTTCTGCCATTACTACGGAATTGTTTTTATCTAAGTTTCCCTGAACACAAAAGGGGATCAACAGTTCAAACGAAGCGAATCAGCCTATCATCAAATTACTTTAAAAGAAGGGAAGAGCAGGAACAATATGGAAAACCAAGGAGCGCTAAATGGAAGGTGTTGCCACAGTGACCTTCATCTGCATCTTCAATAATGTATCCATTATTCAAATTTTTCAATCTAACAGATCTGCCACGAGAATGCCACTACTTATTATACTTTTTACTGATTGTACTACATTGATGTTGCTCTGCTGTTGTTTTTGTTCCTTGCTTATTCTATGGGTTGCATGCAAAGGTTTTCATTCCCCTAAGGGAATTCCACTGTGGCCAGGGCCCCTTCTCTGGGTACCCCCTCCATCTGACAGTAGATGGGTAACAACCTGAGAAAGGGTCTTCTAGCCCATGGCACCAAAAGTATGGCATTTCCTCCCCATGGTGAAGCATCTGACTGCCTCTAACATCGTCTCCTGCAAACATCTGAAAGCTTCTATTTTGTCTGGCATTTCCTTACAGACCCTGCTTCTGACGTATGGGTTTTAATGGTATACATGGTCTAATTGTTGGTTTTATACTATGTATTTTGAAAGCATGCTCTAACGTTTTTGATTGTTCACCACCTTGGGGAACCTAAGCTGGGTGGAAAGGTGGCATAAAAATGCTTTAAATAAAAAATAAATAAGGGTGAAGGATTTCCCTTCTGCAAGGTGAAACAAACTTCTCCTGATGGAAGAAGACATCACCATTAGGGGAATCCAACCATATATATTTTGTTATTGTGGAGGATTGGTGGGTTATGGCATTCATTTTAAGCTTTTCAAACCCAAGCCCACCTTCAAGCCCACCCTATAATATGGGACCTACTTTTATTTATTTTTTTAAATCACAAATATGTTGTATTTAGTCTCTCTTCTTCCTTGTAATGAAAATAATTAAAAATTATGGTGGTGTAGCTGCTCCAACCCACAAGCTGAAGACCAAGAGTAAACTAAGCTAACCATCTCAAAGAGCAATCCTAAGCAGATCTACTCAGAATCCTATTCCAATCTATTCAAAAAGGTCTTAATTCCCAGGAAAGTGTTCTTAGGACAGTACTGTCCAAGGTAGGCACACTACTGTTTTGTAGAATGTTCCCAGCTATTTAAACACCTTTACCAATCATGATGAGCACAAGGACTGGATTTATGGAAAGATTCATGCGTTCATTCTATACTCCCTATACCTCTCCTTAAGCAACTCTCAATAACAGTGCAATCCTAAGAAGACTGTCCTGGGAGTTAGTCCTGTCAAATAGACCTGGGTAGGATTCCTGTAGAGCTGCTTAGGGTCACTCTCTTAAACACCTGGATATTCAGCTAGAGACCCAAGGTTGGGTTAGGTAGGGAGAACATGGCTCTGATGCAAAAACATCTGGATCAGCATAATTATCTGCACAACAAAATATTCTATAATGTGTACAGCTGTGAGCAGAGAGTTTTACTGAAAAGAACTGCTTCTTCAATGTGCAGAATACGCGCATACTGTGTATACATTAAATTCACTTGAATTCCAGGACTCTCCTTAAAACTGAGGGAACTTTTACTTCAGGACTGAGAGGTAAGGGAGAACATATGGTCCTCCAACCACTCTCTTTTGCTCCAGGAAACTGGATTATATTAACAAACAAGTCATCAATCTAACACTTTCTGAAGCAATGCTGCCTCCTTCTGGGCACACTGTTCTTTTAAGAATAACATCAATAACAGGGTTTTTATCAATGCCTCAGCAAAGGATAAGGAAAGTATTGATTAAAAAAGATGTAAAAATACTTCACAGAAATAACACACCCTTACATTTTAAGAACAAGTGATGGACATGTTTTACAGGAAGATCTTGACTCCTTTACCCAAATAAGTAGCTGCATTGCCATTTGACTCGATTCCGTGGAGTAAGCTTCAAATCATCATGGCTGTCTTTGTGCTGATTGCATTTCTTTTGGTACATGATGGGGAAAGAAAGCCTGGTCCAACTCCCAGCCGCATCCCTAACTCATACTGACTAAACTAGCCACAGACATGGTGTCAACATAGTATTCATTGTTTTTTAGCTTGCTACCACAAGCTGTCAATCCCAGTTTGCTGGGTGATCTTGGGCCTGTCGCACATGATCAGGCTAACCTACCTCACAGGGTTGTTGTGAGGATAAAATAAAGAGAGTGAATGATGTAAGGGGGTTTGGGTCCCCATTTGGGGCGGGGGGAAGTGTGGTATAAATGAAATTTAAAAATGAATAAACTAACGACAGAATGGGACTCAAGCTGAACTCATCTCGTAGCAGCATTGCATACGTGAGGATTCAGTACGGGCTGACCTTTTCCCCATACAGGTTATATAGCACTTGGGATGGTCTTGGGAATAGGGTAAAATGGGTTTCTAATCTACGGATATCATCATTTGGGCTTATATTTTTATACGTATCTGTCGCTGACTCTGAAAATAAACTAGTTTTAATCGGGGTGTATTTAACACCAACATAACAGAATAATAACAGATTTCCTGAGGAAATCAAGAGAAGTCCAGTAACACCCACTCCCTTCCTCCCAGTGGCTGCAATCTGAATGAACCAATTCAGACAGAAAAGGTTTGGAAAACATTGAAAGATCTGAGATCCCGGAGATCCCCCATCAGTCTGAGTTGATAATACTGACCTTAATAGACCGAGAGCCAGTGTGGTGTAGTGGTCAGAGTGTCAGACAGGGGTCTGTGAGACCCAGATTCAAATCTCTACTCTGCCATGGAAGTGTGCAGGGTGACCGTGGGCTATTCATACAATCTCAGCCTAACCTACCTCACAAGGGTTGTATTGAGGATAAAATAGAGGAGGCAAGAATGTAAGCCACTTTTGGTTCCCGCTGAGAAGAAAGAAGGGGTATAAATCAAGTAAACAGCCAGGGTGGTGTAGTGGTTAAGAGCGGTGGTTTGGAGTGATGGACTGGAGAACTGGGTTTGATTCCTCACTCCTCCACATGAGTGGCAGACGCTTGTCTGGTGAACCAGGCTGGTTTCCCCACTCCTACACATGAAGCCTGCTTGGTGACCTTGGGCTAGTCACAGCTCTCTTAGCGCTCTCTCAGCCCCACCTACCTCACAGAGTGTCTGTTGTGGGGAGGGGAAGGAAAGGTGATTGTAAGCCGGTTTGATTCTGCCTTAAGTGGTAGAGAAAGCTGGCATATAAAAACCAACTCTTCTTTTTCTAAATAAAGGGTCTGACACAGTAAAAGGCACTTTCATGCAATTAATGCAAGCAACTATTATGCCACCCCTGCTAATATCTGTATTTTGTTCCCCTAGTTTGATAAGTATTGCCCAAGATGGTTTCAGATAATCTTCTGTAACACTACTTCTTTCCAAAATACATTCTGAAAGGGTAGCACAAGCTATGAGGGCTGAAACAAACTGTAATTTTAAGTGTCTTGTACTCCCTCTGCTGGTTCCACTATCAAGCCATTTTCCCCCTGAAGCACAGGGTCAACAAAAACACAAAGGAGCTATGCAAAGTTTCATTTCTGTTGTACATTTAAAACAACTGAAGAATAAGAAACACATAAAAGTTTCAAATTTGGTAAGTTTCAAAATTATATGTCACACTGCAAAGCGCACTACACACTTTGAAACACAGCCCTTATTCTTAAATATCCAGTCAACTTTTCATCCAGTTCCTTAGCTTACAATGGCAGGCTTAGGTTCTTCAAAAGCAACCCAACAAGCAGGCATAAAGTAACCCCTACTTAACAGATATAAGACCTTTGCAGTCATTACGGATTTTCATCAAGAAAAGAGAGAGCGCCATTATTTACTAATATTTTCAAGTGTTTAAGAAGAAGAATTGGTTTTTATATGCCGCCTTTCTCTACCACTTAAGGAAGAATCAAACCAGTTTACAATCACCTTCCCTTTTCCTCCCCACAACAGACACCCTGTGAGGTAGGCGGAGCTGAGAAAGCGTGACTGGCCCAAGGTCACCCAGCTGGCTTCATGTGGAGAAGTGGGGAATCAAACCCAGTTCTCCAGATCAGAATCCACTTCTCCAAACCACCGCTCTTAACCACTACACCACGCTTACTTTCCAGGTAGAAGATGCATATATTAAAAAAAAAAGTCCAAGCAGCTGCAACCTATAATGTCTAGAATGAGCACTAGAGAGTCAGCATGGTGTAGTGGTTAGAAGCAGTGGAGTCTAATCTGGAGAACTGGGTTGGTTTCCCCACTCCTACACATGAAGGTTGCTGGGTGACCTTGGGCAAGTCACGGTTCTCTTAGAGCTCTCTCAGCTTCACCTACCTCACAAGGGGTCTGTTGAGGGGAGAGGAAGGTGACTGTAAGCTGGTTGGATTCTCCTTAAAAAGGTAGAGAAAGTTGGCATATAAAAACCAACTCTTCTTCTTCTTAGAAAATGTGAGAACTATATTCCTGGCTGAAAGGTTGGGAAAACACAGTGTAGATCGCACTTGCTTCTCAATAGGACAAACAATCTATAAACGTTTTTTGGAAGCATTTTATTTAACTAAGGCTTTTAATGGGGTATAATCACCAGGCATTTGCTTCGGGGTTAATTGGCTTGATCATATTTTATATGCTTTTAGTTGTAAGCTCCTTTCAGCCACAAGGGAACATTGCCTCAGGCTATTCATTTTACGTGATTTACTCTGATGACTAGTTCAACACTGAATTCTTAGAAGCAGCACAGTACTCACAAAACTGCACATTCCATGTCATTCTGTTGCTGTCTGATCTCTCAGCAGCGTTCAACATGGTCGATCACGACCTGTTGACCCACTGCCTCATGGATGTTGGTTTGCGTGGGACAGTACTCAATCTGAGATCAATAGCTGATCTCATTTCTCCACGGCCGGGGACAGAGGGTGGCACTAGGGGAGAGGGTCTCAGCATGACATCTTTTGGTGTGCTGAGTCCCACAGGGGGGTGATCCTCTCCCCAATGCTCTTTAACATCTATATGTGCCCCCTCGCCCAGCTTGGTCAGGAATTTTGGGGCTGGGTTGTCATCAGTATGCAGATGACACCCAGCTGTATCTGTTGATGGATGGACAGACACCATCCCGGAAGATGGTGGCCAAATGTTTGGAAGCTGTGGTGGGATGGCTGAAACAGAGCTTCCTGAAACTGAACCCTCTGAAGGTTCTGTGGTTGGGCCAGAGAGGTCCAGATCAGGGGTTTTAGCTTCTTAATCTTGATGGGAGTACAGCTATCACCAGCTTCCTCGGTCAAGAGTTTGGGTGTGCTATTGGATGCCTCCCTTTCACTGGAGGTCAAGAGCACAAATACGGCTGTGGCATTTTTTCATCTCCACCAAGCCCGGCAGCTGGCCCCTTATCTGTCCCATAATGACCTTGCCACGGCCATCTCTAGACTAAACTACCGTAACTCGCTCTACGCAGGGCTACCCTTGAGACTGCTCCAGAAACTGCCACTTGTCCAGAATGGCACAGGTCCTTATGGGATCCGCATGGAAAGCGTACATACAGCCTGTGCTCCGCCAGCTGCACTGGCTCCAGACAGAGTACTGGATCAAGTTCAATATTTTGATACTTGCCTTCAAAGCCCTACATGGTCTGGGACCACTGTATCTATGGGACTGCCTCTCCTGTTATACCCCAAAGAGCGTTACGCTCTGCAGGAAATATCTTGTTGGTTGTCCCTGGCCCCCAAATCATCCGCTCTCCTCAATCATGGCCAGGGCCTTTTCAGCTGTGGTCCCAGACTGGTGGAACACTCTGTCGACTGAGACCTGTGCCCTGTGAGACTTAACCCAGTTCTGCAGGGCTTGTAATACAGAGATGTTTCAGGCATATGGTTGAGGACCTTCCTTGCTCCTTCCCTCCCTTGTTCCTTTCTTTCCTCCCACTCAGTTCTTTTATTCCACCTGTCTCTACCCTCCGGGGGACCCGGGAGTTTTCGGGTCACCACTGGTCTCTACGTCCATCTTAGACCACCCTCACCACTGAGGATTCTTCTCTTTATTTTATTATATGTAGATAAGATGCCGTCTTATTAGGTTCAACTGGAAGTAATACTATTATATTTAATATTTTAATTTGGATATTTATATTGAAATTGATTGTAAATTATTGTTGGAAGATGCCCTGAGCCCGGCTGAAGGAGGGTAGGGTATAAATGGAATAAATTAAAATACATAAAAATAAATAAATTCCTCTGAAATTTTCCCCATATCAAAGTCATTCCCGGCATCAAGCTTATGTATATGAAGGCGCTCTTAAAATAACTCTACCCCTACTACATGTGAAATATATAGTGGACAAGCTATGTGAAAAGATCATACCATGTTAGAAATATATCCAATAGCAGTTAGGGATTTTCTGAAGAGTCCAGTGATGAAGACCCTTGATATACAGCGCAGCTATTTTATCACTCTTAAAAACACTTTTGCCATAGCATGAGAAACTGTAAAGAGGTTAAGATCAGCAATAATTAGAAAATATGGTCACTAAAAAACAAAACCCTGAAGGCTGAATAATGAACCTGGCTCCTACATTTTGGGCTGGCTCCTAAAGCCTGGGAAATTTTTTCAAGGCTTGTGGTAACCATAGAAAGCTCCGAGGGGCCTGTCTTTAGCCAGACTGTGGAGAAATCCTATGCAGCCACCTAAGGGTTTTAAAGCTCCGAGATGTTATTGCTCAAGATTGACATTTCAAAGGAGCATCTTTCTAATGGCATCAGATAATGTTGTCTGGAAAGTCCATTTGCTCTTACCCAGTCTCATTAAGCTGTAACTGCAAATAATTATACTGATTCTACATACAAAGGATAATTAGAGTGGAAACTATTGTAAAACAATGTGTATTTAACTAAAGGATTTTTCTTTCTATCTTGGAGCTGAAGTAATGATTTTGTATAATGGGGGGGGGAAGAGAAATCAGGAAAAAATTGTACACCATTTACAATGCTCATTAGAAGATATACGACAGATACTACAAGTCTAGCATGGTTTACATTGCAGCATAATTTCTTATTATTACTATTAACAGCCTTCTTTGTATTCATAATGCTTAATGGAAAGTTATTTAACAATGAATGCATGTTGTAATAAAATGCATAAACTGTACAAGAAATGTGCTTTGTAATATCTGAAATATGAATGGCTTGAAAATCAATACAGGCTGGTGTGGCAAGGACAATTCATCATGTAGCAAAACTATGGTGAGGCTCTGACAGTATGTTATACAGTTGTTAAAAAATGCATCCACACAGACAAATCTACCCTTTTAGTGAAATACTTGACTGAGATAATAAAAATGACTCATCAATCACAGTTGCTTGAGTGTCCAATCCCACCCTCCAGCCCATCCAGTTTCAAGAAAGGCAACTAAGAAGTCATCTCAGAGTAAATGACTTAGCCTGGATGTTACTCTTGGGACAAGCATGATGGAATTGTACTATTTAATCACTGTCAAGCTAATCTTTTAACAAGTTTAACTGGCTGAAAAATCTGAGAATATGCAACAATATAGACATACTTGAGAAAAAGTTAATATTTGTACAAGTGACAATCTGAATGGAAGGCGGTTTGCACCTTACGCAAGAGGGAATGTATACTCAACAGGAAGCTATAGCCAACCACAGCAGGTAAGTGTACCTCAAAATCCCTGGCACCTGGTCACCAAGGTGCCTAGAAATCTCACTGTGGCACTTAATATTGTCAGCAATGAATTTATTGTAGCATCTCTCAACAGTTCTCAGTAGAAGCACAAAGCTTACGTATCATTTGGATTGGACTAGATGGCCTGTATGGCCTCTTCCAGCTCTATGATTCTATAAATGTTGCTATGTTCACGGTGATTATAGTTCAGTTATACCAGTAATTGTAAAGTTTTTGAGTTTATGATAAACATATCATAACCTGTAGTATCTTGCATGTTTTCTTTCTGAAGCAATTTCATAATTACTTGACAAGCCACAAAGGTGCTGTCATTTATTGATCTGAATCACCCCCAGTTCTCCAACTGGAAAAGATAACAGAGAGAGAGTAACGTAAGATAATACAGAGAGGGTTACATAAGAATAAAGAGAAAGAACGGACAAATAAAATATAAATAAATTCTCTAACTACTCTATGCTCCTCAAAGAATCTGTGTGCCACCAATCCGTTCTCTTGCTACCTAACTGAGGATGCATCAGAATTCCCTGCCACAGCCGACAGGGATATTTGAGAATAACCTCAAACAAAAAGGAAACACTGATGATGCACAGAGCAGAGTAGTATGTAACTAGATTATTTTTATCACAGCTTAAATGCTAGCTTTCTCTTATGGAACAAGCACTGTAACATTAATTACTGTTTATCTCCTTACAGAATAACAAAAATTACAAACTTCTGGAAAGACACTCCTAATTTACTAAGGTGAGCCCATAAAGGTAAAGGTCCCCTTTGCAAGCACCGGGTCATTCCTGACCCATGGGGTAACGTCACATCCCGACGTTTCCTGGGCAGACTTTGTTTACGGGGTGGTTTGCCAGTGCCTGCCCCAGTCATCTTCCCTTTACCCCCAGCAAGCTGGGTACTCATTTTACCAACCTCAGAAGGATGGAAGGCTGAGTCAACCTTGAGCCGGCTACCTGAAACCAACTTCCGTTGGGATTGAACTCAGGTCGTGAGCAGAGCTTGGGACTGCAGCACTGGAGCTTACCAGTCTGCACCACAGAGCCCATAAGGTGAGCCCATAATACCAACAATATTTTTACAATAACACATCTAACATAAAAACTAACACAGCTCTGTTTTTGAAATTCTTGCAGGAAATCAAACAAATGTAGATACCATTTTGACAAAGCATTAGCGAAACAAGTTACCAAAGCCAGGCAACTCGTCACACAGCTGTATTATTTATGATAAGACTCTTATATTTACATGATGTGTTATTTATAAACTATGTTATTTTGAACTTTGGGAATCACAACAATTACACATAGCCATACCATCCAGGATACGGTTGTTAAGTTTATACGGTACTTTGCATTTGTTACTCAGGAATTTTGGAACTCACAACAATTGCTTTGGATGATACATTGATAACTAACATGGATGGTATAGCTGACAGTAAAAAGCTTGTTAAACAGGCAAGTTAGTCACCTTACATGTGCCTCTTTATTACATGGTGATTGCGCATTGTAATCAATACACTGACAATACCAAGCTCTATATTTCTCTATGCATATCACCTGACAGAGGTCTTTGGCCACTGCCTGACTGCTGTGGTTAAGTGGCTAAAAACGAACATGTTGTAAATGAATCCTGACAAGGCAGAGGTCAAGTGCTTTCCACATTTGACGGGGTCCAGCTGACCTTTGCAGACTCAGATAAGAGTTTAAGGGTTAATACCGGACCCAGCACTATTGCTGGAGAAGTTCATGCAGATGCAAAAACAACAACACATGCTTTCTTCTATCTTCATTTAGCCTGTAAAATGGCTCCCTACCTTGACTCAGAAGATCTGGCCATACTATAGTGACTTCAAGACTAGACTACTGTAAAGGACTCTACATGCGTCTGCCATTGAAGTCAGCTCAACGGTTCAACTGGTACAGAATGCAGCAGCTCTACTGCTATGAGGAGCTGCTGGGAGTATTTACATTACACCCATTCTGTAATCACCCATGGGTGACCTATCAGCCACTGGAATAAATTCAAGGTATTGGTTATCACATGCAAAGCCCTAAAATGGACGGCCTCTCTTGCTATGCACTGACATGACACCTTCTGAACAAAGCCTTTTCAGGATGCCACCCTCCAAATGGGTAAGAATAGCTGCCCATACAGGTGCATTCTCTGCTGTGCCCCCCACCTTGTGGAACAGCATGTCTGAAGAGCCCAGGAAGACTCCTATGCTTCTACCATTCCACAAAGTATAACATAATTATTCTATAAAGGCATTTTTACAAAGGGAATAAGACTATAGTTTTAACAGAATGGCTCGGGAAGATGCTTTTACAAATAAAACAGGACTGTACTCTATGCCACCATTTTATGGTACGGATTATCTGCTTATTGTATCAATTATGCAGCTCTTACTGCATTGTGTTCTAATTCTGTAATTCCATTCTGCGAACTGCTTGACATATCACATCTGATACTTTCTTGCCCTAATTCTAAATTTTGTAATCCGAGTCCTGCTTACACTGTGCATCAGGTATCTCATATTACACTATTTGATTGCATTGTTTGTACTGTTTAATCCACTTTGAGTCTCAGGAAGAAAGATGGGCTATAAATTAAATAAATGAAGGGGGAAGGAGCTGCTGGAAGGCAATACTAAGTAAGATAGGGGTCCCCAATGTGGTGGGGGGATGCCATGGTGTCTACCAACACCACCTGCTGCCCACCAAGTGTATTTGGAAAGTGGGCCAGGTGGCCACTAAAGATCTGATCAGCTATGCAGGTTAAAATAACATTTTTTCATTTGCAGCTTTCACTTTCCATGAAAGTGTTTGCTTTATTCCCTCCCGCCCCAACTTTTCTGTTAACTTATTGGTTGATTAATATGTAATCCATTTGTTAATTGGCTTATCCAGAAAGACATTTCATTGGTAAATCATAAGACAGAAATTACTTGATTGGTCAGATTTACTTGTGTATAGAGTCCATTGTTTTAACACCTGGCATTTCTATCTAGTTACAATTAATCTTTCCTCCCTTGACATTCCAGTCACTCTGGAGCCTGGGTCTGTTTATTACAACCCTGGAAGAACAAGCAATATCGTATAGTTATCTTTTCTGGAATTCTCTTCTGCCTGTCTTCAACTTCGAGATATATCTTTCCAGAGGCCCTCTGATTTTGGAGCTTTAATAATAACATTTCTCAACTTTTAACTCTTACAGGCCTGCTGCTTCAGTTTCCTAGCGGTTTTGAGCGCGTTCACGTTTTCTGTTGTGAAAAACGGCCCCGCCAAACTTGAATCAACACACGCCCCGGGAAACGACGACAACCAACTGATAACAGCAAATGGAAAAAAAAAGTCATAATAATAAGAAGAAGGCTTTCCCAATAAAATCGCGGGAAGTGTCTGAGATGGAATTATAGAGTGCACAGAGCCGGTGCATCCGCCTCATGGACCTCACCTGCCCACGTTTCGTGTTTCGAGATCCGATAATATTTGTTCCCCAGGTGGTCGACGCCCACCTGCTGCTTCTCTGGCCCGAGAGCCCGGAGCTTCAGCGCGCGCAGCAGCTTCCAGAGGCGGCTCATGGGCGCGCGGACCGAATCTCCTTCACGCGCCCTCCCCGGCAACAGCCACGCCCCCCCCGCGCGCGCCTCCCGTCCTCGCGGCGCAAGCCACGCCCCCTTCGTCGACCTCCAACCGCCCCCCCCTCTCCCTTTCTAGAGACGAAAAGCGAAAGCCTTCGAGGGAAACGCCAAGCTCGACCTGGGGCCGGTGTAGGCCTCGTCGCCTCTATGGTGAAAGCCCTCTATCTCTCGCGTTGGAAGGCGGGGGTTGGGAAAGCCGAACGCCACTTTAGACCGGAAGCGCCCTCAAGGAGCGTCCCGGCTTCGCTTCGGCGCGCGCGCTGTGTTGTCCCGTCCCTGTCCGATGATCAGGAGGGACGTCTTAGTAACGCGCCTTCTCATTCGTCAAGAGAACCGCGCGCGGAGCCAATCGGCGCTGAGAGGCTTGCGAACATGGCGGCGTTTCGGTCAAGTTTTTCCTCCTTCCTGTCATGTTGGGCTATATGGTTGCCCGCCAAGCAGGTCTTGACGACCCGCTGAGGTTACGCCGGGCTGAGTCTACCAGGAGGTAAAGTAGACTTTTGAGTTGCCCAGGGAAGAGCAGAACCTGGATTCGCTTTCTCTTATGCCTGCACTGGGCTTTCAGGGCTTTGACGTCTTGGGGCTGAGTCCACTTACATCTGTTGCTCCCAAGAAGTGCACCGAATAATATTCACTGATAGGGTTGCCAGGTCCCTCTTCGCCATCGGCGGGATATTTTGGGGGTGGAGCCTGAGGAGGGTGGGGTTTGGGGAGGGGAGGGACTTCAATGCCATAGAGTCCAATTGCCAAAGCGGCCATTTTCTCCAGGTGAACTGATCTCTATCGGCTGGGGATCTGTTGTAGCAGCAGGAGATCTTCTGCCACCACCTGGAGGTTGGTAACCCTATTCACTGAGGACTAGTGCGATGTTGGGTTTGGCAGTGAGAATATCTTTATTTAAGGTTCTGCTCACCTAGCCTTGAAACTCGTGGAGTGGCATTTTTGAATGCCTAGCCCTTAGGTTCAGCATGTATACAATTCTATGCACCCAAAAACTTTTAATGTAAATGCGTGTGTAAAGTGCCGTCAAGTCGCAGCTGACTTATGGCGACCCCTTTTGGGGTTTTCATGGCAAGAGACTAACAGAGGTGGTTTGCCAGTGCCTTCCTCTGCACGGAGAAAATTCACAGAGGGTAGCCGTGTTAGTCAATCTGCAGTAGTAGAAAAGAGCAAGAGTCCAGGAGCACCTTAAAGACTAACAAAAATATTTTCTGGCAGAAAATATTTTTGTTAGTCTTTAAGGTGCTACTGGACTCTTGCTCTTTTCTACTACATGAAGAAAGAACACATTGTTGCCTTTTGCAAAGCATGGCATGCTAACCTGAGGGTAAGGAAAGAGTTAATAATTTTTTTGGGAAGACCTGCTAATCAGATCTACTCAGAATTAAGTCTAATTTTATTCAGTATGGCTTACTTCCCAAAATGTGTTGTTAGCAAGCCTTAAGTGTTCTTTTAAATGTCTTTGTAGTCATATGTGTATTGAAAGTAAAGGCGGTGAGGATGGGGCTGGCTATGACCTTCCAGGACAACAAAAGGTGGCCATAGGCCAGGAGAAAGAGAGGTGGAGGTGCTGCAGTGGAGGCTGAGAGTGGTGGCAGGTGTGGCACAGGGCCCAGCCTGGCACTGGAACTGCAGAGTTGCAAGAGGCCCAGAGCAGCGACAGGTTAGAAGCCAGCCACAAGCTTGGCCCAAGTGCTGCCCGGAGAGAGCCCAGTGAGGAGCTCAAGTTGCCAGAGCAGCTGAGAGTCCACAGTGAACTGGAAGGGCAGAAGGACCAGGAGAGAGGTGAGATTGAGGGCTCAGGCCCCAAAGGCACCCCCACCCCTGCGAGGAGCACTTACCCGGGCAGTGGGTCATCCATGGAATGATGGCACACCTGTGTAATGAATCCGAGAACACTGCAAGTAGAAAAATGAAGGAGCAGAAAAACCTTGTGCACACACCAAGGAGGAACCCCTAGGCATTGTGACACCAGTCTTGTTGCCAAGAAATTTTGTAATCAGTGAAGACTTCAGCAAGCTTATCATATGTTTATTTAGTTATAAGTAAGTGCACTGGATTCAAAAAGCTTAATCCCAAGTAAAATTGCATAGTATTTCAACCATGCTTCGGTGAATGAAAATGAAGACAAAAGTAAACATTTGTTTGTGAAATGTAGACTTTTTAAAAAAAAATTCCAATATCAGTTCATTGATGACAGGTTTCATTTATCATCCTCAAATCATCCTCAAATAAATTTCATTTATCATCCTCAAATAATTTGTTTGGTGTTCTTTAATTTAGCTGCTGACCAGTTTTTATTTTTAATTTGGTTAAAGTTTCATCTGAGACTTGTCTTGTTTTTATTTTCTATTTCATGTACTAGCCAGACTCATGTTTCAGACTCATGTTTCAGACTTCAGGTTTTTGTATTTTAAAGACTGCATTTTCTAATTTTTTTCCTTATCGTGGCCTATTCCTAATCTCTTTAGACTTTCTCATAGTTATTAAAACATGACAAAAGTGTTGTAAGTGTATAAATAAATGTAGGGATAAGTATACATATGAACAAGCAATGACAAGAACTTTATGCACACCTATCTTATTTTTTGCTCCATAGGACGCATGTTTCCATAAGACGCACCTAGTTTTTAGAGGAGGAAAACAAGAAAAAAATATTGTTTTCCTCCTCTAAAAACTTGTCTTATGGAGCAATGCCCACTGGGCGCGTGCGCGTTGGGACGGCGTGAGCCAGCGTTCCACGCCACGACGGCCAGCTGGAAGGTGGGCGAGGCCACACAGAGCGAGCCGGTGCACGTGCCCAGCCGTCTCTGTGTGGTCCCGCCCGCCTCCCAGCTGGCCTTCGGGGTGGGGAACGCCGGCTCGTACAGTCCGGACGCGCACGCACCCAGCCGACTCTGTGCTCCCCACCCACCTCCCAACTGGCGGGGCTCACAGAGCCAGCTGGGCGCATGCGCGTCCAGACGGCGCAAGCCGGCGTTCCCCGCCCCGACGGCCAGCTGGGAGGCGGGCGGGGCGCACAGAGCCGGCTGGGTGCGTGCGCGTGGGGACGGCGCGAGCCGGCATTCCCCACCCTGACGCCCAGCCGGCTCTGTGCGGCCCCACCCACCTCCCAGCTGGCTGTCGAGCGGGGAACGCCGGCTCGCGCCGTACCAACGCGCACGCGCCCAGCCAGCATTCGCTCCATAAGACGCATGGACATTTCCCCTCACTTTTGAGGAGGAAAAAAGTGAGTCTTATGGAGCGAAAAATACGGTATTTTTTATGTCCTACATCAAAACATTCTGGTGTTAAATAATAAACTGTGGGTTCCATCTAGCTAGCTTTTTCACTCACTCTCAGCCAATTCTACCGCATCTAATTTTCACTCAATCTCAACCTCAGTGGAACAGGCTTCCTCGGGAGGTGGTAAGCTCTCCTTCCCTGGAGGTTTTTAAGAAGAGGCTAGATAGCCATCGGTCAGCAATGCTGATTCTATGCCCTTAAGCAGATGATGAGAGGGAGGGCATCGTGGCCATCTTCTGGGCATGGTTAGGGGTCACTGGGGGTGTGAGGGAGAAGGTAGTTGTGAATTTCCTGCATTGTGCAGGGGGTTGGACTAGATGACCCTGGTGGTTCCTTCCAACTCTATAATTCCATAATTTCCCTCCTTATAGTTCCCATTACGCATGGCTTTTGTCTGTACAGTTCCCATAATCTCAAACACAATGTTTTTTGTCATCAAAGTTGACCCCTTCCTCCCTTTTTTCATCTGTGGAAAAGCTGGCTAGATCCTACCCTTGTACTTCCACTAAGAGGTGCTGTAATACAATAATTGCAGAAAATACTAGGCACCACATTGAAATTTCTAGACACTGTGACTGCTTGGCAACTACTATTTGTCAAGTCCTGGCTTAAGCAAAGTGTAAGAACAATTAGCTCAGTGGATCTATTTGGAAGGCCCGGTAGATTCTGAACAACTAGAAGTGTTGTGTATAATATGTTGTTCATATTTGTTTGACTTTTTAATTTTGAAGGGTTTTGAGCTTGGAGTTAAACAAGGATAAAGATGTTGAAAGAATCCATGGGAGTGGTGTTAGTACTCTGGATATTGAACCCGTTGAAGGACGATAGTATGTATATTATTTTATATTTTATTGTAAAAGTTATTTTATAAATCACATTTAAAATATATTGTTCCCTAACTAATTTTGGACTAACTTAAGTGGTTTTTTAATTTTGCTTTTTTGACCATCCGGTGTTATCTAAATTGGATTGTAATTTGTTTCCCTACAGCATGTTATCAGGTGGTTCAGATGGCGTTATTGTTTTGTATGACCTAGAAAACTGTAGTGGAAAACCATGTTATACATGTAAGGCGGTTTGTTCCGTAGGCAGGTATGTATTCCTTATAAACGAAATGCTTACAACTCTGTGTTTACAATTATATAATAGCATAGTACTTCAGATTAGTATTTTGTCTCAGTAAACTGTACAAAGAAAATATTTTAGATAATATAGTATAACTAGCATGACGTAGTTCCAGGAGTCACTGACCAACAAGATTTAGTCCATGTCAGTGTTTCTGAAATTGAAACATTGATCATGTGAAGATCAGGGGACTCCTGCAGGTAGTTACGGTTGCAAATGTGCAGCCCAGAGATCACATCTGTCTCTTTCACAGCTTTGTAGTACTGAAACAGGATGAAGCCCTGGATTCCCTTGGCCTGCTTCATCATTGTTCTACTCTCACTTCACTGCTTCCCCACCTGCTGTGAAAAAGTGTGAGATTGAAGGGCAATAGGTTCAGGACAGCCAAAAGAAGCTGCATGTAGCACACAACTAATTTGTGCAAACGATGGCAAACGATTGCTTTGACTGTTTTAGAACAGTGGCATATCACAACTTTCTTCCTGCTGTTGCTGGGTTTCCTGTAGGCATCCAGATACGATACTGGACTGGTCTAATGCAGCAGTAGGCTTCTCGTGTTTTTAAAAGGGGGGTATTGTATAGCTTCAGATGGAAAGGGAAAGAGATGGGGGTGGGGAGGAGAGCCTCACTTTCTTTTCTGCAGAGCCATTAAAGAGAGAGCCATGATCTCCCATTTACAGCCTGGCAATCCTATCACCATGGTGGGTGCCAACAAGATTTCGATGAATCTTTGTTACAATGATAGATCAGCCAAGACTGACACACACAGAACAAGATTTCATGACTGGATGAGTCATGACTTGGGGTTTCTGGAATGACGGTTTTGGGTGCAACTGGAACTCTGAAAGGGAGCAGTGAGCTCACGGTGGTTCCACTGCAGTTGGTGTTGTAATAACAGGGATCTCGTAACACCTTAAAGACTGGCACATTTTATTCTGGCACAAGCTTGCATGAACTAGAGCCTGCTTAGTTAGAGCATGTGACAAAGGCGACTCCAGTCCATCGAGGGAATCCAAGTCTTTGTTAAAGCTGGGGCGGGGGGAGCGTAATGGACATTCCTTATGAGAAAGAATAAATGGACACAATCTGACATTAAAAAATGTAATATTCAGAAACCAGTTGGAGAACATTTTTGTCTTCCAGGAAGTACTGTCCTGGAAGATAAACGACTCCAGCTGATAACTGTGCTGAATTAGGGTTCATCAAGAGATTAGTGCAATCTGATTTTGATTAAAATTCTTCACAGAACATTTTCCTTGAGTTGGCCCCAAAGGGCTTTTGGCGCAAAGAGAAGGCATTTTGGCTCATGCATGGAGGAGAGGGGAATCTGCAGTGCATGCTGGTTTGCCTCCTTCCACCTGTAGCCTTTCATGCCACATTCCACTCTGTTCCTGTGATTCCCAAATCTCAGGGACAGCTTCATAGGAGCCTTCAGCTGTAGAGGGGAAGTGGAAAAGCCCTGTACTGCAATCAGCTCTGCTCGCAGATTCTCTGTATCGAACATAGTAAGCAGCGTTGTTTTGGAAGTGGGTGGTGCAAAGCTGTGGCTTTTGGATGTGAAGAATACATGACGCTTTTCTAACATACAAATAAGCACATAAGAAGAGCCCTGCTGGATCAGATAGGTGGTCCATCTAGTCCAGTATCCTGTTGCAACCAGTGGCCAACCGGTTCCTCTAAAAGGCCAACAACAGGGCATAGAGGCCGAGGCCTTCCCCTGATGTTGCCTCCTGGTATTCAGAGGTTTACTGCCTCTGAGTGTGGAAAGTCCCTTTAGTCACCACTGCTAGTAGTCATTGATATATCTATCCTCCATGGATATATCTAATCCCCTTTTAAAGCTGTCTATGCCTGTGGCCATCACCACATCCTCTGGCAGCAAATTCCACATTTTAATCACCCGCTGTGTAAATAGAAATGATAGTTTTCAGGTATGATACTCATCCCTTGGATTAGGTTCATTTGGGAGTTGGAAAAAAATACGTGGAATGGTTTTGCCAAAAGACTTTGCCAAAATGTGCTTGTGGGGGTTCTTAAAAGCTGGCCCACTGAATACATCTCTACTATGTGAAGTAAATTGCATTGTACCTTGTATCTGGATTTTGGATGTGCATTGATCAGTTGTCCATTATGAGAGGTGAATTGGTAGTAGTAATATTGGCTTTATGTTGGTATGGAATATTTACTGCCTCTGAGAAGGCAATAATTTTATCTGACACCATATTCAGGGTACTGGCAAACAAAAACAGATCTTAAAATGGAGATTTGGTTATAAGTGTACGTGTGTATGTTTTTTTTAATGTGTTGCTGCTCATATAGGCCCTGACCTGAATAGCCCAGGCTAGCCTTGTCTCTTCAGATCTTGGAACCTAAGCAGGGTCCAGCGCTGGCAAGTATTTGGATGGGAGACGGTCAAAGAATACCAGGGTCGTGACGCTGGGACAGGCAATGGCCAACCGCCACTGAACGTCTCTTGCTTTGAAAACCCTACGGGGTCACTATAAGTCAGCTGTGACTTGATGGCAAAAAACAAACAAACCCAAGCTCATATAGGGACTGTAGGGTTGCCATCTCCCTCAGAAAAAAATGTCCTGTCCCTTTAATAGAGGCTTAATGGGATGTAATTCACCGGGTGGTGTTATTTTTCTTCTTGCAAGGAAAAAGTCTCAGCTGTCCATTTTCACTCATCAAGCTTCATTTAAAGGGGCTGGACAGTTGGCAACCCTAAGGGACTGTGGGATGTGAAATAGCTGATGGGGCAGTCAAGGAAGCTGTTGCTAATGGGTATGTAGGGATCTGGTATGTAGGGTCATGGGAAAGGAAGGATGTTATTAAAAGGAGGCTTGGGGAATGGGAGAAGTATTGGTGAATGGGACAATCGGGCAAAGAGTTTGAATTCTGCCCAAATGTTGGGGGTTCTGGCAGTGTGGACAGTTAACTGAAGCGTCCTTATTCAGGTTGTCCACAGGCACTGTGCTGAACAGCAGATCATGTATGTGTACTTAGATTTAATGTAGTTCATTGTGTATGGTGGTATATTAAGTAGTGTGCTTAAAGTATGGCACATTCTATTCTGTAAAAAGGTAAAGGTAGTCCCCTGTGCAAGCACTGGGTCATTACTAATGCATAGGGTGACATTACATCACGACGTTTACTAGGCAGACTATGTTTACAGGGTGGTTTGCCATTGCCTTCCCCTGTGATCTATGCTTTTCCCCCAGCAAGCTGGGTACTCATTTTACTGACCTCGAAAGAATGGAAGGCTGAGTCAACCTTGAGCCGGCTACCTGAAACCGGCGTCCATCAGGATTGAACTCAGGTCGTGAGCAGCGCTTTGGCTGCAGTACTGCAGCTTACCACTCTGCACCACGGGGCTCCTCTTCTAATACTGTACAATTAAGTAAAAGCGAGACTTCCATTATAAAGATTTATGAGCTTGATGCCACACACTTTCCCAGCGGATAATATTTTTCAATACCACGAAAAATGGAGCGAGGGTCTGTTGCATCTTGTGGGCTTTTTGAAGACTGCTGGGTTAAATAGGAAGCTGAGTAGGTTCCCTGTCCAGTAGGTGGCAGTCATAGGCTGCTTTCATACTGTGAGGATTCTTCACGTAGCTGTCATCTTCTTCACCACTTCAAATGCAGAGCATGTGCACTGATGACAGAGCTTCCATGTATGGAGTGTTTTGCACACTTCCCTCCATCTCCCCCCCCCCAGTGTTTCCATTCTGCATGTGCTCTGCTGCAGCTCTGCATTAGGGGTTTTTTCCTGGCTGCCAGGCTAGCTCATTCCCTCTCCCCTTTTTTGTTTTTTTTTCTTCACACACACACACAATTGCTGTGTAATTGTAGGTCTGGAATAGAAATAGGTTTGGCTCTGTAGGTTTGGAATAGAAATAGATAGGTGGCAATTATCGAATTATTTATTTTTTTAAAGCTCTCATAAAGCTGTCTAATGGTACAGTGGGGGGAATGCAGGGAAAATGGTACCCACAAAGTGCTGGTGGCAACAGAATGTCGCCAACATGGGCAAGACCTTTGCAGGGGAGGAAAATGTTGTGCTTTTCTTCCAGGCAGTGTCCTAACATGCTTGGATAGCATTCTTTCCAAAACGTCTGGAGTAAATCTGGTTTAGCAGAGAGCGTGTTGAGGCTGCTGAAAACCTGGAAGCAGGACTGTTACAGTGGCACATTGTGTGGAAGCTCAAATTGCAAATATCCCCAATATTTGAAAGAGGAAACTGTTGCACCCTATGCTACCTAGCGCTTATAGCTTTATTTTTTGCCATCTGTGAGGCAAGGAAAAAATATACTTTGAAGGTAGCAAATATTCTGTAGTGAACAAATGCCATCTTTAGTTATTGCTTCCACAAAATCTAATCCTGAGCGTTACAGTTTCTCACAATTTTATTCAAACTATGAAAAAGTGTTATGTCTATTTTAATACTGAGTCACCCTGGTTGTTGGCAACACGAACAAAAATCTAGCATCTAACTGTAACCTAATTTCTCATAATGTCTGTATTCCATTAAAAAAAACCCACTTAACTGAATATTAGAGCCAGTATAGAACTAGCTAAGAAATGAATTCATCCGCCACTATTGAAATGGCATAAGGTTAACATATAAACAAGAAATGACAAGAACTTCACACGCATGCATTTTTGTGGCATACAACAAAACATTCTGATGTGAAATGATAAATAAGCTTTGTACATCTATGAGGATGGCCAAGAGCCATTACAGTAAAATTATTGCTGGAAATTCTAAGTGCAATAATGGATTAGGTACCTTGGCAACCTGGCATCTGGGATTTGTTGAGCCCCTTTCCCCCCTAGACTTCCCCCCTTATTTGAACCACCACTGAAGGAGGTTTTGTTCTCTCATCCCCCCCTTTCCCTTTACATATTTGCTTTGTAGGACTGTGGCCCTTAAAAGAGGTATACTCTTATAGGCTGGTGTATAGTTGTGACAAAAACCTGCCAGCCTAAATGTTGTCCTGTTATTGCATTGTAGAAGCCATCCTAACGTCCATAAATTCAGTGTGGAGACAGTTCAGTGGTATCCTCACGACACTGGCATGTTTACATCGAGTTCATTTGATAAAACATTGAAAATATGGGATACAAACACATTACAAGTAAGTCCTTGATTTAATTATGGAATCTAGCCATAGGAGGTGCTGCACATCTAGAATATGAAGAACAAAACATTCCTGTCCATCTCCATGTGAATTATGTTAAGCTGTTAGATCATTCATAAATTATTTTAATGATAATTCTGTTATTGTTGTTGTTGTTTTTATCCCGCCCTTCCTCCTAAGAGCCCAGATGTTCTCCCTCTTTGATTTTATCCTCATAACAACCCTGGGAGGGAGGGAAGGAGGGAGGCTGAGAGAGAAAGTGACGGGCCCAGGGTTGCCCAGTGAGCTTCATGCAGTACGTGCAGGTTAAATAATAAAAGCAACATTGATAGCATTCTAGTTCACCTTTTCTGTTGCAGCTGTATGATGTGAACTGTTGGCTGAAGAGCTGCCTATAAACAGCAATCGCAGTGGGATCAGATCTCACAATTAGCAGGTACCAGGAATGGAGAGTGCTACCGAGTTGGAGACGGTTTACTGATATACTGATCCACTTTGTGCCTCTCGAAACATATGCAGCTTTTCTGAATACCAGCTGCTTCCATCTACAGAAAGTTAAATTCAAATGCTTGTTTCTTTAGCCCAATCCATTAGTATGCCAAGGAGGCTTCATTTATTCTTCTGCTCATTTTCCTGCTTGCTACCTTTTTATTCTTGACAAATGGTGAATCCTTTAATGCAAGCTCCTCTCGTGGAACGTTTATGTTTATCAAATTTATACCCCACCACTCCCTCTGCAAGTGCTGCTTGGGGCAGCTTACATCAGAAGTAAAATACAATTCCAGAAACAGTCTTAAAATCAATAATAATAAATATATAACACAATTCCAAACCAGCTATATAAATCTCCTATTGAACATGGAAATGTTCATCCAACAGGAAAATGATCCAGTATTCTCTCACGTCCCCTGCTATTACCACTTGCTATTTTGTTACCCTTTCTATGCTAATAAGATTAGAACAGTTTAGGATTCTACCTTGCAAAGACAAAGTTTTTCCATATACATTTTGACAATGTTTTCAGGATTGACGTTTGAGAGTCTTATTTGCTGCCACACTGGCTGTGCATATAGTTTTTCAGTGGAGGAGCAATTGTAGAATAAAGCTTTAAAATCCTTATGGTTTGGATGGGGGTGGAAGCATAATAAATTGTCTTTCAATTGACAGCCTGCGGATGAGTTTAATTTTGAAGGAACAGTATACAGTCATCACATGTCTCCTATTGCTACCAAGCATTGCTTAATTGCAGGTTTGTATATGTTTTAAACACCTTTTCCAAGGTAATAATTATTCAGAATGAGTGTCTTCATTTTTCTGTAAATGGGTAAGCAGTTTGTTTATAAGTTTGCGTTATACCTTAAGCCAGAGCTGATATCCTGCCTTATGTGTAATTAATAAGATTTTAACATATTTGTATTCAACTTCCACTTTGTTTATTGCCCGTAACCTTCATGGGAAAGCATTTGTGCTAATATAAAAGATATTTAGCCACGGAGACTGAACATGTGGGATACTATTTTTGACTCTTCTAGAGCAAAGCTTCTTAACTGTGGATCGCAACCCCATATGGGGTCGCGTAACTGAATGTGGGGAGGGAAGGCAGCATGGTACAGCCCGATCTCGTCAGATCTCGGAAGCTAAGCAGGGTAAGCCCTGGTTAGTATTTGGATGGGAGACCACCAAGGAATACCAGGGTTGCTATGCAGAGGAAGGCACTGGCAAACCATCTCTGTTAGTCTCTTGCCATGAAAACCCCATAAGGGGTTGCCGTAAGTCCGCTGCGACTTGCAGGCACTTTACACACACACACACACACACAAGTGAATGTGGGGGTCGCAAAAAAAATTAATTTAAAAGTAAATTTCTTTATGTTTTATTATCAGTAAATGTTTGAGTTGTATACCTATATACCCGGGGTTGCGTAAAAATTTCTCATGCAAAAAAGGGTCATGAGTGGAAAAAGTTTAAGAAGCCCTGTTCTAGAGTATGCTAGAAGCAGCTGAATTTTTGTTCATGATGTCATTCTGTAACTAGACTCCTAAAGGTCAGTATTGACCTTGCCTGTGCTGCCAATTTTGTTAATTTTAGGAAATATCTTGAAGTGTGGGACAAAGTGGTGAGAAAAGGAGACTGGGAATCTTACTCTGAGACCATTGGAGCATACAACCATCATATTTATGGCATGCCTGGGCATTTCTAATTATTTTGTAAATGTAAGATAGGCCTGTCATGTTTTGTGGTTTGAGTGGCAGGTATCAAGTAGCCCTCCAGAGGATAGGGGGAACAGTGCCTGGGCTTGCCTGACTCCTCCCTCATCTTTTCCCTAACGTGTCTTAAAGGTCTTTGTAAGTCAGATACTTTTCCCACAAGATAATACTTCATAATATAAAATCATTTTAGCAGGAGTGAGTCTGTCGCTTTAAATATATGTATATTGACTGTATAACTATATCAGAAAAAGCATATCCCTTAAATAAACTTTAAGACATCAATATGTTTACTTATTCATTGTTGAAATTCAGCATTGTTTGAAGATTCTCAGTTTTCTAAGTCAGGGATGTCTCAAATTAAAGTTGGCATTTTAGTTCTAAGAACTTTTGCACACAATTTATTTTGGCACCTCCAAGTAGTGCATTTAGCAAGCACATCTTTGTGTTAATTTGTATAGAAATTTTTTAAAAAGGACATCTATTCACTCTGGAAAGTATACTGAATGGAGATGCAACTATTTTGAGGCACTAATTTATTAGAGCAGTTGTTTGGAATGAAAAATCTACATGATGCACCTACTTGAAGGCAATGTATTCAGTATAATATACTTTTTCTGTGTGCTTCTTATTGTCTAGAATATTAATGCACTGAGTGTTCGTTTCTTTGTCTGATGCCTTTTTTGTCCTTTCTGTTACAGTGGGTACCAGAAGCCCCAAAGTACAGCTTTGTGACTTGAAGTCCGGATCTTGTTCTCACATTCTTCAGGGTACTTAGTCTGAAACGTAAATGTCAGACAGTAATGACTTTGAGTAAACCGCACAATGTAAAGAAGTGTTCGGAACAATATATAAAAATGTGACTGATGTGTGTAGTGCCAGTTGTGAAAATGACAAATGAGAAAGGCTTTTTCTGTGTATTGTTATGGTGTGGTGGGCCAGGAGAAACCAGAATTATTAACAGTGCTTATAAATAACCGTGTATGTATTTTATTTAGCCACTTTTCCATTTTATTTAATCAGTTTTCCATAATTAAAATAGTCAGTGGTTCAGTGTTCTTTGCAAACAGAGGAATATGCTATTTTACGTTAGTCAAACCCTTCTGGGTTATTCTTGTTTCATGCATTTGCCTATGTGCAATAAAAGATGATTTAGGTGAGCCAAGAAATGAAATTTTTAAGCCCGGAAAACAAGTCTTGATCAAGAGTTAAAACAATGCAGCTAAACTTGTGCAGTTCCATAATTATTTCTATCCCTGGGAAGGAACTCAGGTTTTCCTGTCTGCATGCGTACACACACCATGTAGTACACAAGTTGCAGTACTCCTTTCCATAAACCCATCTTACTTTCTGTAATGTTTTATATTTATGTAACAGGGAAAGATTTGGATCCTATGCTGTGCAAGCAGTACTTCTGCTCATGTGAGGGGTTTCTGCCAGACCCTATATAGTCTTCATATTATTCCTCAGGGTCCGTCTGTTCCCCATCCCATACACCAGCATTTTGGGGAGTAAAGCAGCGGGCAGGGAGAAGCAGGAAAAATTATGTCCTGCCAATGCTGCTGTACTCATACTATATGGAATCCAACTGAAAGAAGCTGAAATAATGAAATAGGAATTATCCTCTGGACTGAAACTCATGGGAAGCAGCTGGCAAAATGTATGGCAGTATAAACATCCATTTCCACACAGCTGCAGTTTAAGGGTTGTTGTTTTTACTGCTCAGATAGACTGTTCCTGCTGCTTGATTTTTTTTACACTGAGAGAAAAGCTTGATGTGATGCCATGTGTGTGTGTTAAGTGCCGTCAAGTCGCCTCCGACTCATGGCGACCCTGTGAATGAAAGTCCTCCAAATAGGATCCACAAATAGCTCTTTGGTTTTTGCTTTTTAATTAAAAAGGAGCCACAGAATGCCGTGACTCAGATATCAGAAAATTAATCCTGTCCCCCTGTACCATTGTTATTATAGTCTCTCTCCCACACGCATATACCTCGGCTGCTGTTTCCACGCAGGGACAAATGTACAGGTGCACGCACAGTGCTTCTGTGTTCTTCCCTGTGAAGCAAATAGCAGTCCTGAAGGACTGGTTGAGATTATGAAAATGGCATCGAGGGGGAGTTAACCTCTCCTTTCATGCCGTGACCTCAATCCAAATTGCCACCACCACCCCAAGAATTGCTGCTATTTAAAATATTCACAGGTCTCCCGTCGTCTAATCTTGTGAAGCCCTCAATCAGCTCAGAATCTATAGTGTAAAAAACAACAACCACAGTGGCGACAAGTCCCTGCCGATGGCATCGCTCTCAGGCCTCCCCTGCACATGCATCACAATGAAGTGGTAGTTTCCCAAAATGACATACTGCAGTGTGCTGCTTTAGGCTGACGGGGGATGCGTGCCGCTTTTGAAAAGCTGCCCTGCATTAAAACCAAACTCCGCACAAATAATAAGCACACTGGGGAGAAAGTTTCTAGCCCAGCCCCGTTCCCTTTTATGTTTTGTTTTCTAATTACAGGAAGTTTTTTTATAATAGACAGGGAAGCTGTCAAAAATGCAAACCTCCACTTTCCGCAATCCAGTCAGTGTTACCATCTTAGCACTACCTGATTGTGCCGCTTGATTAGACTTTAATGTATTGCCTTTTTCTAAGAAGCAGGCTAAGTGATAGATTTTTACAGCATTCAAGCTGTGCAGGCCGCTTTCCTTGCTAAGTCTTCCAACAAGTTTTCTGACTTTTGATCTCTTCCCACCCCCCACCAAAAAATCTTAATTTTTTAATCTTAGTTAACCAAAAAGAATGGGGGGAATCAAAATGTGCCATTGTTCTAATACAGGTAGAGTATCCCTTATCCGGACATCCCATATCTGGACTAATCCGAAAACTGGACCCTTCGAGCCAGCATGCAGGCAGGTCTGTGCTGCCAGCTTTCAATGTTTCCTCTCACCTAAAAAAATAAAATAATGCAGTGTATTCAGCATCGTAGGTGTAGACTGAAAGCCTGCCATTGTGAGTTTCTTCGTTGCTGATCTTGTTTAACAGCTGATACTGGTATTCTGGTTCGATAGTTACATCTTTGCTTTCTTGTGGTTCAATGTACATAAAATTATTATAGATATTGTTTAAAATTACATTCAGGCTATGTGCATAAAATGTATATAAAACATAAATTAATTTGGGTCCCATCCCCAAGATATCTCATGACGTATATGCAAAAATTCCAAAACTTTCCAATATACGGAAAGATCTGAAATACGAACCACTTCTGGTCCCAAGCAGTCCCAAGGATAAGGGATACTCAACCGATATCTGTAAATAGCCTTTTGAAGCCGGTTGATGTCCCCTTTCAGGTTATACCTAAATGAGAGCGCCAGGTTTGCCCAAATCCAGTTAACACTGATGAGGTTGTGTAATGCCAAAGCAGCCATTTTCTCTAGGGGAACTGATTTCTATCTCCTGGAGATCAGTTGTAGTAGCAGGAGATCTCCAGCTACCATCTGGAGGTTGGCAACCCTATACATGTCTGTGGCTTATTTGTGAGTATAAGATGACCCCCCACACACACTGTTTTTCTTGACGGCACTCCTGGGGCTGGGAACTAGTTTTCCTTTTCAGGTAAATAAAGTATGTACTGTATTGCATACCTCTTAAGGGTTCCTGTGCCTTCATATTTTCAGGACACAGACAAGAAGTACTGGCGGTATCTTGGTCACCACGTTATGAGTACATCTTGGCAACTGCAAGGTAAAAAGGGAGCAAGAGGAGAAAAAGAGATACTGAATGCTGGTTGTTACTGATTTCCAGTACTGGAACTTCAACTGTGTAAAATACTATTCCTTAATAAATGCTCGTCGCCAGGGAACACAATGCACAATGTGCATTCTGTTCCAAGCTACCCTTTTCAGCATGCATGCCAGTGTGCATTATGCGTGCTTGTGAAAGAGAGGGGTGTGATACTTGCACATAGGTCACTCAGGAAGTCAAATGTGAGACTGCTTGGACAAATATCCCATTAGTGTTCTCCAAGAGAGAGAGAGACGCTGATTTCAATATTGATTTAATGTGTCATTAAGCCCAATACAGTGTATGTTCTTTGTGTTGAATTAAATGAAAAGCTAGTTTTGTTTTGTTTAGCTGGAGAGTTATTTAGCAGAAGCAGCCACAGAATGAGTCCAGTTGTGCTACAGTTTTAAGCAACACTTTCTTGTTGCTCTGAATCCAGTCTAGCCTCAGTTACTAAACAGAAACAAGGTTGTCTTAAGTCCCCAGCTAGCCCCTTGCTGAAGATACAGGATCAGCTTAACTCTTTTTCTATTGCCTTTTCGTTTTAGTCTAAGAGAGCTGATTGAAAATGCTACAACCTGAGCCAGCTGACTGCTCCACTTTCTCTCCCTCACTTTACAACCCGCCTGGTGTTTTCAAGCTGTCTTACCCATGAGACACAAATCTTATTGGCCCCTGCAGTTTCCAATAATTTATAACTGTTAGGGCATCACAGTTTTTTCTTCTTTTAGTGCTGATAGTAGAGTGAAATTGTGGGATGTGAGGAGAGCATCTGCTTGTCTAATTACCCTTGATCAACATAACGGGGAGCAGTCAAAAGCATCTTCTGAAGCAGGTAATATAGTTGCACAATACCAACTCAACAGGATTGGTATTTACATCCCTCTCTCTTACTTCATTGACTTTCTGAGGCAGGCAGATTTCACGTCAAATGGTCCAGAATCTGTAATTTAGTCAGGACTGAAAGCAGCATAAGGAACTTTATTTTGCTTTTTAAAGCTTTCTTTGCAGTCATGTGGGCAGAAACTTTGCATAATCCAGATGGCACTGAACATTTCTTAATCTAATTTGAATATGGTACATGAAACAAATTATAATCATCTCCCAACAGAATCAATAGAAAAGGCTTGACTTGGCCTGAATTATTCCCTTCTGTATCCCCTGTCCTGCCCATTACAAAAGGTATGAGTTCTGGCATAACCAGAAATCTGCAATCGTGCTGTACAATGTATAAACTATCAAAAGCAAATGGCAACTATGGCCATAATAAAAAGCAACTGCTTAAATACTAAAGGTTTGTGGTTAGATAGAATTCCTTATATATTTCGACATATTTTGTAACATTTGTATAATGTTGTAGCATGTATTGTTGGTATATTAAAATGTTGGGCTTGGTTAGGATCTTAATATTTAAGCAATTGCTTTGTATTATGGCCATAGTTGCTGTTTGCTTTTGATAATAACCAGAAATCTGGCACATCTCATTTGCTTGTTTGTTTTTGCTGCAACACACTATAACACAGCAGCCTCAGTGGAATTTCTACCTCTCAGGGTGATTGCAAGAACTGCAGGTTTGAACTCATGAGAGTTTTGAACTCATGCAGCGTTTTGAACTCATGAGAAAGCACTATACAAATGCTAAATATCACTATTAAAGGTAAAGGTAAAGGTCCCCTGTGCAAGCACCGGGTCATTCCTGACCCATGGGGAGACGTCACATCCCGACGTTTTCTAGGCAGACTTTGTGGGGTGGTTTGCCGTTGCCTTCCCCAGTCATCTTCCCTTTACCCCCAGCAAGCTGGGTACTCATTTGACCGACCTCAGAAGGATGGAAGGCTGAGTCAACCTTGAGCCGGCTACCTGAAACCGACTATTAATGATTATTAAATTAATTATTAATAAATATTAAATGACAGTCATTTGGTTTCATTCCTGGCAACAAACATTGCTGGATTCTAGAATACTGGGGTGGGGGGGGAGGTGACAATCTTTTTCAAACACTAAAGATGCAATAAAATGTAACCATGAAATGTTGTTATATAATTACACCTCTTGGTTTATTGACGTGTACACAACAGGAATCGTTTGTGTTGTCTTGACAGCAAATACGGCCCATAATGGACGAGTTAATGGCTTGTGCTTCACGAGCGACGGGCTTCACCTTCTCACCGTTGGCACCGATGACCGCATGAGACTTTGGAACAGTTCCAGTGGGGAGAATACACTGGTAAGATGTTCTTATTCACAATGTCTTATTCATCAGACCATCAAAGTGGTTCTGTTCAACATTTCACTTGTTCTGATTAGTGAAATAGTTAATAAACCTGCCTTTCTCCCAGCCTATCTGATCCAGTCCATGTGGGAATATGTTCAGTGTCATTTGCATCACAGTGCTGTTTTTCCTCTATGTTAAGGTGATTACTGCAATTATACTAATATATCCCACCCTTCACACGAGATAGTCAAACATAAGACAGGAAGGCTTGCAACATGTGTAGGGAGGACAGGTGTGAGGAAGGAAGACAGGGAAAACAATATGTTAATCTTGTATTGCAACTTGATTATTAAGAAAGATAGAGAATAAATGTCATATAAAAATCTCATTAGGATTCTGTGGCAAGGAAGTGGCGGTGGGGGCCTCAGGAGGCCAGCCTGCCAAGCCAAAGGCAGCACCTGCTCCAAGGGGAGCCCGCCCCGTGCCAATCAGCCATGGAGCGCAAGAGCGAGGGCAGGAGTTCCACCATCAGGAGGCTTTTGGCTAGGGAAGAGGCAGCGACGGGGTCTGGCCAGCCCAGTGGAACCCCAGGCCCCGGGGGGGGGAAGGGTGTCAAGGCAAAGAAAGCGTTAATAGAGGATCGGAACTCAGAGAAAGGCGGGGGAGAGCTGGGCCTGACCAGCGTGGGTATAAAGGGAGATGTGGAGGGGGGCATAAGAGGATGGAAGGAGGAGAGACGGGGAGAGGAGGCCAAGCTGGCTTGGAGAGGCTGAGAAAGCCCAGGCAAGGGAGGAAGGGGAACCAAGCGGAGGAGGAGCTGTGGCCGTTGGTGGGAAAAGGGGAACAGGATTGTTCCATCCTACCTGCTCCTTCCCAGCACTGCAAGATGTTATTGTAGGAGTTTACTTGCACTGCATTTGGGATTTGCAGAGTTTCAGAAAAACAGAACCTTTATTGGCATTAACAGTAACAAAACAAACATGTAAAGCAGCTAGATATGGATCTAAAAAAGAATAAATACACAGTTCATCGGTAAATATTATAATAAACAATTAAATGAGGGTTCCCCTCCTTCTTTCTCCCTCCTTTAGGACCTTGGCCAGGAACTCGGCTACTTGAGTGGTAACTTCAAAGCTTTTGTCATCCAATAAATGGGCTATGTTTCCAGTAGTCATTGCAATAGTAAATTGAGGAAGGGAGCTAATTAAGCTGCATCGAAGCTGTGTGAAAAGTGGACAGTACAAGCGAATATGTTGTATTGTGTCAGGTTCTTTGCATTGACACCTACAATATCTTGCTTCACATGGTATTCCCTTGTATCTACCACTAACAACAGCTGAAGGGAATATATTAAATCTGGCCATCAAAAATGCTCTACGGTGAGAGGGTATAGTTAAGTTAAAAAAATACTGGGCCATAGAGTTCGTTTGATAAAAAAGGCCTAAAAAACGAGGGGAGCAGATACCTTCAGCACCGGCTTTTATTATTTGGGAATCACTGTCCCATATCCTTTTTTGGATTGACCTAAAAATATATAATTCACTGGAATTGGACAAGGAATCAAGATCAATCCCGAGTGATCTGATCCTATTTAAGATAAGCCGAGACCATCTAGAAACAGTTGAGTCAGTATGTAAAGCTGCCAATAAACTACTTGGGGGGGATCGAAAATGAGAGCGTAACCAGTATTTGATAGTAGTGATCCAAGCACCAGATTCTATCGTGTGCAGTCCCAGCTCAGCGCACAGAGAGAAATAACAAACAGAGTTTGTGACGCCAAGGATGCGTCTCAAAAAAACTGCCCTGAGACGCTCCACTTCTTTATTAAAACCCTGGATCCAAACTGGGATTCCATACAAAAGTTGCGGAATCACAGTGGCTTGGAAAATCTGTAAGGCGGCCGGAACAAAATGGTTACCCTTCTTATAGTAAAAACGAGTTATTGCAGCCATCTTATTTTTGGCCAAGGTTAGGGACTGATTACGGTGTGCAATCCATTTTAAATTATAATGAAAAGAGACCCCCAAATATTTGAACGTTTTCACTTGTTCGATTTCTCTTCCCTCAATTTTCCAAACTGATTGCTTCCAAGTCTTAGAAAAGATCAGGATCTTGGTCATCAAAATTAATAGATAGAGAATTCTGTTTACAGAATAGGATAAAAGAAGCTAATAAACGTTTAAGACCCATCTTTGAAAGGGATAGGACTGCTGCGTCATCCGCATATAACAGAATAGGGACTTTCTCAGAGCTTAGCTTAGGTGCATGACCATCAGTATTAGCTAAAAAAGCAGGGAGATCTGAAATAAATAAATTAAATAAGGATGGTGCCAGTACACACAGCCTTGCTTTACGCCCTTTGTCACCGGGATTTTTTGGGTTAAAAGGCTCCCCTCATCGAATCTAACTTGACAGGTATTGGATGTATGGAGGTTACGTAATAAAAACAAAAGGCGTTGGTCAAGGCCCATATGGCATAGTTTCTCCCATAAAATCTGTCTATCGACTGTGTCAAACGCTCTTTGAAGGTCGATAAAAGCAACATATAACTTTCCTCTAGGGAACTTAAGATATTTTTCTGCCAAAAATGCAAGAACTGTGCAATGATCTGTTGTAGAATGGTTAGGTAAAAATCCAATTTGCTCTTTCCCTGGGAGATTATGAAGGGCCATCCATTCAGATAATTTCTTGAGGAGATGCTTGGCATAGAGCTTTCCTATAATAGACAAAAGACTAATTGGTCTGTAATTTTCTGGTTTACTGGGATCACCTTTCTTAAACAATGGTATTATGATAGAATTCAGCCACGAATCTGGGAGGATACCAAATTTGTCTATAAGCGTGAAGAGGTGTGCGAGTGGCGGGGCCCACCAATCGGAATTACTCCTTAGGAGCTCATTTGCAGAGTTTCCCCTTTCTGCCCAATGCGAGTCCCCTGTGCAGGAAACACGGTTACATCTTATCGAGTAATGGGAGGATTGAAGCTTGTATATAAGTTTCCCCATAGTGGAGGGGGAGGCCGCTTGTTTCCATAGGTGCTCAAGAGCCAGATAAAGGATGTCACAGCAGCAGATCATTCCTAGATCTCCCACTGACACATCTAGTTTGGCCCTGATTGCTTCTCACATCAAGGGGTACCCGGGGTAAGTGATGGTATGGGAACCTACTTCAAGGGCTGGGTTCCACCCCATCCATTGCTTGCTTGTCCCTGCAGCTCCAGTTACGGCTGTGGAGATGGGATATCGGATTAATAATTTGTCCTCATGAACAATTTATGCTGTAAAAGCACTGGCTTTAACTCCTCTGTTGTTCATATTAGCACCACTAGAATGAGGAGGAATATATGTACATTTTTATTTTTAAAAAGTGCCTGTTCTTAATCTTGCAATAGTTCATTAAAACAGCTCCCATTTGTGAACATTTCCTGGTACTTGAAGTTACTTTGGAGAATATGTTCCCTCTCTAGAGAGCAGCTCTGTCGCAGAAATTCCAGTGACAAATTGTGTGTATATAACTGGGGGTGGGGGTTAATCATTTTCAGCTGTGTTCCAATGCCTGAACAAGAGTGATTGTTCTTCAGTGGTCATCAAAAACCACTCTGCATAAGGTCATAGGTGTTTGTGTGTGTAACGTGCCATCATGTCACAGTAAACTCATGGCGACCCTGTTGGGTTTTCAAGGCAAGAGATGTTCAGAAGTGGTTTGCCAGTGCCTTCCTCAGCACAGCGACCCTGGAATTCCTTGATGGTCTCCCATACGAGGCTGACCCTGCTTTAGCTTCCAAGATCTGACGAGATCAGCCTGGTCTGGGCTGTCCAGGTCCAGGGCAGGTTACAAGCAGTCATCTTTTATTACTTAAAAAAAGAAGAAAATACCTCTGTACTAATCACAATAGCCTAAACAGAAAAAAGTGCAGGATGCCAAGCATGACATGAACACACTGCAAATATACTAATTCCAAAAATACAAGCCAAACCTTGTGTACAGTTCTGCGAATGGAGACTCCTCAAAGTGAGGGATGAAATGAAAATGCAGTCCACATATAGACCATAAATGGAAATCCTCAAAGCAAAGTGTATCTTGAATATTCCAAACAGCAGTGTTCATTCCAATTCCGGATGACTTCCAATTGCAATGGTAAGTATTAACACACTCTAAATTCTTTGCACAGACGGTGATCTAGAAACGTATACCGTTTCGTGGAGCCTTCCTCAGTGTGCTGTATAACACTGATATCTGTTGTTTTATCTCATATACTATAGGGTAGGACAAATTTCCCATTCCCATCTTCAACTCATTTCCAAGTGATTTTTGGAATTAATATATTTGCAGTGTGTTCATGACATGCTTGGCATCCTGTATTTTTTTCTGTTTAGGCTATCTTTTATTACTTGGCATGTTCTCGGGCTGTGCATTGTGGGCTATTTACTTATTTGAACATTTATACCCTGCCTTGGTTCAACATGAGATGAAGCAGAGAGAGTAATTCGCCATATCCGCTGGGTGCTATATCGTTATTACTGTTGTCAATGCCGCTTGTGGTTGGTGCCACATCATGAGCACACCACAAAACCATAGTAGTTGGTGAGGGGATTGGCTTCAGCTTGCTTCTGGAAGTACAACGAGATCTCTGTGAAGGACACAGCTGGTGGCAGAAGGCAAAGGAAGAGCCTAAAGTTGTGATAGGGAAAGGAGAAAGTTGCATCAAAGTGTAGGTAGATTGGGAGAGGACATTGGTTACAGCATCAGATGACCTCCAATCTTTGATTTATGGTTCTTGGGAAATCTCAGCACTTTCTTCACAACAAGAAACTAGATGGGGGCGTTCCCAAGCTTTTCTTATCACTGCTTGAATGCTGTGAACACCCATCTCTAACTGTCCATCAAAAATTTAAATCTTCAATTTTGATCCATAGCATGCTGCTTATTTTTGATAGAATATTTCAAATCCCCAAATAGAAAGGAGGAAGAGTTGAGTATATTTTGCATTTAGCAAGAAGTTAAATGGTAGTGCTTCTTTGAGGCAATGCGCAAAACAACATAGGAATGGGAAAATCTTCCAGAAAATTACCCGGTACTCTAAACAGAGAAAGTTAATTTCGCTTGTTTATTTTGATTTTATATTTAGTACACAAAGTTGTACTAAATATTTATATTTAGTACACATGTTGATTTTATGTCCCAGTGGCCTCAAATCCTTGAACTGAAATGTTTGATTAGAGGAAAAACACAAACCAAGTGTGGCTTGAATGTTATGTTCTGACAAACAAAGGTTTATGTGGAAGTGATATTTATTGCAATAATCCTTGTTTAAGCTCACCCTGGGCCACTGCTTGCGTCACAACCACTCCTGCCTCTAGAGGGCCCGCTAGGCCTCAGTGAGTAGAGGGGAGGGTGTTGCAACACCAGGATCCTCCTCCTCTCCACTGATCTCTACTCCCCAGAGCACTGGGCAGGATCAGCTACAACACCCTTGGCCTGCTTCTTGGCCCTCTTTAAATACCCACTGGGATGTCACATGCTCTTGGCCATTTCCACCCCACCCACGTGACTGGAGGTCCTGGGCATTGGAGGAAAGCTATCATTGGCCTGCACAAGTTCCCTCCCACCCCCGTCCACCTGGCATTACACCAGATGCCTTTCCCCACCACCTGCCTGCAGGGCTGCCTCTTTCTTCAGAGGTAAGCCCGGTCTGCCACTTACAGCCCCGCCCCCACCAAGATGCCTGCTCAGTTGCTTCTTTCCTCAGAAGCCATCCCTGCAGCCTGCCTGCAGCTGGTAAAGTTGGGTGGGGTCCTACTGCCCAACACGCCTGTCCTGGGGTTGGATGCTGAAGCAGGGCCGTCTTCTCGAAGGTGTGAGATGTATAATCCACATTTATCATCTGAATATGAAGAAGAGTTGTTGTTTTTTATATGCCGACTTTCTCTCCCACTTAAGGAAGAATCAAACTGGCTTACAATCACCGTCCCTTCTCCTCCCCACAACAGACACCCTGTGAGGTAGGTGGGGCTGAGAGAGTATGACTAGCTCAAGGTCACCCAGCTGGCTTCATGTGTAGGAGTGGGGAAACCAACCAGGTTCACCAGATTATCCTCCGCTGCTCATGTGGAGGAGTGGGGAATCAAACCCGGTTCTCCAGATCAGTCTACTACTCCAAACCACCGCTCTTAACCACTACACCACGCCTGCTCTCCAGAATGTTGTGGTCCTTCATCCCTGCCACCCAGAGCAGAGAGGCCCGAATAAATCATCAACTTCAACAGAATTTCACTGTCCTCCACAGAGGTCACTAGGGCACCTCATCACTCGCATTCCTTATTCGTAGTGTTGCCAGGTCCCTCTCTGCCACCGGCGGGAGGTTTTTGGGGTGGAGCCTGAGAAAGGCAGGGTTTGGTGAGGGGAGGGACTTCAATGCCATAGAGTCCAGTTGCCAAAGCGGCCATTTTCTCCAGGGGAACTGATCTCTATCGGCTGGAGATCAGTTGTCATAGCAGGAGATCTCCAGCTAGTACCTTAGGGTTGCCAGATCCCCCCCTCTCATCCGTGAAAGGGGACCGATCACAGGATTCTTTTTCACATGGATTTTTGGTCCAAGCTCTTTAAAAGGCTAGTAGAATCATTAGACCGCTCCTCCCACTGGGGAAATTGTGGGAGAAACCTGGCTTTCTCTTGTGCTTAGTGGCAGTTTGTGTTCCCCAAGAGGTCTTTTTCAATGAAAAGACACAACCCACTGCTCCACATTGTACCACAGCAGAACGGCACCATCAGATTTCAAGCTCCTTGTATCAAAGCATAAAAGCCTCCACAGGAAATGATTGAGAGTACAGGATATAAATCCTCCCTCTCTCTGTTTGTGTGTGTGTGTGTGTGTGTGTATATATATATAGAGAGAGAGAGAATATTGATTGGTAGCTTTTGTGTGTAATGTAGAGCAGTTTGCAGGCAACTTGCTCCTTGTTTCTAAATGCACAATCTTCCCTTCCCCCTCCCGCCCCGTCTGTTAGTTCTTTCTCGGGAACAACTTTCTGTTATGAGACTGTTTCTGGTTTTTGTTTGTATCTACCCTTGGGCACCTGCAAACGTGTTATAATATTGAAGTTTAGAAAAAATTAGGGTTAGGCTGCTGACAACAGAAACTTACAGTGCATAAAAGATTAGGACTTATATTGTAGCATAAGGTTTCATAGGCAAGCAGCACTCCCCAGCTTAGTGCCCATGGCACCAACTAGCTTGTTTCCCAGTGGCCACTTGCTTCTTTAGTCTTGGCGAGAACATCTAAGGCTACTTCAAGCCAGGTACTTATGTAAAAATGTACAACCTTGCCGGGTGAATGGTGAATTTATATTCTGGGAATGCTCAGAATCTAAATTAAAACCCTGCAGAACAAGGTTTTTTTTTTGTTCAAATAGCTTTCAGTTTGCATAAGTAGTAAGACGTCAATATATATGTTGATAGAGTTAGCCAAAATTGTGGGGGTGGGGGTGGGGGAGGTAGACCCTTGTTTGAAGCTGCACTGAAGGCAATGGAGGCTTAGATGAGAAGGGTCTTGAGGGGTGTAGCTATCTTGAGACAAGGGTAGGTGGGATGTAAATATTCTAAAAACACATTAAATAGAAGGAATCTCTGTCCTTTTGTATATGGCCACTCAGCATATGGTGGGATAAAAAGGGATTCTTTTGAGGGAAGTCATTTTGCAAGGGAAGAGGTCAGCAACAAGTCCCCTGTTCATACAAGGGCCAGGGTCAGGTTAGGGATACTGCTGGACAAACTGGCCCTGCCTCTGAGACCAATTCTACCAGCTCAGCCAGGGCTACTACTGGAAAATTAGGCGGTCTGCCTCATTTGCCAGCAGTTGCCCTGACTGAGCTGGTAAATTTGGTCTCAAAGGCAGACCCAGCCTGTCCACTAAGCAGCCCCAAGTAGTTGCATAGGGTACCAGAGACAGATGGACACCGACCAATCTTGTGCCCCTTTGTCCTCCCCTGGTGCAAGTGGGCAGCCCCATGGAGCCTATTCTTTTCTTCATCAGATCAGTACTTGAAGGCAAAGATTGCAATGCCTAGCTCCACAAGGAGAGAGGGTGATCTGACCCTAGAGGTTAATGAGCTGGATTGGTTTCCAAATGGCTCTGAGGACTTTTGAGAGTGCGGCTGGTGACTTTGTGGCAGCCCTGGCTGTCAGCCTGGAATGCTGATTGGCAGAGTGCTATTGGCTGAGTGGCTCCTTAGCGCCTTCTCCCCTGACCCTCCCCCAGCAGCTGGGATCTATGAAGAAGTTGGCTAGAACGCCATTGGTGAAAAACTCATGCCAGATCAGATAGAACATCCTATAAAGTCCATTTGAGGGCTTGTGAGGTGTGGTGATGGTGGCAAAGAAGGCTTTCTTTTCCCCTGCCATTGCATTAGATGAATCTTGTCCAGAAAATTATTTTGGGTCTATCGGAAACCAATGTTATCAGGGCTTAACACCCTGAACTCTGACTTTGAGATTAGCTCTGATGTTTTTGCTCTGTTCTTTGCCAATACAAGAAGCTACGCTGTCTTTAGTGGGCCAAGTTAAGAACTTGGTGGAATGCCTGAGCCCAGCCTTGTTGATGGATAAACAGGTTGGGAATATTGCTGGGAGCACCTTCTTTCATAGAACCATAGAGTTGGGCCAAACCAGCCATCTAGTCCAAGCCCCTGCTCAATTCAGGGTCAGCCTAGAGCATCCATGACAAGTGTTCATCTGTCAGCTCTTGACCCAAAGAACCAGAAATCACCACAGAGACAGTTGGAATCCAAGCAGATGGCTTTTACTGGTCAAATAGGCAATACAGTTCATATAGGATAAGATGACAGCTATGAGGGTCTTGCTCGTTAGTTGGCAATATAAAGCTTGAATAAGGCGGGAGATTACAGAACACACAAAGCATAAACAGAGCACACTTTCCCAGGGGTAGCGTTCCCAGGCTTTGGTATGTGAAGCTGTCCTTGAAGTCGGGACGGTTCAGCAAAGGAACAGAGGCAACAGAGAAACCGAGATAACAGCCTGACATCCTGCTCCCCTTAAGGCCCCCTCCCATCCTGCAAGGGGGCTGGTCTGTCTGGGTAGGCAATGTGAAAGGCGTTGATGAGCTTGGGGGCGGAGACATCTCGTGCGCGAACCCACTCGTCATAGGCAGGGGAGAAGTGTTTCCAGCGAACTAGGTATTGTAAAACTCCATGGTGAATACGGGAGTGCAGGACCTTGGAGACCTCGAAATGTTCTCCCCCCCCCCACCATTATGGGCTGTTCGGGAGGCAGTTCTGGATGCCATTGCGGAGAAGCAATATGGGGTTTCAGGAGGCTGATGTGGAAAACGGGGTGCACACGTCTCAAGGTTTTGGGGAGAGATAGTTCCACCGTGACAGGATTTATGATGCGAGTGATGGGAAATGGGCCAATGTACTTAGCATTGAATTTATGGCACGGGCGGGTGGAACGCAGATTCTTGGTGGATAGGTATACCAGGTTACCTACTTGTGGGTCCCCACCGGGGGACCGATGCTTATCGGCTTGTGCTTTGTATAAGCGCTTGGCTCGGGCAAGATTGCTAATCAGCCAGGGCCATGTAGTGCGGAGGGTGTGTGCCCAAGAGGCAATGTCGGCATCCCCCTCCCCTTCCACAGCCTCTACAGGGGGGATAGGACCGAAGTCCTGTCCATATATTGCATAAAACGGGCTGAAACCAGTGGATTGATGTACAGCATTATTGTAAGCATATTCTGCAAAAGGTAACAGTTCTAACCAGTTATCTTGGTGGTAATTGACATAACAGCGCAAATAACATTCAAGTACAGCATTAACACGTTCGGTCTGGCCATCCGTTTGGGGATGGTATGCACTAGACAATCCTTGCTCCACCCCCACCAATTTGAGAAAAGCTTTCCAAAACTTTGCAACAAAGCTACTGCCGCGGTCGCAGATTATTTTGCGCGGAAACGAATGTAGTCTAAAGACATGTGACACGAAGAGGCGGGCCAATTTCTGAGCGGAGGGGATCCCTGCTCATGGAACCAAATGTATTTGCTTAGAAAATAAGTCAGTGATAACCCACAGTACAGTTTTTCCCCCGCTGAGAGGGAGATCCGTCATAAAATCCATAGCAATCACTTCCCAGGGTTTGGAGGGTATTTCAAGCGGTTGCAGTAGTCCTGGGGGCTTGCCTTGAGATCGTTTGACTGTGGCGCAAATAGGACAGCTGCGAATAAAAGAGTCAATATCAGAACGCATTCCCCCCCACCAAAACTGTCTGCGCAACAGGTGAAGGGTCTTTAGAAACCCAAAGTGCCCTGCGGTTTTCATTCCATGGGCCAAGTGTAAGACGTCTTTTCGGAGCGCTTTGGGTACATACAATTTTGAGTCTTTGTACCAAGAGCCCCCTTGTTCAACAACACCAGGAGGCAGGGTGTGATCAGAATGTTCCATAAGGCAGTGTTCCCGCAGGGACTTTAAGAAAGAATCGGAGATGGGAACCCCCCTCGTTCAAAGTAATAGTAGGAGCAGGTAGGGGGGTTGGCGAGGGGGAAACGCTTACGTGTTGCGGTGCGTAGACTTCAGGCGGCTGGGCGGCCGGTTGAGTTGGAAGAGTCGGAGCTGGAGCCGGAGCCATCGCGGTGTTCCGTTGAGGAGGCAGGAGAGCAGCCGGTAGGGTTGGAGGGGTTTGCCCGCTGGTGACTGTGTGTTGTCGCTGGGGTAGCATTTGGGATCGGGTTTGTACAGCCAATACGGGCAGGGCTTCTCTTTGTGCGGGCGTAAATAAAGAGTCTGTTGGCCGATCGAGTTTTCCCGGGTATTGAGGCAATCGGGAGAGAGCATCCGCGAGAACGTTTTGTTTTCCTGGGACATGCTTCAGGACAAAACGAAACTGAGCAAAGAATTCCGCCCAACGTTGTTGTTTTGCGGATAATTTATGGGTTCCTGTGAGGGCGGCCAGATTCTTGTGATCGGTCCAAACTTCGAAGGGGACTTTGGACCCTTCTAGGAATTGTCGCCAAAGAGTAAGAGCATGGTGAACAGCTGAGGCTTCTTTCTCCCAAATAGGCCAGTTCAATTGGGAGTGCGCAAACTTCTTAGAGAAATAAGCGCAAGGATGAAGGAGACCATTAGGTCCTTTTTGCAGCAGGCCCCCCCCCCATAGCTACGTCGGAGGCATCGACTTGCACAATGAACATTCGATTAGGGTCTGGGTGCCGTAGCACCGGTTCTGATGTGAAAAGGCGTTTGAGAGCTACAAAGGCGGCTTGGCATTGATCAGTCCACAGTATTTTAGCGGAGGGCAATGTGGCAGAGTTTTCTTTACCTTTGGTTTTTAGAAGGTCGGTGATGGGCAGTGCTATTTGGGCGAAGTTTGGAATAAATCCGCGGTAGAAATTAGCAAAGCCCAGGAATTGTTGTACTTGCTTGCGGTTGGAGGGAGGTGCCCATTCGAGGACGGAACGGACCTTGTCCGGGTCCAAGGCTAAGGCCATGGTGGGAGATTATGTATCCCAAGAAAGTTATCTTGCTCTGGTGAAATTCGCATTTAGCCAGCTTTGCGAAGAGTTGGTGGTTGCGTAGGCGGCGCAGAACTTCTCGGACCAATGTGACATGCTCGTCCATGGTTTTTGAATAAATGAGAATGTCGTCTAAATAAACCACTACTCCGCGGTATAGCAAATCATGAAGGATTTCATTGATGAGTTGCATGAAGACCCCCCGGGGCCCCTTTTAACCCGAAGGGCATCACAAGGAATTCAAACATTCCAAAGCAGCTAGAGAAGGCAGTGAGGGGTTCGTCCCCCTCTCGGATGCGGACGCGGTAGTAGGCTTCTACCAGGTCTAATTTAGAAAAAATACGTCCTTCTTGTAGTTGTCCCAAGATATCTGAAATTAGTGGTATAGAATAGGCGTTGGTTTGAGTAACTGCATTGAGTTTTCGGAAGTCAATGCAGAGGCGTAGGTCGCCCTCCTTTTTTCGGACAAAAAACGCGGGGGCTGAGTTGGGAGCATTCGATGGGCGAATGAACCCTCTGGCAAGGTTTTTGTCCAAAAAGTCCCGAAGCACAGTGCGCTCGGAAGTGCTCATTGGGTAGATTTTACTTGTCCGGAAACTCGTGGCCCATTGAGAACTGTCCCCATATAGGTCCTCGTCAGCAGACTCTCTGGAGTCTTGGCGTCGGTCTGCAAGGCGGCGTGCGCGTTGGGTCGTGCGCGACGGAACAAACACCGGGGGAAAAGACAGACCTAACGGAGGGCCGCTCTTTACAGTGTCCTTAGGGCGACCGCCGGTCCGCGCACGATCCGCAGCCAATTGTAACTCTTTATCCTTTGCGGCTTGGGCTTCGGCCGCCGCCTTAGCCACTTCAGCAGCTTCTTTATCTGCGAGAACCTTTCGGGCTTCGAGTTTCAGAGCTTCAGTTGCGGTAACGTGCGGTAAAAGTTCTGTTTCCAGGAGTGAGAGTATGGGGTCGGGTTCCCCGCCCAGCAATGGTTGTATCCGAACCGCGATAGCGGGTGCGTCGGCCCCAAACGTCGAGGCCAAATGTTGGGCCAAGGTGGCTACCGTAGTATCCTTTGTACAATCCGCAAAGAGGAGGGCCGTATGGACAGCGACCCGCTTGGCTTCAGCTTGACAACTAGCTGCATCGGGTATCAGGGAAAGACCTGAGGCTCCTGCCATGGTACCTTTTCCCAAGGTAGTAGGGGCCGTGAATGGGAGAGACTCACGGGCAATAAGTTCATCCAATAATCCGGTTAGTACCTGTAAGTCCTCAGTTGCCAGCCGGGCATCATCCAGCAACTGATCAAAATCTTGGAGATCTAAACGAGTATTAGTATCATCCGAGGTTAACATCCAGAGAACTTTCACTAGAGATTGCCACTGTGTCTGTACTAGTCCCTCCAAGCAGCAAGCCTCTAGAGTAGTCCTAAAAAGTTCAGCGACGATGTCCTGTAGAAGGGTAGAATCCCCACATGAGGACTCCAGGGTTCCAGGAAGTAGTAGTCCCGGTTCACTCGGAGAGCGACCTCCTAGCTCCTATCCGAGTGGCAGGCGAACCCTCCAGGGCTCTAGCCTGACTAGGGGATCGTTGAAGAAGAGTTGTAGAGATAGCTGTCATAATGTCAGCTCTTGACCCAAAGAACCAGAAATCACCACAGAGACAATTGGAATCCAAGCAGATGGCTTTTACTGGTCAAATAGGCAATACAGTGCATATAGGATAAGATGACACCTATGAGGGTCTTGCTCGTTAGTTGGAAATATAAAGCTTGAATAAGGCGGGAGATTACAGAACACACAAAGCATAAACAGAGCACACTTTCCCAGGGGTAGCGTTCCCAGGCTTTGGTATGTGAAGCTGTCCTTGAAGTCGGGACGGTTCAGCAAAGGAACAGAGGCAACAGAGAAACCGAGATAACAGCCTGACATCATCCAGCCGCTGCTTGAAGACTGCCTGAGAGGGGGAGCCAATTCTATTGCTGAACTACTCTAAGGTTGCTTATGCATGGGAGTTTTACCTGAGGTTCGTTGCTCGCTGGACCCACACTATCCTGTTGGGAGTCTATGTACCAGCAGTCTCCAAGCTCAAATCAGGAAGTATTTGAATCCACGTCCCTTGAAATGCTGCTTTGTAATTGGTTGTAGTGAGAGAAACCCCACCCAAACCCAATTGCCACATAAAAAAACACTCTTAAGAGCATTTTAAGAACAAAAACAAAAAACGGACCTATTTGAAAGGAAGGGAAGGGAGAAACCCCAGCCTCGTTTTTAAAAGCCTTCTGCTCACAAAGAACTCTAAGGAAGCAGGAAGCATTTGAATCCCCTCCCCTTAACATGCAGCTTTGTAATTGCTGTCTGCATGTGGTGAGAGAAACGAAGCTTCTGTGTCCCGCGCTTTGCCTTATGCATGGGGATTTCAATCGGCTGAGCTCAGGGAAGAGGGAAGAATCAGGTTTATAGAGGCATGGGAAGTCCCAGGATGTGTGAGGGCTGGCTGAGAGGTCATCTCTAATGGAGGGAAAACTCATGCATAACTCTAAGGAACAACCAAGACAGACGTGAACGTGAGTGAAAGTACCCATGCATAAAGGACCTTACTGTAAAAAAAAAAAAAAATCCTAATATCCTGCCAGTACCATCTCCCCACCCCGCATATAATTTATATCCATTATTGCGAGTCCTATCCTCTACTGCCAACAGGAACAGCCCTCCTCTAAGTGACAGCCCTTCAATTACTTAAAAGAGAACAATCATGTCCCCCTCTCAGCCTCCTCTTTTCCAGATGTTGTAGGCTTTTCAGCCTCATCTTATGGCCACACAGGGAGCAACCCCCACCCTTTGAAAATGAAACCAAGTAACATCTCTTCCTCAAACCAGAAAACAAATTGTGGCTTTCCTCCACCGTCTTGCGTTAGGAAAGCCTTGGAAGCAGCATCTTTGCCTCCATCACAGGACAACAGTGTGCTTGGGTCTCCCAACATCTTGTCATTGGCTCCATGGCCATGGCAGCCGTTTTGTGGTCATCCCCATAACCCTTCCTCCAAATTCCAGACATGCTCCAGGGGATCAACAGGAGGCTTCATAATTAGGTGAAAGAAGTGGTGGTGGTTTGGGATCACTAGTGTAACCTCCCCTCCCCCCTTTGGTAGGTCTCTCCAAAACTTTCCACACAGTTCTGGTTGGCATTCTTACCTATGCTTGAAATGTTGACACATCCATTCAATTAATCCGTGTAAATAAAAGTGTATTAATTAGGTTTGTGGTAACTTTGCATTGTGCTTGAATGATCTTCACTTTAACCTGATTAGTAAGGAGACGTTTCCACACGTATTGACATAATTGTATGTTACCCAATGACTGGGAGGGCTCAGCTTGTTCCAAGAGTCACATTTTCTTTCTCCCACACCTTGTTGCTTTTCACTTAAGAATTGGCAATTGTAACTTCTATCGTCCCCTTTTTTGGGACTTGCTGCAATGTAAATTAAATGTTTTTGGACCCTTTCCTTATTCGGAGTTGGCCGATCATATATTAGGAGCGCCTGAGGCAATGCTCACAAAGGAGAGGGGGGGAGAGCAACCATTCAGAAAGTTTTGTTGAGCAATTTATTGATTGTTGTCGTGATCCATACGTAAGAGCATATCAGTAATCCCGAATGTTGCATCCTTCAAATGTCTCGGAGAAGTGTGGCTCCCACGATTTTACAAGACGCTGTTAAGCATCTACACCCCAACCCTGAGCTTGAGTCATGCTTTACATGTTACCACTTGCATCAGAATGAGGCTTGTGTATTTGAATGTGCATGCAAATTCAGTGATAGATGGGTTCTCTGCACTGGTGCTGGGATTGCCAACCAGGCAGAAAACTGCTGACCTGGCTGGCGTTCATGCTTCAGTGTTCTTCTGGCCATGACTTCCTAGCCAAATGTTTGTTTCAGCTGTGCACATTTCTTTTATTATTAAGATGTTGTATTCCACCTCGTCCGCTAAAAGCTGTCAAGATGGCATCCCTGGAAAGTTTTTTTTAACCAATAATTAGAAACACGGGATAAAATATAGAGATCCATGTTAAAAACTAAAAACTTAAAAGAGTAAGCGGTTTCAACAAGATAAGCAGACCCACATTAAAACTAGACACCCAACAAGCCAAAAATATCTCAGGAACATAAGATCAGCCCTACTGAATCAGACCATCAGTCAGTATAGCCTAGGATCTTGATTCATGCCACGGCAAACTAGTTGCCCCTCAAGTAGGGTTGCCAACCTCCAGGTGGTGGCTGGAGATCTCCCACTATTACAACTGATCTCTAGGCAACAGAAATCAGTTCCCCTGGAGAAAATGGCCGCTTTGGCAGTTGGACTCTATGACATTGAAGTCCTTTCCCTCTCTAAACCCTTCCCTCCTCAGGCTCCACCCCCCAGAATCTCCAGGTATTTTTCAACCCAGAGCTGAAACCCCAACCCTCAAGGGTCTGCTAGCAGGGAACAGAAACCAAAGCTTCCCCCTGCCCTGGTACTAAAATGAGTATTTGCAACCATCAGCAACAAGTAGCAGTAAAAGCATTGTGTGTGTGTGTGTGTGTGTGTGTGTGTGTAAAATGCCGTCAAGTCGCAGCCGAATTATGGCAACCCCTTTTTGGGGTTTTCATGGCAAGAGACTAACAGAGGTGGTTTGCCAGGGCCTTCCTCTGCACAGCAACCCTGGTAATCCTTGGTGGTGTCCCATCCAAATACTAACCAGGGCTGACCCTGCTTAGCTTCTGAGATCTGACGAGATCAGGCTAGCCTGGGCCATCCAGGTCAGGGCAGCAAAAGCATTACAAGGTGTTTTTTTTTAAGCAGGAAACAAGTACCCAGGCAGCTAACAGCCAATAATATCTTTTGCCTGGCGTCTACTGCTGAGTAAGCCAGGCCAACTGGTAAGGCAAGAGAGTTCTGCGTTTGAGGGGCTACAGCAGAGAAAAGCCCCATCCCTCATGCTCTCCCACCTTATTTCAGCTCGCCAATCTTAGCTGATGGGCAGTTCTGTATGGGAGAAAGCAGTGCCTTCAGATAGCCAGATTCTAGACTAGGCTTTGTAGGTATAAACGGGCACTTCAGTTGTGCTCAGAATCAAATCCCTCCCAGTGTAGAGCTTTAAGCACCAGCAATGCATGTTCAGTATAATTTTCACCAGGAAGCAACTTCGTTGCTGCATTTTGTACAGTTAAGGCTTCTGGACATTTTTCAGAAGCAGCCCCATGTAGAGTTTATTACAGTAATCCATCCTGGCTGCATATACAGAATGCAGACATGTATACTGGAGGAAGGCAAACCTAGGAGCTAGTTCTGTGGAAGGCTTTCAGACACCCACACGTGTGGATTTAACTTATCAATCAAGTACGTGATTGATTGTACCATTAAATTACCTTGCTTAAAGTGAAGCAGTACAATTCAGAGAGGTACATTTAAGGACTGTGGAAGTTCTGAGTCTCATGGTAGGGGGCAGAGGGAGGCTATTGAAGTTTTAATATTGAGCGTATGAAAAACAAAAAGGTGAGGAGAAAGTAAGCTGACTGAGAAGACAGCAATGCAATGTACTGAATTTAGGGAAAATTAAGCTATGAGTAACTGGGTGAATTATGAAACCACAAGAGAATAAGCATTCAACAAGTAAGATGATTCCTGGTGGAAGCTGACCCGCTTATGCTAGATGTGTCTTCCCGCAGGCTGGTCTAGAAGATTAGGACCTTTGCTTGGTAGCCTTACAAGCATAGAGTGTAGAATCATAGAGTTGGAAGGGGCCATACAGGCAATCTAGTCCAACTCCCTGCTGAATGCAGAATCAGCCTGGACAGAGTCTCTGTTTACAGGGGTAGCAAAGGGGGCCATGCTTTGTCAATTCATAAAATACCCAGGATGTGAATTACCCCATTCCCTTTCCCCTCTACTTTATGGGGAGTGTTGTTTCCTTATTTGTAGGGGTGGGATATCGGGAGAGGGGAAGAAATGAGTGCAGAGTCGCAGCAAAGGTGTAGTTTACAGTGGGATGATGACATCTTGCAATTTGGATGTTTTGCCTCTGTTGATGCACCCCAAGACCGCATTAGCCTTTTTTTGCCACTGCACCACATTCGCTGCCCATATTTAGCTTATGGTCCACCTCTACCCCAAGATCTTGTTCACACATACTGCTACCCAGAAGAAGAAGAAGAGTTGGTTTTTATATGCCGACTTTCTCTACCACTTAAGGAAGATTCAAACCGGCTTACAATCACTTTCCCTTCCCAACAACAGACACCCTGTGAGGTAGGTGAGGCTGAGAGAGCGTGACTAGCCCAAGGTCACCCAGCTGGCTTCATGTGTAGGAGTGGGGAAACCAACCTGGTTCACCAGGTTAGCGTCTTCCATTCATGTGGAGGAGTGGGGAACCAAACCTTGTTCTCCAGATCAGAGTCCACCGCTCTTAACCACTACACCACGCTGGCTCTCACTGCATTGGTCAGGCCACACCTGGAATACTGTGTGCAGTTCTGTGGGCCGCAATTCAAAAAGGATGTAGACAATGTATCCCCCATCCAGTATGCGTGCTTCTCATTTTTGTTACCCAGATGTAAATTCTTGTTATCCTGGTTGAATTGCGTCTTGTTCACATCCACCCACTTTTCCAGTGTGTTCAGATCTCGTTGAATTCTATATCTTCCGATGTGTTTGCTACTTCTTCCAACCTATCCACAGAGTGGGCCAGGTGGAGGAGTAGGTTCTGAACGGGGCTCATAGGAGGAAGAGGAACGGCACAGAGAGTGGGGAAGACTGTGTGTGGAGAAAGAGGTTGGGAGCGGAGGGGGAGCAGGTAAGAAAAGCAGAACAGCAGCTTGAACCTAATTGTATAGGTTTGTTGTGGCAAGGGGAAGGTCCATGTGGGAAAAGGTCTCAGTCCTGAGAGTGCAGTGATGGAGGGAGCAATCCTGGGGTGGGACCAAACCTTTCTTATAATCTTTTTACCTGGATATCTGCCATTAAGGCCAAATGTCCCTGGTCACAAGTTTGGCTCCTCTGCCCTACTGGGCCAAAGTTTGTACCTGGGTTGTCATTGGAGAATTTAGGGTTGCTCAGTGATTGGCAAGGTATCAAAATCCACATCCTCATTGGGGAAAACATCAGGATCCAAACTCTTTGGATGAGCTGAAATTTTCTTTGCGAGAGGTTCTAATATGGGATACAGCTAGGTGACGTCATGGAAGGGGGAGATCATAGAATCATAGAGTTGGAAGGGACCACCAGGGTCATCTAGTCCAACCCCCTGCACAATGCAGGAAATTCACAATTACCTCCTCCACACACACCCAGTGACCCATACTCCGTGCCCAGAAGATGGCCAAGATGCCCTCCCTCTCATGATCTGCCTAAGGTCATAAAATCAGCATTGCTGATAGATGGCCATTTAGCCTCTGCTTAAGAACCTCCAGGGAAGGAGTTTACCACATCCCGAGGAAGCCTGTTCCACTGAGGAACCATGTAACTGTTAGAAAATTCTTCCTAATGTCTAGATGGGAACTCTTTTGATTTAATTTCTACCCGGTTCTGGTCCGACCTTCTAGGGCAACAGAAAACAACTCGGCACCATCCTCTGTATGACAGCCCTTCAAGTACTTATCATATCCCCTCTCAATCTGAGATGAGTCTGACTGGATTGATTGAGGTAATTAGATAGCAGGTGTGATTTATGATTCCCAGCAGTGGCCAAGAGATGGGTGTATAATTTGGGTCATGTATTTGATTGGGTTCCCAGAGGTGACTGCATTTTGGAAGGCCTGTTATTGTCCTGCAAGCCCAATGGCTAATCATAGCCAGGAAGTTGTTGAATTCCAGGAAGCCACCGAAAAGACTTTTGACCAGGGCTTAGCAGGGTTTCCATGGGAATAGGGCTGCTCCTTCATGTACCTGCCTCTTAATTGCATAGCTTGATCTTAATTATTTAGTTTAATATAAAATCTTGGTCTTCCTACAACTTCAGACGTAGTATGGCCTGACAAGTTGGGGGTGGGGAGGGGGGCTTCGAAGCTTGGCCTTTAACCAAAAGGTCTTTGGAGGTACGCTGCAGTCAGATATTGTATATGATTATAGATAAGGGAAAATATGCGTGTACCTGGTTTACTCCTGGGCTCCTGTGCACACGGGCTCTCCTCCCCTCCTTTCTTGCGCCAAGAATTAAGTAAACAGAGTTAAAGTTTATGTGCATGGTTCATTTCCCACCCCCACTAGCCAGAATTATAGGTCTGGATTAAACCTTGGTTTAGGATCAAGGATTTTTTGTTTGATGGGGAGGGTGCAAACTCCAGTTAAACACTAACACTGATTACTCATTATGTACATGTACATGGGTTAACTTCAGTTCTTGTCATGAGGTGGGACTCAAGAGGAGCAAGGCACATGTCTGAACCTAGGAACCAGGTGAATTTGCCTACATTTTCCCTTAATCCCAGTTACATGTAACATTTGAATGCATCTTGGGAGACTGTAACATTCCTAAGAATGCAAGTCCAAGGGTAGGGATTGCTACTGTTAAAAAAAAATGTAAATAAACAAAAAAAGGGGTGATTTCAACCCAGAACAAAGCAGGTAACCAAAAAGGTTGGGTTAAAAATAAGAAAGACCTTGTAGACGCAAATATCAATGTCACTTACAAAAAAGCTAAAATTAAATCACGGAAACTTAAATCAAATCCATCAATGTTGGTTACATATATAAGTACGTCCCCCTAGTGTAAAAAACACTTTTTTTTAGTAAAATTGCATTTATACACATGGGAATGTTACACACTTTGAAGCACTTTTCCTTTGGCCAGGTGCAGTTACAAATAACATAAATTACATGTAATCCATAGAATACATGTAAACCAATAATGTTTCGGCCATGAGGTTTTCCTCATTGGTTTAAATTTTTACAGTACACACCATACAATGTTTTTGTTAAAATTACAACATGCCTAACCAAAGCAGTGGTGCTTTCTTGTATGTGGCTATACACCCTATTAGGCAACTCTTTCTTTTTACCTGGCTTATAGAGAAATTGGGACCACTAATATCTACCATGCCCTGACCTGGATGGCCCTGACTAGCCTGATCTTGTCAGATCTCAGAAGCTAAGCAGGGTTAGCCCCAGTTAATACTTGGATGGGGGACCACCAATGAATACCAGGTTCACTATGCAGAGAAAAACAATGGCAAACCACCTCTCTTAGTCTCTTGCCTTGAAAATCCTACTGGGTTGCCTTAAGTCAGGTGCGACTTGATAGCACTTTACACACAGACACACACACACAGAGACACACACAACATCTACCATCTGGAAAGTTATCTTGAAGGTCCTAAGTAACAGCAAAGAGAGCTACCGATTCCATGTAAAAAATTTTACATCTGCATATTTAGTGCTTTGGTCAGGCATCTGTGTGACATCCCCTTGTGTATAAGTGTAATTTTACTTTTAAAAAGTTTTTTACACTAAGGGAAGGTACTTATATATGTAACCAAAACTGATGGATTTTGACTCACAGTTTTTAATATCTACAATTTGATTAATTTTTGTGATTTAACATATAATTTTAGCTTTTTTCTAACTGACATTGATATTTCTGTATACAAAAAAAATTGCAGGCAAGAAAGTCTGTAATCAGTGTCAAAAGATGAACGTTCTGCCATATGTGGTGGACTAAAATTTCAAATCTGGAAAACAGTTTGATTAAAATTAGTTATTTTGTTTCTTTTTTTGAACATTTTTATATTTGACATTTTTATCTTGCCTTCCTCCAAGGTGCTCAGGGAAATGTACATGGTTGTCCTTTGCCCATTTTTATCAGCCTTTTGAGGGAGTTTAGGCTGAAGAAGCCCAAGGTGACGAGTAAGCTTTGTGGCAATGGACGGATTTGAACCCAGGAATCTTTATTTTAAAAAGGGTTTTATTTAAACCCTTTGTTTAAATAAAATTTTCATCCTAGTCCAACGCTCTTAACCAGTGCACCATAGCAGCTGTGGTTCCAGAATTCTGGAGTTTACGGCCTGATATACAATCCAAATACAATATGGCATCCCTAAAGACTGAGTGCTGTATCTCTAGTGAGAGCCAGGGTCTGGAAAATGGAGGATTTCACCTATAAGCATCCATCTGAAAGAGGCTGCCATATTGTGTTGATGGACAAGATTATCCACTGCATAATCTTGGCAGAAACCGAGCTTGTCTAATTGCCTTTCCTGGAAGGCACTGGGACTCCTGGCATGATCTTATACTCAGTAAATATTCATTGATATATATTAAGATCTTTTGACTACTCAAGCATGGCTCCGATCTGTATTTTCTGTAGTATATTTTATGTGGATGTTCGTGATTTTATTTCAAAGGCAGGTGGGGTTAGGGGCATTTTTGTTGTTGTTTTCTTTTGTTAACCAGTTTGATTTAAGGGTACGTTTCCGTTTTGTGACATTCTGTTTTATTTTTATTTTATTTTTATTTTTTTTAAAAGAAGCTTCTGTTTTTCTGCCTAGCTGCCTAATTCTTGCATTCTGCTCTGACAGTTAGGTAGTTCTGAGTCATCCTAGGCAGAAACGAATTGCGACCGAAATAAACATACCACTATCCCGCAACAGAATATGTTGACGATATAGTTGCAGGGAATGAACTTTTAGGGTTTAAAATGTAATGAAGCCTCAGCTCTTTCCAGCTCGAGGACTTCATTTACTAATTTTTGTGATCTTACATCATTACAGGTGAACTACGGGAAGGTGTGTAATGAAAGTAGAAAGGGACTCAAATTCACCGTCTCTCATGGCTGCAGTCCAGAATTTGTGTTTGTGCCATACAGCAGCACTGTTGCCATTTATACCATTTACTCTGGAGACCTAATAACTATGCTTAGGGGTCATTACAGTTCTGTCGACTGCTGTGTTTTTCAGCCTCATTTTCAGGTAAGTGAACTTCTTGGGGTGATGGTAAACAATTTAGAGAGACCACTTGTGGTTAAAAGAATGAGCGATTATGTGTGCCTGCTTCATATAAGGATGGTAGAAAACATAATTAATGTTCTGTGGATGATTGATGCTCTGCTGGATTAGAGCTGCTAATACACAGTGTTGGCCTGTCACAGACTTTTCTAGTAGATCTTAATCTCAGAGTTAACTTGCTAGTGCAGCCCATAGAGCCTGCTGGGTCAGACTAGTGATCTATCTGGATGAGCATTCTGTTCCACCCAGTGGCTAACCAGATGAACTGGAGGGCCAACAAACAGGGCATAGAGGCCAAGGCCTTCCCCTGAAGCAGCACTGGTATTCAGAGCTTAGGTGCCTGCAGTATACAGAGATTCCCTTTCGTCACCATGGCTGATGGTGGGCGTCTCCTCCATAAATCGTGTCTAACCCTCTTTTAAAGCCACTTCTTGCATAATCTAGCATTCTGTCTCCGACAGTGGCCAGCCCCTGAGAAGTTAACAAGCAGAGCCTGACAGCGCCTTTCACTGTTGATTGTCCAGCGTAGTGTAGTGGTTAAGAGCGGTGGTCTGGAGCAGTGGACTCTGATCTGGAGAACCGGGTTTGATTCCCCACTCCTCCACATGGGTGACAGAGGCTAATCTGGTAAACTGGGTTGGTTTCCCCACTCCTCCACATGAAGCCAGCTGGGTGACCTTGGGCTAGTCACACTCTCTCAGCCCCACCTACCTCACAGGGTGTCTGTTGTGGGGAGGGGAGGGGAAGGTGATTGTAAGCCGGTTTGATTCTGCCTTAAGTGGTAGAGAAAGTTGGCATATAAAAACCAACTCTTCTCCTTCTCCTCTTCCTCCACCTCCTCCTAAGCATCTATTAACTGGAAGGTATTCTGCTTCCGTTCCATTCAGCTATCATTCTAGCTGCCCCTTGATGGCTTTTTCCTTCATGAATGTCTTCCATCCTTTTGAAAAGGTGCGAACATATGATAGTTTTTTGGATTTTTGTGGGTGGTTTTTTTTTTTTACACTGAATCAGACTACTGGTACATCTAGTCCATAATGTCTATTCAAGTAGTGGCAGCGCTCTTACGTTTTCAAGTATTTCCAGCTCTGCAGCTCTATTAACTGGAACAGTGTCTGTATGATGTTGAAATAAGAGTACAATGTTATCTGTATGCTGGGCTTTGAAGCTGTAAATTAATGGCACTGTGTGGAGCTTATTGCTTTGTAAAATTGTTTTGAGATTTAAAGCATGGTTAACTGTGTTGACTGACCGTTTTTCCCCCCTAACTCGGAGTCTGTTTCCTCCCCTTCTCCCCACCCAGTTTCAGGGCTGCTTATTTTATTGGGTCATTTTATGTGTTTTAAATTGTTGTGTAACATGCTTTGAGGATCCGTTTTTTATGAATGGAAAGGCAGGATAGAAATATTTATGACAAATAATATGTAGAATGTCTGCAAAAGCATTTATCCTACTCTGCATGATTGCTTGGCACAATCACCACAGTTTGTGGTTGTGAATTCTGATTTTTTTATTTTGAAATTCAGTCTTATGGAAGAGATTTTATGTGGCTGGGGTTTCATAAGAACATAAGAAAAGCCCTGCTGGATCAGACCAAGGCCCATCAAGTCCAGCAGTCTATTCACACAGTGGTTTCAGTATGTATGTAAAATATCTGGAAGCTGCATTCTCCAAAGAATGCTTGAAGCAGCTTCAGTGACAGAGGGAGGCAGAGGGAGGAATCTCTCTGGGGTGGGAATTCCAAAGTTTTGGAGCCACAGCCAAGAAGGCCCTTTCTTGGCTTGCCAGCTGTCTTGCCTCAGATGATGAAGGCACCTCAAGCAGGGCCCCTGAAAATTACCAGAGTTATTGGTTAGGTTCTTGTGAGAGTAGGGGCTCCTTACTATACACCTAAGGATCCTTGCAATATACAAGCCTCCCGCCATCTCTTTTTATACACATGTGCACACAATCCGTTGTAATAATGGAGATTTTGCTAATTAACATAAAAAGCAATTACTCCCTAACTATCTCTTCAAATCAGTGAAGACCTCTGATGCATAATATGCATAATAATTATGGAGGCTATCAGATAGCACTCCAGTGGTACTCTGTCCCTATCAGCAAGTGTGGCCACACTGTTTCTTCGTTGTTGTTTTTTAATCATTTGAGCCTGTGGACATTGTATATTTGGATTTCCAAAAGGCTTTTGACAGAGTCCCCCACCAAAGACTGCTAAGCAGACTTCATAGTCATGGGATAAGAGGACAAGTCCTCTTATGGATTGAGAGCTGGCTGAAAAATAGGAAGCAGAGAGTAGGAATCATTGGTCAGTTCTCCCAATGGAGGGATGTGAGCAGTGGGGTGCCTCAGGGATCTGTGTTGGGACAGGTGCTTTTCAATCTGTTCATCACTGACCTGGAGTTGGGAATGAACAGCGAGGTGGCCAAGTTTGCAGATGACACCAAATTATTTAGAGTGGTTAAAACAAAAAGGACTGTGAAGAGCTCCAAAAGGATCTCTTCAAACTGGAGGAGTGGGCATTAAAACGGCAAATGAGACTCAGTGTGAGCAAGTGTAAAGTGATGCACATTGGGGCAAAAAATCCCAACTTCACATTGATGGAAACAGTGCTGGCAGCAACAGACCACGAAAGGGATCTTGAGGTGGTAGTAGATAGCTCTGTGAAATTGTCAACCCAGTGTGCGGCTGCTGTGAAAAAGGCAAATTTCATGCTGGTCATAATTAGATGAGGAATAGAGAATTAAACTGCTGCTATTATACTGCCCTTGTACAAATCTATGGTGAGACCACACTTGGAATACTGTGTACAGTTCTGGTTACCATGCTTTAAAAATGTATATTGCAGAGTTTGAAAAGGTGCAGAAAAGAGCAACCAAAATGATCAGGGGACTAGAGCAACTGCTGTATGAGGAGCGGTTAAAATGCTTGGGGCTGTTTAGCTTGGAAAGAAGGCGGCTGAGGGGAGACATGATAGAGTGTATAACATGATGTGTGGTATGGAGAGAGTGGACAGGGAAAAGCTTTTCTCCCCCTCGCATAATACTAGAATGCAGGGTCATCTGCTGAAGCTGGAGGGTGACAGATTCAAAACAGAAGCTTTTCTCCCCCTCTCATAATACTAGAATGCAGGGTCATCTGCTGAAGCTGGAGGGTGACAGATTCAAAACATAAAAGGAAGTATTTCTTCACACAACACATAATTAAATTGTGGAACTCCCTACCCCAGGATGTGGTGATGGTTGCCAACTTGGAAGACTTTAAGAGGGGAGTGGACATGTTCATGGAGGAGAGGGGTATTCATGGCTACTAGTTAAAATGGATACTAGTCATGATGCATACCTATTCTTTCCAGGATCAGAAGAGCATGCCTATTATATTAGGTGCTTTGGAACACAGTCAGGATAATGCTGCTGCGGTCGTCTCGTTTGTGGGCTTCCTAGGGGCACTTGGTTGGCCCCTGTGTGAACAGACTGCTGGACTTGATGGTCCATCATGGCTTTTCTTATGTTCTTATGTTCACCTACCACCCCTAGTAGAAACAGGAGGGAGATGGGTATTATGGAGTGCAACTAGAGAAACCATTTGGTCCAAACAATGGAATTTATGGAAGTATTTCACAAACTGCATCATGCCACCTGATCTAAGTTTAATTTTCTGACACTGGAGAGTACTGTTGTGAATGACCTTGTTTGTGACAGACCATTGGGCGATTTAGAAAGAAAAAAGAAATGTTGCTTTTTCAGAGAACTCACAGGTAACAGAAGCCTATAAATCAGTGACAGCAGATGTTATATTTGTTAACTGTGTAGATGGGGAACCTGTGGGGCAGGTGGAATTTTTGTAACTCGGTCATTGTGGCAAGGACAAGCTACACCATATAAGAAATATCCTTCAGCCCAACTATTAAACACAAGGGGTCCTCATGTTGAGCCTCGCTCATGTGAGCTCGGACAGATAGTCCTGTGCCCAGTGCATGGAATAAGTTTCCCCTGTAATGAATAATTTGTCCAATTGAAAAGTCAGCGCATGCCATGTCTTGGTTTTATTTAGGCTCCACGGGAATTATTTTTAAATCGTGACGTAACAAGGGGGCAATGTTGCTATAGCTGTAGCGCTCCGTTTAAAAATAAAAACTTGACTTGTTATGGAGGTGTCTTGTCCTAACACTTCCATAACAGAGTGTAAAGCTTAACAGATAGATATCTAAGTCTTCCAAATCTGCTGTAACTGATGTGGTAAAAGTGTAGTGTGACTGCAGCCACTGATAAAGGATCTTGTCTTGCCAAGTTGTTTTGTCCCACTTCTCATTAAAAACTCCTTGCATTAAATTTCCATAAAACGTTTGCACCGACTGTGTTTCTGAACCGTTCTGGTGTCACTGTTGGTTACACCAAGGTATGACCAATGCCAAACACCTGAACGTATGGCACCTTAATCAGCGTATGCTGAGTTAGGAACCCAGCCACCATTGCGGGGAAGAAGTGCTTGCAGTGAAGAAAAAGAGGAGTTGGTTTTTGTACCCTGCTTTTCTCTACCTTTTGTGGAGTCCCAAAGCGGCTTACAATCACCTTCACTTCCCCTCCCCACAACAGACAGCTTGTGGGGTAGGTGGGACTGAGAGAGTTCTGAGAGAACTGGGACTAGCCCAAGGTCACCCATCAGGCTTCTGGTGGAGGAGTGGGGAAACCAAACCGGTTCATCGGATTAGAGTCCACCGCTCTTAACCACTACACCACACTGGCTTTGTTGGAAAGATGCAACTTCTGTAGCACAGCAGAAAAACAAGGAGAGGGAAATCCTTTCCCTTGGCTACCCTGGCCCAAATGCTTCTTGATCCCCCCCCCTCCTCTTTTCTTGTATTCCATCAGAGATCAGCTATTCAGCACATTAGTGGCAGGGGAGAAGGAGAGTTCAGGACCCTTTCTGTTGGTTTCCTTGGCCCAAATGCCGAGGAGAGGAGGAGCAGTCTCGCTGCAGCTTCCACCCAATTCACACCCACCCACATTGTCCAGGGTGGGGGCCATAGTTTGCAGCTGCAACTGCTGCACAATGCAGGGCTGCCCCGGACCATTGGCCCATCAGGACTTTTCACAGTGGCCTTAATGGCCAGTCCACCCCGGTTACCCATAATATTATTTGACCTTATTGTCAATATCGCTGTTCTAGATCACCTTTAGTTATGATAGGCCTGTTCATTGTGTGGGGAATCAGAATAACCTTGGCTCCAGTCCTGGAGCCACTGTATTACATAATCCTGATAAAATTCCTCACTGAAGGCATCTATTCCTGGAGTCTTTTTTCCCCTAGACCTAATCAGAGAGTCTACCTCTTGTAAAGGAAAGAATCTAACCGTTCGTTATGAGTTATAGTAAATTTTGGAATCTATTGAGTTTTTAAAATCCTGAACATTATCTAGTTAAGGTTCCTCTGATTGACTGAATCATTAAAAAAAAAAAACACCATTAACCCTGGCCCCTTATCTTTCATTCTGGTGGCCGGTACAGTCTCCATTTCTCTGTTTATATCTTTTGACTCTCAACACATTTTATTTTATTCTGAGAGAGCTTATCTCTCTCCGTTGTTTTTATGTCTAGAGTTTCATGTTGCTTCTGGCTCCTCAAATTTCTTATCATATTTAACTCTTCCTCTAATTTTCTGTTTCTGATACTATTTTTACCTTCCTATTTCACCATTTACTTATCAAAAGCTACCGTATTTTCTTGTGGTATCAGATTTTCCTTCCTTTTCCTCTTGCAAAAGTCAATTGCTTTCCTCAAATTTAGCAAACACTGCTTGAAAAAAATTCATTTTATTCCATCTTTAGGAAAAGAAGAGGGAGAACTAGCTACTACTTGGTAATTTTTTATTCCTTTTTTGTTTCTTTTCCTAGATCCTATAGCATTGAAAGAGTTCAGAATTTTCCAATTTAAAGTTACCTTCTACATGTTTGTAGCCCACCCTCAAAAATGTTAACTGCAGCGTGTTCTAAATTCAAAGAAATAATTCAGCTTCAATTCATTGCCAAGCCTTTTATGCTTATCAAATCATGATTACAGTTCATCAGTTATATATTCTGTGATATCATCCTTAATTAAGTCACTGCTTGTTCTGTGTCAGGTAATGCAATTAATTAATTAATTGTACTAAAGTCTTCATTAATTCTAAATAGGCCTTTACTGCTCAAATAAATTCTTGATCCTACATAGATGTCCAGTAAGCCTCTCATTCAAAAACAAATCCAACAATTAATTTAGTAGCAAGACCATGCATCCATCATCATCATCATCATTAATACGGTCACTGACCAGCAGAAAAAGCAACAACGGCCATAACAGATAATAAGAAAACCACAACAACAGCTGTTGCTGCTAATAAAAAAGGTAAAGGTCCTCTGTGCAAGCACCGGGTCATTCCTGACCCATAGGGTGACATCACATCCCGACATTTACTAGGCAGACTTTGTTGACGGGGTGGTTTGCCAGTGCCTTCCCCAGTCATCTTCCCTTTACCCCCAGCAAGCTGGGTACTCATTTTACTGACCTCGGAAGGATGGAAGGCTGAGTCAATCTTGAGCCGGCTACCTGAAACCAACTTCCGTCGGGATCGAACTCAGGTCGTGAGAAGAGCTTGGACTGCAGTACTGCAGATTACCACTCTGAGCCACGGGGCTCCTACTACTGCATCCTTTATCACCAATATAAATCGTCACCAGTACCTTTCGTTCTTTAACGCCTGGTGCCAAACTCAGTCTATATCTTGAGGCATCCTAGTTTCTTCAAAGTGCAATCCAAATATTTTCTTTCTCATATTTTCTCTTCACGCTCTCAGCTAACACGCCAGACCCAAAACAGCTTTAAAAATAAGCAGATGTCCTGAACTCACAGCCCCACCAGCTGATGAACAGAAGCTTTTCTTGATTGATCTACTGGTATTGGCCTGAATCCTGTGAACAAGTGCTGGGCACCCTTTTCTATGTGTTCTCTTGCACTTAGAAATGTTTGCAAAAGCTCACTGAAAACCGTTGATCTTGTGCAAATGGGAATGCTAGCACAAGAGGATCGTGTTCAGACAAAGCCGCCTTATACTGAATCAGACCCTTGGTCCTTCGAAGTCAGTGTTATCTACTCAGACCAGCAGTGGCTCTCCAGGGTCTCAGACTTAGATTACAGGATCTAAGCCTGTATCAGATAAAAGTGTTAGACTTATTAAAATAGGATGTGGGAATGAATGAATGTTGTTGATATCGGTGTGTTGTTTTTTTTAAAAATCCAGACACAGCATATCTTTATTTTTGAATTACACATTTGTGCACATTCCATTGCAAATTAGAAACTGAGGCCATCATTTTAGATTATTTATATGCAGACCCAAGGTTGTTACTTTGTGTTCAGCTTCAGGGCAGATATGATGGTTTTATGTAGCAATGTTGCTGAAACTGGTATTTCCACAGCTCAGAATAGTGTTTGGCTTGCTTATCGTAGTACCCACCCTTACACACCTTTTTCTCTCTCTGATGGTTCTTCTCTGTAGACTGTAATCCGTGCCAGAGAAAATTCCTCCCACACACTCACTTGGCTTTTGCAGCCAGATACTTTGGCTTTCTCTCTCACCCTAGCAACTTGAATATTGCTGTGGTGCCTGTTTGTGTGTTAAGTGCCATCAAGTCTCTGCTGTCTCATGGTGTCCCTACGAATTAATGATCCATCTCATGTTGGGCCTTCCTCTTTTCCTGCTGCCTTCCACTTTTCCTAGCATTATTGTCTTTTCCAGTGAGTTTTGTCTTCTCATAATGTGACCAAAGTACAGCAGCTTCAGTTTAGTCATTTTAGCTTCTAGGGACATTTCCGGCTTGATTCGATCTAGAAACCACTTATTTGGTTTTTTTTTGTTTTTTTGGTGGTCCATGGTAACTTTAAAACTCTTATTATATCCCATCTTTTTCCACAGTGGGGATCAAAACAGCTTACATTTTTAGCCTCTCCTCTTTTTATCCTTACAACAACCCTGTGAGGTAGTAGGCTGAAAGTATGTGACTGGCCCTGTGAACTTCCATACCAAGACAGGGATTCGAACCTGAGTCTCCCACACCCTACTCTGAACCTCTAACTGCTACACAACACTGGCTTTCATAGGGTGGCTGCTGTTGAACAGTATCAAGCAGGCAAGGCTAGTTGAGTCATGCAAGTCGGGTGGTATCAAGTCACCCAGAAGTTGTTGCCAACCTCCAGGTGGGACCTGGAGAACTCCCAAAATTACAGCTGAACTCCAAATGGCAGAAATCTGTTACCTTGGAGAAAATGGCTACTTTGGAGGATGAAGGGGGGGGAAAGTGCTTGGCACCAGAGGTTATAAGACTTTCATATAACCAATCTGAAGCTAATACAAATACATACAGTATAGTTATTACAAAGGATTCAAAATCAAACAGATAATGTGAACATTAAAATTTCCAAATGGCTAGCCCTAAAAATCAAAAGGTACACAGTATAAATTGTTATCACTAGTAATAACAGAGTAATTGTAGACCATGTAATACTGTACACTTATAATAAATAGAAACCAAGCATTAGTTGTAGTACCCAAAAACAACAGTCCAGTGATGGTATGCTGGCTAATTTCCCATTTTGAGATCTCTTCTTCAAACTGTGTGTGACCTTGTGATTCGACAACAAACAAGAATATAACAAATACAGCTATCACACAACATAGGTTAAAAAAAACAAAAAAAGGTAAAGGTGGAAGCACCGAGTCATTACTGACCCATGCTGTGACTGATCCATGGGGTGACCCATCATGACGTTTACTAGGCAGACTATGTTTACGGGATGGGTTGCTATTGCCTTCCCCAGTCTTCTACGCTTTATCCCCAGCAAGCTGGGTACTCATTTGACCGACCTCGGAAGGATGGAGGCTGAGTCAGCCTTGAGCCGGCTACCTGAAACCAACTTCCGTTGGGATCGAACTCAGGTCGTGAGCAGAGCTTTGACTGCAATACTGCAGCTTACCACTCTGCACCACAGGGCTCCTATATATAGACATATTACTAATTACCAGCCAGTATTCAATAACCATTCTGTGGCTTCTTCTCCTTAATGGCAGGAACTTTACAGTAGCGGCAGAGACAGCAATATCCTTGCCTGGGTGCCATCTCCGAGAGAACCGGAGCCCGATGATGCCTCTGAAAAGGTAAAATTGTTCGTCACTGGAGTCAGAGCACATATTGACAAGGAGTAACTTTTGTGCACATGTAAAGATGCAGAGGCCATGATATAGCCATCGTACAAAAGTCTTCCTTGGGGCAACGGGTGGAACAGTTTGTCATTCCATAAACAACCAGACCATGGCATGAAGTCAGAGTTTGTGCTGCTTTGAGCGCTGGACTCATATTTTCCTATATCACAAGCCCATCAGAACCAGTTCAGGCTATCATAATAATGACCTATCTCTCAGGGATTGGGATTGCATGCCCTAACTACCAGCCACAGTATGTAGACAGTCATGAGTGACGCTAAGTGTGGCCAAACCTACTGTTGATGGTCTCCTTACCACTGCTGGCTGACTGTAAACCTTGTTTCCTTCCCTCTGTCCAGCCTTAACATATTAGGACACGTGAAGAGTTTTGAGAGTTTACATGCAGTGTTGAAAACACAGTAAAGGCTTTGTTATCCAGCACTCAGTTGGGAATGGAGGTTGCCAGTTAAATCAGGTGGGCCCAGATACTCGTGCTTATTGGTCTGTCGGTTTTGGCTCCCAATTTGTTTCGGTGCCAAACTGAAGATGCTGTTGCTGACCTTCAACACCCTATATGGTTTGGGGCCAGCATACATTAAGGATGGCCTATTCCCATACAAACCTACCCAACTGTTACAGTCATCCTCCAGGGCCTTGTTTCAGGTTCCTCTGTCTTCTAAGGTTAGACGGGTGGCAATGCAAGACAGGACCTTCACAGACATGGCACTCAAACTGTGGAACTCCCTCTCACTTGATATTCATCTGTCCCCTTCTATTGCTGTCTTTCACCAGCTGGTGAAGACTTTTTTGTTCCACCTGGTGTTCCCTCAGTGACCTTCCTGCCCTATTTTTTAATTGCTAGGTCTATGGTTTTTATATATGTATTTACTTTTGGTTTTAAAATGGTTTTATGATTGTTTCATAATGTTCTGCTTTTAATTGCCAGCTGCTTTGGTGGCCTCGATGGGGCAAAAAGGCAGAATATAAATTCTGTAACTAACAAATAAGAGCCCCGTGGCGCAGAGTGGTAAGCTGCAGTGCTTCAGTCAAAAGCTCTGCTCAAAACCTGAGTTCGATCCCGTCGGAAGTCGGTTTTAGGTAGCTAGCTCAAGGTTGACTCAGTCTTCCATCCTTCCGAGGTCGGTAAAATGAGCACCCAGCTTGCTTGGGGGTAAAGTGTAGATGACTGGGGAAGGCAATGGCAAACCACCCCGTAAACTTAGTCTGCCTAGTAAATGTTGAGATGTGACGTCATCCCATGGGTCAGTAATGACCTGGTGCTTGCTACCTTTACCTTTTTTTAAAGGTGAAAAGGTAAAAATATTGCTCTGCCCCCCAGAAGAATCCATAGCAACCAACCAACCCCAACCCCTTTGAGAATGTTATGGCAAGAGCCCTTACAACTGGTGGGGACCTTTCCCTTGGAGCTATCCTATACAGCAGGCAAATTAGAAAGTTGGCTTCCTGGGACTGGGAGGGAGTCCTGGGAGGGGCTGTGGCTCAGTGGTAGAGCATCTGCTTGGCATGCAGAAGGTCCCAGGTTCAATCCCTTGCATCTCCAGTTAAAGGGACTGGGCAAGTAGGTGATGTGAAAGACCTCTGCCTGAAACCCTGGAGAGCCGCTGCCGGTCTGAGTAGACAATACTGACTTTGATGGACCAAGGGTCTGATTCAGCAGCTTCATGTGTTCATGTGACCTCTCTGGCAGAGCTGGCATCTGACAGCTGAAGGCGGTTTGAGGGAGAAAGCAGCATCCGGGGAAATCCAGCAATGGCTGGAGGCATCAAGCTGGTTGGCTGGCAAGGCAGGAGTAGGGCATGCATGTTGGCCGAAGACACAGAGGTGTGGTGGCTGAGTAGGGAGGAACTTACCATTTAGGCCAGGGGTGTTGAACTGATTTGTTACAAGGGCCGGATATGACATACATGTCACTTGGATGGGGCAAGCCATGTGTACCATAAAATTTAATGCCAGGTACCAGAGATACAAAATTTACATAAAACACAGGCAAAGCCAAGTAATGACATTTTGTACTTGAACTACAAGCATTCTTAAAGCAATAACACTCTTACAGTATTTCCTTTTATTTAATGGTCTTTGATAATTGACACCTCTTGTTCTGAACTACCGCATCAAAATCTGGAGTCACAGTCTGTGCCGTAGCAATTTTGAGTATGTTGTTCAGGTGTGTCTCTGTAAGCTGAGAATGTACTTTTGATTTATTAACTTTAATTACATAGAAGAGCTGTTCACACACATATGTGTCCCAAACGTCGATAAACTTTTAGCAGCAAAGGCCTTAGGTTGGGGGTAATCCGGACCCCCAAATTGGTAAAATTTGCTAATGCCAATTTGAGCACAGCATCACGTGATTGATGAGTCATTTTTATTACCTCACTTAAGTATTTCACTAAAAGGATAGATTTGTCTATGTGGATGCATGTTTTAACAACTGTATAACTATCTGGACCTCACCATAGCTTTGCTACATGACGAATTTCAAGCCGTTCATATTTCAGATATTACAATGCAAATTTATTGTTCGGTTTATGCGTTTTATTACAACATGCATTAATTGTTAAATAACTCTTTCCATCAAGCATTATAAATACAAAGAAGGTTGGTAATTGAAATTATGCTGCAATGTAAACCACGCGAGACACGTATCTGTTGTATATCTTCTAATGAGCATAGTAAATGGCGCACAAATTTTTCCTGATTCCCTCCCCAGACACACACACATTCATCATACAAAATCATTATTTCAGATCCAAGACAGAAAGAAAAATAAATCCGTACAGGTCAATACACATTGTTTTACAATAGTTCCCACTCTAATCATCCTTTGAATGTAGAATCAGTATAATTATTTGCAACTTAATGAGTAAGATCAAACGGACTTTCCAGACTACATTATCTGATGCCATTAGAAAGTTACTTATTTGAAATGTCAATCTTGAGCAATAGCATCTCTTAGCTTAAAAGCCCTTTGTTGGCTGCATAGGATTTCTCCACAGTCTGGCTATAGACAGGCCCCCTAAGGCTTTCTTTGCTTACAACAAGCCTTGAAAAAATTTCTCAGGCTTTAGGAGCCAGCCCCAAATACAGGAGCCAGATTCATTGTTCAGCCTTCAGGGTTTTGTTTTTTAACGACAATTTTTTCCTAATTATTGCTGATCTTCACCTCTTTACATTTTGTCATGCTATGGCAAAAGTATTGTCAAAGGCTTTCACGGTCAGAGTTCATTGGTTCTCGTAGGTTATCCGGGCTGTGTAACCGTGGTCTTGGTATTTTCTTTCCTGACGTTTCGCCAGCAGCTGTGGCCGGCATCTTCAGAGGAGTAACACTGAAGGAGACACTGTCCTTCAGTGTTACTCCTCTGAAGATGCCGGCCACAGCTGCTGGCGAAATGTCAGGAAAGAAAATACCAAGACCACAGTTATATGGCAAAAGTGTTTTTAGATACGTAAATATATACAGGGATAACCCTGGTTGTCATCACAACTACAAAAAGCTAACCTCCAGCACTAGCCCAGTGATATACTTGATGGCTGGGAAGCCACCTGTGTTCCCCATATCACACACCCCTTCCATTTTCCAAGAAACTGGATAATTTCTTTAGAAATTGGAATAATTTAGTTGTTACTATGGGCCTAAGATAAAACTTTTATTTTTAAAACACAACACAACTTGCCCTTGATGATTATATCAAGGTTGTGAAAATGTCAGGGTTCTGTGTTTGAGGCTAGATGCACAGATGTACTCTGTTAATTTAAAGAGTTTTTTCATATATTATCGTTTATGTGTTTGGGGTGGTGCCCAGGGCATAAGAACACCTCCAGACTATGAACCTTTTCCTTCAAGAGTAGCAAGGGACCACCAGGGCCATCAAGTCCAACCCCTTGCACAATGCAGGAAATTCGCAACTACCTTCCACCCACTCACACACAGTGACCAGAAGATGGCCAAGATGTGGTGATGGCTGTCAGCTTGGAGGGCTTTAAGAGGGGAGTGGACATATTCATGGAGGAGAGGGGTATTCATGGCTATTAGTTAGAATGGATACTAGTCATGCTGCATACTTATTCTCTCTAGTATCAGAGGAGCATGCCTATTATTTTGGGTGCGGTGGAACACAGGCAGGATGGTGCTGCTGCACTCGTCTTGTTTGTGGCTTCCTAGAGGCACCTGGTTAGCCACTGTGTGAACAGACTGCTGGACTTGATGGGCCTTGGTCTGATCCAGCAGGGCCTTTATGTTCTTATGTTCTCTCATCATCTGCCTAAGGTCACAGAATCAGCATTGCTGACAGATGATTCTGTGACCTTAGGCAGATGAATCCTTGAATCCTCGGTCAGACCATCTACCCACCAGTAGCACTTTCATCTTGTTGGGATTAAGTTTCAGTTTATTAGCCCACAGCCACTCCAAAACTTCCTCCGGGCCCTGGTTCAGGGTTTCTACAGCTTCCCTGGGAACAGCTGGAAGTACATGATAGAACTGGGCACCATCTGCATATTGGCTCAGCCCCAATCTCTGGATGATTTCACCCAGCTGGTTCATGTAGATATTAAAGCGCATAGGGGACAAGATGGAAAGGGCCAGAACAACAGTCCCCCAACACCACCATCTGAAACCAACCCCTCCAGGTAGGACCAGAACCACCGCAGAATGGTGCCTCTCAATCCCAGTCCTGAGAATCATAGAGTTGGAAGGGACCCCCAAGGTCATCCAGTCCAACCCCCTGCACAATGCAGAAAATTCACAACTACCTCCCCCCCACACTCCCAGTGACCCCTATTCCAGCCCAGAAAATGGCCAAGGTGCCCTCCCTCTCATGATCTACCTAAAGTCATAGAGTCAGTCCAGGGAGAGAGGCAATCCAGAAGAATACCACGATCAGTGGTATTGAAAGCTGCTGAGAGATCTAGGAGAATCAACCGAGTTGCATATTCTCTTCCAGCAGAAGTCATCCACAAAGATGACCACGGCTGTTTCAGTCCCATAAGCAGGCCTGAAACCAGATTGCAAGGGATCGAAATTATTTGCCTCATCCAGGAAAGTTTGGAGTTTTGTGGCTGGCTCTACTTCCTGTGGCAGCCATTTTATGGTAGTCACTCTGTGGCTCCGCGCACCACACTGTGTTAGAAGTCCAAAGGTGACTGCAGGGTCAAAAAGTTTAGGGACCCCTGATTTAAATCGTGTTAGCAAACAAAGGCAGATACACAATGTACAAGCCTGGACCATGTGCAAGCACTGGGGTTTGACCATGCTTCATAGCTCTAGTTAGCCCATCTAACGTGACTGATTTGCAGAACAACAGCTCTGACAACTATAAATAAACAGAAACTATATTTGCATATGTAGGGTGGAAAATATAGCATCGGAAAATTTTGTGCCCCACATCATTGTCCCCATTCGCTCACTTTTTCTCCCTTCACCCAAGCCTAAGAGAAAGTAATTCATCTGTGGGGTGAGATGGAGATGGTGCCACCTAGGCAGAGGGGAAAGACGGCCAGAAGTAGATTCCTACTCTCTGCTTCCTATTTTTCAGCCAGCTCTCAATCCATAAGAGGACTTGTCCTCTTATCCCATGACTATGAAGTTTGCTTAGCAGTCTTTGGTGGGGACTTTGTCAAAAGCTTTTTGGAAATCCAAATATACAATATCCACAGGCTCATTCCTGTCCACAGGCTTATTGACGCTATCAAAAAGCTCTAATAGGTTTCATATCAAAAAACTCTAATAGGTTTCATTTTCTAACATGATGTGTTTTTTTTCCACGTAACTTGTCCACTACATATTTCACATGCAGTAGGGGTAGAGCTGTTTTAAGCATACCTTCATATATGTAAGCTTGATGCCGGGAATGGTTTTGATATGGGGATGCTTTCATAGGAATTTATTTATTTTTATTCATTTTAGTTTATTTATTTTTAATTTGTTGCATTGATATCCTACACTCATTCCCAGCAAGCAGGGCTCAGAGCCCCACCCTGCCTGGGCTTAGGGTGGCTTCCAACAATAATTTACAATCAATTTCAATATAAATATCCAAATTAAAACATTAAATTTAAAAGCAGTACTTCCAATTGAACCAAATAAGACAGCATCCTATCTATGTATAATAAAATAAAGAGAAGAATCCTCAGTCATGAGGGTGGTCTAAGATGGACCTGGAGACCAGTGGTGACCTGAAAACTCCCAGGTTGCCCAGAGGGTAGAGACGGGTGGCATAAAAGGACTGAGCAGAAGGGAAGGAAGGAACAAGGGAAGGAAGCAAGGAAGGAGGAAGGGAAGGGAGGCCAACTGATCTGTTTCATCATCGCTGTTCTTAACCATGTGCCTGGTGGAACATCTCCATCTTACAAGCACTGCAGAACTGGGTTAAGTTTTACAGGGGCACAGCTCTCAGTTGACAGAGTGTTCCACCAGGCTGGGACCACAGCCAAAAAGGCCCTGGCCCTTGTTGAGGTCAGCCGGATGATTTTGGGGCCAGGGGCCACCAACAAGATATTCCTGCGGAGCATAACACTCTTTGGGGGGTGTAGCAGGAGAGGTGGTCCCGTAGATATGATGTTACCAGACTGCATAGGGCTTTAAAGGTAAGTACCAAAACCTTGAACTTGATCCAATACTCAATCTGGAGCCAGTGCAGCTGGCAGAGTACAGGTTGTATGTGCCCTGTCCGTGGAGTCCTTGTCAGGACCCGGGCCACCACATTCTGGACCAGTTTCTGGAGCAGTCTCAAGGGTAGCCCTGCATAGAGCGAGTTACAGTAGTCTTGTCTAGAGGTGACCATTGCATGGATCGCTGTGGCAAGGTCATTGCGGGGCAGATAAGGGGCCAGCTGTCGGGCTTGGCAGAGATGAGGCAACCAAGATCACACCCAAACTCTTGATAGAGGAAGCCAGTGATAGCCGTACTCCATCAAGATTGAGAAGCTGAATCCCCTGATCCGGACCGCTCTGGTCCAACCACAGGACCTCCGTCTTCAATGGGTTTAGTTTCAGGCGACTCTGTTTCAACCATCCCACCACAGCTTCCAAGCATTTGGCCATGTCTTCTGGGATGGCGTCCGGCTGCCCATCCATCAACAAATACAGTTGGGTGTCATCTGCCTACTGATACCAGCCCAGCCCGAAATTCCTGACTAGCTGGGAGAGGGAGGGCATATAGATTTTAAAGAGCATTGGAGAGAGGTTCACCCCCTGTGGGACTCGGCACACAAAGATTGTCGTGCTGAGACCCTCTCCCCTAGCATCACCCTCTGTCCCCAACCATGGAGAAATGAGATCAGCCATTGAAGGACTGTCCCATGCAAACCAACATCTGCGAGGCAGTAGGTCAACAGGTTGTGGTCAACCATGTTGAACCCTGCTAAGAGATCCTGCTGTTTCCAGGAATTCAGCGTTGAACTAGTCATCAGCAGGGTGAATAAACATTTTAAAAAATTGTAAAATTAAAACATTTGATTTTTTAAATTTAAATTGGATTTTTAAAATTTAAATCAGATTTTTAAAAATAAAATGCTTTTTTGAAGAAAAAGCTATAGTTTTCTATTTAGGATACATTATAGTCCAAAGGTTATTCATCATGAAATGAGGATTCGTTTTAATTTTATAGCATGAGGCTGTATAGTCATGCAATGTTTAAATTTTTTGGTAAATGAATTCCATTAATCCATTAATCCATTCACAATGGCTTGTTCTTCCAGAGGTTTCTGTAAGATTATTTTGGGCAATTTTGCAGTTCTCAGAACTGTGAATTTGTGTCTGCAGAGATAACATGCCTCTTCTTCACAGCACAAATGTTATAAAATAAGCATACAAAATTGAGGGGAAAAACTTAATCCCATAGTCCCTTTGCAAATCTATGTACACAGAATCAACCCCTTACCTCTTCAGTGCTAAGTTTCAAGAAGTTCAATGAATAGAAGATTGTTTGGAGTGGAATAGATCTGCACAAGGAGCTAAGTCTGAGGAGGGAGGGTCAGGCAGTAAAAATGAAAAGTGAAACCTTTTGAGCAGAATACCCCACTTCTTGGGATCTAGCCTGAGGCTTATCATATTATTCTGAGGTTTATCATATTATAGCCAGAGGTTTATCATATTATTCTCTCCTTGGAGGAGAAAATCTATAATGACAGCAGCAGGCCATAAAAGAGACCCAGTTTGTGAATATTTTAATTAAATTCCTCTACCTATGGGTAAGGCAGGCATGCGTGCAAAATGCCAAAGCTGCAATGAAAGAAATGCAAGGCCTGGTGGCCTGAATGAAACTGGAGATAGTTCACCTAGCAATAATTTTATATTTATCTATCTATGTATTTCTAATAGTATAACCCAATCAGTAATTTTTGATATTGTGTGTGTTAAGTGCCGTCAAGTCGCTTCCGACTCATGGCGACCCTATGAATGAAAGTCCTCCAAAATGTCCTATCTTTGACAGCCTTGCTCAGATCTTGCAAATTGAAGGCTGTGGCTTCCTTTATTGAGTCAATCTTGTTGGGTCTTCCTCTTTTCCTGCTGCCCTCAACTTTTCCTATCATGACGGTCTTTTCCAGTGACTCTTGTCGTCTCATGACGTGACCAAAATACGACAGCCTCAGTTTAGTCATTTTAGCTTCTAGGGTCAGTTCAGGCTTGATTTGATCTATAACCCACTGATTTGTTTTTTTGGCAGTCCACGGAATCCGCAACACTTTCCTCCAACACCACATTTCAAAGGAATCTATTTTCTTCCTATCAGCTTTCTTCATTGTCCAGCTTTCACACCCATACATAGTAATAGGGAATATGATGGCATGAATTAATCTAGTCTTGGTGGCCAGAGTCACATCCTTACACTTCAAAATCTTTTCTAGCTCCTTCATGGCTGCCCTTCCCAGTCTCAATCTCCTTCTAATTTTTGGCTGCAGTCTCCCTTTTGGTTGATGGTGGAGCCAAGGAATAGAAAGTCTTGAACAATTTCAATTTCCTCATTGTCAACCTTAAAGTTGTGTAATTCTCCTGTAGTCATTACTTTTGTTTTCTTGATGTTCAGCTGCAGTCCTGCTTTGGCACTTTCTCTTTTAACTTTCAGCAGTAGTTGTTTCAAATCTTCACTATTTTCTGCCAATAATGTAGTGTCATCAGCATATCTCAAATTATTAATGTTCCTCCCTCCAATTTTCACTCCACCTTCATCTAAATCTAATCCTGCTTTCCTAATTATATGTTCTTCATATAGATTGAAGAGATAGGGAGATAAAATACATCCTTGTCTGACACCTTTGCCAATTGGAAACCATTCCGTTTCTCCATATTCTGTTCTAACTGTGGCCTCTTGTCCAGAGTACAGGTTGCGCATCAAAACAATCAGATGTAGTGGCACACCCATTTCCTTTAAAACCAGCCATAGCTTTTCATGATCCACACAGTCAAAAGCTTTGCTGTAATCTATGAAACACAAGCTGATTTTCTTCTGAAATTCTCTCGTATGCTCCAGTAACCAGCGTATATTTGCAATATGATCTCTAGTGCCTCTTCCTTTTCTGAAACCAGCTTGAACATCAGGCATTTCTCGTTCCATATATGGTAACAGTCTTTGCTGTAAGATTTTGAGCATCACTTTACTTGCGTGAGAAATTAATGCAATGGTCCGATAGTTGTTGCAATCTTTGATGTCTCCTTTCTTGGGAATTGGAATGTAAATGGATCGTTTCCAGTCTGTGGGCCATTGTTTTGTTTTCCATATCTGTTGGCATATTCTTGTCAAGATTTTGATGGACTCCGTTTCTGTGGCTTGAAATAGCTCTATTGATATCCCATCTGCTCCTGGTGATTTGTTTCTCCCGATTGCTCTCAATGCAGCTTTCACTTCACTTTCTAAAACTGTAGGTTCTTCTTCAAAAGATTCTTCTTGGAAATAATCTTTTATCCTTTCATCTCTTCTGTATAGTTCTTCAGTGTATTGTTCCCACCTTTTCTGTATTTTGTCCTGTTCAGTTAATGTATTTCCATGCTGATCTTTCAGCATGCCTAACCGTGCTTTAAATTTCCCTTTGATTTCTTGGATCTTGTGGAACAGATCTCTTGTTCTTCCTTTTTTTGTTGTTCTCTTCTATTTCTTTACACTGGTTATTATAATAGGTCTCTTTGTCTCTACGTGCTAGTCACTGGAACGTTGCACTTAGACTTTTGATTCTATTTCTGTCACCTTCTACTTTTGCTTCTCGTCTATCTCTGGCAATTTTAAGAGTTTCCTCAGACATCCATTGAGGTTTTTCTTTTCTTTTGGCTACAGGAATAGTCTTTGCACATTCTTCCTTGATAATATCTCTAGTTTCCACCCATAGTTCTTCAGGTTTACATTCACTTGAACTTAGTAATGCAAATCTGTTCCTTACATGGTCTTTAAACTCTTCCGGAATATTGCTTAGATTGTATTTTGGCGCTATGAATGTTTTGGTGTTTTTCTTAAGCTTTATCTTTATTTTCGATATTAGCAATTCATGATCTGTACCGCAGTCGGCTCCTGGTCTTGTTTTGGCCGAGAGAATAGAGCTTCTCCATCTTCTGCTTCCAATTATATAATCTATTTGATTTCTATACTGGCCGTCTGGTGATGTCCATGTATACAATCGTCTATTTGGTTGCCTGAAACATGTGTTTGCAATGAACAGATTGTTGTCTTCATAGAATTCTACGAGGCGTTCTCCTGCTTCATTCTGTGCTCCTAGCCCAAATCTGCCAACAACATTTGATTCTGCTTTGTTTCCTACTTTTGCGTTCCAATCACCTATGATTATCAGCATATCTTGTTTAGGTGTGTGATCAATTTCTTCCTGAACACTGGCATAAAAACTTTCAATTTCTTCCTCATCAGCATCTGTAGTTGGGGCATAAACTTGAAGGATGCTTATGTTGATAGGCTTTCCCTGAAGTCTGATTGATATTATTCGGTCAGACTTTGCATTATAGCTCCTGACTGCCTTTGCTACATCTTGCCTCACTATTAAAGCAACTCCGTTTCTTCTCTTTTTGTCATTCCCTGAATAAAACACTTTGTAATTTTCTGATTGAAAATGTCCTAATCCAGTCCACTTTAATTCACTTACTCCCAGGACTGAAATGTCCATGCGTTCCATTTCTTGTTTAACAATTTCAAGCTTACCCTGATTCATGCTTCTCACATTCCATGTTCCTATTATATGCGTCGAACAGCTTCGGACTTTCCTTTTGCATATTTTTTTGATATTACTGTAAAACTAATCTGAAAAGTTAATATTCTAAAAATAGAAACTAGCCATCTGGTTGTAAATAGTAAGATCATACCAGCAAGAATGAGTCTTTATGTAGAAAACCATGATTTAAATCGGGTCTTACTGACTAGTGATTTAAATCGTGATTTAAATTTGATTTAAATCAAATCTGATTTGATTTAAATCTGGTTTAAATTAAATCTACCCTGATCACACTGCAACCAACAGTTGCTTGTGAGTTCAGCCAGACCTTCTACTCATGAGCAAGAGCATCATGCCTCCAAGCCCAATTTTGCACAACACGCCCCCCCCCCCCCACACACAGAGTTTTCTCTCCAAAAGAGGTAGGCTAGCAGGCATCAACAGGAGCTTCCTACCTTCCAGAATCAACAGTTGCTGTCTGGAGCATGCCCTGCTCTTTCTCATTCTGGATTGGCCAGCTGGGTTTTGAGCAAGGAGCCTCACCCAGTGAAAACTAAACTGACCCATCCTTTACTCCAGCAGCTTCCAGCCTTTTCCCCAGGTGCTCATGGGCCGGATAAGAGCTCTCAAGGGGCCTGATCAGGCCTGCAGGCCGTATGTTTGACACCTCTGCTCTAGGCAATGCCAGTTAGCTGAGCATTCTGGATAATCAAGTGCCCAATAAAGCAGTTTTTACTGTACTTCAGAAATCACACTGTTCTTTCCAGTGGGTACAAGTCATTTGATGGGAGGGAAATGGCCAGTTGAAGAGTTCTAGGGGTGGGGTGGAGTCAGGACTTGAATGGGTAAAAGACTAAGTGGTCAATTGCTGTGGAGATGAGTGAAGGCTAGGGAAGCAAGGAATGCTGAGGAGAAGAAGAGAGAAGACAGAGAAAAAGAGGCACATATGGAAGTGGAAAGACCAGTTTTGAAGGGAATGATGGCGCAGCTGCTATGTGAAAGCCGTTGCTGGAGAAAGGGGTCTTGAGTTCAGATGAGAACACATTAAAGGCCAGGCATCCAGAGACAAAGAAAGCTATCTGGACTCCTCTCTGCTTGTGTAAGGAATGTGACTGAGAGTGTATGGAAAGTCGTATTAGATCTGGAGAAGGAGGGGCTGTGGCTCAGTGGTATAGCATATGCTTAGCATGCAGAAGGTCCCAAGTTCAATCCCCAACATCTCCAGTTAATGGGACTAGGCAAGTAGGTGATGTGAAAGACCTCTGCCTGAGACCCTGGAGAGCCACTGCCGATCTGAATCGACAATACTGACTTTGATGGACCAAGGGTCTGATTCAGTATAAGGCAGCTTCATGTGTTCATTTGAGGGTCTGCTTACAGAGACTGATTTAACAAGCTATGGAGGAAATAATAGTGTGTGTGGTATATGAGATAAACTATTTTAATAGAATTCATTGTAGTTTACACAAACTTTGATCCCCTGTTGGGTACTAAAGTCTCACACAGTTAAGGTACACATACACAAAGAGAGAGAAATTCCAGAACCAGATCAGTACACCTGGCGAGAAGTTTAATAGAAGGCTCTGGTAAGGGGTTCACCAAGAAGCTTGAGCCTGTGCAAAGAATAAATTGTTTATACATATAAGCAGCTCTTGGCCATGAGCATGTCCTTACTTGTACAAAGAGAGATATAAAGAAAAGATCCATTACCCACACTCTCGATTTAAAACAAAACCAAATAAATAAATAAAGCCATGTTATTACAATCTAGCAAGATAGCAGCCCCAGTATACAACTGGTACTCTGGTTACTAATCAATGAAAAAGGCCTTGCTCTTTCTCCTGCCCTTTCTGCAGAAAGGGAAGCCCCCTGCTGAAGTTGGAGAGCAGAGCAGCCAGGTTAAGAGTTAACCAGGCAGGCTCACAGAAGGAGACCTGTCAACTGTTGCCCCAGAAGGCCGGACCAGAACCAACAGGTTGAAATTAAATCAAAAGAGTTTCCACCTAGACATTAGGAAGAAATTTCTAACAGTTAGAACAGGCTTCCTCGGGAGGTGGTAAGCGCTCCTTCCCTGAACGTTTTTAAGCAGAGGCTAGATGACCATCTGTCAGCAATGCTGATTCTATGACCTTAGGCAGTTCATGAGAGGGAGGGCATCTTGGCCATCTTCTGGGCATGGAGTAGGGGTCACTGAGTGTGTGTGGTGGGGAGGTAGTTGTGAAATTCCTGCATTGGTCAGGGGGTTGGACAAGGTGACCCTGGTGGTCCCTTCCAACTCTGTGATTCTATTATTCTAACTGGCTCAACACAGATATGGCAGGCATCGATTTTCAACTGCTGCGATTATGGGCGTCATTTTGTAGGACTGTGTCCGTTCACAACTTCACTGTGAATTTTTAAAATCTTTTTTTCCCCTCAACAGTGTGTAAATCCAGCTTATGAAGACGCCTGGAGCAGCAGCAGTGATGAGGAAGGATGAATTCCTGGTGAACTGTTGACATAAACCTGATCTCCATGTTCTCTGTTTTGGTGGAAGGATACCATCTAGGCATTCCAAACAAGTACCTGCTGCCAGCAGTATCTCTGTTGGTATCTGTAATGTAAATACTGTATATTTCCCTGTACATATACTTTTTCTTTTTTGCTCTAATATTTTGTGGTCCACTGTGTTCCTTATTGTTGTGTCATTCTTGTTACTTTGGCAACAGTTCACCTTCAGTAAAAATGTGGGGGGGAATCTCTCCTTTTATTGCTGTCTTCTGTAAAAACACAACGAATGGGTTGACCCATATTTTACAGTGCTGGAGTACCTTCATTTCCGTTGCCACATATTCATTTGCCACTATATCCAGTGGTTTTTTGTGCATATGTGAGATTTTTTTTTCCTTCAAAAATCCTGCATGGTTGAATTCAGAGGCTTATGAGACAGCCCATTTTCTTCCCCTTTCTTTCACGCTGTTGTGTCCTGGAATGTTTTGCTCAGGTTTCTAGTAACAGGTGCTTAACAAATCAAACATTGTACAACTTATAGTTGCTTACTATCACTATGATTCCCTCAACATGAGTTAATGGTGAGCCTTCTTGGAAGGATTAGAAATGAACAGCAATAATATGAGAAGGTCCTCCCTTCCCTTGCTACATTCGCCCAACATCTAAACCAACCTTGAAGGTGGCCAAAGATTAAGCAGATTACTTGAGAGTTTACAAAATTAAGCTTCTGCCTGTTGATCTCCTGCAGATCAGAAGAAGTAAAGGCCCAAGGCTTGAAATATTATCATTACAAGGAGTTCTGAAAGTATGCTGCATCTAAACAAAAAATGTACAGTAAATTATTGTCGGGGTCAAATAGATTTTTTTTTTAAATGGGGTTGCATTGAACAGAAAACAAATCCACCCTCTAGTGAAGTATTTTCTTTTGGCAGTACTGGAATAAAATAGCAGAAAATATAAATCTGCATTTCAATTAAGCACCTACAGCAAACTGAATAGCTAAATGGTTTGGAAACGCTCTCTCCCCACCATTGTGTCAGTCACTGCCATAGGAAGAACATTTCCTCCACTGTCCATTCCTCCCATTGGCTCGGCAACGCACATGCTCCCTGAGAAATGCAGTGTGATTGTACTACATGATGTGTTTTTTAGTTGCACAAAACTCTGGAAATGTATCGTTTCAGAGGGTGGCCATGTTGGTCAGCAGTAGAGAAGCTAGGTTCTCACGAAGGGAGCTTCGACTCTCAAAACTTGAAAATTCTGTTGGTCTATAACATGCCACTGGACGTGAACCTAGCTGAAAGTGTATATTATAAGTTGTAACAGTGCAGCTTTAGCAAGGAGGCATCGTGATACAGAAAGATGCCAGCCACCTTGAAAAGCTTGTGTCAATATTTATTTCATTTATAGTCTGCCTTTATCCCCAGTGGGGGAACCAAAGCATGCTTATATTGTTCTCCTCTCCTCATACCCCACGAGGGTAGGTTAGGTTGCGAGCATGTGATGGGCCAAAGCAAGGGGAAATATGAATCTAGGTCTCCCAGATACTAGCCCAACACTTTAACCATTAAACCACACTGGCTCTGTGAAAATAGATGGATGTAACTTTTTCAAGGATGGACATTAGTAATATCTGACCAGAGTAGCATGCCTATTACGTTAGGTGCTTTGGAACACAGGCAGGATAATGCTGCTGCAGTTGTCTGATTTGTGGGCTTCCTAGAGGTACTTGGTTGGCCACTGTGTGAATAGATTGCTGGGCTTGGTGGACCTTGTTCTGATCCAGCATGGCCTTTCTTATGTTCTGAAGCAATTCTTTGTTTCTGAAACCAAAGAGGCTTGCCTGAATTAAAATAAGTTTCCTACTGCCTCTTATCAGCCTGGAGATATTTTATTTTGTTTAATTCAGTACAATGGGGGGTTGTCTGCATTATGATTATTTCCCTTCCTGATGTAAAGTGTCCTGGCATCTTAAAACACTGCTTCAAGAGAGATACGATTATCAGTTACTTTCCAGACAGATAATGTTGTCGTACTCTCCTCCAATCAAATGTGACATCTGAAATCCAATAAAAATATTTTATAGGGTTGAGAAGTATTCAAAGGGAGAAAACGCATGGTCGCTTTAGCCTCCTTTATTCCCTGTTTCAGCCAGGATTCAGCCAGGATCGAACGCATGCGTTTTCGCCAAACGGGCGTTCAATCCTGGCTGAATCCTGGCTGAAACAGGGAATAAAGGAGGCTAAAGTGACCATGCGTTTTTGTCCAAAGAGTCCCTATGTGTACTGAAACACTTTTGACATTACTCATACATAAATGTCTTCTGCACACACATCAAACTGATTTGCTCAGGAGTGGCCTGGTGAGAATTAGAAAATTAGCCACTGTCATTTGCTGACTAATAGAAGACATACACAAAATTATAATTACATTTCCATTTGAGACAAAAATGTTGACACTAAAAAACAGTTCAAGACATTAATTCTTTGCTGTCATTAAAATTATACAGGAGCTTAACTGCTGAATTTTTCAGTGGCATCAGATTAGTGTGATTATAATGTTCCCATTGTTGCTTAGCAAATGATGCTTATATTACCCATCCCCTCTAATTTATTTATATCCTATCCTAATCATTTCTCTCCCGCTCCCGTTTTTTCCCTTGCTACAACCATGTACGGCTGAGAAACAAAGCTTGGTTAAAGGTCAGCCAGTAAGTTCACGGCAGAGCAGAAATTTGAACCCAGGTCTCCTTGGCTGAGCTCACTAACCAGTGTACTACACCGACACTCTTGTTCACCCACTCAGAAAGAATCCTGTTTGGTGCAGGGTATCCAGCTCTCTTTCAGAGTTATGCTTATGTCACATTATTCCAGCTCTCAACCGGCAGTGTTTTGCCAGGGAGAAAATGCAATTCTCCCTCGGCTTTTGCAGCTCTAGAGTCGGTGTGCGCATATGAGCACTAAGGCAGCTTCCATTTTACTCACCGTGGCTGCTGTGAAATATTTGAACCGTGTAGGACCATTACTTTTCTCTAGTGTAAAGCCAGCAAGCAGAACTATCCCTCTTGACTTTGAAATCAATGAAGGATGCAGGTTCTTGCAGGGTTAATAGCACAGCATAGAGAAGGTGGAGGAGAACCTTCTGCAATGTGTGCTGGGGTTGAGCAGTGAATCCATGATGAAACATGTCCCTATTTGAGTAGAGGAGCGTGGGGTGCAGAAAACATCCACTGTTGTTGTCTGTGTGAGCAGAAGCACTTTGGGTACGATCCACACAACAACTTCTCTTGTGGAAGACCCATTAAAATAAAGAGGACCTGAGTATAAGACAGCTTCTGTTCGTTGCAACGGGGCCTGTGCCAGATATACATGAACACACATGAAGCTGCCTTATACTGAATCAGACCATTGAAGAAGAAGAGTTGGTTTTTATATGCTGACTTTCTCTACCACTTAAGGGGGAATCAAACTGGCTTACAATCACCTTCCCTTCCCCTCCCCACAACAGACACCCTGTGAGGGAGGTGAGTCTGAGAGTGTGTGACTAGCCCAAGGTCACCCAGCTGGCTTTGTGTGTAGGACTGGAGAAACCAACCCAGTTCACCAGATTAGCCTCCACCGCTCATGTGGAGGAGTGGGGAATCAAACCCGGTTCTCCAGATCAGACTCCACTGCTCCAAGCCAGTCCATCAAGATCAGTATTGTGTAGTTGGACTGATAGTGGCTGTCCACAATCTCAGGCAGAAGTCTTTCTGCCTGGTCTTTTTAACTAATGATGCTGGGGATTGAATTTGAGGCCTTCTACATGCCAAGCAGAGGCTCTTCCACTGGGCTACAGCCCCTCCTTTTCCTGGTGAATTGTACTCACTGCTTTTACTGTTTGCTTTATCCCCAAACAGTCTATGTAGTAATAGACTTTCCCACAGAAAAGCAGTATGCGTACCTATGAAAGCAAGTGCTTATAAAAAAAAAGATAAAGATCAGCAATTTATCTTAACCTGTCTTACTAGTATTGTATGAACAAAAAAATGCTTAGAGAACGTGCCCAAGCATGAGCAAAGTAATTTTTTTTCCTAAGGGTAACAAAAGGCTGTGCATTTGCATTTCATAAGCTAGGAATGATTGCAATGAAACTTCCAAATTGCATGGTTTTGGAGTTTGGTCTTTTAATCCCATTTTGCCAGCACTAGTTCTTAATGCCTCCTGGGAAACTTGGGGTTAAGACTGCAGTCATATGCGTACTTACCTCAGAGTAAGCCCTGTTAAATAAAGTGAGAGGTATTTTTAAGTAAACATACATAGAACTTTCATCGTAACAGTGCAATTTGTATACATCCATTAAACAAGGGTAATTGGCATTTTAATAGCAGAAATTGAAGAAAAGTTATCCTATCAGCAGCCGGTTTATTTGCATCCATAATTTCCTCTTTTGTCATTCTCTGAAGCCTGTGAAGGCAACATCTGGGAATTCAAATGCCAACCACATTTTTAATACCATCCCGGAAATAATACTGTTTGCTTCTTTACCTCATTTTAGCATAATTAAGAAGCAACCTGTGCTACACGACTGGATGGTATTAAGCAAAGCGATCTAAAGTATTCCTAAGTATAAATGGAGAGAAGTATATGAAAGATTTTGGCTCAGATCCTATCATCAGGATGTGTCCTACCACACCACTCAGCAATGTTTGAAGCCTTCCTCCAACTTCAAGTAGCTCTTCTTCTGGGGAAAGGGCCACTTAAGTTGGAAGAAGGCTCCTTCAATTGGAAGGATGCTATACTTCCTGCTGAGCAGAGTGGATGGATAAATGCCGCTGGCTTCCAACAAGGCCTGTCATTAGGAGTGACGAGAAAAACAAGTCTAGGGGAGCAAAGGAGAGGTGAAGACCATTATTAGAGGGGCAGTGATTTTTGCAGTGCTTGCCTGAATAAAGTATTGTATTTCCTTAACAGCTCTGAAATTGTCAATGACTATTTGCTTGGCATTTTAGACTACATTTTCATTCACTGAGCTAGGTTCCTCCGCCTGTTCTATTATCTTGGGCAACTTTACCCTACTTTTCCTCCATGTGGTTGTGGGCTCCCTACCCATTTTGTCCTCATGACACCAGTGTGTGGTAGATGAGGCTAAGAAGACTGGTGTGGCGTAGTGGTTAGACCGTAGGACTAGGATGACCCTGTTGGACTGGGGTGACCCTGTATTAATCCCTCGCTAAAACCATGGAAGCCTGCCAGGTGGCCCTGGGCCCATCACAAGCATCTCAGCCTAATTTACTTTGCCAGCCTAACCTATCATCACAAGTTTGTAGTTGTGAGGATTAAGTGGAAGGGGGAGGAACAATGAGAAAAGCTGCTTTGGGACCCCTGTCAGGGAGAAAAAGCAGGATATAAATTAAATAAATAAAGTAAGAGTTTGCAGTAACATGCAATGAGTTTGGGGAGTTTGGTTCAGTGGTAGAGCATCTTCTTGGCATGCAGTTAGGGTTGCCATTGAATTGATGTGCTGTGTTCACAAGCTTCCAGCTCACAAGGCTGATACCCACCTGTTCTGCTTCCGTGAAAAACCAATTGGTTAACACCTTATATGCCAGCCCCACACTCAGCCTAAGCTACCTCAAAGGGTTGCAGTCGTGCAGAAAAGAGGCAATTGCTAATTGTTTTATTTAATTATCATGCCCTTTCTTTGGAGCCTACTTTTTTGAGTGCAGAGAAGTGATTTAGACCAACCAAGCCAAAGAGGAACTGTAGTACCAAAACAGCCCAACACATGGATTTAATACTCAAAAGGCTCTCAAAAGAGAAAATCTTGCCACATAAATATGAATATGGCCAGGGTCTCCCACTGATGATGCATTCCTTAACAAAGATCCAGTGTATTGCTAATACAGAAAGCAATCAAGTGGAAAACATGGACTGCCAATAAAGATTATCCTGTTTTGGTCACAGAAACTAATTTCGGTGCAATTTCCCCTTTCTTGGTAATCAGTAGCAGCATAAACAAAAATGTAAGATTTAGTAGGTTTGTCATTTTAATAGCAGTAATTTGGGGAAACGAAATAAGTTGCAGTGGACTCTACCATTCCAAACATTCAATATTTTTTAAATTGCAATTTCACAGTTAGCTTTAGACTGCATCCACATGTTACATTAAGCTGTCATTAAGCCTGAAAGTCCATGAACCTACAGCCAGGTTGGCATATATTTTGCTCCTCCTTTTCCATTCCCTTCTTCCATAGAGTGTGATGAAATAATCCTGGTTTAAAGCTAACTCAGGTTGCCTGTGATATATGAATTGAGACATGGGGCTTAAATATACTTAGTCGCCCACACAAACTCAGATTGAAGGCTGGATGATACACTTACCACATTTCTGGCTTGTGACATGATGTCTGGTGAGAATACTTGTGACAAGCATTGATTGTTGAAAGGATTTTTAAAAATTCCCCAGAACACCAGTTGCCATCCTTCAGGTGGGCCCTGTTCTCCTGCAATTAAAACAGATTTCCAAACCACAGAGGAGGAATCACAGACTCTAAGCAGAAGTCCTAAAGTAACTACAGAGAATGAATGCTCTAGGACAGCAGTTCCCAAACTTTTTGAGTCATGGAGCACTTTTCAGGAGAGAAATTTGTCATGAAGCACCAATTTTCACCTAGCACCTATATACTAAACTGAATGACAGTAGTATTTTTCTTTCCAATCTCTTCATAGAACACTAGCAGATGTTTCACAGAGCACCAAGTGTTCCATGGAGCACAGTTTGGGAACCGCTGCTCTAGGACATCTGTCTCTCCAATGTTATACCATACAGACTAGGAAAAGCTGATTGACAGTAGCCTATAAGGAAAATATAGGGAGATTCGGGAACAAAGAACATAAGAAAAGCCATGCTGGATCAGACCAAGGCCCATCAAGTCCAGCAGTCTGTTCACACAGTGGCCAACCAGAGAAGAATGAGAGAGAAGGATCTGGCAATCTCCTATGGGTCTTCCAACTGGATTTTTCTCCTTAATACTGAGAACACCAACTAGACAGTTTTGAGATTTTTTTAAAAAGATTGAGTGATATGAGGTAGGAAATTTAAAACCGAATTTTGGTATGGGGAAAGAGAGGAGCTGGAGGAGTTCATTTTTTACCTGGATGTGCCATCACATGGTCTCTGCAGAGCTCTCTTCCCAGGCACTGCCTGCAAATCTCCAGGAATGTCCAAGGCCAGAAGCTGGAAACCCCTAGACTAGACCTTAGATTCCTAGTATATTAGGGCTGTCACCCTCCAGGTACTAGCTGGAGAGCTCCTGCTATTACAACTAACCTCCAGCTGACAGAGATCAGTTCACCTGGGGAAAATGACTGCTTTGGCAATTGGACTCTATGGCATTGAAGTCCCTCCCCTCCCCAAACCCCACCACCCTCTAGCTTCACCCCAAAAATCTCCAGGTATTTCCCAATCTGGAGCTGGCAACCCTATAGTATATGGTGGAAAGCTAGCTCAGGTTAAGTGACACAACTGCATTCATTTGTCATGGGTAACTAGCATTAGGTGTAAAACAGGTTTCATTCTTTGGGTCCCATGGAAAAAGGAGAGAAGGAAGGGAGGTGTGTGTGAGCCAGGCAACAAGCCAGCTTCATGCACTGTGAGGCTTAATATTAGTAACTAATATTAGTAACAAAATTTGAACGTCTTCCCCTGTATATTGATCAAGTCCCAGAATAGTTAAGACCAAAGACACATATAAATATGAGCTTTTCATTCAACTGCTATACTTATTGCTAATAGCTCCTCTTTGTTTTGTATCTTGACATGGGGTATTATATAACCTCTCTGTAACCATTTACGTAAAGGATTTTAGAGTTGTTCTAGAGACAACATAATGTCGTCAACCAATATTTGGTCAGATCCAGAGAAATATAGATGGGGTTGTCCTTGTGCAATAGAATTTATCCTCGTCGCTGCTGTAGCCCCCTACATTCCCTCAAAGCCACTATGTGACCTTAAGTATGAAGTTTCCTAAGGTTCTTTCCCAGCATGGTGTAGTGGTTAAGAGCGGTGGTTTGGAGCGGTGAACTCTGATCTGGAGAACCGGGTTTGATCCCCACTCCTCCACATGAGCGGCGGAGGCTAATCTGGTAAATTGGATTTGTTTCCCCACTCCTACACATAAAGCCAGCTGGGTGACCTTGGGCAAGTCACACTGTCTCAGCCTCACCTACCTCACAGGGTGTCTGTTGTGGGGAAGGTAAGGTAATTGTAAGCCAGTTTGAGTCTCTTTTAAGTGGTGGAGAAAGTCGGCATATAAACACCAACTCTTCTTCTTCTTCCCTATGCTCCTACATAGTTATGTTAGGTCTTAGCATGAGATATATTGTATGGTGGGGTGTCATCAATATACTGATGCCCAGCTGTACATATCATGGAAGCAATATTCCAGAAGTGACTAGCTCTGTCCTAAATCAGTACATGGATAATGTGAGGAAGTGGATGAGGTGAAACAGGCTGTAGCTGAATCAAGACAAAACCCAAGATAATCCTGGTGGGAGAAGCTGATATTCAAGAAAGGGTTGATTTGCCAACATCAGGTGGGGTAAGGCTATTAGCATTTCTTTAGGCTTTCATATGTTGCCTTTCCAGTTCCAATAACTGCTCAAGGCAGCGGATTAGTGTTAGAATTTGGGTGTCCTTCTGGATCCGACCTAGTTATTTGAGAAAAGGTTGCGGTGGCGGCAGGTGATGTCACCCAGGCAAGACGGCAACATAGTCCCAGAGCTCCTTACCACAATGGGAGAAAGCAATTAAAACAGCTAACGTTTGATGACCAGCTGAAAATCCTTTACAGGGCTACTATTAGTAATTGCTCCTGGCACCTACTTGTGTGTAAAGTGCCGTCAAGTTGCAGCCAAATTATGGTGACCCCTTTTGGGGGTTTTCATGGCAAGAGATTAACAGAGGTGGTTTGCCAGTGCCTTCCTCTGCACAGCAACCCTGGATTTCCTTGGTGGTCTCCCATTCAAGATCCGACGAGATCTATACCATGCTGCCTTCCCTCCTTGGCTCCTACTTAGCAGCCTGAAATCATATTTTGGAGTCTGAGGCTCGACAACAGATGAAGAATCAGTTGGAGAACAGTGTGAAGCCCCGCTGTCGCACCCTTGTCTGTGAGAGTGCCAGCCGTGGTGCCCAACATTACACTATCCTGGAAGGTCTCAGACTGGGATGCAAAGGGGGTTGCAGCACCTTATTCCTTTGCTCCCTGTGCTCTACCAGACTTCGCAGCCTCGTGCCTGGGAGCAGCCCTCCCCACTGACTCATTTGGGATCCCTTTTATTTCCTTCTTCCTTCCCTTGTCCCACCTCCCTTTTCCTTTGGTAGGGCTTCAGCCAACTTCCCTATATCATAGGCTTTCCCAACTCTCCCTCAATCTCCCGCTAAGGCTGGGCTGGGCTGCCTCCAGCTGGCCTTGATCAGTGAGCTCCAACTTTGCAGGTCTCCTCCACCCATTCCCACAGCCAGTAGGGTTGCCAGGTCCCTCTTCACCACCGATGGGAGGTTTTTGGGGGTGGAACCTGCGGAGGGTGGGGTATGGGGAGGGGAGAGACTTCAATGCCATAGAGTCCAATGGCCAAAGCAGCCGTTTTCTCCAGGTGAACCGATCGCTATCGGCTGGAGATCAGTTGTAATAGCAGGAGATCTCGAGCTAGTACCTGGAGGTTATACACCTATATACACATCATTATACTTAAAATTCTGAGAAGGCAGCTCACTCTGTAATATTAGCTCTGTAATTTTAATTATACTTAAAATTCTGAGAAGGCAGCTCACTCTGTAATATTAGCGCTGTAATTTTAATTATACTTAAAATTCTGAGAAGGCAGCTCACTCTGTAATATTAGCCGCGTTACAAAATTCCCATGGTTCTGATATATATATACACACACATACACATACACATACACACACACACACATTCTATTAATCAGTTGTTCTTAATATATTAATTTATATATAATAGCACGTTCTGAAGAAGACTTTGGGTTGAAACAGGGTGATAATCCGGACCCCTGTAACAACAAGATATTCAATCTTGACAACCTTGAAAGGATTACACATGGACAATGATTCCAAAAGAATAATGCTTCTTAAGAAGAAAGATTGTCCTTTGTAAATAGTTCTATTTGTTTAGATAAGATCACTGTATATATTAAGTGTTTATTTATGTTTTGTCATTGCACATAGAATATAGCACTTGTTGCATAGCTTGACCAGTTTGTTTTGTTGTATTGTGCTGCTGTGTATATAGGTGTGTAACTAACAATTCAGCAGGCTGATTATTTGTTTTGCTAGTACCTGGAGGTTGGCAACCCTACCAGCTGTGCTGAATCCGTGCTCAGCCAGCTCTTGTGAGGCATAGCTTGATCTGCCACTTGCTGCTCTGCTAGGTGCCCCGGCCAACCTCCTCTAAGAAGCCGAGTGCTGCTGGGCCTGCTGCTGAGAGGTGGCTGGGCATCTTCAAGCTGGCCGACTCCTGAGAAGTCTCTACCAATGCCAGGCCCTGCTGCAATCTTACAGGCACCTGCACCTTCCCTAGCTGTGGGGCTTGCTGGCACAGCCTGCCTTGGGTGGGGTATGCAGTCTCCTGAGGTAAGTGAGGGGGTGGAGGAGTCACCCCCGGACAAACTGGAAGGGCCAATAATGGAGCAAAAATTGCAAAATTAGACCAGAGTGTTCCTGACTCCTTAGATCTTATCTCTGAGATGACCAATTTATAGTCCTAAAAACAAGAATTAGCATCAGAATGGAAAACAGCAATAAAGCCTCTAGAGCAGGGGTGTCGAACTCTTTTGCTATAAGGGCCAGATATGACATAAGTGTCATTTGACTCGGCTGGGACAGGCCTTGCCACCCCAGATCAGGAACGGGGTGTGTGTGTGTGTGTGTGTGTGTGTGTGTGACGCGGCTAGTGAGCTCGCCATGTTTGGAGTGGTAGCAAAACGTTTTGTGCCGTACTGAAAAAGGTCAGGCTGACTTGGACGGCAGAGCCAGCCCTGTTCTTGAGCTGCTTCAAGATGGGGTCACACTCCTTGGCAATGGTTAACTCTGCCTGTGGGGGCCTCCTGATGTCATCCAAGGTTCCCTTTGGAGTTTCTGATTCCAGCAAGGGATGGGTTTTGATTGGGCTGGGCCATGCCTCGCCAGCCTAGATCAGGGGCGGGGGCGGGGTGGGGAGTGCCTCAGCTAGTGAGCTCACAGCGGGCTCACCAGCCCAGATCGAGTGTGTGTGGGTGGGGGCTGACGAGCTTGCAAAGGGCTTGCCAGCCCAGATCGGGTCTGGGGGGGTATCTGCCTTGGCAAGCTCATGGGCCAGAGAAGAGCTCTCAAGGGGCCAGATCCGGCTTCCAGGCTGTATGTTTGACATCCCTGCTCTAGAGGGAAAGGTTCTACTAAGTTCCTAGAAACAGCTGAGACAGCCAGTAGGGCAATGGATTTAAGTATATGGTACCAACACAAAATATTAGCTTTGACCAAAAAAACAAACAAACCCACAAATGATTTGTGTGAAGGAATGGACTTGGTTCCGGATGATTGGAGGAAACCTTGTGACCAAGTCTCCACTTGGTGCTGCCGCCCCATCCCTTATTCCTGGGGGGTAATAAACCTCTCTGGGTAGGAATCACTACCACCATCAAATCTGACAGTGGTTGTTTTTGCATGGGAGTCTGACCTGAGGTTCGTTGCTCGCTGGACCCACACCTTCCTGTTGGGAATCTCTGCACCAGCAGTCTCCAAGCTCAAATCAAGTCCCCGCCCCATTAAATGCTGCTTTGTAATTGGCTTACTCTGTAGAGCTTACTATGAGAGAAGATCCCCCCTGCCCAAAAAAACCCAACTACTGCATAAAAAACCATTTTAAGGACCAAAAAAACAGAGCAATCTGAAAGAAGGGGAGGGGAGAAATCCAAGCCTCGGTTTTAAAAAGCCTTTCTGCTCAGAAAGAGTTCAGAGGAAGCAAGAAGCATTTGAATCCCTGCCTCTTTACATGCTGCTTTGTTACTGGCTGTGAAAGAAACTAAGCTTGCATGTCCCGTGCTTTGCCTTATGCACGGGGATTTCACCCAGGCTGAGCTCAGGGGACATGGAAGAATCGGGTTAATAGAGGGACGGGAAGTCCTGGGATTTGTGAGGGCTGGCAGCGAGGTCATCTCTAATGGATGGAAAACTCAGGCACTCCAAGGAACAACCAATGCAGACGGGGGGTGAACGTGAGTGAAAGTACCCATGCATAAATGACCAGTATCTCCTGCTAGACAGAGCTGCATATCTAGCACACTATCAATATTGCTATCAAGAGGCTCCACCTAGTTGCCACATTGTCTGCTTTGCTCTTATTAGCTAATAGTTAGCACAGGGACAACACTAATTCAACTAAACCCTAAATTCCACCTGCCTGGAGGCAATGAAAATGGAATATTCATTCATGGGTACAAAGACCTCACAACTACGATCAGTAGATTTGATCTTGAAATCTACTTGAGATTTGAGGTCTACTGATCGTAGTTGTGAGGTCTTTGTACCCATGAATGAATATTCCATTTTGATGCAATTTGCATGAGAGTAACACACAAGACCAACTGATGAAGCAAATTTATTGCAAAACGAACACCAATCTAGAGGTGCCATTTTGTTTATGATTGGACACTGTACTTACTCACGATTGGACACTGCATGACTGAATGAGTAAACTCTCTTCTTGGAATTGTACCACGTCTTGGTGAAGAAACATAGTGGTGTTTTTGTAATAGAATTTGAAAGGAAGCTTACCTGCCACAGCTGCTGGCGAAACGTCAGGAAAGAAAATACCAAGACCACGGTCATACAGCCCGGATAACCTACAAGAACCAATTAACTCTGACTGAAAGCCTTCGACAATACTTTAAGTTTTAATAAATAAATTGGCAAGGGCACACTAGTTTATTGTTTGAGGCTATTTTGGTTCAAGTGCGCTACTGCAATAGGAAATATAAAAGAAAATATTAAAGATAGCATTTTCTTCCAGCCATGATTGCTGGTTTATATTACTAACTTGAAAGCTGTTTAACTCTTTCTTCAACGCCTCCGGTATCTCCAAGAGGCATCCTTAATTGAAGCTGCAGGTAAATTTAATCAAGTAAATTTAATTAAGTAGTTAAAAGCCAGATTGTCAATCAAACTGAAAGTTCTTTAAGTGGCTGACATTCCTCCTGATGGATTTTTATTAATTCATTTAATTTATATACTTCCTTTCTTCCACTAGTGAAACTCAGGGGTTATTGAGCAGAAAGGTCCAGACTGGCTAGTTAGCCTCTAAGTAATATAAAGAGGGAAGAAGAAGAGTTGGTTTTTATATGCTAACTTTCTTTACCACTTAAGGAAGAATCAAACCAGCTTACAATCACCTTCTCTTCCCCTCCCCACAACAGATACCCTGTGAGGTAGGTGGGGCCGAGAGAGCTCTGTGACTAGTCCAAGGTCACCCAGCTGGCTTTGTGTGTAGGAGCGGAGAAACAAATCCAGTTCACCAGATTAGCCTCCGCCGCACATGTGGAGGAGTGGAGAATCGAACCTGGCTCTCCAGATCAGAGTCCACCGCTCCAAACCACCGCTCTTAACCACTACACCACGCTGGCCAGGGGGAAATGACGTATGGCAAGACATGTTAAATTTGAATTTGTTCAGGAAGAAGTGACCTCACAGAAAGGGAGGAGTTGGTGGGTGTGACCTTAGACCTGAAAGTGACATCACAGGACACGAAAACACAAAGCGCTGTCACATCCCTCACTACACTTCACCTTCTCTAGGCCCTTCCCCCCCCCCCAATCCCCAGGGGTTTCCTGAGCCACAGTTGGCAGCCCTACTAGTACAGAGAGAATCAGCACACACAAAAATGGAAACAAATTTTGGAAACTAAAATTATTTTACTCCTTAGTCTCAGGGAGAGAGGATTGCATTTATTGCTCATTTTATTCTCCTTTGCTCTGTATGTACATACGTATGTACATAAGTGCCTTCAAGTTGCAACCAATTTACACAACCCCAGCAAGGGGTTTTCAAGGCACGTGAGAAGCAGAGGTGGATTGCTATTGCCTTCCTCTGTGAAGTCTTCCTTGATGGTCTCCTATCCAAGTATCAACCCTGCTTAGCTTCCAAGAGCTGATCAGACTGGGCTATACCATGCCACCTTCCCTCCCCCTGTGCTCTATAGTTGTTAGATAACTCGGGCTATAAGATGCCCACTAGCTCACCTGGCTCTTAAAAACAGACAAATTCATAGAGTGTAGATATCCCCATTCCAGCCAAGTCTGGAGTCAAGTGGTGTAGTGGTTAAGAGTGGTGGTTTGGAGCGGTGGACTCTAATCTGGAGAACCGGGTTTGATTCCCCACTCCTCCACATGAAGCCAGCTGGGTGACCTTGGGCTACTCACAGCTCTCTTAGAGCTCTGTCAGCCCCACCTACCTCACAGGGTGTTTGATGTGGGGAGGGGAAGGGAAGGTGATTGTAAGCCCATTTGATTCTTCCTAAAATGGTAGAGAAAGTCGGCATATAAAAACCAACTCCTCCTCTTCTTCTTCTTCTTCTAGAATATGACTACAGCCATGTTCAGAGCAAGAAGCAGGTTTAGAGCAGAACTGATGGAGCAGCAGGGGAGCTGTCCAGACATTTATTAGCTAGAAATCTAGAAAGACTACAATAGAAGTTGTGAAGAGATATTGCAACAGCTGAGGCCTTCATAGCTGTCCTGCAGCTCAACCCATTCCTGATGTATGAGTGGAGTTCATCCCGGCCATATTTTTCCTCCTGTCTCCTTCCTCACAAATAGGACTATTTGCCAGGTGAGAATTTGGCTTTCAAATACTGGCTTCAGCTCTGGCCCCACTGCCTTCTCTGTTCTGGAGATGTAGGGACTGATCAGTGGCGGTCCTGATCTGGGGAATAAGACCCAGCCTGTTGCTAGGGTTGACACCCTCCAGGTGGGGGCTAGAGATCTCCTGGAATTACAACTGATCTCCAGACTACATAAATTGCTTGTTATTATTTAAAACATTTATTCCCCTTCTTCTGGAGAAAATGGCTGCTTTGGAAGGTGGACTGTACACCATTCCAGCTGAATCTCACAGTCCCTTATTGCAGAATATTCTGCCTCACATATGCTGGTTGCCACATGGGTCTGTTTCAATGATTTCCACATTACCAGTGCACCATGTAAATACAACACATAGCCAGTGGTGGACTTCCCATCTTTTCTATCCCCCCAACTTGAATCACTATAAACAGTGACTGGCTCCTCTGCATCAGCTTTTAAACACAGTTTAGCTGAAGCTGAACCTTTTAAGTAGAGCAGCACCCTCTTTGCTGCTGTCCAGTCCTTAGCATAAGGACATGCACATTTTTGACATAACAGATGTACAGCCATACATATGTCTGGTCATGACCAACAAGACAGATATAACAATGATCCCACCAACGATTGATATTGAACTTTATTGTGGAACACTTGATCATCCACCTCTTTCATATACCCAGTTGTCATGGGAGTTTCTGTACATTTGGCCTCTGTCATCCCAAATTTTAACAGAAGCTGTTAGGTCTTCTTTTGTTGGCACAATTCAAAATACCCCTCTGGGGTTTTGGTGATTTCCACCCCCAGATAATTTCGAATGCTACCCAGATGCTTTATTCTAAACAAGCCTTCTACAGCCTCCTTAAACCACTGCAGTTGTTCATTTGTGTGAAACAAAAAACAGAGATCATCCACATAAACAAACAACACACAGTCTGTGGCCCCTACACATTTTATAAACATGCAAGGATCAGCTACCCTTTGCTTGAAACCAAGGTTAGCCAATACCTGGCTGAGGCATTGTGACTGCGCACGTGCACTTTGTTTCAAACCATACAGTGCCTTATGTAGTTTTAGTACCCCTTGCTGGTCTTCACTTTCAAACCCAGGAATTTGCTCCATGTAAATTTCTTCACTGAGTTTGGCATTTAAGTATGCAGTGGTGAAGTCAAAGTGGTGCACAAGCATTTTGTCTTTAGCAGCCTTGCATAGTGCAGCCCGTATGGTCTCAGATTTCACTGTAGGGGCAAAAATTTCATCAAAGTCTTGACCTTCTATCTGAGAATAACCTTTAGCCACAAGCCTGGCTTTCCGGAGTACCTTCCCATCTGGACACTGTTTGACCTTATACAGCCATCTACACCCTATGGCTTTTATCTGAGCCGGTAGTTTTGTAAGAGAGAACACCTCATTCACTTGCAGAGAATTAAACTCTGTCTGCATGGCTTCTAGCCAGGCCTCCTTTTCCTTCCTTTCCAAGGATAACACCTCTTGATAACATTTAGGCTCTTTTATTTGTACAAGGTTCACATCATTAGACTCAAATCCAAACTTCACCAGAGGAATCCCTTTTGTGCTTCTGCTAGACACTCCAGGAATCTGCCTCTCCTCCTGTGCTCTTGGTGATGAAGCCCTCTGAGGAGTTCCCTCCTGCTTCACCCCACTTTCATTCTGTGAGAGATCAGTTAATGGAAGCCCAACCTATTTTGGCTCCTTCTGTCCATGAATCCTGGCCCAGTTACTTCCCTCACAAAAATTGGCAGCTCTGCTGTAGCTTTGAGAGTTATGCTCATCAGCAAATCTATAAGCTTTCATGCCAGTCTGGTACCCAAGAAAGGTCAGTTTTCTAGCCCTTGCTCCTCCTTTCCTCCTTCTGGATAATGGCACATTGACCCAGGCTTTTGCACCAAATACCCTTAAGTAGCCCAAGCTAGGATCCCTCTGATACAAAACCCTGTAAGGGATATCATTTATGGACCTAGTCTAGATCCTATTGGAGACATAACTGGCAGCCTTGATTGCTTCGGCCCAGAATGTCATTGGCAAATCTCCATCTTGCAGCATAGAATACATTTTTGTTTGCAGCATGCCCCCATGTCGTTCAGCAATGCCATTTTCCTGTGGCACCGCCACATTGGCTACCCAGTGCTGCACACCTTGTACCTGTAACCACCTTTCAAAGTCGTTTGACATGAATTCTCCACCAAAATCAGTTTGTAAAGAACACAAGTCATGTCCAAGCTGCTTCTGTACTCTTATTTAAACGTTTCAAACACCTCAGATTTCTTTTTCAAAGGATATACCCATGAAAATCTGGTATAGTCATCAATCAAAACCAATGCATACCTGTTGCCTGAGTGACTCTGTCTGTATGGGCCAATCACATCGGCATGAATCAATTGCAACGCAGTATCTGACAGTCTCTCACTGTGTCTAGCAACTGGGTAAGCTTTTGACTTGGAGCTTTTACAGATTTCGCAATCCAGAAACCTTTTACACTCCTTCACTTTCTCTTTCCCCAATAATGCTAGTGTCTTATTTATGGTATCATAGTTTGTATGAGCTAACCTGCGATGCAGCAAATGTATGCAGCTATCATGTGGGCTTTTATTCGTTATCATTTTTGCCTCCACAGGCACATTTTCCACCACATAAACATTATTATGCATTTTCCCTTTGAGAAGCACTTTTCCCTCTTTGGCTATCTGACAAGCCTTTCCTGCAAACGTTGTTGTAAACCCTGCCCTGTCCAGGGCATATACGCTTAATATATTACTCTCAATTTCAGGGACACATAATACATTTTTAAATGCATAATTCAATGCAGGAAACCACACACTTCCCTCACATGTCACCTCTGAATTATGTCCATCAGTCAAGCTGACATGCTGTAAACTGGAGTCCTGTGTGTTTTGCAACAGTTCCTCAGTTCAGCAAATGTTCTGAGATGCACCAGAGTCCAAAATCCAGACACCGGCTGTGTTGTTGAGCTCCGTCAGCACCAGTGACGCCTTCTGACTGCTAGCAAATCCCTTTGAAGACTGCTCCCTTCGGCTCTTCCTTTTGGCTTCCGGGCAGTCCTTTTTCAAATGATTTGTAGTTCCACAGACAAAGCACTGCCTGACCCTCAATGCCACATGTTGTAAATCTCCCGGCTGCTGTTTTCTCTCTGCAATCCGCTGTCTGCCGGCAAAGCAATGCGTCTTCTCCTGGCCTCCTTCTGACTTTGTGGTACTCAGTTGAGACCTTTGGAAATTTCTTTACATTTTTTGTGTGAACTGTACATATTGTATATAATTGTGTTGTATATATGTCACGTATATGGTCTATGTTTCACCTCAGTAGCTTATAAATATTTGCACTTTGTGTATATACAGTTTCCTGTACTGTTTTTCTAAACCTTTTGGTATGAGTACAGAGGTGCCGTTTTTCTCCCCCCTCCTTCTGACTTGGCAGGTTTCCCAGGCTCCGACGCAGTTAATCTCTGCTTGTGCTCCAGCAGCCTCCCGGTGATATATTCCAAGGTCAGTTTATCCGTTTCCACTGACTCCAAAGCAGTAATGAGCATGTTATATTGCTCGGACAGAGAGCTCAGAACTATAAACACCTTGTCATCCTCTAACAGTGTCTTTCCTCTCTGCTCAAGCATTTGAAAGCATTCAGTTAAAGCGCTGATATGCTTTCTAACAGGCACCCCCGGTTGCATCACAGTTCTATACATGCGCCTGGTAATGGCTATTAAAGAGCCAGCTGTTTTCTGCACATAGACTTGACTCAAAGAGTCCCATGCTGCTTTTGCTTTCAGCTTACCTCTGACGTGAACAAGCTGGTCGTCAGCTACGCTGAGCACAATTATAGCCAGTGCCTTTTCATCTTTCACCACGTCTTGAGCTGTCTCTGGGTCCGGGGGGTTGCAGGCATAAATCCACAGTGCCTCCCTTTTAAGGTAGTGTTCCATACGCAGTGCCCACACATTATAATTGGTAGAAGTGAGCTTCTCCACAAGCAAGGACATTGCAGCTTGAGCCATATTTTCTTCTGCTCCCTGCTGCTCCTCCTCTGTGTCACTCTCCTCCTCCGCCTTGGAAGCACTGCTGCTGGCAGACCGGCTTGAGACCTCCTCTGCTCCATCTGTTTCAGCCTCAGACATTCACTCGTCCTTCTGCTCACCACAGTCCTTGTTCCAGAGATAGTACCTCTGCTCAGAACCTCCAGGACTTAGCGCAGCGGAAGCGTGCTGGGCCCATAACCCTATTGGCGTTTGTTAGTAGCGCTAAATGAGCTCAATAGGCGAGTGAACACAGCAGACTCAGCACGTATAAATAAGTGCTCTTTTATTCACAGTGACAGAGTGCTCCGCTTAGCATCTCCAATCCACAACCCCACACCTTTACAAGTACTGTACAGAATATATATACATCTGGCCTTGTTCAGCAGCCAATCAACAGTAAGCTGCCCAGTTGCCAGGTCTCACCCTGCATAGACCAGTTCAGTCCAGATTTACTGCCAAGTCATTGAGCAGTCATGTGACACCAGCTGTCATCTGGCTGTCACTTAGATTACAGCAATCTACTTGCTATGAGCAGTCTGAATTTCAAACAGTTGGGTGGGGCAGCCTAGCTATTTAAAGAAGTCCTGGGGGAACGGCCAGTGAGCTCACCACTCCAAGTACCCATTTGCCCAGGTGCTTGTCACTCCCCAGGGCTGGATTGGGGTGGGAGGGCTGGCTGAGCCCAGGGTTGGCCCCCTCTTGGGGAAGCATTTAAAGGGCGTGCTCAGGAGCAGCCAGGGACGAAGAGCCAGACCCCTTCCAAGGCAGCAGGGAATAGGTAAATGGCTGAGCGGAGTGGGGAGATTGGGTGAAGAGGACCAATATTTATACCCCAAAATGGGTCCTGAGACAGTATGAGGTAAACTGGCAGGAAAGCCAGAGACAAAGAACCAATTTCTTTTCTGAGGTCCGAACAAAAAGATAGGAGAGGCTTGATGAGTGGTCAGGATGCAGGAGAATGTCTGTGCAGGCCTCCTGAATATGGATTGATTGCCCAGGATGGGTGCAGCTAAGATAATTAATGGCTGGCTTGGAGCGCTGATTAATTCACCTCAGGGTGAAGTAATAGAGATTAGCCAGCCTCACTGTACAGCCAGGCACACCTTTGGGCCATGGGGAAATGCACAGCTGCCAACGGCCTTCCTGCCCAAGTAAGACACAGAAGATGGATCCCACACTCTACTGAGAGGCCTCCATTTTGTGTGGAGCAGTGTCTTGTTCTTTGCCAGCCTTTTTTGCCCTGTGCCTTCATAGCACCCTTTAGTGCAGGGATGTTGAATTCATTTGTTATGAGGGCCACATATGACATAAATGTCACTTGGTCAGGCCAAGCCATGCCTCGCCAGCCCAGATCGAGAGTGGGGGAGGTGGATGCCTCAGATGGTGAGCCCCCAATGGGCTCCCCAGCCCAGGTTGAGAGTGGGAGGGTGGCTGCCTCAGCTGACAAGCCTGCGCTGGGCTTGCCAGCCCAGATTGAGCGGGGGTGGCTGCCTCAGCTGGCTCGTGGGCCCGTTAAAAGCTCTCAAGGGGCTGGATCTGGCCTGCGGGTCATATGTTTGACACCCCTGCTTTGGCGGGAGAGGTCTGGCTGCTGACAGAAAGGTACTGGCTGGATATTAGGAAAAACAGTTTTTTACAGTAAAGCCATTTATTCTTGGCGGTTTGCTGCGTGAGGCACGCTGGTTTACTGCATGGGTGGAGCCAATATACATTTTGTTACATGGGCAGAGGATACAATAAACCACCCTTTTGGTGTTACAATTAGTGGAAAATCTCAACGGAAATTTAAATGCTGAATCTGTCCTCTGAAATTCCTTAACCTGTAAAACAGAAGGACACACTGATCACCCATTACACCTATGATGACCTGTCGGCAAATGTTGCCTCTTTATGTATAAGGTCAGTTTTCACTAAGTAATCTCTTAATGATGAAGTCCTACGAAATCCAATCGTGGGGGCATCTGGCACCCAGGAATGTCTTGAAACATGTGCCAGTGTTTCCTTGCCATGTTGAGCTAAATGTGTATATTCAGACGATGTAACTATGTTATTCCTTTGTGATTTGGTGCCATACGTAAGTATTTGTTGTCTCTCTGTACATCTTACTTGCATTGGGGCTGATTGGATTGTCTACTCTAAATACCCCGTCTCGAAGAGCAATCATAAGTTTCTCTGCTGCTACATCAAAACCAGACAACTTCGTTGAATTATGTTTTAGCCAGAGAAATTCTCTATATGGCAAATTTGCCCTCATATGTAATGGATGGGAAGACTTATAGTGTAACATAGAATTTTTGACCATGGCTTTCTTATACGGTCAACGAAATATCTCCTTCTCACCCTCGAGTACTCATTATGAAACCACAGGTAAACCTTGTCCTCTTCATAGTTATTTTTATCCCGAATAAACTTCCTCAATTAGTAAGATTTAATGTTGTCAGTATATGTTTTAAATTCAGATTCAAGTAACTTAATATGAGCTGTGAATGTGTCATCTTCCATTTGATTTTTAAGGGTTTCACGACACTTATCAATTTCCTGTTTAACAGTAGCTAACTCCTTACTACAGGGGTGGGGAACGTCAGGCCCGGGGGCCAAATAAGGCCCGCAAAATCATTTGGTCTGGCCCTTCATGGTCCTGGCAGATCTCTAGCTCAAAAGGATCTAAGACTGGCGATCCACCCCCTCCCACGGACAGGAATAGCCTCTATTCAAGGCAGATGTGTGTTTGTTTTGCCGAGAAAAGGAACTTGCTTTTCCACTCGCAGAAGAGTTATTAGCTATGGAGCTGCTAGGTCCACCCAAGAAACTGTGTTAACTCTTTCCCACCTGGGCCATGGAGAAACGTATTTCCTCTGAACCACAGGAGGGCTGGGGGTGGAAGTGGCGACAATGGAGGGGTAAAGGGGCAGGGCCAGAATGCGTGGGGGGGCAGTTCTTAGCCAGTGTGTCCTCATTTCATCCCTGCAGGCGGAGGTAGCAGGAGCCGGCTGTGGAATCTGGCCCCGACCATGCAGAGCAGGAGCAACTCCATGCAACAGACCATCCTGTGCCACCAGGTGGGCGAGTGTGCCACAGGTTGGATGCCTGCCTGCTTGCCCATGCCAGGGGGGGGGGTCATGTGGAACGTATGCTTCTCCAGAAAGAGGTTTTCTTTATACATCTTTTAAATACGGTCAGCCCCTATGCTGAAAATGACTACTCGTGTTTTCTGTGAGATTTAAGGAAGCGTGTTTGTTGTTGCAAATGTGTAAGTTGTATCAGGATGAAGTGAATGTATGCTTGTTAACACACACCTGCAGATGGTATAAACACCTGAGAGTTGTATTTGTGAGATAATGGTGAGCCCGACTTAGGCCACACCAACTGACATATGGAAATATGCTTATCAGTTTCACTTATGTAAGAATTGAATTAGGTTGTAAGGTAAACTGCTGTTATAATTTGCTTGTGATTGCTATATTTATTTTTGATATATTGACATGCATTTATTTCTGTTTCGCTATGTGTCAAGCTCTTTGATGGCACACTGGAAACGATTACTTACGAAATGGTGAATTATCTAGATGACCGTCTTTGTGAAGCTATAATTATGCTGGTGAAAAAGGTGCCCGTGAGCTTGTGCAATTTATGGTCAAGTCAGCAATCACTGTGTTAACAGCAAGTTTTATTTTTGAACTTGTAGGGGTTTGGACTGCATGCATGTTTATGATATCTAACACCTTTTGGATTATGTATTTGAGGATTTTAAAATTTATATTGTCATTTAAGAATATGATGTATTAGTGTGGTTATCTATACTGACTTTGTGACCAGGAGTAGGGTTGCCAGGCCCCTGCTTTGGGCCCCTCCCTTTCCAGTGCCATTAAGCCAGCTGGCAGGAAACTTACCAGTGGTAAATTATGCCTCAGCCTGGTCGCCGTTGACATGATGACATCACTTGCTGACATCTCCAATGTCATGTGAGACATTCTGGTATTTGGCAAAACTCTATGGTAAGAATGGTTACTACCATCGAGTTTTTGCCAAAATACCAGAGCGTCTCCCACAACGTTGGCGACGTAATGACGTCACTTCCAGAAGTGTCATTGTTATGTCAGTGTGGCCTCCCTCCACAGCTAGTAAGTCCACCACCCCCATCCCTTGCTGGTTGCCAGGGGGGAACCTGGCCACCGTACCCAGGAGCTGTCAGAGTGCAACTTGGCCAGACTTTTCCCAGGTAGAGGCTGCTGTGGTAGGGAAGGAAAGAAAACTGAAGACAGTGGAGGTGGGAGATAAAGGTAGCTGGACTGGTGGGTGTGAAGGAGAGAAGGAGTCAGAAAAAGGAAGAGGCTATGGGGGCTTTCAGGGAAAGGAAATAGTGGGGAAGTGGAAATGAGATGCCACAAGTCCTTGCAGGTTCCCCTCACCATAACTAATAGCCATTAGTGGATCTATCCTCCATGAATTTGTCTAATTTCTCCGTAATGCCATCTAAATTAGTTGCCATCACTACATCCTGCAGCAGTGAATTCCACAGGTTATATTACTCATTGAGTAAAGAACTTACAAGACTCAGCTGAATAATAAAATAAATGAGGGGGCAGGGACCTATGTTTGGACAGGCATTAAAGGCTATGGTGCACCACTTGGGGTGGTGGTGGAGGAGTTGGGCTTTGCAATTCTGTAATGGGGCCAGGTGAAGTTAACTATAGACCTCAATAATAAAGGCCGGATACTTGGTAACCTGAGCGTAGGTGTCATTTCTGGGCATGGAGCCTTGCCCTTTACCTAGCCTGCCGCACCCACCTGCCTTCCATGTGAACCAAGAAACTCTGAGGCTTGTGACACATGGGCATAGCCGAAGGGCAAGAGCCAAAGGGATCTTGGCCCTTAGCCTCTGCCTTGAATGACCGAAACTACAGATCCAAGACCAAGCTCCGGATGTTCTTTAGTGTACCCTCTTCTGTTTATTTATTCTATTTATTTAATTGGTTTGTTGATTTAAAATGTATTTGTATCTTTTAGTGTTGCCAGGGGTTCTGTAACCGTTTCTCAAGTTATCAATATAAAAACAAACCAATAATACAGAACCACAGACACAAAATCAGCATAAAACAACCATTGCAGCCTCCATGTTTTATATTGTTTTATGATCTGGCTGGGTTTTTAATGCTGGGTTTGAATGAACAACTTTCACGATGTTCTATGTTTGTGTTATGTTTATTTTGTAAACCACTTTGAGCAGGTTCCTAGAGAGGAGGGGCAGAATTTTCCCGAAAAAAATTATCCACAAAATAGTCCTCAGGCTAGAAGTAGACCATAAAACCACTAAAAAGATAAAAACCCTTAGTTAAAAAAGAAATGTTTGGACTTGGTTCCTAAAACACAGTAAAGTATGCGGCAAGTGAGCCTTAAGGGGGAGGCCATTCCAGAGATGAGGTGACATCACTGAAAATGCCCTGTATTTCCTTAAATGGAAGGCTGGACAGTATAGGAAGCCTTTCATATACCCTGGCCCTAAGCCACTTACAATTCAATCCAAAGCAGAGTTACAACCTCTTAAACCCATCCAAACACAAGCCATTGTACTGTTTGCATGTGTGTTTGTGTTATAATTAACTATGTCTTCATGTGCCCGGCTGGATGTCAGCCATCCCTATTCATGCCATTTGAGGAGTCCTCATGTAATCCACCTCCCTCCATTATTGTAAACGTTGAAAGGGGTATCTCATAAGTGTGGCGTTTTGTGCAGTCGCTAACAGCGTGTACCATGAACCATGAAGTAACTGTCTCACCCACCATCTTGAGGCTGGGACCAGTTCCTCTCCACATGTTACACCAGGCCAGTAAACAGGGTTTATGGCGATTCCCAGTAAAAAGAAAAAGAGAGCCAGCAGAGTAGGACCATGCCAGACCTTACCATGCTAACTAGAATAGGTTGTCCCAGGGAAACGCCTCACCTCACCCAGTAGCTGGACTCTTAAGGGTGCCTTTAGCCAATCAACCTGACATATTAGCATTTCCAAATAAAGAGTTTCCTGCCATGGACTGTCAGTGTGGTGCAATTTAGACTACTGAATTGCCTGATTTAAGTACTGCTGTGTATCAGTGCCCCTGAACACATCTCTCCCACAACTGGAAGCTGCTCTGTTTGGGATTTCCCCCCAGCATCTGGAACAACCCACTCTTCTCCTAATACACAAGACCAACTGATGAAGCAAGTTTATTGCGAAATGAACACCAATCTAGAGGTGCCGTTTTGTTTTATGATTGGACATTGTACTCACACACACACGATTGGACATTGCATGACTGAATGAGGAAATTCTCTTCTTGGTGAAGAAACCTAGTGGTGTTTTTGTAATAGAATTTGAAAGGAAGCTTACCTGCCACAGCTGCTGGCGAAATGTCAGGAAAGAAAATACCAAGACCACGGTCACACAGCCCGGATAACCTACAAGAACCAATGAACTCTGACCGTGAAAGCCTTCGACAATACTTTAAGTTTTAATAAATAAATTGGCAAGGGCACACTAGTTTATTGTTTGAGGCTATTTTGGTTCAAGTGCGCTACTGCAATAGGAAATCTATTTTCACACAATTACGTAAGGTACAGGTAATACCTAGAACTTTTTCAGATCATAATCCGGTCTCCTTTGAATGGAGTAATAGACAAGCATTCAGATGGAGGTTAAATGATAGACTTTTACAAGAAGACAAAACGAGAAAAGAAATACATACCCTTATTAAAGACTTTTCTGAAATCAATATGAATGGAGAAACCAGCTTAAACATAATTTGGGATGCTTTTAAAGCTGTGTTGAGAGGATTTATGATACAGAAAAATACTGCATGGAGGAAAAAACAACAACAACAAATGATATACTTTGGGAATTACAAAATTTAGAACAACAACTTATTTTGGAATCTAGAGAAGATCAAAGGAAATCCATTCTGTTACAGATAAAGACTGTTAAACATCAACTCAACTTGGTGGTAATGGAAGAGATGAATAAAAATATGAAATATGCGAAGCAGAGATATTTTGAACATGCAAATCGTCCAGGCAAACTATTGGCTAGCCAACTAAGAGATTCAATGCAAAAGAAGATAATCAGCAAAATACAGACAGAAAAAGGACCGGTTTACACTACAACAGAGATACAGAAAGCATTTGTGTCATTTTATACTAGGCTATACCAAAAAGATCTTATCTCTGGGGGGAAAATGGATAGGTTTTTGAGTGCAGTAAATATAAATAAGCTATCCTCCGAACAATTTAAAACTATGGATGCGCCAATTACCACAACAGAAATTGAAGAAGCAATATCCAAACAAAAGATAGATAAAACACCTGGCCAAGATGGAATTACAGCTTTGTTCTTTAAGATGTTTAAAGATGATGTGAAAAACCCCTTTTTTGCAAGTATGTAATACAATATTAGATACGGGACTTGCTCCTGAGACATGGTCACATGCTTTTATATCATTAATTCACAAGGCCGGAAAAGACCCAGAAAAGGTAACCAATTATAGACCAATCTCTTTATTAAATGTGGATTACAAAATATATGCTTCTATACTATCGAATCGTTTAAAGCAATTTATTACAACTTTGATACATGAGGATTAAGCAGGTTTTATTCCTGGAAGGCAGATAAAAGATAATTGGAGGATTTTATTAGATGCAATGGAATATTATGAACAAAATAATCAACACAAAGCTGCTTTTATATTTTTGGATGCTGAGAAAGCTTTTGATATGGTTTCATGGGTATTTATGAAAAAAGTTTTGGAAAAAATGAATTTTGGGGTTAGATTTCGAACTGGGATTGATGCTATCTACAATATTCAAAAGGCTAAAATATTAATTAATGAATCCATATCCGATAATTGTGAAATACAAAAAGGAACCCAACAAGGATGTCCGCTTTCTCCTTTACTTTTTATTTTAACTTTGGAGACTTTATGTTGTAAGATACGTGATACAGATAAAATCTGTGGTCTTAAAGTAAATAAACAAGAATATAAAATGAGAGCTTTTGTAGATGACTTATTACTCATTCTGGAAGACCCAAATCAATCTATAGGTACCTTGTTGGATGAATTGAAACAATATGGAGAAGTCTCAGGATTTAGGATTAATCAAGACAAAACTCAGATATTGTTTAAGAATCTTTCTAAAGAAGAACAAAAAGACTCTATAAGTATTACAAGATGGGAGAAAACGAACAAAATAAAGTACTTAGGTATTTGGATTACAAATAAAAGTAAAGACTTGCTAGTTAACAATTACGTTAAACTATGGGAATCAATTAAAAAAGATATGATAACATGGTCCAACAAAGCCATCTCATTTTTGGGCCGCATTTCAGTAGTGCAAATGAATATTCTGCCAAGACTGTTGTTTTTGTTTCAGAATTTACCATAATAACACAAACAAAATACTTTGATGTTTGGAGGAAGGACTTATTGAACTTTATTTGGCAAGGGAAAAAATCCAGAATTGCCTATAAGTATCTGGTTGACTCTAAGGAGAGAGGAGGATTTGCTCTTCCAAACTTTAAATTATATGTGGAAGCATCGGCTTTGGTATGGCTAAAGGATTGGATACAATTAAAGAATACACGCTTACTGGATTTAGAAGGTTTTGATAATAGATTTGGGTGGCATGGTTATTTATGGTATGATAAATTAAGAAATCATACGGCTTTTCAACATAATATTGTAAAATCTTCTTTAATAAAAACTTGGCTAAGATATAAGCATCTATTAGAAACCAAAACACCTCTATGGATTGCCACACAAGAAATGTTAACATTACGACCACTGAGACCATCTCAATTTGTAACTTATCAAGACCTTTTGGTATGGGAAGGTAATAAATGTGCCCTAAAAGATCAAGAAGAGCTCAAAGAACATCTGACTTGGTTTCAATACCATCAGATAAAATCTGTATAAATATAGGATATGAAAATAGGTTTTGTTAAAGATAAAACAATGTTACAACAAGTGTTATTAGATAATAATGATCATTTAATTTCAAAGATGTACAAGATGTTGTTGATATTATATACAGACAAGGTCAAATTAAACCAACGATGATAACTTGGGCACAGACACTGGGTCATAATATCCCTTTGAATAGATGGGAAAGACTCTGGTCACGGGATATGACATGTATACTACCACAATCTTTAAGAGAGAATATGTATAAAATGATTTATAGATGGTATTTGACACCAAAAAAGTTAGCCAAAATGAATACAACAATGTCACCAAAGTGCTGGAAATGTCAAGAAGTTGGCTGTTTTCATCATATATGGTGGCTTTGTGAAAAAGCCAAGAACTTTTGGGATATGATCTACAATTAATTGAGACTGATTATGCAACAGAATATCCCTAAAACGCCAGAAATGATGTTATTAAGTATTATACCGGAAACAATATTAACTCAGAGATCTTTTTTGATATATGCCACTACAGCTGCAAGATTGGTTTATGAAGCAAAATGGAAACTTTCAGAGATACCGGATAAGATGGACTGGATAAATAAAATGCTGGAACTAGCAGAAATGGCTAAACTTACGGCATTAGTAAATCAAAAGGAGAATACAGAATTTGTGGGAGAATGGGAGGCATGGACAAAATATTGTCAAAATGAATTTAAATTGGGAAGTATTGAAGGTTATATTTTGTTCTAATTCAATTGATTAAGGTACAAATATTATTAAGATTAATGATTTAGATTTTAAGAATCGTAATCCGATTTATATATGAAGTATTGTATTGAATTAGAAATTAAATGCAAAGGTGACAATAAAGTTATCAAAAAGATAGAGGAGGAGAGAGGGGAAGTCAACATAAATATATGAATTAATTAGTTATATAGAATAGAGAAATATTGTTTACATCATATAATCATCTTAATGAATGTTGGAAACTACTGTAATATAAAAAACAATAAAAAACTGTTATATATAAAAAAGAAACCTAGTGGTGTTTTTGTAATAGAAATTGAAAGGAAGTTTACCACTTCTTCGTTATTATTTCTACTTACCTGTTATCCAATTTGTGCAAATTATTGTACTTTTGTACTATTTGTATGATTTCCTTCATGAATATATAGTTGTGTAGAAATACCATTGTTAGTAAATATTGTTAGACTATGAGCCTGTGTGCTGTTGTTGCTTGAACTTAGTTCTTATCAGCATAAGTTTTTATTTGTTTAAACTTCCAGGTAGTAGCTGGAGATCTCCTGCTGTTACAACTGATCTCCAGCCAATAGAGATCAGTTCAACTGGAGAAAATGGCCGCTTTGGCCATTGGACTCTATGGCATTGAAGTCCCTCCTCTCCCCCAAACCCTGCCCTCCTCAGGCTGTACCCCAAAAACCTCCTGCTGGTGGCGAAGAAGGACCTGGCAACCCTACTGGTATCAGATCTTTGGAAGTTCCCCTCACTCAGTAAATTGTAAGGAACAAGACAAACCATTTCTGAGGTTCACTACCAAAACATTTTTTTTTAAAGACACAGGAGGAGGGATATCCTTATATCCTAGAACAGTCATATTTTATGCCACTTTAAGCCTTATCTTCTTCTGCTACAGAACACTCAGCATAGCTGGAGGAAAGCTGGAAAACAAGATGTGGGATTGCGACAATGGAACAGCCACATTCTACGTGCTTGCTTCGGCACCCCGTAATAGCTGTTCGGCCTGTACATTTGTAAACAAATAAAGTACAAAACATTCCTATGAGATAAAGGAGGGAAACCTACAAGGAAGATGGCGATCAAAACATTTCCATGCAGCCCAAGCACCAACTATGCTACCTCTTACAAGACAGACATCAATTTACAGATTATATTGCACAAAGAAGGCCAAACCATTGCAGAAGCGGTTCACCCTCGCAACGTAATCTGTAAATCGATGTCTTACTTGTAAGAGGTAGCATAGCCCAGTGTCTGTTCCGGGCTTAGCTGTGGGAAGCATACGCTCAAATCTCATATAATATCGGACTTCCGCTAGGGCAGCGGAGTGAAGCAGCCGTCTCCCCTGGAGCTCCGGGAGGGGAAACCAAGAATGTCGTAAATAAGGGGGCTAACAAGCCCCCCGATTCCTAAACTGTGGAATGGGTATCAGGAAATCTCCTGCAGCCTCGTAGTGCGGTTAACTCCTGGAATCTCTGAGATTTACGACTTGGAGACCCAGTAGCAGTTCCGCCCGCTAAGGAGTAATAAATTGCCGAAGATGTCTTCTTGGAATTTTGGAACTAATTGGCTTCACTCCCCCCTATCTATCTACATCTGGCAACTATACAAGTAAATATACCTGCTCTTCTGAAATCTGAGTAAGTCTGAAAGAACTCTTTTGTTTTACCTGGATCTGGAAGTCCCAGGAAATTGCTAAGCTTATCTGTTGAATCTGTATCTCCCCACCAACAATCTCCAAGGATGCCTTGGATGTATCTCCAATTCACCAACAATCTCCAAGGATGACCTCCGTCAATTACTCCAAATGTGGAAAAGACAGAAATACTGGAAATTCAGGATAAAGGGACTAATTTAAAAGAGTCTGGTTTTTCTGCTGGTTAAGATTGACAAGTAACTGATTAAAAGGATTGGATATAATGGAGATGGAATTACATAAAATATTAATCTACTAGAAATGTTATGTATTAAATGATTGTTAGGGAGAAATGGAGGATTTACAAATTAATTAATTTTCAATGGAAATAATTATATGCTTTTTACTATACTAATCCATCTTTTAGTAGGGAGATTTAATATTTCTTTCCTTTTTAATCTCTTCTTTTTTTTCCTTTTTATGTGATGTTATTAATTAAATCCTTTTCTTTTTCTTTCTCTTTGGTTTTGTTATAGAAAATATAATATTTAAGTGATTAATGATTAATGAATATTAACAATGATATTAGGATTAGAAATTTATGCAAAAGAGATTACAAGTCTATTGTAGGATGCGGGAGAAGCAGGGGAAGTCAAATTTTTTTATTCTATATATGTTATTGTTAACCTTTTTGATTAATAATTTTGGAAAATAATAAAAAAATTATTTAAAAGAAAATCTCATATAATATCCTGGGTAACCTATCTCACTTTGGTGTTATGATGTGGGTGGGAGGGGCTGTGGCTCAATTTGTAGAGCATCTGCTTGGCATGCAGAAGGTCCCAGATTCAATCCCCGGCATCTCCAGTTAAAGGGACTGTGCAAGGAGGTGATGTTAAAGACCTCTGCCTGAGACCCTGGAGAGCCGCTGCCGGTCTGAGTAGACAATACTGACCTTGATGGTCTGATTCAGTATGAAGCAGCTTCATGTGTTCATGTGAAATGAGGTAATCCTATGAGGTGTATGTCATCATCCTGATACGCCTTGAGGGGGAGTTCATCTAAACATGATTAAGAAATATTTTCAGATCAGAGATGGAATTCAAAGTACTTTGGGTGTGAGGATGCGCCAAGTGAAGTGGGGAGATGACTTCCTTCAGGAATGTTTCCTGCACTTCTGGCTGTGGGCTGCAGCACTGAGCAGGTTGCGATGGATTCAGCTCGTCTCTGTGCCCTGCCCGCAGAGGTAACCTGGGTGGTGGCCACAGATGAGGCTTTTTCTGTGATGGCACCTCTGCTGTGGAATGCCCTCCCCCTTGAGGCTCACCTGGCACCTACTTCCGTTGGGAATTGGACGACGAGTTTTCTCTGGATAAGGAATGCTAGTTAAATGTATTTATTTGCATGATCTCAGGGAACAGTGCTGCAGCACATAGTCAGTGTTATTTGATCAGTTGTGACAATGTGACATTCTGCTGCGTTCTGAGGGGCCGCAGTTAAACTGCCGTTTTAAGTTGTTGAGACAGACTGGCTATGAAAGAGGACATATTCCTCAAACTATAAGCGACATGACAGCTTTTATTATGTATCCCATGTTTACCCTCCCTATAACAAGTAAACACTTGTTCCATTAAAAGAAAGCTACAAGTTCAGAGTCCTTTATTGCGTGTGTGTGTGTGTGTGTGTGTGTGTATAATAATCCACAAGATCACAATCTATTTAGAATTTAAACTCAACAAAATTGCTCTTCCTTAGGTGCCAAGTAAAAACATTTAGCTTTAACCAGGTTTTTAATTAAAAGAATGTGCCATAAAGTTGCAACTGGCTCATTGGCACCCTATCCAACAGGTGTTCAAGGCAAGAGATGAACAGAGGTGAACACATGAAGCTGCCTTATATTGAATCAGACCCTTGGGTCCATCGTCAGTATCGTCTACTCAGACTGGCAGCACCTCATCAGGGTCTCAAGTAGAGGTCTTTCACATCACCTACTTGTCTAGTCCTTTTAACTGGAGATGCTGGGGAATTGAACCTGGGACCTTCTGCATGCCACGCAGATGCTCTACAAACTGAGCCACAGCCCCTCCCCAATTGTTTGCTATTGCCTCCCTCTGCCTAGCAACCCCAGTCTTCCTGAGTGATCGCCCATCCAAGTACTGACCCTGCTTAGATTCCAAGCTATCATGAGCCTGAGCCTAATTGGGCTAATTGGGCTGTTTGGGATGCTTTATAATGACAGGGTTCCATCTTTTGAAGTTGTTCTTTGGTCTGCTCCTAGCCCTAGGACTATTTTATCAGTATCATCTTACACTACTCCATTTGATATACTTTTATACCCTGGTTTGCTTTTATATGCTTCTTTTATTGGCATTTAAACATATATTTGGATTGTGTAATTGCTATGTTGTTAGCGGTATGTTTTGCTGCTGGGTTTTATTTTCTTGTTGCAAGCTGCTTTGAGCATGTCTAGAGAGGTGGCATACAAATTTTCTAAATAAATAAATACAAGTGCCAGCTACTAAAGAAAGTATACATTCCACTTCCCCTCAATAATAAAAACCAAAAATAAACCAAGATAACCATTAATATCCAGACTTTTAACTCTCACATCAGTGTGTTCTACTGTCCTTGAATGTGTTATATGAGTACAGCTTGCCTAGCGACATTTTGCTACCCCAGGTTTCTGCATGCCACAATCCAACAGGTGGATTTCAACAGAATTTGCAGTATGGGAGGAATGGTGCATGATAGCTGTGATGAATGAATGGAGAGGTGAAATCCTCTATGATATGGGCAAGGTTCTTGGAGGAAGGAAGGAAGGGATTAAGTGCAATGAGTGATCAAACACAGGAATGAATTGGATAAATGAATTAGTGTAAAGGCGTCTTCAGACTTCCTCTGAAACTTTGTAAAGGAGTGACATTTTTTGGATTTCAGGATGCTTCGTCAGCATTCCTATGCTGCCTGAAGAAGTTGGGTTGCTTGTGCAATCGGAATAACCCTACAAACTACAAATAGCCATTGTCAGTATGTGAGCTATTTCATACTCGCTCATCCCTACCCAACTGAAAATCTTCATGCATTGCTGTACAATATATTATTTCTCTTTTTTATCTTATGTAGTAAGGTTTTGTAATAAGGAGCCCCGTGGCGCAGAGTGGTGAGCTGCAGTACTGCAGTCCAAGCTCTGCTCACGACCTGAGTTTGATCCCGACGGAAGTTGGTTTCAGGTAGCCGGCTCAAGGTTGACTCAGCCTTCCAACCTTCTGAGGTCGATAAAATGAGTACCCAGCTTGCTGGGGGTAAAGGGAAGATGCCTGGGGAAGGCACTGGCAAACCACCCTGTAAACAAGGTCTGCCTAGTAAATGTCAAGATGTGACGTCACCCCATGGGTCAGGAATGACCCGGTGCTTGCACAGGGAACCTTTACCTCTACCTTTAGAAAGGTTTTGTGCTTGTTTTTCTTAATAAATGCATAATTGTTCAATTATACGGTCCCAAAACATGTGACATACTGTGCTGGCCAAAGGTGTGTGTTGTGGAGAAGTATCTTGAAATGCAAGTCCAGTGGGGAATGAGTGCAAAGGTACAGTGGCACACACTGCAAACAGTACAAAAGCAAAAAGCCTCTCTTAGCAAATGTGGAGGGTTAGGATGCTGACCAGGAAAGGAGAGAATATAAGTAATCTATGTAGTGAAGCTACACGAAAATGCATTTGACAATAAAAGGGATAAATATAACATACAGTGGGAGAACCACTGTGGTGTATCTGTTAGAGTGGTCAGATTAGGGTCTGGGAGATCCAGGTTTGTAATCCTCACTTCTCCATGGAAGCTGGCTGGGTGATCTTCAGGCAGCCTCACACTCTGTACCTGGTCATAGGAAAGATGTTTGTAAGTATGTGACATCTCCACGTGTATAAGTGAAATTTTACACACACACCCCAATTTTTTTTTTACACTATGGGAAGGTACTTAGAATTGTAGAATCATAGGGTTGGAAGGGACTACCAGGGTCATCTAGTCCAACCCCCTGCACACTGCAAGAACTTTACAAATGCCTCCCCTCACCGCACCCCCAGTGACCCCTACTCCATGCCCAGAAGATGGCCAAGATGCCCTCCCTCTCATGAACTACCTAAGGTCATAGAATCAGCACTTTCCACTTCCCGTTCAGTTTGGCTCTTTGTAGCAGACGATTTGGTTCAAGGTTCCCTCCTGCTCAACTTTTTGCAGTTACAATAAATAGGAGGAAGAGTATTTCGAGGGTCTTTTGCTGGAGGCATTAGATTTAGGGAGTTATATAGTGATTCATCTGAAGGGCCAAGTCTGGCATTAAAGTCTCCTGCGACTATCACTGACTCATTTGAGTAGGGTATAAGGAGCAGGTCCACATATTGTTCCAGTGCGGTCCATATTTCCTGGATCAGATGTTTAGTGCCAACAGAACGGAGATATACATTAATAACCAGGATTTTTTTTCCCAAGCGGAAGTAGGGAAACCTGTGCCCAGTGGCCATAGGGTGACAGCGAAGTTACTGTTGCGTGTAATCTTATGGCCGTAAGAATGGCCAGGCCTCCTATTTTTCTTCCTTTTCTCTCCCTGGTGATGGCTTGAAGGCTGTTTATTATAAATTCCTCTGCCTGCAGTGGCTCTTTGGACCAGGTTTCTTAAAGGCAGATGATATCGTATAGGGCCAAAAAGGAGTTAAATAAGTCGTCAGTCCTCTTGGAGGCCCAGCCTGAAATATTCCATGTCAAGAGGTTGACTGAGTTCTTTGACCTTGGTCCAAAGGGAAAGCTGATGGATCTTCCTGAGGTGACTGGGATTAGTCAATTCATGCCATCGTATTCCGTTACTATGCATGGGTGTGAAAGCTGCACATTAATCATAGAATCATAGAGTTGGAAGGGACCACCAGGGCCATCAAGTCCAACACCCTGCATAATGCAGGAAATTCACAACTACGTCCCCCCTCCACACCCCTAGTGACCAGAAGATGGCCAAGATGCCCTCCCTATCATCTGCCTAAGGTCACAGAATCAGCATTGCTGACAGATGGCCATCTAACCTCTTCTTAAAAACCTCCAGGGAAGGAGAGCTTACCACCTCCCGAGGAAGCCTGTTCCACTGAGGAACTGCTCTGTTAGAAAATTCTTCCTAATGTCTAGACGGAAACTCTTTTGATTTAATTTCAACCCGTTGGTTCTGGTTCAACCTTCTTGAGCAACAGAAAACAACTCTGCACCCTCCTCTATATGACAGCCCTTCAAGTACTTGAAGATGGTTCTCATATCACCTCTCAGTCTTCTCCTCTTCAGGCTAAACATACTCTGCTCCTTCAACCTTTCCTCATAGGACTTGGTCTTCAGACCCCTCACCATCTTTGTTGCCCTTCTCTGGACACGTTCCAGCTTGTCTACATCTTTCTTAAATTGTGGTGCCCAAAACTGAACACAGTACTCTAGTTGAGGCCTAACCAGAGCAGAGTAAGCTGATAAGAAGAAAGTAGATTCCTTTGAAATGTGATGTTGGAGGAGAGTGTTATAGATACCGTAGACCATAGGCGTAATCTATGGGGGGGCTCGGGGGCTCAAGCCCACCCTGAACTTGGCGGGGGGGACTGAGCCCCCCCGGGCAACCAGTGCCCACATGAGGGGCTCAGTTGCAATGGCAGTGTTCCTGTTTACACACGCACACACACCCCGGCACACCGCAACCCCAGCAGGCAAGCAAGGAAGGTCTGGCTTACATCTTCCCCCTCGCACTCACTCCGCCTCGCCTGGTACTGGAAGAGGGGCTGGGAGGCGTCACCTTGCAAGGGACGTGGGCTCTTCCCCTCGCCGGCCACGGTGCTGGAGGTGGCAGCTGCCACCGAAGGATCTTCCTGGCACCCTGGGGCCCAGCAGCCAGCTGGCTTCAGGGGCGGTGGGGAAAGACAGGGAGGTGTTGATCTTCCCACTGAAGCACTGGTACAACAAGTAAGCCATTCGGTCGGTCCAGGGCGGCGGGGTGGGAAGGGGGCTCCGCTGTTTTTTTGTTGTTGTTGTTGTTTTTGAAGGAAAGAAGGAAGGGTCTCTCTCTGTCTAAGGGCAGGTGTAGGAGGGGGGAGCTCGCCGTCTGGACTCTCCTGCCTCTTCCTTCTCCCCCCTCAGATTTCACTGCCTGCTACAGGTCAGCCCCTCCTCGGTACCATCTCAGCGGGGCCGGAGAGGCACCTTCCCTCTCGCTCTTCCTTCCACGGCGTTAGAAAAGGCCAACTGCTAGTATGCATTTATGTGTTCATTAAGAATTTATTCTTATTGCTGCCTTGAAAGACCTGTTCCTATGGCCCAAACAAAAGGTCTTGCCACTGAACTCTGCAGTTTTTTTCTTACCCAAAACTACTTCAGGTTTGGTGAGGAGTCAGCAAATGTTATTAAATGTAGAAATTTCCTGAGTCAGTGATCTGACGTGATTGCCCTTGTGAAAAATTCACCAAAACATCTTTCTTTGTTTAAATACTTCTAGCAGGTAGAGAACATAAATTTGAGATACATTTGCCTCACTAGGTGGACTGTTAGAGCACATGAACACATGAAGCTGCCTTATACTGAATCAGTACTGTCTACTCAGACCAACAGCAGCTCTCCAGGGTCTCAGGCAGGGGTCTTTTACATCACCTACTTGCCTAGTCCCTTTAACTGGAGATGATGGGGATTGAACCTGGGTGGGACCTTTTGCATGCCGAGCAGATGCTCTACCACTAAGCCACAGCTCCTCCCCAAGAGCAGCTTCCTTACAGTCAGTGGCTTCAAATTATAGGGAAACTAATCTCAATGTTATAGCTAATGAGTTCATTCAAAGAACATCAATTAGAACAAACACATTCAGTGTCATAGAATCATAGAGTTGGAAGGGACCAACAGGGTCATCTAGTTTTAACCCCCTGCACAATGCAGGAAATTCACAACTACCTCCCCCCAACACCCCCAGTGACCCCCTAATCCATGCCCAGTTAAAAGTTAAAGTTGTATTTCAGCTGTCTGATCAATCACTTGTTGAAGCCCCCCTACATTTCTGGGGAGCCCCTCCCTAAATCTCCCATGGCCCTGCCTCCATAGATAGAGGCCCCTCTCTGTGATGTCACTGGCTCCTCCCTATGATGTCATAGTAATGCCTCTGCTCCAGCCCCAGCACCCCCACCCCCCGGAAATCAGAAAGTCTATGCCCCTACCATGGACTGCCAAAAAAAACCCAAATCAGTGGGTTCTAGATCAACTCATGCCTGAACTGACCCTAGAAGCTAAAATGACTAAACTGAGGCTGTCGTATTTTGGTCACATTATGCAAAGACAAGAGTCACCAGAAAAGACATGCTAGGAAAAGTGGAGGGCAGCAGGAAAAGAGGAAGGCCCGACAAGAGGTGGATTGGCTCAATAAAGGAAGCCACGGCCGTGGCTTCCTTTATTGAGCCAATCCACCTCTTGTCGGGCCTTCCTCTTTTCCTGCAGGACCTGAGGAAGGCTGCAAGATTTCCGCAGGACCTGAGCAAGGCTGCCAAAGACAGGCCATTTTGGAGGCCTTTGGTTCAGAGGGTCGCCGTGAGTGGGAAGCACGCGCAACGAAGGCCAACACTCAGCCAGGGAGCCCCACCTGCAAAACGGCGAACGAAGGGGCGGCTGATGTTGAACCCCACAGCGAAACGCCCCAAGGGCGCACGACCCACCCAGGCGGCCTCCTGCTGCTGCTGCAGATGCTGCCTGGGCGGCGACGCGCTACCGACAACCCCTCAGGTGAACTTTCCGCCGGCTGAGCCCGCGAGGCCCCGCTCCCGCCACCTGTTCTGCTGCCGGAGCCGGAGCCCGTGGCGTCACGTGGGCACGCGGGGAGGGGAGGGCAGGGGAGGGCAGGGGGGGGGAGAGAGAAGTGACTCACGGCCGGCTGCGGCCAATCCCAGGGGCGGATTCCTGCCGCGGCTGGCTGGCTGGGCTGCGCCACGCGGGGCGAGAGAGAGACCCGGAGACGCTTCCTCCTCCCGCGCGCACTCGCTCGCTGGCTGCCGGCGCGTGCGGAGGGCTGGAGGGGGGCCCCGGCTGGCTGGAGGTAGGTAGGTGAGTGAGGGTGGGAGGGGGCTCGTCTCGGCCGGCCTTCGTGCCTTCTCCCCGGCTGGCGGCCCCCGTCCCTCCGGGGAGAGCGCCCGGCGGAGCGCAAAAGGCGAAGGCGCGCCAACTTCCCGGGAACTTTCCGCGCTGGGAAGGAGCGGGGGAAGCTGCTCCGCTGGGCGGGCGGCGGGCCGAGGGGATGGAGAGGGGAGGGATGGAGAGGGGGCCCGCCAGGGTCTCGTTCGGCCGGCGGAGGCCGTCGGCGGAGGGAGGGATCTCGCCCGCTGCCCGGCCGGCTGCGGCGGTCTGCAAACGCGGGGCGTTGGGGGAGGCGCGCGGCTCGCCTCGCCTCGCCTGGCCCGCGGCGCGCTCCTCCCGGGTGGGGTGGGGTGGGGGTCTTCGGAGCCGAGCGCTGCCCCCCCGCCTGCCCGGGTCCCGGCCGGCTCGCGCCCTGAGCAGGCCGGGGGCGCTGTCGGCGCGGGCGCGGCTGCTCGGACGCCGGGGAGTGATCGGATTAGCCCGGCTGCGGGTCGAGGCCCAAGGGAAGGGACGCCAAGGTGTCCCCAGCCTGACCTACAAAACGGAAGCTGCCCGCCTCCTGCGCGCCTCGCCTGCGCTCCCTGATGCCCGCTGGCCCGCTGGCCTGGCCCCGGCCGGGGAGCCGAAGGCGGGCGGGCGGGCTGGCGGAATGCTCCCGCGCTGCGAGCCTCCCTTAGCGCCTGCCCTGGTCCTTCCTTTCTTTCCTCCCTTCTCTTTCCTTTCCTTCTTCCTTTTTTCTTTCTTTCCTTTTTTCTTTCTTTCCTTTCTATTCTTCTTCCTTCCTTTTCTCTCCTTCCTTCCCTTCTTTCTTTCCTTTCTATCCTTCTTCCCTTCTTTTCCTTTTCTCTTTCTTTCCTTTCTATCCTTCTTTACTTCCTTCCCTTCCTTCCCTTTCTTTCCTTTCCTTTTTCCCTTCTTTCCTTTCTATCCTTCTTCCTTTTCTTTCCTTCCGTTCTTTTCTTCCTTCCTTCCTTTCTCCTCCTTGCTCTTGAACCCCGAGGCAAGGGCAGTCCCATGAGAGCCGCAGCCCTCGCCATCCCGAAATTAAGGTTCTGCGCTCTTGGCAGGTAGCTGGGAAGGCGCGGGAACCTCTCTGTTCTGATCTGATATGTGCACCCAGTTCAGTTTGTGCCTGTAGAAACAAGCAGGTGGGGAAGATGGGCGCATGCTGTGCCGAACATCTTGCCTGATCCTTGTGCAAGGTGCGGAGAGATGCTATCTTGCTGGGAAATGGGTGGCTCGCCTGCATTCCTTCGCACCCCTGAGCGTGTATGGAAGGGTCTTTGGCCTGCTCAAGGTGGACTGCTGGGAGAGATTCACCTGGCCGAATGGTTTGACTTAGGCCTTGGGTACAACTCCAGTGCCCCGTTGGCAGGTGTGAGGCAGGAGAAGGGTTGAATACCGCTCATTCACAACCTGCTAGACGTTTGTGTTTAGAACGGGGGAAAAAGGGGAGGGTACAAACTAAGTTGTAAGCCTGGCTGTATCTTGGTATTTAGTATTATCTGATATGTTTTGGTTAGTCAAATAGTCGGAGAGAGAACATTCATTAATGAAGGGAGCTGTGAAACATTTTGCTAACATTTGTCAAGCATTGTTGACTATAAATTGACCAACTCAAGGCCCAGTCGATTGCCTAGAATTGCTTAACTATAACAACTGGAATAACACAGTGCTCTTCAGAATACTGTCTGGCCAGCTGCTATACGTCTTTCCACCTTTTTCCTTTCTGTTTTTTTCACGGCTTCTGTTCATCTCTCTTGTAGTAAAAGACAGTACATAATAACTAATTCTGAGCCTACCCTCCTCCCCACTGGGATTTCCTGTCCTCTTTTATAAAGAAATGACCCGTTTGGGGTTTTTTGTTTTTGGTTTAAATTCTAATTTTAGGTGATCCAATATATTTATTCCTGAAGACTTCAGCATCCAGAGTGGTTTAGAGAAATGAGAGATATTGGACCTGTAAAACCTGCTTTCAGATCTGGCTAGCTGTGAAATGATTGTTACCTTGTAAAAGTAGGAATAGCAGCTGTCTCTCCCACGGAGGTGCTGTTAGGACATATCAAAACTTGGTTGCGCCAGCCAGTAGTTGAAGAAGTGTTTCACACATTATGCCATAGTGACCCTGGTTTGCACAGACCATGGGAGTGAGAGATGATAAGGCTCTCTGAGTGTACCGGCCCATGTCTTTTCATCTGCTTGCTCCATTCACACTTCAGAGCGTTCACACCTAAACATGAAATTTAACCAGAACTAGGGCTCCTCTTCATAATGTGGGGATGTCCAGTAAAAAGGATGTTGCAGGTACTTAGGAGCCTGAATAGGTCAGCTCAGCCTGCGCGTATCAGAACGTGGAAGTTGAGCAGGGTTGGCCACAGTTAGTTCTTGTATGGTAGACCACCGAGGAAGACTGGAAGAAGGCAATGGCAAACTGCAATGCCTCTGATCTCTTGCCTGGAATGTCCCATGGATGGGGTTGTTGTGAGTTGGTTGCATGTTCTTCTGTCTTCTTGGTATTGACAGACTGTGGTATTTGGAATTGAGAAGGCCTTTTCCCCCTCAGGACAAATGGATTTGACAACTGTTGGAGGCTGGAGGGAAAGGGTGGGGTAGGGTGGGGTTACCTAGGGCTGTAGCATGTTGTTTGACTTGCTTTATAGGCCTCTTCTGCAATTATTGCTTTGGTTTGCATTGGAATGGTTGATAGGGACAAGGTGGGCTAACCTGTTGCTTAGGAAGAGGGCTGGGCTAGAAAGGCACCTGGTCTCTTCTGACACTGAAATGTTGCAGGTGAAGGAAGAAAAGCAGTAGAGACAAAACCTAGAGTGTCATTAGTGCTAAGAATAATGGGTTTCTTTATGCTCATGTAAATAGCATCTTACCTTGTTTCCAAGTCTATGTGGATCAGCTACTCCCCAGCCTTAAAAGTGCCAAGTTTGGCAAGGCGCCTGTTAAATGTCTATCAGCCCTTCTTCTCTCAAAGACAGTCTCTGCTATTTTCTGGCAATATAGGCAGCCCTATATCAAGGAAGAATGGCTTTTCTTTTCCCCTAAACTTGTTTACAGTCCTCAGGTACAAGGAGTGTGTATATGAGTCTTTAATTTTCTTTTTTAAAAATCCAAAATTTCTTACGGGAGTAAATCCCTTTTAGAACAGGATTGTACAATGTTCACAGGGCTTTCTTTTTATGCCTTTGTATTCCAAGTAGTGTAGCCCTTATGGAATACTTATGCTGAATAATCTTGAGTAAACTATGAAAAGGCTCGGAATGGGATACAGCTCTGAGATACATTAGCCCTTGGCAAAAACTACCCATGCTCAACTCTTTACGCATTCCTTTTCTGTCATCTTCCTTTAGCTCCTGGTAAATGGTTTCCTGACACATGACTTGCTTTTCAAGTCATAGTGAAATAGGTTTCACCTACTTTGTAAATAATACCAATCCCAGTTAAGTAACTTCTCTGGACTGTGAAATTAGCTGCTTGATTTATGTGTGGTAAAGGTAGGGGAATTCGAATGAATCCTTTCAAACCCTGTTCTCTGAATTCATCCAATTCTAGGCCATCCCACTGATCACCCAATACCACACTCACAGCTGTGTTGCTACTGGTGATGTACAAAGTATTCATATTCCAAGATTGTTGAGAGCCAGGTTTATGAGGGGTTCTGCAGAACAATCAGAAAAATACTCAGGACTCTTATCCCCTCTTCAGTTCAGACTATGAAGTATAGCAACAGCCTTTTTGAAAGAATGTGCTCTGATGAACAGTACTTTTTTCTGTTCCTGTTGCCAACAAGCAAAACCAAGGATCTTCAGTGAAAACCTTCCCTTTAGTGAGAACAGCGCTTCTGGCACCCAGAAGGGGAAACTCTCTGATTCTGGGCCTATCCAGCAGTCTCATGAAAAGGCTGTCAACTGAGATGCCAGATGGATGTCACAGCACAGCAGTGAACGATTCCTTTTTTGCTAGTCAAAACTCTCTTTGGCCAGTGAAACCTCTGTGCCAATCTGTTTCCTCTCCACACTGTGGTTGAGTAAACATTTGCGGGCCTTGTCTAGTTCTGGGCTTAAGGCTATCTTCCTGCCATCCCCTTATTTCCAGTCAGAGGGGTTTTTTAGGAAAGCACTCGCTGCTTTCATTGCCCATTCTGGATTTTCACAAAGCAGAGACCCAGCCAGTCCTCGTGGTTTCTTATGTGGCAGAGGTTCTGGGCCTTTGGCACAAATAGAATGAATTCTTCCTTTGTGTGGTTTGATGTCCACTTGGGTTGGATTCTACCCTTTTCATCCATAAAGAATGGGTGATGCTTACCTTGGGGCCAGAATTCCTCTGGATTCTGCTGCCGCCCAGACAAAAAGCAACTTTAGAAGCAGTTAATAGGCCTTTGTATATCGCAAACTCTGAGGCAACTGCAGAGAAGTTCTGATTTGGGGTCATAACAGAAGAGGATCTGGACTGAGTAACTGAAGTAGTACAGAATTAGAGTTAATGGGGGTGTTATGGCCCTGCTATGGTGGCCAGTCACAATAGTAAAGGGCTTGACCCCGTCATTTTGTCATTGCTGTGAGTGGTCTTGGGCCTTTTATGCATGGCTGTTTCACTCGCTGTCACCCCTCCAACAACTTTGGGTCTTTGTTTTGATTATGTATGCCATTTCCGACCATCAGGGGTTGCCTCTCTCTCCCCCTGTGTTTTCCCCTCGTTTTGCCCACGTTTTCAGGGACCTGTTTTATTTCAAATTTGGAAACGTGCATGGGAAGAGCGAGGCTACCTCTGACGGCCGGGAACGGCATGCATAATCAGAACAAAGATCTGAAGTTGTCGGAGAGGTGACTGCGAGGGAAACAGTCATTCATAAAAGGCCTGTGATTGGTTCTGTGGTGTGAAATTATAATGTGCATTGGAAGCATTCACTTGCAATATAAATAGTGTCAGAGATGCTTAAACATGCTTTTTAGTACTGCATGCGAAAGCAGTTGGAGGTTTTGTAAGTGAGTGTTTCAGCATATCCTCTAGCCTCGGAAAATGTTTAAAATGGCCCAATATTGTTGCATCTTCCTGTCTGTAATTGTATGCATGCAACTGGAAATAACCTCAGTTGAGGGCATATTGGAGCTTACTTCTGAGTGGATGTACCTCAATTGAGCAAAAGAAAGGAGTTAGATGTGCTGGTTGGCTCATCGCAAAATCCAAAAACCAGAAGCTGAGAAATGCCTTTAGGACCCATGAAAATATATGGCTTTTGTTATGTAGGTCAGGAAATGTAATTAAGCAGGTCTGAGCCTAGCTTGTACCTGTATGGGAGGCTATCTGCAAATTGCCAGTTTGCCACTCTCAAGGAAGATAAGATACCCAGAAGCTTCCAGTTGAAATCTGTTGAGGGCAAATGCTCAAGGAAAGTCCATTGTCTCAGTGAGTGGAAGACTGCCAGGGACTTCTGCTTGCAATGTTATTTACAATGATTGTGGAAAGCGGTGCTGGTTAGACAGATGCCTGAGACCTTGGACTGCCAGTCTCAGTGGACAGTGCTGGATTTAGTGGATCTGTGGTCTTGATGGGTCAATAGAGGGCCGCTTCATATGTAAAGGAGGAGTTGAATATATTGCCTTGGAAAGAAGAGTGAAAGAGGCGTGGCTGGCCACGAGCTTTCTAGTCCTTTCCAGCCTTAAAAAGATCAATCAAGTTACATTGGGTTGGATCTGAACTTAACACCAACAGAAGGATCTTTGCCATGTTCCTCTGTGTACCTGACCCCTGGGAAGTAGATTCCTGGAGTCACCCAGCCCATGTTGGGCTGCTGCACTAGTGATGAGAAAAGGTGGTGAAAACCTTCCCTTCCTGCTTCTTTCCACCTTCCAGTTGCAGCCCCATTACCCGTGTAGCTAATAATCCTCATGGGTCCTGCAGCCCTGGGAATCTACTTCCCAGAGGTCAGAAGGGATTGCTGGTACAGCAGAATATGGCAAAGATGTGCGCTTGTAGTCATAGCTGGTAACATCCAATCCATTTATCATTTGACCTTATTTAATTATGCGTAGCTTTAAATATGTGTATTGATTAATCATGTACTTAAGGATGTAAATTGTCTCCATTCATGGTGTTGAGTCGTATGCTTAGTTCTCCTCTCACATGCTTAAATTTGCTACTCATGTTCCTTTGGCAGTGTTGGATCAGCGTGCCAGCACTGAAAGATAAAGTGAGAAACTGTGGACTACTCAGAAGCCAACATTTCAGCTAGTCCTCATGGCAGCATTAACCTCCATGGTGTGGAGAGGAGTGGTGTGGTGGGCTCCTACCATATGATGTGGGGTTTCACTGGTGTAACTCTCTTGTAGTTACCATAACGCGACAGAGCCATGCTTTGATAATTTAATTCTCAGGCATGTGTTCTTATTACTATTAAATTATTTATTTTATAAAAACATGCTTCAGGGACACACGTTTGCTACAAGGATACAGTAAAATCATCTTATCTTCATATGTGTGTGTGTGTTAAGTGCTGTCAAGTCGCTTCCGACTCATGGTGACCCCACGAATGAAAGTCCTCCAAAACATCCTATCTTTAACAACCTTGCTCAGCTCTTGCAAATTGAGGGCTGTGGCTTCCTTTATACAGCCAATCCATCTCTTGTTGGGTCTTCCTCTTTTCCTGCTGCCCTCCACTTTTCCTAGCATGACTGTCTTTTCTAGTGACTCTTGTCTTCCCATAATGTGGCCAAAATACGATAGCCTTAGTTTAGTCATTTTAGTTTCTAGGGTCAGTTCAGGCTTGATTTGATCTATAACCCACTAATTAGTTTTTTTTGCAGTCCACGGTATACGTAACACTCTCCTCCAACACCACATTTCAAAGGAATCTACTTTCTTCCTATCAGCTTTCTTCCATGTCCAATCTTCATATACTGTTGCCTTAAGACTGTGCTCACCTGTATTTGCCCTATATGCATATGGCAGGAAGGTGAAATTGACTACAGATTTCAACCATGTGTATGTGGAGTATAATTGTAGTGTGCAATTTCCAGAGTGAGCCATAGGCTTCTGCTGTACACTTGTATGTGCATGTGCTTCTATAGTCCTTATTGCACATCTGCAGCAAGAGCTTGCACTTCCCCCCAGTTGGTGGGGGCAACATATTCTCTCCTTGTTGGGTGCATGCAAGTCCCCACTTCCAATGTCAATAATGTGCATGCACATGGGAACAGAACTAATTCCTGCTGCGTATATTGCTGTAGTTCTTTAACATCTGAAATGCCTTACAGGTAACATGCAATAGACGAGATTGGAATTTAGGGGTGTACACCAATTATTATTATTATTGTGTTTTTTGGGTTTATTAAACCTGAAAATTTTCAAAAAATATGGAAAACCCAACCCCACTCAGAAACTTGGTATTGTTAAAGCTGTAACTGTGAAGATGCTCAGTCATGCAGGCATGACCTTTTTTGTTTTTCTTTGATGGTATGGACAAATGCAGCAGACACGTTTGTCCAGATACTGTTAAATTCAGTGATTGAATAATACTCAGTTCATATTCCAGAAGTCAGCTCTCTGTCACTGGTGTATATTTGTCACTGGTGTGTGGTACACAGATCACTCCAGAATTTTCTCAACTACCTCTAAACCTACATAGGTTTTTCAGAGTGTATACCATTTCCTTTGACTTGTAGTATGGTCCTGAGCATGTTTACTTGAAAGCAAGAAGTAATCTCAGCAAAATAAGTGTGTATGGAATGCAGCCTTGGTTTGTGGTTCTAGGCATGCAGCTTGAGGTTTTAATAGTCTGAGTTTCTTTGGAATTGGTTATTGTAGAATAATTGCAGATTTTCATAAAGTCACTCCTGGATGGCATTATCTACTGTTTTCCTGGTGATCATAAATGCCTTTAAAAGAACTTTGTATGGCAACTATAACTTGTTCTAAATGGATTTGTCAGAATTAGGAACCTACATTGTCTCCTTCTAGGTCCAGTTCAGGGATCCAGCTTTGGAGCAGAGATTCAGTTCAGTTTTTATGAAGACCCTGTATGCAATCCATTCTCAAAGATGGATTAGAATGTTCTTTAAAGCGCCATTCACCACTGCTTTGCTGGGCCATTGAATGTGCTGCCTGAGGAAATTTCTCTTTCCCATCACTTCTATGCTAGGTGCTGTCTCTTTGCTGATGCTTACCTTGATGCATTTCTTAATGTATTCTTTTATTGCACTCTCTTACATTGAGAGTGGAAATGAATGCAGCCTGTCCTTTGAAATGTGGTGCTTGTACTTGGCATGATTTTTTTTCCAGGCACTTGCTTGCATTACGTTGCTCTTGAAGTGATGCTCTGAAATGGAGCCAAATACGTCTAGTCAGTGGTCCAGTCAAGGCACTTAGCAGAAAGACAAGAATCTGATTTCTAACCACATCTTTAGAAGGATGACACTGTGGAATGGGAAATGTTCAGTGCTGTTCTGCGGAGTTCTTACAAGATGCCAGGAGATTTTAGTTAGATGCTAACCAGAACAAAGCTGTTATGCTGCAACTTGTACAAATCTGGCTTTGCCAATGGACCCAAGATTACTTGCACTCTTTTTAAATTAAAAGTACTGAGTTCTAAAATCAAGCTGCTAGGGGAAGCAATCAGACCATCCTGACTTGGGATTCAGTCCAGTGGCATACATGGAAATGTTGTGGATACAATAGTTTTTACAAGAACGACTTTGCTAGGGTCTGCAATGCATGTTGTATACACAAACATACAAATTGGAATGGATGATTTTTAAGAACTCCAGATTGAAAGTTTACAGTGTGGCATTTACTTTTTTAAAAAAGTATTTCTATATGCCTCTTCAGGGTTCTGCTTCAGGTGAACACATGAAGCTGCCTTATACTGAATTAGACTGTCGGTCCATCAAAGTCAGTATTGTCTACTCAGGCCGGCAGCGGCTCTCCAGAGTCTCAAGCAGAGGTCTTTCACATCACCTACTTGCCTGGTCCTTTTAACTGGAGATGCTGGGGATTGAACCTGGGACCTTCTCCATGCCAAGCTGATACTCTACCACTGAGCCACAGACCCTCCTCATGGCTTTCAATTAAAAAACACAATATTAAAACACAGAACATTCAACATAAGCAGTGTAAAAACCTTGTTATAAAACAAAAGCTGATACCTTTCATTAAAAGCCTGGGTTAGAAGATGGGTTTTGGCCTGGCACCTAAACGTAAGTAAAGTAGGCAACAGACAAGCCTCGTGGGAGGGTGATCCAAAGGGGAGGTGCCAACACAGAAAATGCCCTGTCTCTAGTTGCCACCTGACTCACCTCTGAAGGTGGGGGTTACAGAAAATAGGGCTTGAGAGGCAGTCCTTAATGGGTTGGATAATATGGGAGGAGACAGTCCTTCAGGTATCCTGTCCCCAAGCTGTTTGGGGATTAGAGATGTGGCATTTTTAGAAATTTTGAAGCCATGGGGAGAAAAATCCAAGAATTTATAGGTGGAGAATACACATATGCACCCGCCTCTTTTTGTCATATGCTCAAAGCTGAATATTCGGCATACAGGTATTTGCAGTTTACAGCATAGAAGTACAAGTGCCTTAATATTTTAATAAGCAAAATGTTGAATATACGCAATACTATAGAAAGCAAAATCTAAGCTGCTTCATCCTGTGCTATCTTAGCACACGTGTTTGGTTTTTTTTTTGCCATGTGAGAGGTATGGGGGAAGTTAGCAATAGAAAACACAACTTTTTGAGTAAACAAAAGAGTTATTAGGGCTGAAACAACCTAATATAGTCACAGCAGGTTGGATGCTATGATCTATTTGTAGTTGAATGGGCTGATGGTTATGGATCTTTCCCATATTCCCCTCTCCCAGAGGTCCTTTCTGACACTGTGAAAGTTTATTCCCAGGGTTGGAGGACCCACATGGTTAATAGCCATGGGGGTTTCGGAAGCTGAAATGGAAAGGAAGAAAGGGATGAACACCTTTCCTTATTTTTTCTGTGATAAAAGAGGGTGTTCATATCTTCATATCCCCCCGTCGTGGCTATTAGACCAGTGGGTCCCCAAACCTCCCAGTAATAAGTTTTGTAAGGGTTAAAAAGGACCTCTGTGGGGAGGGGAACATGGGCAAGATCTGTAGTCCTTTTGTGTGTAGGTCACGGCTTCTACCCCAATATGACTGACTAGTAGCGCATTTGGAGATCTAGTTAAACTTTGACACTGGAAACACTGAACTCTTTAACAGTAGATTATCATAGGAATTACAGTATATTGATTGTGGACAAACCTATTCACTTTAAACAATATCCTTAGCTGCTCAGGCTTGTGTACACAGGAATTATTATTCTCTAATGCTGTGGACTGTCTGACATAAACCTTTTTAACATGCTATGTTTTCAGTGAGTAAAAAAAATGTCATAAATAGCATTTTACTTATTCCAAAACAGAATATATTTCATTGGTGTATTCCCTGTGCTCTTAAAGCTTCCAGTATTTTCATTGGAATAATTGGTGTGGCGGGGAGGTCTGATGGGAAACAGGTGGGGGGGACTTACCTCCTTTTTCCTCTCTGAAGGATACTTTTAATTTTTCCAAAGCAAAATTTTTTGGCAACTTAGAAATAGACTGTCTCCTATGACTTTCATCTTTGAAAAGAAGTAAAATGCTTTATAAGCAAAGTTTTAAAATACAGTTTCAGATGCCCTTTATTCCATCTAAACAATTTCCAATCTGTAACCCAATCTGAATTACACTTGCCCCATACTGTGTATATGTAGAACTGAAAATTTTCCTTTCCGCCTTCCAATGCTTCCATCTTCTACTAAATGCAAAAGAGACTGGCTTATGTGTGGCCATGTGCATGTCGAATCAAGGAACAAAGTAACGTTGAAGCTCGTTTCAACCCATTAAAATCTTCAGTTCTTTGAAATCTTAGAATCAGAAGCAGTTAAAATTTCAGAAACTGATTCTGATTAGGAAAAAAACTTGGGGTTGTAAAGAACATCTTTAATAATCTGCATAGTTTTTCAGGTATTCATAGTACCTCACATGCACCATTTTGTTGAAATGTGGTCAATTTTGCCTTGTAGTCAGGTTACATTAAGTTTGACTGTATATCCACGTTACAGGTGAAATTCAAGTGACTGTATATCAGACTCATTGAGACTCCTTTATACTGAGGTCTGCTAGAGGCAGATATTTGTCTTTCAAAGAATTGGAAGAGATTTGAAAGAGTCATTGTGTGCACTAGCCTCACTGTCATCTTCAGTGAATGAGTGTTGCAAGCTTTTGTATTGTTTCTGAAAAATGCTGGCTACAGGAGGAAAATATTTAAAGCCAAATAATGCAAAACAGGAAATCTTTCCCCCTTTTTTTTTTACTTAATGTGGTAAAGCAAGCTTAGAATTGGTGAGAAAAGTGTTGTAATTCTTTCGATATCCCCCAAATTTCTCCCCTCTTTTTTTCATGGCTTCGAAGCACCTGGAAATATCACATCTCTAAGATGGGTTCCCCCTCCTCCACCCATGTTTACTCTGTTTTCATGCCCCTGGTAATTTAGTTTTTATTGTCGGTTTTAATATTGGTGAGTTAAAAAGGTAAAGGTGAGAGCACTGGGTCATTCCTGACCCATGGGGTGACGTCACATCCTGACGTTTACTAGGCAGGCTTTGTTTACGGGGTGGTTTGCCAGTGCCTTCCCCAGTCATCTTCCCTTTACCCCCAGCAAGCTGGGTACTCATTTGACCGACCTCGGAAGGATGGAAGGCTGAGTCAACCTTGAGCCAGCTACCTGAAACCATCTTCCGTCGGGATTGAACTCAGGTCATGAGCAGAGCTTGGACTGCAGTACTGCAGCTTACCACTCTGTGCCATGGGGCTCCTTATTAGTGAGTTAGTATCCTTTTAGATTTTATTGCTGAGTTGCTTTTATTTCATTAGCCACTTCAGCAGATGTCTGGACTGGTGGTCTCAACTTTTTCTAAGTAAATGAATAATACAAGGAGCTGTAGGGAGAACAGAATTTACTACTTGAATTTCACCTGTAACGTGGCTATGAATTCCAGAAAGTTGGACTGACAAAAGTGAGGAGGGAACCTGAGGGGTGGTCAGGTGCCCAAAATGGTGAGAGAGAAAAGGAAAACTGTAATAGTCACTTATTTTTACTATGGTGGTGGGAGGTGCCGTCAAGTCATGGCCAATTTATGGTGATATTCCCCATTTGACATTGTCTGCTTCTGTTTAGTAATTCTGGACTTCCTTGGTGGTCTCCCATCCCAGTACTACACAGGGGCATCCCTGCTTAGCTTCCAAGATCTGATGAAATTGGGCTAGCAGTTTTTTAAAACCACACTAGAGACTTAATAGTGAAGTCAGTGTAAGCCAAATTGTGGCAGTATTACGTGGTTGAAACTGGCAAGTTCTCCTTGAACAAGGAATGTACACATCCTATCATGTGGATGTATGATATACAATAAGATATACCATGTTTTTCCATGTATAAGATGATGTTTTTTTCTTTAAAAAAAATTGGTCCAAAATTGGGGGTCGTCTTATACACGGAAGCCCGGCCTGAAGATATTGCCCTGGCCGACCAGCGTCCGGCGTTCAAGCCGGTTGCCGCCCACCCCGCCCAACAGTAGGGGTTGTCTTATACATGGGGTCATCTTATACATGGAAAAATACCGGTACATACGTGATGAAAGGATTATAATCTGGATCTACTCTTCTACGTTACCGTAATGGCTTTATACTGTCTATACCAGTATGTTGTAGAATCTTCCCTGAATTAGAAGGGATCTTCCGAGCCTGTTGAAACTAGATAAGCTTCTCACAAAGTTGTTGTCTGTGTTGCTATGTGTGTTAGTTTAACTGAGACAATAGCTTCACTGTACATTCTGCTGCTTGATGGTTGGTAAATAGAAACTACCAAGAATAGGTAGAATTCACAATGTCTTTTTTCGTTAGCAAATATGTACATTTCAGTAATTGGGAAAGCTGAAAAGGGGGTTCTGTTGGACGACCACCTGTTAAGCAGAGCATGAATGGCTTTCCACCCATAACATTGGGATAATGGCTAAAGAGTATGTGGGGTCATTGAAAACAAGAAAAGATGACTGAAAGTGTAGCTCAGGGACTTCTAATCAAAAACTGATTTTTGAGAAGGCTTCTAAAGATTGATTTTCTGCAGAGAAGATGCTTAAACTCTGCTTACTAAATGTTGCTATTAATCAGATTACCACTATGTTCCCCGTATTATATATGTGTGCACACTCAGATGTAGAAGTGTGTGTGTGTTAAGTGCCGTCAAGTCGCTTTCGACTCATGGTGACCCTATGAATGAAAGTCCTCCAAAATGTCCTATCTTTGACAGCCTTGCTCAGATCTTGCAAATTGAAGGCTGTGGCTTCCTTTATTGAGTCAATCCATCTCTTGTTGGGTCTTCCTCTTTTCCTGCTGCCCTCAGCTTTTCTTAGCATGACTGTCTTTTCCAGTGACTCTTGTCGTCTCATGACGTGGCCAAAATACGACAGCCTCAGTTTAGTCATTTTAGCTTCTAGGCTTGATTTGATCTATAACCCACTGATTTGTTTTTTTGGCAGTCCACGGTATCCGTAACACTCTCCTCCAACACCACATTTCAAAGGAATCTATTTTCTTCCTGTCAGCTTTCTTCACTGTCCAGCTTTCACACCCATACATAGTAATAGGGAATATGATGTAGAAGAGGCTTCCACATAGTGTGAATGTTTTAGCTATGCTGATGAGGCTGATACTGTGGATTTTTCCAAACTACTTTTTTGGGTACGCGTCATTTTGTAGCAGAAGACTTCTTGGTGGTAGTTGAACGGTGTCTTCAATTTTTCCTCTCATGCTATTTTCCTTTGAGAATCTTCTCTAAACTGCTTTCATACATACCCATCCTGGGGGAAAGATGCTGGTACATAGGGTTGCCAACTCTGGTTTGGGAAATAACCTGGAGATTTGAAGAAGAGTTGGTTTTTTTTCCTTTTAAGGAGTTTCAAAGTGGCTTACAATCACCTTCCCTCCCCTTCACAACAGACACCTTGTGAGGTAGGTGGGGCTGAGAGAGTTCTGAAAGAACTGTGACTAACCCAAGATCACCCAGCAGGCTTCATATGGAGGAGTGGGGAATCAAACCTGGTTCTCCAGATTAGAGTCCGCTGCTCTTAACCACTAGACCTGCAGAGTGGGTTTTAGGAAGGGGACATTGGAAGGGTATAATGCCATACAGTCCACCTTCTAAAGCAGCCATTTTTTCCAGGAGAACTGGAATACTTATTTTAAATAACAAATAAGTGATTTATGTAGTTTGGAGATAGTTGTAATTCCGGGAGATCTCCAGCCCCCACCTGGAGATTGCTCAAATAAACAGTAGTAGGCAAAAAAAGAAAAGAAACAATGGACAAGTATAGCAAAAGGCAACAGCAGCAAGGCTATTACTATATTACAAGGTGCAATGATATAAGCAAACAAAGCTAAGCAACCGAGGTTACAAAGCAAAAAAGCGAAAGCTGATAAATATGCAAAAGTTCATATGAGGCATATAGTTGCATTCTATTCGTATATGTTCAATTACAAGTTCTTCAGACAATGGAGAATAAGGTGGTTCTAGTTCTTCAGACAACGGAGAATATGGTGGTAACGCGGCTCCGGAAGTATTCCAGCGCTTTCGCTACACAAGGTAGCTTCATCAGCCAGCCTGATACAAAAATATATGCATAAAGATACAACAATGTATAAAAACCTCTATAACAAACTACAATATTTAATAAATGTTATAACTTACCACAAGGGCTTAATCATGCAATTCTTAAATTAAGTTAGGAGCTCCCAGTCGGGCTGCTATCAGAAGGATTCATACGTGGAAAAGACTGTGAAAAGGTTGACATCTCTGCCTGTGACTACAGCACCTGTCTTGGACAAGAAAGCCAAAAAGCCTTTTTGCTGTAATCATGGTTGCAATCCAGCACTGAGGTCTACTCAAACTGAGTGCATAGTGAACTTCTCCTCTTCCACTGTTTCCTAGATAGGTGTAGATAGGCATATGATAAGGGAGGTTTTAAATTGATATCTCTGAGAAATAACTTGGCACATAGAATGTTCCATAAATTCTCTTTATTTTAAATACAAAAACATCAAAATCACAAGAACAATAAATCTCAAACCAACAATTACAACAAAAACAGATTTTGCCTGAATATGATTAATAGCAAACAAACGGTCCTCAAATCGGCAACATTTTGGCCATTCTGAAGGGTTATAAGCTTTATCATTAAACAGATATACTTTATTTTGTCCACCCGATCTTGGGATTTTGAGATTCTTGGCCTTTTTGCTAAAATCAAGTGTAGAATACTCCATGAATTCTTAAAAGCTGTTTTACCATCTCTTCATCTTGAGTTGGTTGTAGGACGTATTTGTGTTGGGGTTTGCAGCGTAGATTAATGTGGAAACACTGCAGGCTTGTTGAAACATCTCTTTAAAAAATAAGAATGAATAAACATGATGGGTAGCGTGTAATGTATAGCAGTCCTTATCATTAAAATATTATCTAAATCCCAACCCCAAGCTGCTGCTGTAGTATTAAGAGGTAAGAACAAATGCTTTGCTTTAATGAGGCGATTTTATGGCTTGTTGCATGTTGCTAGGTGACACAATTGATTACAGCATTTGTTGGCAAGACAGAATTAAGTAACTACAAAAGTTTCTCCTTCAACTAAACTTACTGACTGACCTGTTGAAAAACTGGATAGAACTCTAAAATGGCCCCTTGTAGCCACAAGTCGAGAATTTAAGTCCTCCGTGTGCGATACCTGGTGGCTTCTGTCCGTGCTCGACCGCCGGACAGCTGGGCCGCGGGGAGGCCGGCTACTGCCGCTGCCCTCCCCAGGCCGCTCCTGGGCTCTCCTCCTCCCGCCGCCGGCCCTGTAGGCTGGCGGCCCTCAGCAGCCCAGGCCCCGCCGAGGCAGGGACGGCTTGCGGCGCCTCCGGCTGTGGTGCCTGGGCTGGCGCCTTGTCGGGTCCCGGCTCTCTCGGCGTCATCGGGGCTGGCGCAGCAGCGGCCTGCGGCTCCTGCGGCAGGGCGGGCCGGCGGCTGGCTGCTCCTGAGGCGGCTTCCGACGGGCTCTCTCTCCTCCTGCCGGTTTGGAGGGCTGCTGAGGGGAGAGGGAGCCTTGGTGATGACGCCCTCCGGGGACGCCTGGTGAGTGTGGGGGCTGCCCCTCGGCCCGGGAAGGGGGTTTGGGGGCCCCTCCCGGGACATACTACAGCAGGGGTCCCCAATGTGGTGCCCGCTGACACCTTTCCTAGCGCCTGGGTAGTGTTTTTAGAAAGTGGGTGGTCTTCTTGCCTGCAGGCTTTTGTTTAGCCCTTGGAGTTCTCATTGGCTGGGCAGATTGTGTGCAGTTCTGGAGTCCTCACTTCAAAAAGGATGTGGAGAGAATCGAGTGGGTGCGGAGGAGAGCAACAAGGATGATCAGGGGCCTTAAGACCAAGCCCTAGGAGAAAGGCTGAGGGAGTTGGGAATCTTGAGTCTAGAGAGGAGGAGGTTGAGGGGGGACATGATTGCTCTCTTTAAGTATTTGAAGGGCCATCACTTAGAAGAGGGCAGGGCTGTTCCTGTTGGCAGCAGAGGATAGGACTCGCAATAATGGGTTTAAATTGCTGGAGGAAAGGTATTAGGAAACTTTTTTTTTTTTTACAGTAAGAGTTGTTCAACAGTGGTATCAGCTACCTAGGGAGGTGGTGAGCTCCCCCTCACTGGCAGTCTTCAAGGAGAGGCTGGACAAACACTTGTCAAAGATGCTCTAGACTGATCCTGCATTGAGCACAGGGTTGGACTAGGTGGCCTGTATGGCCCCTACCAACTCTATGATTCTACGATCCAAAAAATCATCGCTTTTGGTGGCAGTTGCCACCACATCACAGGGACCATCACTGTGTGACTGAGTGTAAACTGAAGTGGCCATTTTGTGACTGGCTCTGCCACCGTAGGCAGCTATTTTTGTGGCTGTGCCCACCACACTGTGTCAGAATCCCAGAGGTGCCCACAGACTCAAAGTTTAGGGATACCTGTATTACAGAATAATCATTCTGCAATTCGGAACCCCCCCCCCCTCAAAACTTTACTTAAATGTTCGGCAGGTCTCTAGAAATACCACAAGGGCTCTAGATGTTATGGCCACCTGCCATACTACAAATTGTGGGAGGGCTCATATGAGAGCCTTCCTAGATCTCAGTATGCTAGGCTTTCTTCAGACCTAAGATGCAAAGGGGCTTTAAAGGTCAAAAGTAGCACTTGGAACTGAACCCAGAAACAAGTGAACAATGTGGATCTTTTAAGGCATGTGTTATGTGGTCTCAGCAGTCTGCACCAATTAAAACTGTTTATTAAACTTCTTATCAGTTTCACACTTGGAACACAGAAAGCTGGGTCTGTTAATGTTCAGTGTTGTGTGCTCTTGGCTGCCTGTGGTCTTTGAAATCAACTGCTACCTGATCTTTTCGCTGGAAATAACGGGTTGAATCTGTGACCTTCTGCGTACAATTGGTGCTCTACCACTGAGCCACAGCCCCTCCCTAACTGAAGTGTCTAAACACTCTTTAAAGGTAGACTCATTCATGTACAGCATGGTATAGTGGTCAGAAGGTCAGGTGCGAATGAGGCAGGCCCAGATTAGAATCCCCACTCCTTTATGAAAGCTTGCTGGGTGACCATGAAGTACTCAGTTTCATGTCCATGGCACTTGGCTTAGTTCACTTCCCAGGGCGGTGGTTGGGAGGATAAAGTAAAGGAAGAGGAGGTTGTAAGCTGTCTTGGGTCCCCATCAAGGAGGAAAGCAGGGAATAACTAGATATATAACGGATATATAGTATTCCATTGTAGATGGGTGAATCCTGGTGGCATTGGCAGTGCTCCACAATGCCACCTGGTGGCTAATTCCCCCAGTCAATGGCATTGAGTCTTACAGTAACTTTCCTTCATGGTTTCAAGCATAAGCAGCTCACGATATAAATAATGAAGTCCAGAATTAGTTCTCTGTTGCCTTTAGAGGAAAACAATTAAAGATGACTAATGTATGGTTCATCGTCAGGTTGCCGTTTCTGCAGCTGCAGCACCTTTGCTACTTAATTGCTGTTTTTCTCTCAGTGACTTCCACCAGTGTCATCAAAGCAATTTCTTCCCCCAAATTAGGCCTAAAGCCTGTTTGAAATAGGTCATAAAATTAATCTGATCCAAAATGGAGAGAGCCTGTAACTTAGTGGTAGTGCTTTGGTCATTCCCTGGCATCATGAATGAAAGAACATCCTACAACAGGTGTTAGAGAAGACCTTTTTTTGCCTGAGACATAGGAAGTAGCCGCTGCTAAGAGGTAATATGGAACTCAGTAGTAAAATGGCAAAAAACAGAAATTTTTGGGGAGAAAGGGTCCCTCTGCCCCAGGAACATCTTTAATTTCTTTCCAATGTAAAAATAGATCATGTTCATGAACTCCTATGAATTGTCTTTTCTTTAGAAATAAATGAAATGCTTTCCAAGGCAAGATTTTTAGTCCCTTGGTGTGGTGCATAACAATCTGTAGCATTAAATAATCCTGCCTATGGTGAGATTACCAAGGAAGTCCATGGTTGCTACACAGAGTCAGGCAATGGCGAACCACCCCTGTCTGTCTCTTGCCATGAAAACCCTATGGGCCCACCATAAGTCAACTATGACTTGATGGCACTTTCCACCCCCATACTGTAGTAGACCTATCTCATTCTGAACTTGGCATCAGAGTGTGAGTTTAAAAAATCCACACAGTGGGGAGGGATGGTTCTACAAATACAGGGGCACTCTGAGATTTGCAGAAAAATTCAAAAAACTTTTTAAAACTTTTTTTTTAACGAAACCCATACTGAAGACGTGAGGCTTGTGCAAGAGCAGACATCATAATTCAAACAAAAAAGCTCAACTGAAATCACTGCCAGCATTACAACTGGGCAGTGAAAAAAAGATGGCCGAGAGGAAGAAAAGGGTGACAGGAGATGGAAAAAGGGAGATGACGTGAGCGGCAGAAATGAAGGCAGGATGGTGGAAGGGGGAGGTGTTAAGAGCTCATGGGGGTAGGAATAGGAGGAGGAGTGGGCCAGCAGTGTGGAGAAGTGGGGGAGACTTGGAGTGGGAAGCCTGCAGGAACTGGCTTTCTCCTCCCTGCCTCCCTCTAATAGGCACTGCTGGGCTCTTGATGGAAACAGGTCTGAACTTAGATCACAGTGTATGTCTGGTAAAATTTCCTTCCCATCCCCATCAGCTTTCTCATGATGGAGGGTTAGGCTTGGAGGGGGATAGCCCGTCCTGCTTGCTTTGTGCTCTAAGCCTCCTCTAGCAGTCGGCTGATCTGGCTTGGAGATGAAAGTGACAGTGTCAATCATACTCTTTTTGTTTTTTGTTTTTCGATTTGTAGCCCACCCTCTCCACAGTAGCTAGGCTCAGAGAGGGTAACATCATGTAAAATACATCATGAATAGTCCATAGTAAAATTAACCATAAATTGTAAATTTGAAACAATAAAACCCCGATTAAAACCTCAGAAACTCCAGATGGTGCCTAGATTCACTCATGTTGCCCGAGATAAGCGGCAGGTTGTTCCCTTGGTTAACAAAAAAATAAGATAGAAAGGAGGGGGGTAGGGAGTCCAGCAAAGGTGATACTCATGGCTGCCCTCAACTGTAGGCCTGGTGGAATAGCTTGGTCTAGTGAGACATGTGCCTGTGGGACTTAGCCCATTTCTGCAGGGCTTGTAAGGCAGAGATGTTCCACCAGGCATATGACCAGCGATAGTCATGTATATAATCTGCCCTCCTGTTCCCCATTTTCCTCTCCCTTTCCCCTTCCCCTGCCCCTTCCTTTCCCCTCTTCCCTTCCTTTCCTTTCCCCCCTTTTCCTTTTTGTTCCTTCCTTGTTCCCTTCCTGTCCCTGGTTTCTGGGATCTGTGACCTCTTGGCTGCTGCTGGGTCTCCCTTTTGTCATTCTGGACCTACTTTATCTATTAAGGATGGCTCAACCTACAGGAAGAGGTTACAAAGTATTGTATACTGTCTAGTAATTATCAGAAATAGAGGTATGATTTTAAATTACATGTTTTAATATTATAATGTCAATTGTGTTGTATATTGTTATGTTGTGAAGCTGCCCTGAACCTGGCCTTGTTGGGGGGGGGGGGTTATTAATAAATAAATAAGCCAATGAAGTTGCATATAGTTGGGAATAAGAGAAGAATAAGGTGGTTAAGGGCAAGCCTTCGCAGAAGAGGTGGGTTTTTGAAGAAAAGTTTGAGGGAACGGGGTACTGTGTTAAGTGTTCAGTGAGATGGTTCTGAGCAAGAAGGGAGCAAGAAGAAATTGGCTTCAGCAACTTAGGAGCCCTTAAGATAGCTGAGGGTGTTGACGCTGGAAGAGTAAAAGTGGGTTGTTGGTTTCTCCTAGCCCTGAAGGCACCCGGTGGTGAGGATATTGAGCAACAAAATGGATGGCCGGCTCTTACGAAGTACCTATTCATTATTGGAATGTAGAAAACTAACCTGGTATTAAAAGCACTGTGCCCTGACCTGGATAGCCCCAGGTTAGACTGATCTCATCAGATCTCATAAGCTAAGCAAGGTTGGCCCTGGTTAGTATTTGGGTAGGCGACCTCCAAGGAATACCAGGGTTGTGATGTGGAGACAGGCAGTGGCAAACCACCTCTGAACGTCTCTTGCCTTGAAAACCCTACGGGGTTGCCATAAGTGAGCTGTGACTTGATGGCGCACTCACAGTTTTACTACATTAGTAAAGTACATACTGTAATTATTTAATTTTTTATATAATTAAATAATACGGCCACTGACCAGCAAAAACAAACAAGCAAACAACAACAGCCACAATAGATAATATGAAAACCACAACTACTGCTACTACAAATAATCTAAGCCTAAAAATTACATATTATGTGTATAAATAAAATTTATATAAACATCGTATAACTTGGTGTGACCCCCTTAATATTTTGAGTAATAAAGTATTTCTGTAACTCTTATCCTGTCAGGGTACAAAGTACATACTGTAATTGGGACAAATATCTAGGCTAATAGAAGCACCAATTTTCCACTAGTTGCATGTGTAATAATTAGGGTCATACAAGTGGATGTACATCCCATCTGCATCAAGTCTTCCAGCCATCCCATTAATAAGGGTTGAGTAATCATGAAAAGCTGCGTAAGCATGGGGATGTCTCTTGCCAGATCAGGGCAAGATGAAAAAGCTCTGCTCTAATGATGTAACTCCATTGGAAAGGGACACACAATCCCATTCCAGAACCATCAGAGTGGCATTTACACAGCCTGGCAGCAGCTGCCCATATAAACTGGGGAGAGGGGTGCTGGAAGAGGAGGTGGGAGATATGGCCCTTACTCCTCCAAGGGGGTGGTGCTGGGCAGCCAGATGTCACCTTCAGACAGGGTGCCCGGATGGCCTGGGGGCAGTGAGAGGAGCTTTCCAAGGCGCCCGCAAGAGTGTTCTGTTTTTGCACGTTATTTTGGTTTTCCTGAATAGGGGACAGGGTCTCAGTGACTTCAGACCTAGAAATTCCCAAGATCAGTGAAGAAGAAGAGTTGGTTTTTATATGCCGACTTTCTCTACCACTTAAGGAAGAATCAAACCAGTTTACAATCACCTTACTTTCCCCTCTCCACAGCAGACATCCTGTGAGGTAGGTGGGGTTGAGAGAGTGTGACTAGCCCAAGGTCACCCAGCTGGCTTCAAGTATAGGAGTGGGGAAACAAATCCAGTTCACCAGATTAGCCTCTGCCATTCATGTGAAGGAGTAGGGAATCAAACCCAGTTCTCCAGATCAGAGTCCACTGCTCCAAACCACTGTTCGTAACCACTACACCACGCTGGCAATTTTTTAAAAAGCAGTGGTGAACCACTCATTCCAGGAAGCCAGATGGCTGTTCCTCCACGGAGCATCGTCCCCACAGTGAACCCTCCTCACTGTTGGTGGGTTCTCCTAGCCCTGAAGGCGCTGGGCCCAGGGATGGAATAGAGGCGGCAGGAACCTGGCAGAGTCCACCCATTTTGGGTGCCATTTTTCATTAGGGTGGCATTCATGTGTTCATGTGAATTGAGCTCTGACTCATTAAAGCTTATGCTGGGATATCTGTTTTAAGACTTTTAAGATGGCAGTGGACCAATTTTTATTATAATCTTGACTAGTACTTCATCACACTGAGGTAAATGAATATGATAAGACCCAGTTTCAAATCCCCACTTGATCGTGAAGCTCACTGGCTGAATCTTAGGCCAACCAACCAATCTCCACTTAACCTACTTGCCAGGGAGGTTTTGAGGATAAAATGGGGACGGGAGAACGACTGTTGCTGCCTTGAGCTCCTTTGAGGAAGGGGTGGGATAAAAATGTGCATGATTAAAAAAAAATGAATGGGATAGCTAAGTGCATCTCTGTGACTAATCTCAGTTGGGCACATCGCTGTTTGATCTCGCTCTAGTTCAGAATGCGTTTATAGAACCAAAATTGAATTTGAAAATTAGCACGGCTGGAGAGCTAGTATTCCTCTAAAAAAAATCTTATATAGACAAAAGCATGTTTCCCAGGCTAACTTGGCATATTCTAAATGGTCACTCCCCCCACCCAGAACTGATACTCCAAATTCTTTCCTAGCTTGTGCGCATACATCAAACCTTTATATATTGTGTCTATTATGTAAGGGATGTAAAAGTAGGATAAAGAATGGCAAATATCTCTCGTGTGGGCCACTCGAGAATGTTACTTTTTTTTACTTGTCTTGAACAATCACGGTCTTTTATACAGAGTGAAATACTTATGCACCTTCCCTCTGAATTGTCATGAAGTTTCCTTTTGATACACAGGCCAGATGTTAGTTGGTTTGAATAATGTCCTTTTCCTGTGTGGTGTTCTGTGCTCTTGTCATGTCTACACATCAACTTTTCCTCCAAGTACTTCTCTACCGTGTCTTTTCTTGCTTTCTCCATTTCAAAGTAAATGCCAAGAGATGTATATTAATTAGGAATTGAACATCTTGAGGTGTGTTTATAATTTGCCTTTAGGACTGCAACCTGAAGTTTCTTAAATGGTATGTAGGAGTTGAGTTGGAACATCTTGAGGTGTATGTTTATGTTTACCTTGAGGACTGCAAACAATCTAAAGTTTCTTAAGTGGTATGTAGGAGTTGGGTTGGATCAGACCTCTGCATAAAATTAATATAGTCTAGCATTATTTAGATTCAGATGTTTCAGGAAGTTATATCTGCACAGCTCTCACGATAATTTCAGTCAACCTCAGACCCAAAGTGCACCTTCCAACAAGAATTTGGTACATATCTTTGGTGCCCAAGTATTCTGTAACACTGTTAAGCTTATCTACCATGTGTTATAGTTCCTTTCTAAACTGTACGGATACTGTAGGTCTGGTAGCTGGGAATTCCTCAGTATGGGAATTTATTTTTTACTTCATGAAGAGACCTTCCAATTGGGAGTATTATGTGAGATGTTATGTTTGTACCAGCTGACTTTGTTTTTTACCTGAAAATGCCTGGAATGTTTTGAGAAATCTACATCTCTTCCCATTTGCAATGGTAAGTTTTAGCACCATAGCAAGTGTCTTGTTAAGCAGGTACTAACATGGCAGCTCTATTCTTCCACTGGGACAAATGCAGTGCCCCTTGCCGTAGACATTTCCCCAAAATTTCTTTCTAAATTGGATCCCCTTTTAAAAATGTTTATGTGTGACACCCTATTTTAAATTCTAAAAAGCAAACACCAACATTAAGAGGCCCTATATAGGGCTCCCCATCACCACTGGGCCTCTTTATCTTCATCTTTCTGTGCCTGAAGCCCTCTGCCTTTTGGTCTCCTGAAGACTGCTGCTACTCCCTCAACTGTCCTCCTTTTTCCTATGTCTTATCTCCTTTCCCACATTCTTCTCTCTACTTAAGTTCTTAATCCTCAGTCATCCTCCCTGCCAGGAGCAGGCCAAACTGACTTTTCCTCTTTCAGGATTTGCACTCTTTGCCTGATTATTCCTTTGCTCTATTATTTACCCGAAGCAGTTTAGAGTTGGTGAACATCCCATGACATGCCAGCCAGTTTCTTGGGAAGGAGTTCTAGGAATACTTGTGTAAGGTCGGCACACTTATGTAAGGTTGGCACACTAGTAAATTGACCATTCAGATACTCCATTGTGTACATAGTCGTTTACCTTTTAATTTTGTTATGGCTCATTTATCAGTACATACAGGAACAAAGGCTTTTTGCTCCTTGGCTTGGCAGCAGCTGGGGGCAAATCTAGCAGAATAAGAAATCTCCTACTAGCCATCTGCTGTAACCACAGGCATCTCTGAACAGGAACTTTAAGCGTTCACCAGTTGTAAAAAGCCACTTCCTAGAATTACCCATGACTATTTTGTTACACTGTGCCATTGATCTCCAACATGGTACTGCTGGATACACCAATGGGTTTCCGAGTGCCCACTTGATTCTTCAACAGAAAATATTTCCCAAAGCAAAAAGCCTGTCCTGACTCTTCCTCCTCATAGTGAGAGCCAGCATAGTGTAGTGGTTAAGAGCAGTGGTTTGGAGCAGTGGACTCTAATCTGGAGAACAGGATCTGATTCCCCACTCCTCCACATGAGTGGTAGATGCTAATCTGGTGAACCAGGTTTGTTTCCCCATGCCTCCACATTAAGCCAGCTGGGGGACCTTGGGGCTAGTCACAGCTCTGTTAGAGCTCTCTCAGCCCCACCTACCTCACAGGGTGTCTGTTGTGGGGATGGGAAGGGAAGGTGATTGTAAGCCGGTTTGATTCTCCCTTAAGTAGTAGAGAAAGTCGGCGTATAAAAACCAACTCTTCTCCTTCTCCTTCATTGGAGCAGAAGGACATCCATTCAGGGGAACATCCATTTGAAAACAACTGCCTCCATCGTGGGAAGATGCTTGCCTTACAGCCTTGCAATATTTGTGCTTGGCCCCAGCATCCAATGGCAGCCATTTTGTGATTGGTCATTCCTTTCATCAAAGCCTGTGCACTCAACATTCCAAAAGGCTCCACAGACTCATCAAGATTTACCACCTTATAATTCCATGAGACATCTTCTAATCAACCTTAGAATCATAGAGTTGGAAGGGACCACTGGGGTCATCTAGTCCAACCCCCTGCACAATGCAGGAATTTCACAACTACCTCCCCCCCCACACCCCCAGTGACTCCTACTCCATGCCCAGAAGATGCCCAAGATGCCCTCCCTCTCATCATCTGCTTAAGGTCATAGAATCAGCATTGCTGACAGATGGTCATCTAGCCTCTGCTTAAAAACCTCCAGGGAAGGAGCGCTTACCACCTCCCGAGGAAGTCAGTTCCACCGAGGAACCGCTCTGTTAGAAAATTCTTCCTAATGTCTAGATGGAAACTCTTTTGATTTAATTTCAACCCATTGGTTCTGGTCCGACCTTCTGGGGCAACAGAAAACAACTAAGGCCCCTCCTCTATATGACAGCCCTTCAAGTACTTGAAGGTGGTTATCATATCCCCTCTCAGTCTTCTCCTCTTCAGGCTAAACATACCCATCTCCTTCAACCTTTCCTCCTAGGACTTGGTCTCCAGACCCCTCACCGTCTTTGTTGCCCTCCTTTGGACACGTTCCAGCTTGTCTACATCTTTCTGAAATTGCGGTGCCCCAAACTGAACACAATACTCTAGGTGAGGTCTAACCAGAGCAGAGTAAAGTGATATTATCACTTCGCGTGATCTGGACACTATACTTCTGTTGCTGCAGCCCAAGATTGCATTTGTCTTTTTAGCTACCGCATCACACTGCTGACTCATGTTCAATGTTTGGTCTACTAAGTCCCCTAGATCCTTTTCACACCCAGCCTTCCCCAGCAGCTATTTTGCAGAAGAGTGTGTTATAGGATTTCAAAGGGGATACTTAGAGATGTGAAACTATTATGATGAAATAATTTGGCCAGTGTTAATAAGGCAACTGTAAGCAGGAATCTTTCCTCTTGTTTGAGTCCAGTGCTTTGTATTTCTTTAGTTTCTGACTCTTATCTGACAAAGGGAACTTTGACTCACAAAGGCTTATACCCCCAAAAATCTCGTTGGTCTCTAAGGTGCTGCTGGACTCCAATCTGGCTGTTTTACTGCAAGCTAACATGTCTACCCTCTGAATCTTTTCTGACTGTTACCCACACATGTTCTTGCCATAGTTAATCACTTTAGATGTATCTGAGATATCAAGTGGTGGTTGCTGCTTCATGCCTTCGGACTGTTACAATAGCGTTTCATTTTTAAGCATATGATAATGCATGTTCAAAAGAGGTAGTGCTCCGTCAGGAAAAGTAAGGGTGTGGATGAAAATTGATCTGTATTCTAAAACTTCTGAGCACACCCATCTGCCCCCGTTGTTCTGCCGAGGGAGTCTGTGTGGCACCAGGGGAGGGTTTGGCCCACTTCAGTCGGTACAAACGTAGGCTGCCTTCCTCCCACACATAGTACATCTGTGCTTGTGGACCGTTTGAAGAAAAACACTGCAGAGATGAGACCTACAACTACACAGTTAGAGACATTATGGGTTTTCAGACATTAAAAGGCAACAGATATGTGGTAATCTACAATTTAAGGGCCCTTTAATACAATGGTGGGCTGATCTCCTGTTTGAAACATTCCTGGTCTTTATCCTCCTAGGAAAGTATTCAGTTCTTCAAGTACTGGACAACTGTTTGTCTTTTTAATCAGGCACTGATCGCCTTTGCTGTTAACTGTGTTGAACCAGTGGAATGAGCTGAGTGCAGGTGAGAGAAGCTGCCTGTTCTTAACTGGTAGTTTTAAAAGTGGGGCTTTCCTTCAGTTGACCATAGTATGTCTGTGTTTTGTTCTTGCCCCTTAGTAAGGTAGCTGAGGTTGCTTGTAAAAACTCAGAGGAAAATATTAAGTACTGGAAGCTTTCTTGACTTTCACCAGCTTCCCTTGTACACCTTAGTAAAGTTGTTTCTGTTGCCATTGGATATCCAGTTGATTGCTGTTGAACAATAAAGTTGACAAGGGTGAAAGAGCTTTCATAACTATCCTGAGTAGGCTTCCAGTCCTCTTTTGTACAATTCGGCTAGTCAAGAATATTTTCTCAGAGATTCAAGGTAGATTTTTGTAAAAAGTAATAACTCTCCCATACTTGATCCCAGCTTGACAATGATATCCCAAGGTCAGTCTTATCAGGTAGACCTTGCAAAAAGTTCTCGGACTTGGACTTTTGCAGAGAGTAAGTTCCTTGTAAGTTTTATCCAATACCTAAAGGGGGGAAAGTGTCACTGGGGAGGGTGTTCAACAACTAGTGCGTCCCCTGTTGATGGCTACTCATCTAGTTTCCAGACTCAGGAATACTCAGAGCAAGACTTCAAACGACAACATGGCAAAGGCAATCCTGGGGCCTTGAGGGCTTTATAAGTCAAGAACACCGCTTGGAATTGTGTCCAGAGATGGACTAAAAGGCGGTGAAAAGCTTCAAGTGCTAGCAAAATATTTCTGTTTGCCAGGGCCCAGTTAACAATCTAGTCAACATATTCTGAACCAGGGACACTTGTGAATGCTTTTAAAGGGCAGCACCAGATATAACACTCTATAGCAATCACACCTGGGTGTTGCCATGAGTACCAGAGCTAGGAGGCAACATCAGGGGAAGGCCTCTGTACTGTTCATTTGGCCCCCCAGGGTGGCTGCTGTTTGAAACAGGATGTTGAGCTAGCTGGACTACTGGTCGGATGCAGCAGGGCTCTCACTATTGTTATGTTCATGGTACGGATAACTGAAAATACCAGGAAGCTCATTGAAGATGCTCTGTTCCACTTGGGCATCGGTAAACAAGGCCAGGTCTAGTGGCATTCAGAAAAATTGTTTAAGGTTTCAGTTGATGATCCAGTTGACCATGCGGAGTACAATTTTCATGATAAACAAAACCACCTTTAATTAACACCTATGTTACTGGATAGAGCTTATTAAGCTTCATTCAGCCAAATATAGGGTTAGCGCATCCAATGCCATGGATCAGAATGGATATCTGTAGTACTTTGGTACCACAAAAGCCCTGGAGCTTAGCAAAAGTTCTTAATATCACCTTCTAGAATTTTCCCACCGGGCAGGACTGGAACCCCCAGAGAATGGTACCAGAAGATACCATGATAGTATTGAAATCTGCTGAGAAGTCCAGGAGAATGAACAGTCACACACATTCCGTCTTTTATTTTGGTGTAAAGTGACCAAGGTGGATTTAGCAGCAATAGGTCAGAAGCCAGATTAGTTTTAGATAATCCATTTCACCCAGCAGTGTCTGGAGCTGGTTCACCAACAGTGTAAGCAACAAAGCTCCTTGGACTTCTCCTTTCTGTCAATGAGGTTTTCACTCCTCTTCAGCATTATTATTGTTGTTGTTAGTCAACATTGGTGGTTCTCTTCCAAGATATGAATCTCTAGGATTGTCTCTAAAGGCCTTTTCAGCCTAAATGAAGGGTTATTCTTTTCTAGTCTTCCAACTGGATAGTAGTAGGAAGTGGCACTTACTGATTTTATCTTGAGCCTATTTTAATATCTTAAGAAGTTTTTTTTTATTTAGTTGTGTATTTTAATCTGTTGGCTGTTTCCAAGCCCATTGAGTGGAAAAGTGGCCTATAAATCTAAATGAATACACAGATGAGTAAAGATAGCACAAATGGCTGACTGCATCTTTTGAAACACCCTGACAGATTTCAATATCTGGGACTTACCTTAGCATTAGTAGCAAGAAGGGCCTGTAGAAATATTGGGTAATTGTACTGTGTTCAAGGTGGCAACTAAGTCAGATTAATGTGGGTGACCTTTATTTGCTAAATGGTCTGATGATAAATCAGCCTCTTGCTGGGGTTTGTTTAGCCTGGAAGGCCTGTGGTAACAGTGCCAATTTCTTCTCTGGGAAGACAGCCAATAATTTGGGCAAATGAAATGGCTGAAAAGTTGCATCAGTGGCTACTAGCCATAATGTCTAAATGGGAGCATCCACCTCCAGAGGCAGTTAACCTTTGAATACCAGTGTTAGGAAGCAGTGTCAAGGGGAGGCCTTGACCAATAGGCCCTTTTTGTTGACTCTCCAAGACAGCTAATTGGCCACTGTGAGAAACAGGATATTGGATTAGATAGACTACTGGTTTGATCCAGCAGTCTGTTCTTATGGTACTCCATATGAAGCAGAACTCTTAACTGCTCAAGTGCTGTGCTGGATGGCACTGCAGAGAGGTCATGGTTGCACTAAGCAGTTCTTCTTTATTGCTGTTACCACCACAGCACAGGGCCAATTTTGTTGGACTAATCTTATGTTTTCTCTACAAACTTAATCTGTTTCACTGGATGCTTGTGAGGATTAAGAGTTGTAAGTGGAGGGATGATAATGTGTGTTCTTAGTGTGTATGTTTTTAGTGCAGCTTTCTTACCGTGTCTTAATATTACATGTATTAACGCTTGTAGCTTATTCAGATGTTTACACCGTATGATTTCTAGCAATCTTGTAGACCCCCTGCTCTTCTAAGATGCAAAGCTATTCAGAAACTATTGCACACTTGTGCATATAGCTGATATTTGTGTATACCTTCTTCAATGAATCTAAGCGCTCTGCTGTGTGAGACATAGAGGTCCATTTAGTCCAGCGTTCAGCTTCCAACAGTGGCCAACCAGATGCTTCTGAGAATCTTGCATGCTGATCACAAACAACCCTCCCCTACTGGGTGTCCCCAGCACCTGCCACTCCTCTGTTTCTGAATATGTAGAACTATTGGGCACTGATAAACTGTCCGGTTACCAAGACAACTTCATAGAAATGTGTCCCTCCCATAAGGTTTGAAAAGCCATTCAGGCCTAGAAAACATCACATGAACACACGAAGCTGCCTTATACTGAATCAGACCCTTGGTCCATCAAAGTCAGTATCATCTACTCAGACCAGCAGCTGCTCTCCAGGGTCTCAGACAGAGGTCTTTGACATCACCTACCTGCCTAGTCCTTTTAACTGGAGATGCCGGGGATTGAACCTGGGACCTTCTGCATGCCAAGCAGATGCTCTACCACTGAGCCGCAGCCCCTCCCAGTAATGTACCTGATGCTTATGAATGCATAACAGCAGTTTTCATGGACACCAGCAAAGGGAATTGAAGCCAGTCAGCAGTAGTGATGATCTGTATTTTTTTTGGTAGAACATAGCCATGAACAACTTGAGCCTGGAACTACTTTGCTTACTAATTTGCTAAAGGGGCTCCATTGCTGTGGTGACAACCTCTCATATGGTGACAACCCATAGAGCTCTTTTAAATGAGTGTTAATTTACAAAATAAGATACTTGAGCTGATGTTTGCTCACTGTGGCTCAGTGGTAGAGCATCTGCTTGGCATGCAGGAGGTCTCAGGTTCAATCCCTGGCATCTCTAGTTAAAGGGACCAGGCAAGTAGGTGACGTGAAAGACCTCTGCCTGAGACCCTGGAGAGCCACTACCGGTCTGAGTAGACAATACTGACTTTGATGGACCAAGGGTCTGATTCGGTGTAAGGCAGCTTCATGTGTGTTCTCTAACAGATCCGTTGCAATAACTCAGCTCGAAAACAAGTGCAAAGTTAAGAACTGTGGATTTGCACATATTCTATGCTTTACAAAAAGATGGTTGAATGGAAAAACTATTGAATGAATGCAAACTTGTACACAACAGTTGTGTGCTCTTCAGTGGCTTCTTTTATCCTTAAGTAGTACTATTATTTGTTCAAATCTCACATACACAGAAACTGGTGATGAGAACAGTCTCTTATCCTAACTAGTCTGATTTACAAGTGAATTTAGGTCTTATGTGATGACTTCATTAAATAGCAAAATTGTTCATCACGTATACTTCAATTTGTTTTCCTGTCACTCAAGGCTGAGGAGATATCTGCTGTGCCCCTCTGCCAAGGGAGCTGAGCATGTTATATTTTTACCCAAATGCTTGGCCTGATTCTCAGTATGTAAGGGAAGTTGGCTGGCTTGCGCGTATATTTATTGTTCCAAAGAAGCAGCATGACTTGAGGGCTTGCATGTAGAAAGAGATGCTAGTAAAAACTTGCTTGGAAACTCATTGGCAGCTTTTGCAATATGGGTTTGGCTAAGAGGATCTTTCACAATGCTGTTACATCTGCATTTCAATGGGACCAGTCCTGCCAAACTCACTGGAGGAAAAGGCTGGCTGTGGTGCCAGGCTGCTGGGTCAGTGACTTGAAGAGTTTTCCCTGAACCTGCACTTGAATTCCACCCAGTAGGTAACTTTCCAAATGTAGGGAGGTGTTGTCACGGGTGTTTTTAAACAATCAGTGTTCTATGTTCATTCTAGGAGTGATGTATGCTCATCACATGATCCAAGTATGTGCTCACTGCATGCATCGAGTTGGCCATTGTTCAGAAATGAAGGAGAAAGAGAGCTTGGTGTTCACATAAACACCGCCTGGTGTAGTGAGAGGACTGGGGAGAGGGGGAGAGGATCAATGCCATGAGTTTTGCTTGCATTAACAGTTGAGTTTCTTGCTTGACCAACATGGCTAGGGCAGCTCAACCCAGGTGTACTCAAGCCCCACTCTTGACACTGAAAGATAGATTCGTACATTATCAAGGTGGCCAACCTTCAGGTACTAGCTGGAGATCTTCTATTACAACACATCTCCAGCTGATAGAGATCCGTTTCCCTGGAGAAAATGGCCACTTTGGCTATTGGACTCTATGGCGTTGAAGTCCCTCCCCTCCACAAACCCCACCCTCTTCAGGCCCCACCCCAAAAATCTCCAGGTATTGTCAGGCCTTTGCTGGTAGCAGGAGTAAAGGCTCTTGACATGAGTAGGCCAGTTTCTGGCTACACGTCAAGTTCTTGGTTCTCATGCCTGTAAACTCTGTGTACAGTTTCGCTCGTCCTGTTTTCCACAGCTGCGCTCTAATGTTTAGTCTTCCTTCCTGGGAATCGCTTATCTCGGGGATGCTTTGCCATGTTTACCTTCACAGCCTGTAGTGCTTTTAAACATGTAACCTGCCTATGTTTCGCCATTACCAGCCTCACCTGCCTGTAGGCAGTCAGTCCTTTAAGCTGTCTTTTTGCTCCTAATAAAGTATTACTGCTTCAGAGCTACCTGCCTGGATGAGTTTGCTTAAGGGATGCTAGGGATGGACACCTGATCCCGACAGGTATTTCCCAACCCGGAGCTGGCAACCCTATATATTATCCTGGTGGTGTGGCAAATTCCTGGGAAGTACAATTAATGAAGTATTAATTGAGTGGGCTGACTAACCTTTCTAGGAATCTGTGCAGTAATTAGGGACAGTAATTAGGGATAGATGCACTGTGCGCTATAGGAACAAATGCACAGTTGAGCTTGCATATGGCTTACTCTTGCACCATGGCTTGTGGCCAGAAGTAATGAGAACTGAGAACTGGGATGAACATTTAGAGAATGAATAAGACATTGAGTGCGAGCTTATACTTCATTTCGATGCTTTTAACTGACTTCCTGCTTATGAAATGCATGTGTTATACTTTGTCTCGATGCTTTATTGAACCAGCTTCCTGTTTATGAAATGCATTTATTATGTGTGCATTGTTAGAAGAGTATATACACTGTAAACTGCTGAGAAACCGATTAAGTCTGAAACCTGTCTTGTTGTTTATAGCTTCAGGAGATAGAAACGGAATGCATGTGCTCAAACAACGGAGGAGTTTCCTGTGTCCATAATACTGTGGAATTTGTGTGGTGTAAATGCTGTTAGGTTATAAGATTGGTTACCACTTAATGAGAAGGTGTGATCCTGAAAACACTCTCTGAGAAGCAGCTTCTGCTGCAGTCAACAGGGCTCGCTTTGCGGTAACAAGAAGTTACAATTAAGGTGTATGCGGAAATAAAAGTGGTGTAATGTGGCTACATCGCGCGATTAGGGTGCTAATGGTAGCTTCCCACTCTCGCATCTTTCTCATCATCTCCCTAAAAATAACACGACCTTTTCCTGCACAGATACTAAATATTTATCCCATTCTTTTTTCACCAGGAGAAATCGTGAACCCACCTTACCTCCGTGAAAATGGCTTTAGGCAATCTTACGTCGAAGGCTGTGTCACTTTACGATGAATGGATTAAAAATGCGGGTGAGTTTTGATCCTGATATTATTATTTATTTATGTATTATTTCCATTTGTTACCCTGCTCTTCCCGGCCAAAGCCAGGCTCAGAGCGGCTTACAGAATATGATATTCATGACGACTATGTAAAATTGAAAGAAACAATGTACTCATTTATTTTAGTATATGTTGATCACTCCTTTCTTTAGTTGAAGGCAACTTACAGGTTCTCTGGTCTTCTGTCTATTTGTTTTACTTATTTATTTTTATGTCCTGCCCTCACTCCCTGGCTGAGGCCCGGCTCAGGGTGGCTCACAGCATATAATAATGCAATAAAACAGTATAAAATACAATAAAATTTCAACAACTACCTAATAATAAGTAAACTAAACAATTAAAACATCAGATGGTGCTAGGGTTGCCAACCTCCAGGTAGTAGCTGGAGATCTGCTATTACAACTGATCTCCAGCCGTTAGAGATCAGTTCCCCTGGAGAAAATGGTCGCTTTGGCAATTGAGCTCTATGGCATTGAAGCCCCTCCCCATCCCAAACCTCTCACTCCTCAGGCTCTGCCCCAAAAACCACCCGCCGGTAGTGAAGAGGGACATGACAACCCTAGATGGTGCTCATAGGAGCATAGGTATCGCTGCGGAGCCTGCAGCAACCAGGGCCCCATAGATTCAGTACACAAAAGGAGGGGGGGATAGGTAGGGAGACCAACTTAGATGACAAAACCGTAGCTTTCCTCAACCATAGGCCTGGTGAAATAATTCCATCTTGTGGGCCCTGCGCAATTGTTTGAGATCCCGCAGGGCCCTGTTTCAGTGGAAAGGGAGTTCCGCCAGGCTGGAGCCAGGGCCAAAAAGGCCCTGGACAGCCAGACACTCTTCAGAGAACAAACAACGGGAGAACAAGCACACTTGCTTTACACTGGACCCAGAGATCTAAACTTATGATATGAGTGGTGTAATGTTATTTATTCAGACAAAGTATGTTCTGCTTCTCCCCAGAACTGCTCATGACAAACCAAAATTACAAGCAATACAACAATAAAACAATACAACAATAAAAGTAAACATAAAATCATCAATACTGAAACCAGCAATAAACCGGCAAAGCAAGCCTGCTAGCAATATAAAAGCAATATTCGGCAGCCTAAAATAGTATCCCTAGAACAGCCCGCAGGCTAGAAGCAGGACTTTAAAACTGTAACTTTACTGGTAATGTACATTTAGGTAATGTAAGAATAAGTACTATGAACAGGGTCCAAAAAACCTTTCAGTACATGGCTGATATGATCAATGTATCCATCAGATGACAATAATCCTGTGAGGTAGGTTAAAAGTCATCCAGTACATTTCATGGCAAGTAGGGATTTGACTCTCCAGACCTTTACTAGCACTCTAACTTGTACACCACATTCGTTATTTGTATGGTGTGACTTAGGCCCCTTTCAAACTATCCTTATTATCTGGTTGAACAGTGGGTTGCTAATGGATTTTTTGTGTCAATTCAGACAACCATTTATGCTCCTAGTTCTAGTGGATTTTTTTTACCTGTTCAGCCAAAGCTGCTTGCATACCGTCAGCATTGCAGGGCTCTGCCGCTTTTTAAGAAAACTGCTTTCTCTCGTCTTCACTTTCTTCCTTGCACTTCTGAATCGCAGAAGTATGCTGTTTGAACTGTCTGGACTCCTGTTACTTTCGTGCCTTTTTTTTTGGTGGCACATTCTTTTCTGGCTTTTTTTAAAAAAACGTTCTAAGATGAGCACTATAGCACCATAGCAATTCAATGCATCCCAATGCTGGTGATATAGCACTAAATTGCTATATCGCCACCATTTGGATGTATTGGATTGCTATGGTGCTATAGTGCTCATCTTAGAACAGATGTGTTTTTTTTAAGCCAGAAAAGAATGCGCTACCAAAAAAGGCGGGAAAACTATAGCGTCGCTGTTTGAACTGGCCAGAGCTCTTTAGATACGGTTCTTATTGACATCAGCTGTATGAACGCCCATCTCTGTATCGCTTTACACAGAAACAGGCCAACAACAGATGACATCCGGTTTAGAACAGAACTCTGAAAGGGGCCTTAGATTCATTCAGTCTGATCAGACAGAGATGTGGGAACAGTCTTAAATGGTTAGTTTTTTCATTTAAGGAGGCACTAACATTTCATGAGAAGAACCAACAGTCAGGTGATAATAGAGGGCGGTTATGACATCAGATGAACAACAGATTGTGCGAGATATTCACATGATGCACCAGTAACAATGTGTCTGAAAATAAATAATGTAAAATGAAATTCTTACCGAAACTCATATGAAATATAGGGAAGTATGTGGGCAAATGAAATTGGGTAACATCTGTGCCCTCTCGGGTGTAGCTGGGTGTTGCTAGCATTATAATATTACTACCCAGGAAGGTTATAAAGATTATCAGGGAACATAAATAGTAAAAGTCAAGGCGTCCAATAACTGTTATGGCTGTTCATATTTATGGGTCTTACCAAATACAAACTGTTTTGTAGTACGTTTGGGACTTGTAAGAGTTTTACATATGCCAAAACAGCTAGATCATCTATGGATATTTGAAATACACTCTTAAATGTTAAATAACTTATAGTTGTCTAAAAAAAAATCAAGTATCAAGCATTAAGGATTTATTTGAGATTCTAAAATAGAACCGGTTTCCCAGGAACTTCAGGTACATCCCCAGACCCCAGCTGGATAATAAGGGCTAGAATATTGGTTACTACCAAGAGATGAGGTTCAGGATGCAGTTGGAACTGGCCTTGATTACCATTTTCAATTTAATGTTACTTTAATGTTCTCCCACTATTTGTGATACTGTAAAAGCATTTCTAACAGGTATGTTTGTCAAGAAATAAGGTTAAAAAAAGCATTTCAGCAAAAACAGGAGTCAAATCATTTATGTTCTCCCTAAATCTGTGAAAGACCAGGGAATTTAGAAGTATAAATAGATATTCAAAGAGTACATAAACTGGAGTATTTCAAATTTTACAAAACATTTTGAATTTGATAATAAGACGTCTATACAACGGAAGAATAATTTTATTTTGGTCTTTTCTATAGGTAATTCTTGGGTAATTTTTTAGTACCTGTCATATGCCAATTTAATATATTTTAGCGAAAATTATACAGATCAGAACAACCCATTATTGAATTTCTATCAAAGATAGGTATTCCTCAAGTTATAAGATTTTTTTTAAAAAATTGTTTCAATAAAGATTGCTTTACTTCAAAATAAATTGAGCGTGGTATTAGAAAAAAGCAATACAGCTTCAGGCCTAGATGGACTCAGTGCAGAATTTTAAGACTATCTTTTTGAATGATGAACTAGTTCATTATTACACAGTGGTATTCCTTGAGGAAATGGTTCTATCAACCATTTATGCATGGCTCTTGCTAGATCTAGCTCAATTGGGAGGTAGAAGCAAATTTCAGGCCTTGGCATAGGTTTCTTGTGTTGCTTGATAAGTGTCTACTGTAACAGTTTATCCCAAATTCTCCTTTTATTTATATTCCCATGTAGACCTGTAATATTATAAAATTCAAACAATGATTAATGAAACGGTGAGCTTATTCCTGACCCCTAGGATCCGAATGGGCTTAGGAGGCGACCAGCCCCCTACACTGGTGTAGTGCCCATGGACGCTGGCTCGGCCTCCCGCCGGCATCCTGCTGGCGCAAGTGCTTGCGCCGGTGTCCTGGGAGGGGTTCCCAGGGCATTCCAGGGGGCGGGGCTGCTGGTAGGCTGCCTCCTAACCCCTTCCAGCCTGGGAACACCCCCCCTCTGAAACAGCGTTGCTGCGCCGGGTTTTTCCTGGCACAGCATTGCTGTTCTCTATGGGGGGAAATGCCCCATTTTTGAATTTTTACATTTAAAAAGGCTTTTTTTTTAGCTTTTCGGTGGCCGTAGAACCTATTTGGAGGTGCCTCGGCTACACTGTCCCTGGCTGCCGCAAAGCTCAGGAATGAGCTGTTATTTAGAAGAACAAATTCTTCAGCATTGCTGATAAATTAAATAGCTTTATAAAAGGAAATGGCTGGATGGTGGTTGTTCACAAAATTAAGATTTACTATTGGGCTACTAGGTTAGAACCATAAAGGGATTCATATTCTCTTGGGAATGGCTTAAATACAATGGAATCCTTCATAGGACAAGAACTTGGAAGACAAGTGTAAAAGAAAAACATGATTTAGTGTAGATGCCACCTTGGCAGTTTAGCAGAAACTTAAAGTCAATTTTGAGCCATCATTTTCATTGACTTGAATATTCATTGACTTGAATATTCATTGACTTGAATATTCTATAATGAAAAAATATTAAGTGTAAATTTTAAAGAGAAACACAGTTTTTAGAAAATTTGGTAGTGAATAAAATTTAAAAAACTAGTCTGATACATCTATAAATACCATTTCCTCAAACGAAAAAGTTAACTGCCTTTTGAAAGAACTATGTTAACATGGCTACAATTTGAGAATTGTGGCTGCCTCAAAAATGATGTTTGTACAGTGTTAAGAAGAGCTAAGTTAGATCAGACCGGTTCATCTATCATCCTCTTTCCAACAGCAGGCTGCCCAAAGAATCAAGGCCTTCCTTCACCATTACCAGCTAGCGATAAGTTTTCATATATACACTGCCTTTGAACATAGGTCAGTTTAACCATCAGACATGAATGCTGTGTAACCTTTTTTTCTAAGCTAAAGAGGCCATACTTACAATGAATTCCATATATTACTTAGACATTATATGAAAAAAAAATCTTCTTTTCCTTGTTGTGAATCTCCTGCTGATCAGTGCCGTTGGGCAATAGAGTGTTGGTGTTACGCAAGAAGTGGTAATTGGACTAGATTGTAGGGCTCAGTCTAAGGTGGATGAAATTGTAGAGGCTAAATGGGAGGGACCTCAGCCAAAGACATGAACAAAATGCCTCTGGGGTGACACTACATTCTTCCAAAGCATTTATTCAAAGCTGATAAATTGCTTCCTGTTCATTGTAAATTTGAAAGTGTCCATGTTAAAGGCTTGAAGAAAAGAGTGTGTGTAGGGCACACTATTCTTACGCTTTAAAATGCTACAGAGTTGAAGGTTTCGGGTTCCTTTATGCAATGATCTAGCTGTGTAGAGGAATCATGGAACTTTGACTTATCATAGGGAATACTTGGGTGTTCTTTCTAGACGAGATTTTGTAAGGGCTTTACACTGCTCACTAGGTGAAACCACAAACCTTGCTTATTCAAGAATTATCATTTGTTAAAAGCCAAAGCTTGAAAAATTGATGGTGTACTTTGCTTACCAAAATGGCTGTTTGCATGCATACCCAATCACTTTCTCCTCCAACACTTGTGAAGTGATGTTGTCCTGCTCTTGATACAGTGTAGAGATGAGACAGAGGCTGATGAGAGCACATATTACGGTACTCATGATTTTCAACCCTTCCATTATACAGGGGTGGAATGACCATTGACTTAATGCTCCTGCTCTTCAAAAGAATCGTGACAATGGACTTCTCTAGCATTCAAGGAGAAGGTTCTGCCCTAGCCTTCTTGCTGACATCCTGGTTTTCTTCATGCAGGGAACTTTTTACACAGGAGAAGCATCTGATCAAGTAGTATTCATCATCTGTATTTGTAAGAGGTAGAGCTAGGTTGTATGGCTTTTTTTTTTTTTTTTGCATACGTAGATCATCTCTAAGGCTGGCAAAATCTGTTTGCACAAAAATGAATGTTGAAGGAAATGGCTTCATCAATTTGAAAAGGGGAGTTTTTTCAGCTATGGGAAATAGCTTGGCAAACGGTCAAGTCATAATGGGAGTGGGAGAGGAGAAAGTGGAGAGGGAAACAAAGCGGTCTGCTATCTTGGACTTGATTCTCACCAACAGAGAAGAACTGGTTGATGAGGTGAATGTAGAGTCCACCCTGGGTAGTAGTGACTATGTAATTTTGAAATTTACAATCTTGAGGAAGGGAAAAGCTGGTCGTAGTCAGACATAAAGGTTGATCTTTAGGAAAGCAAATTTTAACAAAATTAAAGTTATTCTGGGTAGAATCCCATGGTCAGAAATGCTTAAGGAGAATGGAGCTCAAGAGGCATGGGAGTTTCTTAAAAGCAAAATATTGAAGGCACAATCACAAACAGTTCCTATGTGAAGGAGAAATGGGAGGAGCCTAAAGAAGCCAGGGTAGCTCCATAAACAGTTTTCTAAAGATTTGAGAAATAAAAAAGACTCATTTATGAAGTGCTAGGAGGGCCTTATTACCATGGATGAATATAAACAAATAACCAATGATTGTAGGAAGAGTATTAAAAATTTAATGCTCAGTATGAGCTTAGGCTAGCGAGAAATGCGAAACAACAAAAAATGGTTCTTTTGCTATGTTCAGAGTAAGAAAAAGGACATGGTAGGCCCATTGCAGGGACAGGAAAGTGAAACTGTAACAGATGATGAAGGGAGGGCAAAATTCCTTCTGAATCCCTACTTTTCCTACTGAATTCCTTCTGAATTCCTACTTTTTCTCAGTCTTCTCATGCAAGGGAAATGGTGCTCAACATGGTAAAAACAGAACAGATGATGAGGGAAGGGAGTTTGCAGTACACAAACTCCTAGTTTCTTTAAATGAAACTAAGTCCTCAGGGCCAAATGAATTGCAGAAGTTGCACATGTAATTTCTGAGCCTCTGTCCATTATTTTTGAGAATTCTTGAGAACAGGTGAGGTGCCAGAAGATTGGAGGTGGGCAAACGTCCTCATCTTCAAGAAAGGGAAAAAGGAGGATCTGGGCAACTACCGACCCATCCGCTTGACATCTATATCTGGACAAATAGAACAAATCATCAGTCAGTCCTTGAGCATTTAGAAAGGATGGCTGTGATTACTAAGAGCCACCACGGGTTTCTCAAGAATAAGTCATGTCAGACTAATCTTGTTTCCTTTTTTGAGAAAATTACTACCTTGATGGATCAGGGGAATGCTGTGAACATAGTTTATCTTGATTTCAATAAGGCTTTTGATAAGGTTCCACATAATATTCTTGTTGACAAGTTGGTAAATTGTGGTTTAGATCCTATTACTGTTAGGTGGTTGACAGATTGCACTCAAAGAATGCTTGCTAATGGTTCCTCATCCTCTTGGAGAGGAGTGCCTAGTCGAGTGCCTCAAGGATCTGTCCTGGGCCCTGTGTTGTTCAACATCTTTATAAACTATTTGGATGAAGGAATAGAGGGGGTGCTTATTAAATTTGCAGATTACTAAATTGGGACGGGTAGCAAATATGGTAGAAGACAGAGCCAGGATATAGGATGATCTTGACAGGCTGGAGAACTGGGCTAAAACTAATAAAATGAATTTCAATGGAGATAAATGTAAAGTTCTGCATTTAGGTAGGAAAAATCAAATGCATAATTATAGGCTGGAGGAGACTCGTTCTCGCAGTAGTGCGTGCAAAAAGGATGCAATTTTGGGCTGTACCAATAGAAGCATAGTGTCCAGATCATGCAACATGATGGTATCGCTTTATTCTGCTCTGGTTAGTCCTCACCTAGAGTACTGTGTTCAGTTTTGGGAACCACAATTCAAGAAGGATATAGACAAGCTGGAACGTGTCCAGAGGAGGGCAACAAAGATGGTGAGGGGTCTGGAGATCAAGTCCTATGAGGAAAGATTGAAGGAACTTGGTATGTTTAGCCTGGAGAGAAGACTGAGGGGTGATATGATAACCATCTTCAAGTACTTGAAGGGCTGTCATATAGAGGATGGTGCGGAGTTGTTTTCTGTTGCCCCAGAAGGTTTTCTGTTGCTCCAGAACCAACTGGTTGAAATTAAATCAAAGGAGTTTTTGGCTAAATGTTAGGAAGAACTTTCTGACAGAGTGGTTCCTCAGTGGAACAGGCTTCCTTAGGAGGTGGTGGCCACCCTCCGAAGCAGCCATTTTCTCCAGGGGAACTGATCTCTGTAATCTGGGGATGAGCTGTAATTCCAGGGGATCCCCAGGTCCCATGTGGAGGCTGGCATCCCTAGTTGTTTGTGTTACTTCCACTAGGAATCGGTGTAGCATGTTAAACAGTACCAGCTCAGAAAGAGGCACGTTTTCACATTGATCTAATGGTGCTCCAGGTAGGGGTAATAGGAAGAATTTTGATGGAGAGAGAAATGATTGGAGCGACCATCCTTGTTTGGTCCAAAAGTGAAAGGCTTGGGTTTTTGCTCCTATTGGGAAGTTGTGAAACCTAGTTTGAACAGTTACTATGATTACAGATAAAACAGTTTAAAAAAATGTGCAACTGTATCATAGTATATTCCATGATAGCACTTTCTCTATGTCATTGGGGAATCCACACATTGGTGTTTATCACTCTAACTTCAACAGTGCATAGTGAATTGGAAGTGTAACTTGGCCCTTTCAGGTCAGGTGTTACAAGCAAAGCCTTTACCACTGACTTGCCTTGTGGTGTTAGAAGCACAATGCTTTCTGATTGAGGAATCTGTACAAGGATCCGTGTAAACAAACACAGGCAACCTCCCATAAGAACCTGGGAAATTTATTGAACAGTATTTACAAGATGTATTTTTGATGAAAAGGCAGAATTGGAGGGAAAACCCCACAACACACATATATGTACACAAGGGTCTTTCAGAGAGAGAGAGCTTAGTTTAGAGGTTACTCAAGTTGTCTTCAACTTAGATGTTTCCCAAGTTAGGTTTCTTTAGTTCAGGGGTGGGGAACCTTTTTCCTGCCAAGGGCCATTTGCACATTCATGACATCATTCAGGGGCCACACCAGGTGTAGATCTCCCAGTGGGGGGGAGAGGCTAGGGTTGCCAGGTCTCCAGCCACCACCTGGAGGTTGGAAATCCCAGGGGAGGCCACACAGAGAAGGCCTGCAAGGCGCCCCCGCTCCCCCCTCCCAGGTGGGAGGGCAGCCAGAGGTGGGCCTGAGCAAACGAGGCACCGGGGGCGCAGCCCACAGTCGATTGGCAAGGGAGGAACGGAGGAAGGAAAACAGAGAAAGAGGAAAAGGGAGGGGGGAGAAAGTGAGAAAGAAATGGAAAGAGGGGGAGAAAGGAAGAAAAGGATGGCGGGAAAGAAAGAAAAGGATGGAGGGAGACAAAGAAAGAGACAGAAAGAGAGGGAGAGAAAGGAGAAAGAGTGGCAGAAAAAGAGGAAGAAAAGAGAGAAAAGCCTTCCCCCCCCACACCCGCACACGCTGGCCCCATGCGACCGGGCCCCAGTCTCCATACCCTCCCCCCCAGAGTCCACAAAAGCCCACCCCCCAAAGCCCGATCGGCTCCTGCATGCATGCTCTGCCACCGGGGGCCACTGGCCTCTTCCCCCCCCCTCGCTGCTCAACAGCCGACAGGCAGCGAGATGGGCTCACAATGTGCCGCGGCGTTCCTGCATGCTGCGGCTGTAGGGGGCAGACTTGGAAGCGTCCCTCCCCCTCCCCTCTTCTCTCGCCAACCAACAGCCGACAGTCAGCGAGAGGAGGTCCAAAGGGCGCCACAGCACCCCTGTAAGCTGCGCCCCCAGGAACACCCTCGGGGAGGGCCGACCTGCTCCCCCCCCTCCGCGGCAGGGCCCCAGAGCTCCCGAGGGCCACAAAAAATGTCCTCGGGGGCCGCATACGGCCCCCGGGCCTGAGGTTCCCCATCCCTGCTTTAGTTCTTAGTTTTCAAGCTTAGTTCTGTCCCTCAGAACTGAGCTTGAATTTTTATCCAAGGCTGTTTTCCCACTGGCCCCTCTCCTAAGCCAGCTATGTAGGTGGCTATTGCTGACAGAGATTTTTCTGGTTGCCTCATACTTGGGTACACTTGCTAAGCATGCTTGTGTGTGTGCATGTATTTTGGATGACAAGCTAAATCCCTCTGAAGCTCAATCATTTAATGATCACTAACACTGATATGGTTTTAACTGCAGATGTTTTGATTTACTTGTTTCTAGGTATCTTCAGGTTACCATAGTTATTTTTAACTGACTTTAAATTGTGTTGAACTGTGTTTGTAAACTGCCTAGAAGGTGATTGTGGTAGGGGGGAAAAATTAGAAGCAAAACGCATTTAGCTTTCCTCCCCCAAGAGTGATGTAATAAACTTTGCATTCAGAGTATTCATACAAATGCCATTTGCAGCGTGACGCACAAAGCAAGTTCTGCTGCTGTTCTGTGAATTGGGCAACCCTGCAATTTTCACTGGATTTAATAGGGTGTGGCGTGATTAAAAGGGTGTGGTCTAGGGAGAAGGCTGAGGATGATACAGTACAAACACTAGCCAAATCCCACTTTGATGGATTAACCCATTTATGTGTACAAAGGACACAAACTGTGATTCAAGAACGCCGGAAGTCTTGGACAACAAGTTGAAGAGTGGGTGAAAAGGGTGGCAATATTAAGTATTAAGGTGGGCTAGAAAACCCTGTTTAAGGAGTTCTCTCAATTTGTTTCCACCTGCAACTGATGAATAACTTTGTTTTTCTCACCTTTAGTTTTGAAAGGTTTGTGTGGAAATCTCTGCCTTCATATATTCATTTGGTTCCTCTCTTGCTCTTTGTTTTTTTCACCATCTTGTTTTTGGTACTGTTATCGTTATTATTATTGTCTTTATTTATAGCTCACCTTTCTCACTGAGACTCCAGGTGGTTTACAAAATGAGGAACATAATTCAGTGAAAAGCAAGGGGGGGCTCCAGTAAACAATGCAGTAGGGCTAGCATTACAGAACCGGAAAACAATTTGTGAATCCTGTGATCTGGGTGATATTAAGATAGCCTAGAAAACATGTCTATTTGTTACAGACCATCAATAGTTTACATTGCGTTGAGATTACAGATATTTCAGATTACTTATTATTGCTCTTAGTTTATTTTGACTGTTTTTATTGGTTATGGCCGGGTGTCCTTTATTAGATATTAGATTTAATTAGTGCTGAAAAGTTGACTATAAATTCTATAAGTGAATGCACCTGTGCTTTTAGTGAAAGTACTTATTAAAACATGCAGCCCGTTTTAGGGGAAAATACATTTGAGAGTTGAGAACTGGTAAACACTAAGATGAGCTTTCCCTCTCTCTCTTCTAGATCCGCGAGTTGAAGGCTACCCACTCATGGCTTCACCTTTTCCACAGACAATTATTATTGTAGCCTATATATATTTTGTCACTAATTTGGGACCGAAGTTCATGGAGAACAGGAAGCCTTTTGAACTGAGACAACTCATGGTTGCCTACAACTTTGGTGTAGTGGCTCTTTCGATTTATCTGACATATGAAGTAAGTACTGTATGGGAGTAGATGGGTGATTATTTAGTTCACCTGACTGGCAGAACTGACCTTTCTTGCAGAGGTTGGAATTGGGGTGTGTGTGTCTGCGTGCTGAATCGCAGGACCTCATAGCTCAGCTTCAGAGATGGGAATGATAGTGCACCCTTTCCACCTGGCTGAGCCACTTAAGGAGAAAGGAGCCCATTCCATGCTTGGGAAAGCAGCTAAAAGGACAAAAACTTTACCTTCCAGCTCCTTCATGCTCATGCTGTGACAGCAAATGTCTTACTGGGACTGCAGTGTTTTTTTAACAATAAAATAACCAGCCCTTTTCATTTAAACAAAAAAAAAAAAAGGTTTCCTTTGCAGCCCTGTGAGAAATAGTCTGTATAAACAGAGGCTTTAATTTTACTGGTGGTGCTTCCTGCTGCCACTCCCCCCCCACACACACTATGGGTTTGATCCAGAGTACATTTTCTGCTAATGGAAAAGTAGGTGTGATTTCTGCCAATTCCCTCTTCCTGCTGTAGACCCCGTGCGACCCTCATGCCCATTTTGGGGAAATCAGTGGGCTGCAGCAGGAAGGGGAGAGGCAGGGGTGTCCTGTTCTTTTGCTGGAAACTGGGCCTGGATCCAACCCAGTATGACTAACTGGGGTTGAATCCTGCAGGCCGATATGTTCACTTCACCCTATGTTGTTAGGAGCGGGGTGTGAGCACCCTAGACCCTCCTGCGAACCTCTCCTGGGAGAAATCCTGGGCTGTGAAGTATCACCACCACTGTGTCTACTTCTGATACATAGAGGTGTTTACCTGTGGAGTTGGCACATGAGAGTCCCACAGCTAGTTTGGACGATGCCCCATATCAGAACAAAATTGAACGACTGCTCAGCACGGCTGAAAGTTTTTGCTTGTAAAATGTTCTTAATGCTAATCATCCATTCAGAAGTAATAGTGAGCCAATAAAAGTCTGTTTCTGCCTTTCATTGGAGCTTTACATAGTTCTGCCAAATTGGCAGCATATCTACTAAAGGAGTTCACCTGAAACCTCTATGAGCTAGAGTGCAAATTTTGTAATTAAGCTAGTGCTGCTGGGCTTATTTATGTCTTAATTGGCCTGTGAAAATGCTCAGAGGTGAATGGGATGGTTTCCACTTGCATTTTTTATAAGATAGATTTGATAAGAGTTTTAGCAGTATTTTTCAAAGGCTTGATTTCTGTTGGATGGTGCGCGCGCGCTCGAAGTGGGGGCACATCACAAAGACCTACATATGTCACTTCTGTAATGTTATATTGTTGGCCTTGTTGAAGTATATGTCTTCTGGTTTATAAGTCGCTATGTGAATATGTCTACAAGCTTTAATAGCCCACAAAACGTTTAATTGGTTGCCTCCCTGAACATACCTGTGTTAATAATTTTGTGCTATAGACAGCCTGTAGGAAGTAAGACCATTTCCACTTCTAGTGTATATGAGATTCCCTGCCTAATTGAACAGTGACAATCTTTGCTTGTCACTTGTGGGATTGCTTTTTGCCAGCCTGTCTCTGCAGAAATGTGAATAAAACTCCATCTAGAAAAACTCATTTTCTTCAACATCCCCCCCCTTTGGGATTTTTCACCCTGTACCTCAAGTGTTCTCACCTTACTTGCCTTGAACCTCACTTACTACTACTACTACTACTACTGGATTACCTGTTATGGGGAGACACAACATGTGCCAATCTGCACAGTGCATCATACTACTGTACAATGCTCATTCTAACATAATGCAAACCGAAATATCTTCCTCTTCGTGCAGTTTCTCATGTCTGGCTGGGCCACAGGCTATTCATTTCGTTGTGACATCGTTGATTACTCTTCGTCACCTATGGCTTTAAGGGTAAGTATTGTAACAGAATTGCTGTGCTCCATTAGGATCCCAGAATATTTTTTACTGGTTTACCACCAAAACAGCAAGGAGCTGCAAATGAGTGGATATGTGCCTGTAATAATAATAAAAAAGACTGACCATGAGCTCCAGTGCGGTCAGCACCTTTGCAAATATACAGAAAGACCTTTATTCTCTTTTATATCGATCTGTCCTATATCATATGTTCTTTTAAACTCGTCGAAGCTTTACAAGTGGTTTGTGGCATAGGTACAACCAACAAAAAGCCTCAGTAGGCATGCAGATTTCCTTATTGATTCGTTGGCCTGTCTTTTCTCCTGTCTGCAAAATGGTGGGTACTGTAATGGAGCAGAAATTACTAAATTCTTTACTTAAATTTGGCCTTTTTAAAGAAGGTTTTCAAACAGTAACAAAAATGTTCCTGGTTTTAAAAGTGCTGCGTTTAGACTGGAATTATTTCTGTTCTCTGCAGATGGTTCGAGTCTGCTGGCTGTATTACTTCTCTAAATTCATCGAATTGCTAGACACGGTAAGTTTGTGGCTTCCGAATTTAATAAATATAGTGCTGTTCTGAGATTCTGCTCTGTGTGTATATTCAATATAAAGAAAAAAATTAGTGTGTAAAGATCACTGGGTAAATATAAACATGTAACATGGTGTAATTAGTTTGGTCGATAAGGACTGGAAAATCCTGTGCTTTCCTGACTTCCTGTCCCTCATCCATTACAGCAGTTAAAATTTTTGTACCTACTAATTATCCATTGGTATGGTTGCCCTGATTACTTAGCCCCATATTTGCCTGGTTTTCAGGCTTCTTTGAGACTTTGCTGAGTACCGTATATATTCGCGTATAAGCTGAGTTTTTCAGCCCAAAAAAAGGGCTGAAAAAGCCGAACTCGGCTTATACGCGGGTCAATACGGTAGGGTAGGGGAGGAGGGAGAGGAGGGAGGGGGGAACTTACCATTCTCGCCGCCGCCGCCCCCGCTGGGCCCACGAGGGATCCTCTGGCCGGCCACGGCCGGCAGGGGCCTTCTGCAGGGCCGGCAAGGCCGCCGCTGGCCCCGCGAGGGTTCCTCTGGCCGGCAGGGGCCTTCTGCAGGGCCGGCAAGGCCGCCCCCTGCTGCCGCCGGCCCCGCGAGGGTTCCTCCGGCCGGCAGCGGCCGGCAGGGGCCTTCTGCAGGGCCGGCAAGGCCGCCCCGCCCCCGCCGCCGGCCCCGCGAGGGTTCCTCCGGCCGGCAGCGGCCTTCTGCAGGGCCGGCAAGGCCACCCTGCCCCCGCCGCCAGCCCCGCGAGAGTTCCTCCGGCCGGCAGGGGCCTCTGCAGGGTCGGCAAGGCCGCCCTGCCGCCGGCCCCGCGAGGGTTCTTCCGGCTGGCAGCGGCCTCCTGCAGGGCCAGGAAGGCTGCGCTGCTGCTGCCGCCGCCGACTCTCCTGGTGAGTAGGGGGTTCAGGGGCTCTTCCCCCTCCCCCCCTTGAATGGCACTGGGGTCGGGGTGGGTCGGGGTGGGTTGGGTTGGGAGGTCCCGGGAGGCCGGTGGGAGGGTGACCTGGGGCAGGGGCAAGATCTTCCCTGCGCTCTAAAATGGCGGCCGCCATTTTAGAGCGCAGCTTTACCAGAAAAGGGAATTTCTTATTGACCCTCGGCTTATACGCGGGTCAATAAGAAATTCCCTTTTCTGGCCTCAAGTTTGGGGGGGTCGGCTTATACTCGGGTCGGCTTATACCCGAGTATATACGGTAGTTTCTAAGAAATTAGTAAGTTAGGAGGTAGGGATTGGTACATAAGTGTGAGGTTACAAACCAATCCTCCCACCTCTCCAGAAGAATTTGCTAGTAATAGAGATTAGTGGCCAGGAAGAGAAGTGGTTCAAGAACACTTCCCAGACCTCTTGTGCAAAATCGTGTACCTTTTTAATAATGTGTGTGTGTGGTGGGGGGATGAGGTAGAGCAAAAAGGTACCACCATATCACATGTTGCCTTATGAAGTGCATTTTCTTTCTCTGTGTTCCTGTAGCAATTTATGTGAAAAGTGTTTAAGCTATTGGCACTCCTACGGGTGCTCTGGAATTTTATCTGTGTTGAAGAAATCACAGGTTTAAAGCTTGTATAAAAGGCACTACTGAAAGTCTAGAAAAATTAATAAAGTGTTGTAAGGCTGGCTTTTCTCCTCCCCCCATATTGTCTGAGTTGGAGACAATTGAGACCTGACATGATGTTTAGGACATGTCTGAACCTGGCGAATAGCCTAGAAGCATCTGCTTCACTAACATTGCGAAGGCAACTCTGGTCTTGATTAATCGTCGTCCCCCAAAGATTCTCCAGATTGTCTAAAGAAAATGGAGGATATAAGGGATTGGATCCAGCCAGCTTTTTCACTTTGTCTCATCCACTTCACCTCCTTACTACAGCACTTGTCTCAGATTGCTTTTGTACATGCAGATCCCATGATTCCCAGCCTAGCCATTGTTGGTGGTGAAAGGGAATTCTCCCTCCTTCATCTTCACCAGCAGAAAAGATTATTGCATCTAACCCAAGAGATCAAATGAGTTAGTTCACTTCTTGTCACACTGAATAGAGCTGATGTCTGGTCAGATGGTAGCTCGTATGGGCTTTTATACATCCTCAGTAGTTCATAAATCACTCTTGTATGTCTGCATCTTCATTGGTGAAATGAAAGTCGAGAATGACCTTTCAGTGCATCCAGTCATACAGTCTATGTGCGCTTAACTTTAAATGCAAGTTGCACTAAGATCTATTTAAATTATTTCAGGTCTTCTTTGTCCTGCGAAAGAAAAACGGCCAAGTTACATTCCTGCATGTCTTCCATCACTCAATCATGCCTTGGACCTGGTGGTTTGGAGTCAAATTTGCTCCAGGTAGTTGAGAGTTCAAATAATAGGCTTAATTGTAAAGTGTACTTTATAAACAATACAGTGTGTTTAAGGGGATTTCTCACCTTCTTTTTTAAAAAGCAACTTTAATATATGGACCACCTTCCTGACAGCAACTGGATAACCAAATGATACAGCAGATGCCATGTTAATTATTAGCCTTTTTTGTAAGTGAACCTATCCCTGAAAATGTATGGCTACAATATACAGGAATGATAGTTATCTCATGCTGTAGATTGTCTTGCATAAAAATCTTCACAATACTTGGCATTTTGAGTGAGAAAAACCTTATATTGAAAAGCATTTCACTCATTAAAAAAATGCCATCCTGTTTCAGTGGGGAGTTCCCCCACAGTGTTTCCCCAGATTAAGAAGTCGGTGTGTGTGTGTGTCACAAACTGTTAACTCTTACTGCCCCCCTTCAAATCTCTGCTTCCAATGTATAAGGTCATAAAAGTTTCACTTTTTTCTGCATTATGCTTTCCTTTGGGTTGTAGCCATTGCCATGACTAGGGTTTCAGATCCAGAAGGGGTTGACATGTAAGACGCACAAAATTCCCACTTGCTAGCATGGGAAATTATTTTGACAGGGCAAGGTAGATAATAAGCTCATTAGGAAATTCTCTAGTGAGATGATCTGGATCAATTACTTAGCCCAGAGAGGCTGAGGCTGTAGTCCCTTAAGATAAACCCATAACTGTGCAATAGGATATTCATGGTTGGTATATATAAAAACATACCAAAACCCTGAAATAAGTATACAAACTATTTTGGTATTTCACACGTTCACTAAAACCACTAGGTATTTCACACTTCCCTAGAAATCTTTCAGTTTGCATCTAGTTACTACTTCTCTGCTTTCACATAAATCTATATATATACATGACCATTTCCAGGTAAGTCACACCTACAATCCTTCTGAGTTTGATTAATTGTGTTAGTGCACCAAACGGGAGGTGGGGAAAAGGCTTTCATACTGAGAAAAGCCTGAAAACATGCCGCCAGCAGTGTTACTGGATGGGAAATAAACGTGTGAGAAAGAGCCCCACCCAGGACCTGTTACTGTTGATGCTGAATCCGGCATTGTAATATGCCTAGAAGACTTGCCAAATGGATGGTAGCTATCCATGTGAAAAGTCTATGTTCCAGCTGAACCGGCACGACAACTTTAAAAGCAACAGTGTTGATCTACATGGTGAACTCCATGTTTGTGTTATGGAGCTTCCTCTTCACAAGCAGGTGCCTCTGACAGCAACTGCACTACTCTTATATCATACTGAGTGATCTTCAGGCTCCCAGAGGTGAATGCGTCATTTCCTAGCTAACTGTCTGCATGATGATGTGTTTGTATACCTGGTAGGTACACAACTGATAACTGACTCTTTATCTTTTCTACTCACAGGTGGCTTAGGAACATTCCATGGTATGATAAATGCCATTGTGCATGTCATTATGTACACCTACTACGCCCTCAGTTCACTGGGACCATCGTTTTATAAGTACTTGTGGTGGAAAAAGCATATGACATCTATACAACTTGTAAGTATCTTTCAAATCATGTACAGATTGTATTTTTCCCCAAGTATTGTCTATCTGTGACTTGGATCCAGCGGTAGGCTTCTGCTATTGGAAGGGGGTGCATCATTTGCGGATTTCCCCCTTTGTACTGCACACCCCTGCAACATGTCTTTGTGCTGTTCCTTAGGATCCCTTGTCCCCCCCCCCCCCCACACCCTGGAGCAACATTTTGGGCTGCAGTGGGATGGGGAGCCAAGAAACCCATGTTCGGCTGACAGAAATCACTGTTGGATCCCTCTCTGTCGGTGTTTTGTATACCTTGTTTGCATGCTATACAAGACCTTAAGAAGATTGCTGAATACATTGTATGGCCCTTGGCTTTTACAATTTAACCTGGCTCTTCCAGAACGAAAGATCACATCTCTTTAAAGTATAGGTCATGAATGTAAAAACAAAACCTAAATTATATAGGACTCTTTCCAAATCCTGTTTACAATCCTGTAACACCAGGGCAGTGGTATCCCAGTATCATGCATACAGCAATTTAAGAAACTTCCCAAAATCTGTAGTGTACTTTTTTGACAATTTGAAAGTGGTTTACAAATTAGGAACAATAAAAAGGAGCATAAGCAACAACAAAAAACAAACCACTTTTAAAATATTTGGTAGCATTTGAAAATCAGGACCTAAAAATATGAATCTGAATTTAAATGTTTCTAAATTCTTTTGAAATGACTAGACAAGTGGGGCAACGGAAATCCCTCCAAGATGAAAGGCACTGTGGCACGTGTAGGCCTTACCAATTGATCTCAAAATGGGGGGGGGGTCACATGGGAGTAGATGCTGTCCCACATAGCACACTTCCAAGACTTCTAAGGTTTAAAAGCCAACACTTTAAATTTGGCCCAGAAACATTCAGGAAGTCAGTGTAGCTTTTTCAACAATGGGGGAAATATTTATCTTGTCTATGTGAGGGCCTAGGGAAAATATTGAAATTTTTAAATCTGAGGCGCTTCTTTCAGTTTTTCCAATGGAAAAAACTGGAAAACTTGGGGGAACAATGAAAAGAAATTCCTGTAAGATAATTTTCTGTTAAAAAATAGTAAAATGCTTTTTAAGGCAAGGTTTTCACACACTGAATGAATAGCATGGAAAGGTTTGATAGCAGTTTATGCCAACTGAAATTTCTGACCTGTGATAAGCGGCAGCCCTGTGTACAGTGTGCATTGTAACAAATTTATCTAGGCAAGTGCAGAAGGTTAGGGATAGTGGCCTGCTTAAGATAAGCGTGTACTGAAGTTCTCATTAAGAAAACACACAATTTTAATTGATAAAAATTGGCTCAAATGGCAAACTGTTCACCAACTTGGCTCTTGAGATTTTAACCTAAAGCTAGAAAATAGCTCCAAAGGTGAAGTTCAGTGTTGAAATCTGTTTGAAATGGTACAGTATGTAGTTGGAGGGAGAAGCTGTAAATCACCAGCTGGCCATAGTCTGAATGCAGATGGTCTCAGGTTTAATGCCTGGTATTTCCAAGTTAAAATGGCAGGAAAAGGAAAAGTATTTGCCTCAAAGTTTGGAGAGATCCGCTTGTCCTATTAAACAATACTGGGCCAGTGGTCTTAACCCAGTCAGTATAAGGCAGCCTGATCTGTTGTTTTGTACAGCAGTGGCTCCAGGTGAGCGCAGCTTTGTTATTTTTAAGTTTTATCAATGGCTACTATCCATGACAGCTAAACAGACCAACCAAGGATCCTTTAGCTAGAGACTTATGATGGAACCTTATATATGGAAGGCATGTGCTGTGAATGATGGACGCTTGCCAATCTGTATTTGTCTTGTGGTGTATCCTTGAGGGGTTTTCTGGTGGGAGGCTTCTGTTCCTGAATGTCCTACAGGCTTTTTGCAGAGTCTGTGGTGATTATGCCCAGTTTGCTTGTTAGAGAGGAATGAAAAATTCTGACATTGACTCAAAGGGATTGGTCATATTAGTAGAGAATATATTGTCCATGGGCAGGGTTCCAGATTCAAACCCAGGAATTATTTGCTGAGGAGGCTCTCACGTAGCAGGGATGGAAAAAACTTTTCTGTGAAGGGCCATTGCCCTGTTGACAGACAATACTATATTAGAGTGTTTATATCCTGCTTTCTCCCCAGCGGGGGACCCAAGGCGCCTTCCAAGACCATTCTTCCATCCTCATTTTTAGCTTCACAACCACTACCCTGTGAGGCAGGTTAGGCTGAGAATGAGCAACTAGCCTAAGGTCATCCAGTGACCTTCACAGCGCATTGGAGATTCAGACCTGGGACTCTGCAATCCTTGTCTGGTTCTCTGACCACTATACCACGCAAGCCTTCATGGCCTAATGGTGTGGCTCAGTGCAAGGCAAATAAGGGGTAGAGTTTGCGTTAGGGTTTTCTAATTAGAAGAGCCCCATGGGGCAGAGTGGTAAGCTGCAGTACTGCAGTCAAAAGCTCTGCTCACCACCTGAGTTCGATCCCAACGGAAGTTGGTTTCAGATAGCCAGCTCAAAGTTGACTCAGCCCTCCATCCTTCCGAGGTCAGTCAAATGAGTACCTATCTTGCTGGGGGTAAAGTGTAGACGACCAGGGAAAGCACTGGCAAACCACCCCGTAAACACAGTCTGCCTAGTAAACGTCGGGATGTGACGTCACCCCATGGGTCAGGAATGACCCAGTGCTTGCCCAGGGGACTACCTTTACTTTTCTAATTAGATGTGTGATCTTTTACATTTCACTTGCTTGAAGGCGATACAGGAGTTAACACAAAATACATAAATGGATAATAGCAGGTGGAGTGTACACCTAGCATGCAGGTGCAGGGAAATTGCACCTTGTTGCTCCTTCCTCCTCAGTACTTGGACACACAAGAAACGCAGGTGCAGGAATTCTCCCCAGCTCCTACATACAAGTGTTTTCTGTGCAAGTGCTTGGTATAGTGCAGTGGTTCCCAAACTTTTCGGGCCACCGCCCCCTTGGTTCCACAAACTCAACCCCAGCGCCCCCTACCCAGTCAAACAACACAGTTGAAGGGGCCCACCTCTAGCACCCCCCTGCTGCCCCTTGCCTCTTAGTGCCCCCTTAGGTAATCCCACCGCCCCCCAGGAGGTGGTACTGCCCACTTTGGGAACCACTGGTATAGTGTATGAAGCTGGCCTTACTTTCAACTCGAGTTCAATAACCATGATGGAAGACTAATAAATATTGAAGGGGGGGGGTTTCACACTTTAATCTGATGTGTTCTTTAAAATACTTCCGATATGTTTCACTTTTTACAATGATTTGTTCCTAATTGTGTCTTTACAAGTTTTTTGTTAGCTTTTTTTTTTTTTTAATGGTTTCAACAAGCTCCAAAAGGAATCACAAACAAAACTTCTTGGCATAACAAGAAAAGAGGAATCATAGCATGCTGGGAATACAATGTGAAGTGAAATGATTTGTCTAATTGCTCAATATTGCAAGAAAAGTTTGTGTTTTGTAGAGTTATCCTGGAATCTGCTGTTCTGTGGGGAAACTCTTACTACGTGTGTTCTTTTTTCCCCTGTGCCTTATGTCTAACTAAAACAAATGTGTAAGTTAATGATTTTGCACTCTTCTGTTCTAGATCCAGTTCATTATGGTTACATGCCATATAGGACAAATCTACGTCATGGGTAACTGCCCATATCAGTATCCCATCTTTATGTTCATCATTGGGCTATACGGACTGGTGTTTTTAATCCTGTTTCTACACTTCTGGTACCATGCCTACACTAAAGGGAAGAGACCTCCGAAGTCTATTAAAAATGGTATCAACAAAAACAAAGCTGAATGAAGCACTCTGCCACAACAAACCTGAGTTTTCCCGACTTGTACTACTTGACAATCAAGATGCTTAGGTGCTCAGCACCCTGTATGTTTTGTACATGTTTTTCCGAAAAGAAAAAGCCTTGTATTTTTACTATAAATTATTTGGGATTTACAGTGCAATCCTAAGGGGGCTGAAAAGGCATCGGAGGTGGCATGGCGTTGGCGTAAATGCCACTTGCACTGCCGAAATGGCCACTTACTCCGGCACTGGGGAATGGCGCAGCGACATCACGCGTGGGCACCAGCGCAGCGGTAGCGCATCTCTGGCGCAGGGGCTCACACTGGTGCCAAAGGGGGCATTCCTGAGGGCGGGGCCGACATTAGTCAGCTCCTTGAGCCCTTTCGTGCCAGGAACACCCCTTTGCCAGCACAAACTTAACGCCAGCAAAAATGGTGGCGCAGCATACAGCAATTTCACGGGCTCTAGGGGAATTTTCCTGTTCGGTTTGCTGGCTGCAATGCAGCAAACTGCTCAAGAGGCGGTGCGGCTGTGCCATGGCTGAAATGTCCCTGGGCGCCCTGCGACTACCCCCCCCCTTTAGGATTGCGCTGTTAATGTTGATGTGGGAGGGAGGGAAAAGCCTACTGATCTGAAAACACTGGCCTGCCATTTTTAGCAACTTTGCACATACGAGAAATATTTCCTTTGTATCAAATGAGTACTTCATGGCCATTTATTGGAAAGACATGCATATGTATTCTTTATAGAAATGAAGTGTGTCTGATGAGTATATGGCAGTATTTTGAGCACTGACAACATACATCGGTTTTAACTGGCACCTCATGTTGCTAAGGCTATAGGCTGTTTTTAATTTGAAATGGAATAAAATTTAATGAATGTTTGATGGACCATAAATGTCATTGTTAATACATTGCCTGTAAACACTAATGTATTTTGTACAAACTGTACCATATTAAAGTCCATGATTCTTAAGTCTGCTAAATTCTTGTCTAGTAGGAAGATGTCTTATAGTATGGGAGTGCGGGGGGAGGAGGTAGTTTTCAAAGGTGAATGGCTAGCAACATACCTCTTTAACTAGAAACTTTAGGGAAAGAGTAGCCTCTGAATTACCTCTGGAAGCTTGGTTGCCTAGTAAACTGTATTTGGAGTGGGATTTAAATAGCAGTTAATATACTAAATAGTTTAAATAGTGTGTGGGGGGGTGTTTCTGTGCTGTGAATGGGAAAGCAACAGATTACTGCCCCATAAGACCAGGGGTCCCCAATGTGGTGCCTGTGTTTTAAGGAAGTAGCCGGGGCCAGGTAGGGCTTTTGTCCAGCAAGGTGTCTGATTGACTATTGCAGATTTGATTGAGTCTGCTGATTTTTTTTAAAGGTTGCTTTGGCAGCAGCTGCTATCACAGCACAAGGATCTCCACTGTGTTTCTGAAATTAAGCAGTGGCAATCTATTTGTGGCTGGCTCTGCCTCCTGTGGCAGCACCTACCATGCCATGGCAGAATCCCAAATGTGCCCGCAGGCTCAAAATAGTTGGACCCCCACATCATACTATTTTGTCATTGTTAATACATTGGAAGCCAGTGGGGTGCGGTGGTTTGGAGAGGTGGACTGTGATCTGGAGAACCTGGTTTGATTCACCCACTCCTCCACATGAGCGGCAGACGCTAATCTGGTGAACCGGGTTGGTTTCCCCACTCCTACACATGAAGCCAGCTGGATGACCTTGGGCTAGTCACACTTTCTCAGTCCCATCTACCTCACAGGGTGTCTGTTGTGGGGAGGGGAAGGTGATTGTAAGTGGTAGAGAAAGTCGGCATATAAAAACCAACTCTTCTTCCTGTCATCAAAACACAGATACCATATTAAAGTCTTGCAGCGTTAAAGAGAGCAGAGATGTGATGACTAATTCATTGCCTTCTCTTGCACCTCCTCCTTTCATAGCGTAGCTATAGGCCATGAAAGTTCATGCTGGAATCAAATTTTGTCAAGGTGCTAGAAAACTTGCCTCCTTTTTTACGACAGCTTTGCAGTCAGCTGCCCCATCTCAGAACTAACTAATCCTTTGTACCGTTAAGTAGAATTAAACCCAGTTTAACAAACCGGTGCTGCTTGTTGAGGACACGCTTGTACAGAAGAGGGCACTCTCTCTCTGCTGCGAACCCTCGAGAAGAAACTTCCCCACCTGCTGTGCCTGCGAATTAAAGTGGCATTTTAAACAGGGTGAGATTGTGCCCCCCCCAACACTTGGTGTGTGTGTTTGTGTGTGTGTGTGTGCCTTGGAAAGTGAGTCGTTTTAGCTACTCAGTACAAAGAAACGCTGGGTGTGGTGGTCGCTACAGCTCCTGGTTTTGCTATTTCCCAAAGCAAGCATGCCACCCTAATTTCGCAGAAATCCGCCTGTGGATCATTCCCTACCATCTGTGGAGACAGTAGGGGCCATTCTGTGATCATTCCCCACAGTCAGTATAGGCTATTACCTGAAGCAAAGTCTTTGGGTGGTTCAATGGGTCAATAGGGTTGCCAACCTCCAGGTGGTGGCTGGAGATCTCCAGCTATTACAACTGATCTCCAGCTACTAGAGATCAGTTCACCTGGTGAAAATTACTGCTTTGGCAATTGGACTCTATGGCATTGAAGCCCCTCCCCTCCCCAAACCCCGCTCTCCTCAGGCCCCGCCCCCTGTCTTTCCCAACCTGGAGCTGGCAACCTCTGGGATCAATTGAGCATCAGCCATCAACTCCGGGCAGACGGTTTGCTTGGGGGCGGCGCTTAGTTCAAGCGCCCCGTACAAAGGAAACGAAATGGGCGGGGTCAGAACACGTCTCTTAAAGAGCCGCCTCCAATCAAAAGCGTCCTAGTCTCCCCGTGACTGTGACTCAGTCCAATCAGAAGAAGGCGGCCCCTGATTCAAATTTTTTTTTTTTTTTGCCCGGGGGAGGTGTGGCTTGTGCCGGGCTGGTCTCCGTGGAAACGGGCCGCTGAGGGATCCCCGTCCGCCGCGGAGGCCGATGGAGGCTCGGCTGGTGGGGCCTGGGCCCTTCCGAGCGACGCGGCTGGTGAGTGGCAGAAGGGCCTTTGCAAAGGAGAGGCGCCGGGGGCTCCGTTTCACCCGGGGCTCGCTTCTTTAGAGCCCAGGGGCCCTTACTTCCGGGGAAGGGGGTGGGCGCGGGGGGCAGACTGACCATTTACTTCTCCGAGTCGCCCTAAAGCTCCCCCCGCCACCAAAACGGAGCCTGCGGGGTGGGGTGCGGGTGCCGCCGGAGTGTGAGACGACAAGCCAAATAACGCGTGCTGGTATAGATTAGCAAAAGGAGAAAAAACATGCAGAAAGCACAAAAGCAAACCACAAGGAGAGAGGCTGATGCCGCTGCAAACAGTGCCAGGGAAAGCCGTACGGGGCTTGCTGCCCATTGCCTGTTGCCTACTCAGTGACTTTGGGAAGCAGGCCCCGTACGGCTTTCCCTGGCATCGTTTGGAGAGGCTGGGTACCCAAGGGAGGGAGGGAGGGAAGGAAGGAACGAAGGAAATAAATATGGTGTGATTGATTTTATATATATATACACATATATATATTTCTAGTTGTAATACTGATTCGTATATGTCTCTCATACACTATGTGTGCAGGTATCAACCTGGTAGAGCAGCGTTTGCTCTTTTGCTTTGTGAGTGTGTATATATATATATATATATATATATATATATATATATATATATATATATATATATATATATATATATATATGTATATATATATGTGTGTGTGTGTGTATTATTAGAAGTGCTAAGTAAAGGTTAAAAAATATTTTAAAACTTTAAAATAGCACAATGGCATTTCCTAGGGTTGATCTCTGTAACCACATACCAAACGCGTTTCGGCCCATTGGGCCTTCATCAGTGGTTAATTAAAACACATGTTAAGCCTGCACATATTTACAGAAATAAATAAATACATATACAAACAGTTCAAACCCAACCAGGCATGTGTATAGGTTGTAAAATTTATTACCAGTTACTCAAACATCTGGTCAGATTGGTTCTAGTTGTAATACTGGTTCATATATGTCTCTCATATACTATGTGTGCAGGTATCAACCTAGTAGAGCAGCGTTTGCTCTTTTGCTTTATGCATATTGATTCGATCAACTTGTATAAGAGTAGTTTAGCTTCATAGTTTATTAGTAGTAGTAATAGAAAAAATACATATGTCAGTTTTCATAAAGCATTATTGAATAAGAGTTGGTGGTCTGCGTGGTATATAAGATGAAGCTTGAAGTCCTTGTGCCGCTTCTGGCCCAGACTAGCCGCCAAGAGCATAGGCACAGCGGTGCATGGCTTCAGCCTACGAGAAAGAGCATGGGCACAGCAGTGCTTGGCTTTGCCCAATGCTAACAGCAACTGTGCTTTTTGCGGTTCCCACTATGTTGTCACTGGCCACCAAGATTAAGTCAATTTATGCCATCGTAGTCCCTATTACGATGTATAGGCGTCAAAGCTGGACATTGAAGAAAGCTGATAGGAAGAAAGTAGACTCCTTTGAAACATGGTGTTGGAGGAGAGTGCAACGGATACCATGGACGGCCAAAAAACAACAACAAATCAGTGGGTTATAGATCAAATCAAGCCTGAACTGACCCTAGAAGCTAAAATTACTAAACTGAGACTATCGTATTTTGGTCATATTATGAGAAGACAAGAGTCACTGGAAAAGACAGTCATGCTAGGAAAAGTTGAGGGCAGCAGGAAAAGAAGAAGACCCAACAAGAGATGGATTGGCTCAATAAAGGAAGCCACAGCCCTCAGTTTGCAAGATCTGAGCAAGGCTGTCAAAGATAGGACATTTTGGAGGATTTTGATTCATAGGGTCGCCATGAGTCGGAAGCAACTTGACGGCACTTAACACACGCACTATGCCCAGCCCTGCAAAGTGGGAACGTTGGTGCCCAGCTTTGCCCTGTGCTGATGCAGGTGCGGTTAGGATTGCCAGGTCCCCACTTACCTTTGGCGGGAGCTTCTTTTGGGCAGGGCTGGGTGGAGGGATTTGTGCGCTCTCCCGATACTATTTCCCATTTCCTAGCCCCGCTGTGTGCGCGCTCTGTGGAGTCAACGGGTGCACAGCAGGGCTAGGAGGAAGGCTCTCGCTTCTTTAAGTTGCAAGCTCGATTGGGATCGTTCTTACATGCAGCTTGGAAAAAGAGGCAGGAGCATTAAAAGCCCTACTGACTGTGCGCTCTGTGGAGTCAAAGTGCGCACGCAGCAGGGCTAGGAGGAAGGCTCTGGCCTCCTCCAAGCTGGATCGGGACCGATCTGGCATGCAGCTTGGAAAGGGAGGCAGGAGTGTTCAATGGCCTGCTGACTGTGTGCTCTGTGGAGTCAGAACACATGTGCAGCAGGGCTAGGAGGAAGGCTCTCGTCTCCTCCAAGATGCAAGCTTGGAAAGGGAGGCTGGAGAGTTCAGGGAGCACGTGCGTCTGTGGGGGGCTTGCTCTCCCCTTTCTGTTTCTGCTCGCTTGTCAGTGGGCAGCCCGGTTGATTGGTGGGCAGTTGGGAACCCTAGGTGAAGTTTACTTGGTGACCAGGAGTTTGGGCACAGTGCTGTGTGGTATCAGCCTGCAAAAAAGGCCCTATTTGGATGGAAAGGCAGCATAGAAGTGTTTTAAATACATATAAAGGGGCATGGGCACAATGCAGCCTGGCTTTGCCCTATGCTAGCAGCAACCGTACTCTTTGCGGTTCCCACTATGCCTAACCCTGCGAAGTGGGAACAGGGTGGGGAGGACTGTGGCTCAGTGGTAGAGCATCTGCTTGGCATGAAGAAGGTCCCAGGTTCAATCCCTGGCATCTCCAGTTAAAGGGACTAGGCAAGGAGGTGATATGAAAGACCTCTGCCTGAGACCCTGGAGAGCCACTGCCGGTCAGAGTGGATAGTACTGGCTTTGATGGACCAAGGGTCTGATTCAGTATAAGGCAGCTTCATGTGTTCAAAAGGGTGCCTGGCTTTGCCCTGTGCTGATGCAGGTGCGGCGTACCTAGTGACCAGGAGCTTGGGCACAGTGTTGAGTGGCATCAGCCTGCAAAAAGGCCGTATTTGGATGGAAAGGCAGCATAGAAATGGTTTTTAAAAATACGAAGGGGCATGGGCGCAGTGGTGCTCGGCTTTGCCCTGTGCTGGCTAACCAGGAGCTTGGGCACAGTGGTGCCTGGCTTCAACCTATAAGAAGAATGGTCCCTGCTGCTCCTGATTTTGCCATTTATCAGTAGTGCTTAGACTCTTCACTGGCCCAGACCAGCAAGGAGGAGCATGGGTACAGCTGCACCCAGCTTTGCCCTGTGCTGACCCAGGCATGGTACAGCTGGTGAAGAGGGGCACAGCGAGGAGCAGTCACCGGAGAGGACCATGGCATTGCCTGTACTCCTCTGTGCCAAGCCATGCCCAGGCTGGAGAAGAAGACCAAGCACAGCAGTGCCTAGCTTCGCCCTGTGCTGATTGAAGCATGGTATGTTCGAAGTGGAGACGCACGGCAGTGTCTGCTTTTGCCCTGCTGGCTCCTAGAATGGCCACCTTTGCCTACTGGATCCTGCGAATCGCAGCCAGCAAGGGGGGGATGCAGTTGTGCCTTCTTTCTCTCCAGCAGGCTCTGTGATATGATAACCATCTTCAAGTACTTGAAGGGCTGTCTTATAGAGGATGGTGCCGAGTTGTTTTCTGTTGCCACAGAAGGTCGGACTAGAACCAATGGGTTGAAATTAAATCAAAAGAGTTTAGGAAAAAATTTCTAACAGTTTGAGTGGTTCTTCAGTGGAACAGGTGAGCTCTCCATCCCTGGAGATTTTTAAGCACAGGTTAGATGGCCATCTGTCAGCAATGCTGATTCTATGGCCTTAGGCAGATCATGAGAGGGAGGGCATCTTGGCCATCGTCTGGGCATGGAGTAGGGGTCACTGGGGGTGTAGGGGTTAATTGTGAATTTCCTGCATTGTGCAGGGGGTTGGACTAGATGACCCTGGTGGTCCCATCCAACTCTATGATTCTATGTCCCTTCATCAGGTGAAGAGGGCATGGTGGCAGGAGGGGCAGGGCCATTTTGGCTTTCCAGTTCCCCGCTGCTCTTCACATGCTCAGGGGCATGTTCTTCTTAATATTGCTGACTGTGTTCCAGAGTTCAAAGGAAAGAGGCAGAAAATTGCAGAACCCAGAGAAAGTTTCCACTAGCTGGAGTTCAGCTGCCCTGCCCAGTATCTCTTCTAACCTGCAGACGAACGGTTGCATTTGATCGTTCCTGAAGATTAGCAGTGTGGCAATAAAACTGGGAGCCTTGTGACCCCTTTGATCTGATTCCAGCACAAGCTTTCATGAATCTGACTGTACTTTCCCCCATAAAATCATAGAAACATAGAGTTGGAAGGGACCTCCAGGGTCACCTAGTCCAACCCCTGCACAATGCAGGAAAGTCACAACTACCTCCCCCCTTACCCCCAGTGACCACTACTCCATGCCCAGAAGATGGCAACAACAACAAAAAACCCTCCAGAATCCCTTGCCAATATGGCCTGAAGGAAAATTGCTTCCTGACCCTCAAGAGGTGATCACAATTTCCCTGGGCATGTAAGAAAGGGCCACAAGAGCCAAGCACTGGCATGGGGTTTACTAGTGTATCTTTACTTTGCATTTGTTTTATGGTGGAAGGGGGAGATAGGCAGAAACAGCACAGTTGAGGGATCATGAAAGAGTAACTACAAAGGGAAACATAATTATGTAAGAGTCAAATTAATCAGGAAGAAATATATACAGTTCTCACTAAACTGTGTTAAGCTAGTTAACACTGTAGTGTGTGGGGAGTCACAGGTTTTGTTAAGGTCGTTGCAAGTATAGTGAGATTTTTCTAGTGGTCATTTGCTGTTTTTATCCATGCCTTCTTATTCCTTATTCAGTTCTCCCCTGAAACCTTGTTAAGGTTCTCCCCGCCGCCAATAAGATATGTCTTTACCTATAACTGAGCGACTGTTTCCAAAGTACTTATTAACTGCTGGAGCAGCCTGCAGGAAATTGGGCTCTGGATTTTATATAATTGGGAGCTTTTGTTATTGCTGTTTAATTTTACTGTTTGTGTGTCATTTTATATTGTTTTTGTCACTATGTTGTAATCTGCCTTGAATGCCTCTTTGGGTATACATGTACAAAATAAAGGCATAAATAAATCTAGAGCTGAGATCTCTTTACTTGCTCCCCTGTCTCTGCTATAGACAAGTTTTATTTTAACGTTTGAAAATAAACAATCTGAATTTCAAGGCCAGTAGATAGTGAGTTTAGAGTACACATCACACTTCTGTGGAATTTTGTGGCAGTTCTGGCATTACTGAATCAAATTTGATAAATACTGGTTTCTGAATATTCCACTTGAATATGGTGTTGACCAGACGACAGAGTGAGCTGTTGAGAATAGGTTCAGGCAGTAAGGAAGGTTCTCTGCAGCTGTCACAAATATAGAAACGTGAAGGTAGAGCCTTCCTGGACATAGCAGGTATTACTTTATATACCCAGCTGTGGGTCAACTGGAGGTTCCCTCAGCTAAGCAGATGGAATGAGACTCAGCCATTATAATAATAGCCTTAAATATCTCCTCCTTCAGGTTAACAGTTTAAAGAAGGAAATGTCTGTACTCTGAATTCTGATTTTTTTAATATAAGAAAGGTGTTTGCAGATATGAAGGACATCAAGCACTCATTAGCCAACTTCCAGTTCAGTGCTAGGTTACGATTTCATTAGTTGAACTGAGAATGCTATCTGTTCGCTTGGTGCACAACATTTGAATTGTAGAGAGCAAGAGGGTGTTCAGACTTAGATTTCTTTTTTGGGGAAAATGCACTATATTCCAAAATTAGATCTCCCTTTAAACAATCAAAATTGTTGTAGAGTGTTAGGGAAATGGACGCTGGAAGGAAGCTTTCAGAGCATGAAAACTATAATTAAGTTCAGATGACCCACTACTCCGATCTCCAGGATAGTCAATCAAATGAGACACCCACAAATTAAAATGAAAGTCTCTTCTGTTACCCCATTACTAGTCTTCTGGCAAGACTTTTAGACTAGTTCTAGGTGTCTGTAAAAATAGCTATCTTATGAAAGAAATTCATTTTTCTTATGTTGGGGCAGTATTCTCCAGATTTTACATGAAATTGCCTAAAATAACGTAAGTATGTTTGGAATAGCAGAAGGGCTCCAGTTAGCCAACAGAGACAAAAGGCAGTGGTGACAAGGGGGCTGCTTCCAGAAGCTTCCAAAATTGCTAACCTGTACCAAAAGGGACAAAGCTGAACACATGAAGCTGCCTTATACTGAATCAGACCCTTGGTCCATCAAAGTCAGTATTGTCTACTCAGACTGGCAGGGTCTCAGGCAGAGGTCTTTCACATCACCTACTTGCCTAGTCCCTTTAACTGGAGATGCTGGGAATTGAACCTGGGACCTTCTGCATGCCAAGCAGACGCTCTATCACTGAGCCACAGCCCCTCCCCTAAAGTTGATGAACTCTTTCTTCTAGAACTTATTGGCTAATGGTTGTTGGTGTGGAAAGATATCTATTACTCAGTATGTTGGATCAGAGTTGTAATCATAGCATATTAGACCAGTCCACCATTTTTGAAGGCACAATGAATAGCACCTGAGCCCTTACCTTTGCTTGACCAGTTATGGATGCCACCAAGCCTGGGGAAAAATATCCCATCCATAGTTGAAACTTTTCATGGCACAAAGGTAAATAACATCAACTGATAATTGGTTGCAGATCAAACTAATATGAAAGGTACAGCTAGAGGGACTACTGGACAGAGGGTTGGCAACCCTCTGTCCAGTGGATTCATCTGCTATGTTGGCTTGGGTCAAAATAAATAAACTTCCATTAGTCTGGCAATCTGTAATCTGTGTTTGTGTGGATTGTGTTATCTATCCACCCCACCTCATTGATCTGTTTGCCCAGCAGGAAAATTAGGAATGAATTTTGGCAGGTTCCTCCAGAAGCATCAGGGTGTTGAGCAGTTCCTGATCTGGTTAAAAACATGGTAAAGGCCGCTCTGGTTTCCACAGGCTGTCCAAGAAAAGTGGTTCCCTGTCAATTACTAGAATATGAGCTTGATCTATGACAGTTTATTGTTACCTGTAATCTTTATTTCAGACATTTTAAAAGTCACATTTTCTACATTAAAAGCGGTATCTAGGTGACAGTGCATATAGTATGAACTGGCTGTAGACAGCTTTCAAAAATGATCAGACAAATCATAGATAATAGGAGCTCCAGTGGCTATTAGCCACAATAGCTAAAAATGGGAACCTCCATGTTCACAGTCAGTAAAGTTTTCAGGAGCCAGCATGGTGTATTGGTTAACAGAGGTGGACTCTAATCTGGAGAACTGGGTTCAATTCCCCACTCCTCCACAGGAAGCCTGCTGGGTGACCTTGTGCCAGTCACAGTACTCTCCGAACTCTCTCATCCGGATGCGGGCAATGGCAAACCGCCTCTGAATATCTTTTGCCTTGAAAACCCTATGAGGTTACCATACGTCAGCTGTGACTTGATGGCATACACACACACACACAAAATCTTTTCATTAATTGAAGCTAGAGACAATAAACAAGCAATATGTTAAAGTTGGTTGATGTGTGAGCCTTATTCTCCTTGGCCATTTAAGCTTTTGGGAGCATAGGTACACTGTTTGCTTGGCTGAAGTCTGGGGTCTGTAACTTTTTATGGTTAAAGAGCCAAACTACGTAAAAATTTCAGAGTGAGAGACCAACAAAGATCCAGTATAAGAATGCCCATTTGTGTAACTTACAATATGCTTTTTTGCATTATTGATAATTGACATGTTGAATAATAGTTCATAAAGTTTCTGCAGCCCAAATATTGAATGTGAGGAGCCCTTTACTAGGAATTGACATTGGAGTCTCACAATAAGTTCTAAGTATACACAGGAACACCCTGTGTAATTGTTTGAGTGCACCAGCATGAATCTGTGCATGGTTCACACTTGCATTATTGGCAACTATTCACCTCTATCATTTCCCTTTCTGTAAAGCATCTGTACAAAGCCCTTAGTCCCTGAGAAATCTTTTCCTGTAATTCCCTTCACATACTTGTTATTTTAGCATGTAGGTTATCCCTCTAAGCCCTCCAATGTACCTTAAATTAAAGATTTCATTTTTTGTTTTCGAGAGTCATATCTGAATCATAGAGTGGGAATGGGCCATACAGGCTATCTAGTCCAACCCTCTGCTCAATGTAGGATCAGCCTAGAGCATCCCCAACCAGTGTTTATCCAGCCGCTGCTTGAAGACTGCCAGAGAGGGGGAGCTCACCACCTTCCCTAGGCAGCCGATTCCACTGTTGAATGACTTACTGTAAAAATGTTTTTCCTAATGTCCAGCTGGTACCTTTCCACCCGTAATTTAAACCCATTATTGCAAGTCCTAACCTCTGCTGCCAACAGGAGCAGCTCCCTGCCCTCCTCAATGTGACTGCCCTTCAAATACTCAAAGAGAGTGATCTTGTCCTTGCTCAACCTCTTCTTCTCCAGGCTAAACATTCTCAAGTTCTAGTTTCCTATATGAATAACTTTTTAAAATTTTATCGGTGTAGTATATACATAGGGTTGCCATGGGTCAGAAGCGACTTGACGGCACATAACACACACAGTATATAGATAAAACCTCTAATTGTTACATTGGGGAAGAAAGGATACATAGATTTCTCCCCCATGGGCTGGGCTTTTCTAGAGTTCCAGCTGTGCTTGCCTTAGAGCGGTGGACTCTAATTGGAGAACTGGGTTTGATTCCCCACTCCTCCACATGAGCGGTGGAGGCTAATCTGGTGGACTGGATTGGTTTCCCCACTCCTATGCACAAAGCCAGCTGGGTGACCTTTGGCAAGTCACACTCTCTCAGCCCCACCTACCTCACAGGGTGTCTGTTGTGGGGAGGGGAGGCAAGCCGGTTTTAGTCTCCCTTAAGTGGTAGAGAAAGTCAGCATATAAAAACCAACTCTTCTTCTTAGATGATCAGGAAAGGAGATTATTTGTTTATGTTTGTTTATTTATTGAAGGCATTTCTCTCCCACATTCTTAGCAATTAAGAACCAATTAAAGCTCCCAACGCTAAACAATAAAAGGCGAAAAAGTAGAAACAATTTAAAATGACATAAAAATAGTAAAATAGCAGCAGTAAAAAAAATTTGAATGACCAACAATAAAATACAGAACAATATTAAAATCAGTAAAAGAAACTGGGATAATAAGTTTCTCCCCTTCTCCCCAAATAAGCAGAAGGTCTGAGTTAGGGTAGGTGTCTTCAGCTGGCCTTCACAGTCTTGGTGCCAAATAATAATGGGAAAGAACATCCACAGCTAAGAGCCCCTGGTGGAGAAGTAGGGTTGCCAACTTCCAGGTATTAAGTGTTTGTCATATTTGAAATTGTAATATACTTTTAATATAAGTTTTCTAAGGCTTTTGTGATTATCTCTTCTCCTTTCAGTGGAATGAGACTATTGAACTCTTTCGAGGTGGCATGCCGTTACGAAAGCATCGCTGTCATTTCAAAAGCTACGAGCGTTGCTTCACAGCATCAGAGGCAGTAGACTGGTTGCACAGACTGCTGAGGCACAACCAGAATTTTAGCCCAGAAGTAACTCGTACTCAAACGGTCCAGCTCCTTAAAAAGTTCCTGAAGAATCATGTCATTGAAGATATCAAAGGAAGATGGGGCAAAGAGGACTTTGAAGACAACAGTCATTTGTACCGGTAAATAACTGGCCAGCAGTATTGTCTGGATAGAAATGTAAATAAGGAGCTAGCTATATTAGGTTTCCTAAACTACTGTTCACTAATCACTGTTCATGTGTTCCTGTAACTATTATAGATGTACGCTGATATTCTGATAAGCAGAAATATAACTCAAAGGTATTGTTATTGTGAATTCTATGGATTAGATCCAAATATCTAGTCAAATTGAACCTTCCTCTGATGGAGCGCATCTCTTCCATTTCTCAAGGCAGTGGAGGACGGTTCCAATGCTAGCAGGCTGGAACTTTTGGATCCAACCCAGTGCCAGGAAACTTCCATCTTCACTGGGTCTTCTCAGTGTGTTTTAATTATTTTCTTAATGCACTACTTAGGGGACAGCATTGTTAAGGATCTTTGTTCATTTCAGCCTTTGTGGAGGCAGTGGTTTTTAACCTTTTAATTCCACTTCAGTAGTCCTCTGTTCCAGACTGCTTTTTTAAATTTCAGTCATACTCCCAGAAGGCTTCAGCTTAAAGGCACTAGACATCTGTTTTGGTTCTACATTAACTTCACAGAAAACCTTATGCATGCCTGGACAGAGGGCATAGCATGGCCTGTTGGTTACTCAGGATATCTATGGAAAATGTAACCTCTGACCACTGAAACTGACTGGAAATAACAAATATGAAGGAAATCAAAGTTAACAAATACTGTCTTTACTGAGTTCTCCCACAATTCTTTTCTTCTTGTGAGGGTGCACCACTTAAATATGTCTTGTATCTTAATCTTATTTATTGCACTATAAGTAGGGTTGCCAACTCCGCCGGTTGGGAAACACCAGGAGATTTGGGGGGCAGAGCCTGAGGAGGGCAGGGTTTGGTAAGGGGAGAGACTTCAATGCCATAGAATCCAATTGCCAAAGTGGCCATTTTCTCCAGGTGAACTGACCTCTATCTGCTAGAGATCAGTTGTAATAGTGGGAGATCTCCAGCTGCTACCTGGAGGTTGGCAACCCTATCTATAAGAGAAAAAGTTCTTTCCCAAAGGTTCTGTTGTTTCAATGTTTTATTATTATAAGTTCAGGCTACAGGGATTAGCCTAAGCTTTAATTACTCGAGGCCAGCTCACTTGTATAAAGTGTGAACATGACAAATTGGCAGGGGAAGAATTAGCCGGGGCAATTTTATCAAGCCCTCTCCTGGATTCTGACTAATTAGGGGCTGTGGCTCAATGGTGGAGCGCGTGAAAGATCTAGTTTCAGTCCTGGCATCTTCTCCAGTTAAACGAACTTGGGTAACAGGTGGTAGAAAAGACCTGACTTTCTTGGAGGAAGGGTAGGGTGTGTGTGTGTGTAATACACACACGCAAGCAGGACTTACAAGAACTTGTGGGGGCATCTCATTTTCCCCTCCCCTCTTTTCTCTTCCTGAAAACCTACATAGCCTCTCCCCTTTTCCTGCTTCCTTCTCTCCTGTCCGCCCACCAGCCAACTTACCTTTATCTGCCCTCTCCATCTTCCCTTCCCGCCTCTCCCTAGGAAAACTGTGGCCCTTTGCATGTTGCCGTCTGAACGGGGTCCCTTTGCACTGGGGGACAACGACGAGCAAGGACTTGTGGGGGCACTTCACTTTCCTGCATCCCCCTCCACAGACTATTTCCTCTTCCCCTCATCCTAGCAACTCCTATAGCCTTACCTTTCCCTACTTCTCTCCTTCACACCCACCAGCCAACACACCTTTTTTCTCCCCCCCCCCCACACCCAATCATTTCTTTATGTAATTTATACCCTGCCTTTCTCCACAACGGGGACCCAGTGCAGCTTACACCATTCTCCTCTCCTCCATTTTATCTTCACAACAACCCTGTAAGGTAAGGTAGGCTGAGAATGTATCGCCGGCTCGAGGTCACCCAGTGAGTTTGCCCAGATTTGAGGTCTCAGTCTAAAACTAATCACTAAATCACACTGGCTTTCGTGGGGTTGTTGCACAATAGCAAGCAGCCAGGTCTGGATGAGTCAAGCAATTTGAGTGGTATCAGGTGGTTTGGAGGCTGCTGTCAGGCCTAGCCTGCAGCCAGTAACACAAATCTGATTAAGTTATTGACATTGACAGGCGGGAAAGCCTTCCAGGTTTAATTTGCGCCGTTTATTTACATTGCCCAGTGTGTTTCTTATAGATTTTCCAGATGGATTAGAAACAGGTTTGTACAAAATCGGTTGCAGTCTCGGGGCTGGGTGGGCTTTCATATGTAGATATTACACCACCTCAGAAGAAATCCGAGTGACGTTATCAGACTACACCTGAGTCAACACCTTTTAGCATCAGCTTGGCAGTAGGGCGGAGAGCAAGTTCTTCCCAGAGGCATCCACTCCCAGCTCTTGCCTGGGCGCAGAATAGAAAACAGTGTCTGAGACAGTGGGCAGAGTTGTTCCTGCCACACAGTTCTTTCCACAAACAGCTGACTTGATGGGCGGTTAGGAGCCTCTCAGGAGGGAACTTGGTCTCCCTTCCTTTGCAGACTTTGGCCAAAACAGCCCCTTCCCGTCTTTTTCCTGGCAGACATTGGCCAAAAGAGGCCTTCTTCCTGCCTTATACTGGCAGAATCCAAGCAGATTCCAGAGCCTGGAATGCTAGCCAAATGGTTGTGGTTGGCTAGCAACAGCCCCTGAGAGCCTCTGTTTATTAAAGCTACGGGCACAATTTTTATAATTTTGGGATTTTTTAAATCACCTAATGTATTTTTTTAATATTTCAGGTTTTTCTGAAAATCTGGAGTGTTTTTCAGGTTTGCAAAAGACACACCTTGTCCATTCACCACACCAGTCTCTGGAATTTAAGTATCCTCAGATTTGGCTGACTTGGCTATTAGAATATGCAAGTGGGGTATTCACAAAGACTTGCAGGGTGCATCACATTTTCCTCTCCCCTTTTCTTGCTTCCTTCTCTCTTCACTAGCAAACCTACCTTTATCTGCCCCTCTGTCTTCAGCTTTCCTTCCTTCCCTCCCCATGGCAATCTCCTCCCAGGAAAACTATGGCCCAGTTGCATGGTGTCAGCTGAGCTGGACACATTTGCATTGGAGGAAACCTGTAAGGACTTGTGGGGGGCACTTCATTTTGTCCTGCATCCCCTCCCCACACTTTTCCCTCTTTCCCTCATCCTAGCAACTACCATATCCTCACCTTTCCCTGATTCCTTCTCACCTTCACACCCACCCTCTAATCTACCTTTTACCTGCCCCCATCTTGTTTATTTACTTCATTTATATCCTGCCTTTCTCCACAATTGGAACCCAGTGCAGCTCTCAGTGTTCTCTTCCCCTCCAGTTTATCCTCACTGCAAACCAGTGAGGCTGAGAATGTGTAACTGGCCCAAAGTCACCCAGTGAGTTTCTACAGCAGAATAGGGATTTGAATACCCAGTCTGAAACCACTACACTGCACTGGTTTTCGTGGGGTGGCTGCTGTTGAACAGTAGCAAGCAGCCAGGCCTGGGTGAATCATGACTGTTGTGGTTGTCTATCAAGGGCCACTGAGGGCATCTCTTTTTAAAGCTACAGGCACTCCTTTTATAATTTTGGGGTTTTATAACCCCCTATGCATTTTAAAAAAAAAAATCTGACCTTTGTGCAAACCTGGGGTGATTTTCAGGTTTGACCAAAGATCTTTCTTGGTCCTTCATGGTCCCTATCTGCAGATTTAAGTGTCCTCAGATTTGTCTGACTTTGCTAACAGAATGCACAGGTCCTTACTGGAACCGTACGGAGAGCACACGTACGACCAGTGCTCTGTCAGCTGCACTGGCTCCAGATTGAATACCAGATCAAGTTCAAGGTGCTGGTGCTTATCTTCAATGCCCTAAACAGTCAGGGACCCCCGTATTTACAAGACTGTAAATATACACATACACAGAGTGCTGGGAATATTAGGCATCTGATGAGGCTCTCTCACACAGACATGTAGGTTGCCAGTTCAAACTTACACAGGGTGTAAACCACCCTGAATACCTGAATGGAGAATTAATTTAAAATGACAGCATTTATGGCTCCTGTTGAATGTACCACCAGTATCATACCCTAAAGTTTCCCCAAGCCAGCACCAGTTCTTGCACCTTGGCAGTGGAACTAGGTTTGCTGTTCCAGAAGATATAAAATAACTGAAGAGAGGTTTTTATGCACATTAATTTTAAAAAAAAATACTAAATGTGTCTGTAGTCAGACTGGCGAGACATGATTGCGTTCCTGCACATAATAATGCAAGCAAAGAAAAAAAATTGAAACGTGTCAGCTATTATTAAAATATATATTTTAAAACAGTAACAAAAATCTGCCCAAGTTATTGACATTGGCAGGCAGGAAAGCCTTCCAGGTTTAATTTGCGCTGTTTATTTATATTGCTCCGTTTGTGTTTTATAGATTTTCCAGATGGATTAGAAACAGGTTTGTACAAAATCGGTTGCAGTCTCGGGGCTGGGTGGGCTTTCATATGTAGATATTACACCACCTCAGAAGAAAACCGAGTGACGTTATCAGACTACACCTGAGTCAACACCTTTTAGCATCAGCTTGGCAATAGGGCAGAGGGCAAGCTCTTCCCAGAGGCATCCACTCCCAGCTCTTGCCTGGGCGCAGAATAGAAAACAGTGTCTGAGACAGTGGGCAGAGTTGTTCCTGCCACACAGTTCTTTCCACAAACAGCTGACTTGATGGGCGGTTAGGAGCCTCTCAGGAGGGAACTTGGTCCCCCTTGCTTTGCAGACACTGGTGGCAGCTCTGAAGGTTAAGCTCTGATTGTTAAATAAAACACAGGTTTTTGCAACCTTTCCAAAACATGCTCAGTCTTGTTCAAAACAAGACTGTTCAAAAATTACTTATTTAAAACAAGCCTCTGCAAAGAGCGCTGCGGTAACCCTTGCTTTTGATGATGGATCAAAAGTTGGTCATTGGCTCAGAATATGAATCTGGGTTTCACTAATGGGGCAAAGAGAGAGCCCAGACCACAGACCTAGCTGGGCATGAAACATGATATCTGGGGCTGGCTGCTCAGTTGTTTTCTCAGACAGCATGAATCTTGAGATAGTTAGCCAAAACTAACATAGTTAGGAGGGGGGAGGTCTACATTTCAGCAGTAATCTGCCAAGGCGTATCTTACTACTGCTGTCTGACTCATCTTAAGGTGGACAATAAAAGAAGTCTCATGCAGCATGGAGTTCCAGCTTTTCCTTGCACGGAACCACATTTAACGTAATTGCTAGTGTTTACCATCTTGTATCACCTGATCATCTTGTTCAAAAATTCAGGTTATTTTGAACAACAAATCAACGTGACGGATAATCTTATGATCGTTCCCTGCTTGTGAAATAATGGAACCCACTCAGTTGAGATGATTCCTTGTTTGTTTGCGATGTAGTTCTGTGAAATAACTTAATCAGCATCAATGGGACTGTACACCCAGAAGTGTTGTTCAGATTGGGACCTTTGTCTGCTTTATTCAGTTCTCCTTGCTACAAGCACTATTTACTCTATAGGCACTCCATTTATCATTTTCAGTTTTTTTTTTTTTTAAATATCCCCATTTATTTTTTGGCCACGTTTTTCTGCAAACCTGGGCCCTTTTCAGGTTTGTACAAAAAAATCTGTCTTGCCTGTTCAGAGCTCCAGTCACCAGATTTAATTATCCTCAGATTTGACTGGCCGCTGTTACAAGTGGGAACCCACAAGGACTTGCAGGAGGCATCTCATTTCCCCCTCCCCCATCAGTTCATCTTTTCCTATCCTGAAAGTCCCCATAGCCTCTCCCCCATAGCCTATCCTGAAAGGCCCCATAACCACTCAACAACCTACCTACATGTATCTGCCCCTGTCTACTGCTTTCCCTCTCCTCCCAGTAGCCTCTGCCTAGGAAAACAATAGCCCAGTTTTGTGATGGTGGCCACTGGGCCAGGCCCACTTGCATGGTAGGGAAGCCTCAAGGACTTGTGTGGGGCACCTCAATCCCCCCTGTATCCCTTTCTCCACACTTTCCCCCCTTTTCCTCCTAGCAAACCCCCTTTCCTTGCCTCATTCTCCCCTTCTCAACCATTCACCAACCTTTTATCTGCCTTCCATCTTCAGCTAGATTTATTATTTATTAACTTCATTTACATCCCACCTTTCTTCAAAGTAGGGACCAAAGAAGCTTACATTATTCTCCTCTCCTCTTTTTTATCCACACAACAACCCTGTGAGGTAGGGTAGGCTGAAAGTATGTGACTGCCCCAAAACCACCCAATGAGCTTCCACAGCCAGATAGAGATTTGAACCTGGATCTCCCAGACCCCACTCTAACTGCTACACCACACTGGCTTTCATAGGGTGGCTGCTGTTGAACAGTATCAGCCAGGGCTAGTTGAGTCATGCAAGTTAGGTAGTATCAAGTCACCCAGTGGTTGATGCCAGGCCTAGGTTTGCCAACGTGGGACCTGGAGATCTCCTGGAATTACTACTGAGCTCCAGATGACAGAGATCTGTCCCCCTGGAGAAAATGGAGGATGGACTCTATGGCATCATATCCGGCTGAGGCCTCTCCCCGCCCCAAATCCTGTCACCCCAGGCTCCTCACCTAAATCTCCAGGCATTTCCCAAACGAGCTGGCAGCCCTAGCCAAGCCTGTCCTTCAAAGGCTATAAATAGGCCTGGAAAGCACATTGCCTTCTCCCCCTGCCTTTTTAGTTACAGAAACCCAGCCTGGATAACTGTGGTTGCCTAGCAACAGCCGCTGAAAGAATCCATTGCTTAAAGCTACAGGCATAACATCATTTTCAGGTTTTTAAAAAAGCCCTGTTGTTGTTGTTGTTATTATTATTATTATTATTATTATTTAGTTTTCAATTTTTTCTGCAAACCTAGGGCCCTTTTCAGGTTTGTAGAAAAACCTGCCTTTCCTGTTTCCAGCTCCAGTCACCTGATTTAAGTATCCTCAGATTTGGTTGCCTTCACTGTTAGTATATAGATAATGCACACACAGGTTTTATATAGTCTTTCCAAAACACGATCAGCCTTTGACATGCCACTTCTGAGTAATTCAGTAGCAAGCCTAATCAAAGAGTGCTGCAGCAGTTCAAGCTTGACGATGGTTGTAAAGGTGTGCTATCGGCTCAGAATATGAAAAAGAGGTTCACAGCCTGTTAATAGGTACAGTGAGTGAAACAGACTGGTGACTGGAATTAATGGCATAGTTGTAGTAGATCCCAAGACCGTGTATTAGAATGTTTAGGGGAAACTGAGCCCTATCAAATATATCTAAATCTCCCTAGGACACACATGTGAACCATAAGTCACTGAATTATCTTTTGAGAGCCAGTGTGGAGTAGTGGTTAAGAACGGTGGTTTGGAGCTGTGGACTGTAATCTGGAGAACCGGATTTGTTTCCCCTCTCCTCCACATGAGCGGTGGAGGCTAATCTGTTGAACTGGGTTGGTTTCCCCACTCCTCCACATGAAGCCAGATGGGTGACCTTGGGCTAGTCACACTCTCTCAGCCTCACCTACCTCACAGGGTGTCTGTTGCAGGGAGGGGAAGGGAAGGTGATTGTAAGCCGGTTTGAGTCTTCCTTAAGTGGCAGAGAAAGTTGGCATATAAAAATCTCCTCCTCGTCTTCTCCTTCTCCTCCTCCTGTCTGCAGTCTTTATATGTAATAAGCTTTTATATTTACAGTGATGAGGTTAAGTGAAGGGAAGTGAGAAAGTCAGCAGAGACAAGGGCTGGCATCTGGAGTGATACCCACTTCACAGTTTTGGCCCTCAAAAGCCTTTCTGATAGCAAAGCTCTCTACTTTCTAAGTACACTTTTGATACTTAAAGTATATAGCTTTCTTCAATATGTGCCTTTAAGTAACATTTTTATGATTTCAGCTTAAGTCAAACTCTATCTCAGTTTCCCCCCTCAATTAAAAAACAAAAAATGCTTAGTGTTCAGCACCGATAACCCTGTTTGCTATCAGCTGTTTAACAGATTGGTTTCAGCTTGCTGGGGGTAAAGGGAAGATGACTGGGGAAGGCACTGGCAAACCACCCCATAAACAAAGTCTGCCTTGGAAACGTAGGGATGTGACGTCACCCTATGGGACAGGAATGACCCGGTGCTCGCACAGGGGACCTTTACCTTTACCTTTTTCAGCTAGACAGCTTTTACAAGATTTTTTAATTCTTTGGGTGGTTGTCACATTGAATGAATTTCTTGTTAGTGTACTTTCTGGTGACAAAAGCAAAGTCAAATTGTGGTCTGAATTCTCTTCCACATTTTATTTTAAAATAGTGACTATATGTGGAGCTCCCCCTGCTGGACTGTTGCATTATTGTGCAAACAAAGTTTCTTTTTGATCTTTTTATAAAAAGGGTCCTTTTAGACATTTCCTCAAATATATTTATAATACGTATAATAATAATTTCTCTGGTACATTTTGGAAGTTTATTTACATACCAGTTAGTGATGCATGAAGTCTAATAGATTTTTCATTTATTTTCAAAATAATTGCATGGGTTGATAATTCATACTTTCTCAACTTGAGAAACAAAGAACAAAAAGTATTGACAGTCAGAGACCATTCGTTGGGGTTGTACTCACATTTGATCAGAGAATAAAATTCTGTTGAAAGTATGCTGACTAAGCAGATTTGTGAATGTGTAAGCAACTTGAGTTAACTGAGAAGATAAATAAGGACTTATCCCTTGAAGAACATATTAGTTTCTGGCTTTTCACTTCTTCCATTTCTCTGTATGGATCTTTGCTCATTTATCACTCAAATATACCTGTATTGGTTGACCCATTGCATACGAATCCACATTAACAAATCAGTAGCATGGCCAATGATGTGGGTGTGATGTATTTATCAAACAAGCTGGGTTATAATAACCAAGTGTAGATGAGAGGGTTTCCCCCATTGTTTTTACAGACTGGATTTCGTGATAATTTGACAATGCCCTTTTATTGTAGATTTCCTCCTTTCTCGCCACTGAAACCATACCCGAAACAATCCCAATTCCGAAAGGAAATTATTAAATTTCCTAACTGGGATGGTATTGAAAAAGATACTTTCCAAGAAGACATACCAATGAAGCCAATCATGCTGGTAAGATTTACAACAAATCAATCTTTGTACTGGTGGAATGACAACTAACTCTTAAGAAATACACTATAATAATCCAAGAACATTATTTTCAGTGCAGTGTTGTTTAAAACTGTGATGTGTAGTGGTAGAATCAACAATTTCCTGATTATAGAGAACCTGTACCATTGATTTAAATCAGTGGTTCCCAACCTTTTTTTGACCAGGGACCACTAGGACTTTTTTGTTCGGTGCAGGGACCCCAAGGTTCAAAATAAAAATTCCAACAATTTGAAAATAAACTTTAATCATAACTGTTAGTTAAACATTAAGCTTAGAATAATATTTGAATATATATATTTTTATAATAGAGAACTTTTAATTGAAAATATTAATTTATTATGGGTTTATAACTTTGTTTCGCGGACCTTAATTTAGTTCTCGCGGACCCCTGGTTGGGAACCAGTGATTTAAATGAAACATAATTGTGACTAGGTTTGTTTGAACTATGAGCAGGTTGTTATTGCTGTAGAAATAGTGTCTTCATTAAATGTTCTTCACACAATGCATAGTTAAAGTGTGAAACTTCCCGCCCCAGGATGTGGTGATGGCTGCCAACTTGGAAGGCTTTAGGAGGGGAGTGGACATGTTCATGGAGAATAGGGTTATCCATGGCTGCTAGTCAAAATTAATACTAGTCATGATGCATACCTATTCTCTCCAGGATCAGAAGAGCATGCCCATTATATTAGGTGGTGTGGAGCACAGGCAGGATGCTGCTGCAGTCGTCTTGTTTGTGGGTTTCCTAGAGGCACCTAGTTGGCCACTGTATGAACAGACTGCTGGACTTGATGGGCCTTGGTCTGATCCAACATGGCTTTTCTTATGTTCTTATGAAAGTATCGCAAACTAAGAAACCTCTTTCTTCTGCTATAGAACTCTGAAATGTGGTTCAAACGTCACAGTATAGCAATTGGAGAAGTACCAACATGTAGACTTGTACACCGTCGACAATTAACAGAGGCAAATATAGAAGAGATATGGAAATCCATGACACTATCGCAGTAAGTTTCTTTTAAACCTAAGGTGGTACAATAAGCATTAGGCCGTGCTTTACCAAAAAATAGTGGTTTCATGCTGAGTAAATGCAGAATCTGTAAATGGAATTGCTTATTGATTTCACTCCTTGATTTGCAATCCGAGTCTTTTTAAAATGCTGTGACATCTATAACAACCTCCGTTGCTGATCCCCTCTAAAGGAAATTGTTATTCCACTGTTTGGGAATGGTTGCTGTTCTCCAGTTTATGTGTTCTGAGAATGTAACGAGAACATGGAAGCTCTGCTCACGACCTGAGTTCGATCCCGACGGAAGTCGGTTTCAGGTAGCCGGCTCAAGGTCGACTCAGCCTTCCATCCTTCCGAGGTCGGTCAAATGAGTACCCAGCTTGCTGGGGGTAAAGGGAAGATGACTGGGGAAGGCACTGGCAAACCACCCCGCAAACAAAGTCTGCCTAGAAAACGTCGGGATGTGACGTCTCCCCATGGGTCAGGAATGACCCGGTGCTTGCACAGGGGACCTTTACCTTTACCTTTACCTAAAATGCCATCATGTCACAGACGACTTATGATGACCTTGTAGGGTTTTCAAGGCAAGAGACTTTCAGAGGTGATTTGGCATTGCCTGTCCCCGCTTCACAACCCTGGTATTCCTTGGAGGTCTCCCATCCAAATACTTGTCAGGGTCAAGGCTGAGAGTGTGTGACTGGCCCAAGGTTACCCAGCAAGTTTCCATGGCAGAATGGGGATTCGAACCTGGGTTTCCCAAATCCTAGTCCAACATCTTAACCACTACACCATGCTGGCTCTCAATCTTTAGATATAGTTAACTTTAACGCATAGTTAAATTGTGGAACTCCCTGCCCCAGGATGTGGTGATGGCTGCCAACTTGGAAGGCTTTAAGAGGGGAGTGGACATATTCATGGAGGAAAGGGGTATTCATGGCTATTAGTTAAAATGGATACTAGTCATGCTGCATACCTATTCTCTCTAGAATCAGAGGAGCATGCCTATTACATTAGGTGCTTTGGAACACAGGCAGGATAATGCTGCTGCAGTCGTCTTGTTGCTTCCTAGAGGTACCTGGCTGGCCACTGTGTGAGCAGACTGCTGGATTTGATGGGCCTTGGTCTGATCCAGCAGGGCCTTTTTTATGTTCTTATGATATTACAGAAAACAAAGCGAACCCTAACCTAAAAGCAAAGCTTTACAAAAATTAGTATTGCGTCTTGTTTAATTGTACGCAGCAAGGTTTTGTTTGTTTTGTTTTAAAGATGTGTTACTGGATTGGATCCTGTGAATTGTGAGTGGAAGGCACTCATAGTGGTAACCTTTCCCAAGGCCCCAGAAAAGCTGATTCTGGGGAATTCAGGAAGTTACATCCACAAAATTCCACAAGACTTGGAGGTCTGTAGTGAGGAGGATGAATTGGGTAAAATTCTTCTTCTTCCCTCTTGTGCCAATGGAAAGCTTGCTCTGCTGCGTTTTCCTTGTTAGTAGCAGGAGGAGCTGGTGACAGTTTTGCCCCAAGACCTCTTTATAGCGGTTCCCCATGCGCAATGGCACGTTGTTGATGAGGATCTTTTGGATCCAGCATTGGCTTTTTGGCATCTTAGGGACCTGATGAAGGAAGCAGAAGATGGAGAAAATTATCTCTGTCCAACCCATTGTTGTTTTGATGAGTAATGTCTCAATGTGGCTTCATGCTGCCGATCAAAACGTTGTGATCAGTTTTAAGTCTCTGTGGCAATGGGAATGTAAAATACAGGCGTACCTCAGACTTGCTCGAAGCAGGGTTGCCACAAACCTTCAATGTGTAAAAACAAATGCAATATCTGCAAGGCCTATTTAAACGAAGCACAATTAAATGAGGTGTGCCTGTAGTTAGTTGTAGTATGTGGGCTGACTGCAAATAATTTCATCTTTAGTCTGTTTTTTTTTTCCTTCTTCTTCTTCTTTAACACAGCTTGCAAAAAATTTTAGGCTTGGATTCCCTAGAAGATGTGCTGGACACCAAACTCGTGAACCCAAAGCATATAATCCAGAATGTGTATCATATCAACAAGCAGGGAGTTGTCATTTTAGAAGATAAATCAAGTAAGAGGAGCCATCTGTTCTTGTTGCTTTTCCAGTTGTTGTGCTGACTTTTGTGATAATTCAGAAAAGAAACCATCTAAAATATTAGAAAAGGAGTAAAAGATTGTTCACCGTCAAGAGACATTTTGGAAACAGAATATTTAAATAGAGCCACTAATGTGCATGACAGTTCACAGAGCAATACCCTGGACCGCCATGGTTAGCTGTGAAAGAGGAAGTCAGGGAGTGCCTGAAGATGAAACGAGCATGCAAGCCTGAAGTTCAGGAATGAATTGCAAATCCATGTTTTGCCTATTGAGGTTAAACCAAGTCCCGGTGACTTGTTTCTGATAGAAGCAGTTACAAGCTGAAAACGTTACTCCTTTGAAAGGGCACGTTAAATATGAAAAAAGTTGTACAGCCATATTGGCCCCTACAGAATTCAAAAACAAGAATGAAATCTGTGTAGTACTTTTTAAATTAGCACTAACCATATTGACCCCAAAATTGCACAAGCTTTCAAGCGCGCCAGAACTCAGCATCAAACTGGATGTCACAAAACTTTAAAAGATAGAAGGGTGGAAAGGAGATTCTTCAGGCCCTGGTGCTCTGATCTTGTGCGCGTTGTCTGAGGGATGGAAGCAGGCTGCCATGGCGTTAAGCATTCCCTGTGTCTGTAGCTTTCTTTCTGTGCTTTGTGTAGTCTGTGTTGGTACGTTTTAACAATTTAAATTTTCTGAATCCTTTTTGAATGCAGAGGAGCTACCTCACTGGGTGCTGTCAGCAATGAAGTGTCTGGCAAATTGTAAGTATCGGTTTCATTGCCCTGAGGTGAGGAATGATTTTTCCTTTTCTATAAAAATCTATAGAAGAATAGATCAAGTGTGTCATCCAATGTGAGGCTTCTTTTGGCATTGCATTTGTAGAGCTGCTGCAGTGTCATTCTTTCCCACTCGGTTCTGTGCGGTGGATCCTACCTCATCCTACCACTCCCCTGAGGAAAGTTTAGTTACTCATTTATTAACATATTTATGCCCCACCTTTCCTTTTGGCTCAAGTTTAAAGCCTTTCTCCAGATTAAGTGGCTCTTCTGTTTATTAAGAAGAAAAAGAAGAAGAATTAGTTTTTATATGCCGATTTTCTCTACCTTTTAAGGAGAATCAAACTAGTTTACAATCTCCTTCCCTTCCTCTCCCCACAACAGACACCTTGTGAGGTAGGTGAGGCAGAGAGAGCTCGAAGAGAACTGTGACTAGCCCAAGGTCACCCAGCTGGATTCATGTGCAGGAGTGGGGAAACCAACCCGGTTCACCAGATTAGAGTCCGCTGCTCATGTGGAGGAGTGGGAGAATCAAACCCAGTTCTCCAGATTAGAGTCCACTGCTCTTAACCACCACTCCACGCTGGCTCTCCTTCGGTGGGTCTTCTGTTTTGGATTACTCTTCAGCCTCCCAGAGTTGATTCACATGTTTCAGTTATTCACTTGCACAAGCACACTGACTCAGAATTTGCACAGAAATCAGGTCTGTGGGGAAACATCTGTGTTAATCCATCCTCTATAGTGAAACTTTTGTTAAAAGCAGCAACTGACTGTGTCTCCCAATACGACCACATGCAGCAATTTCATTCAGCACAGCAACACCTATCGGTCATCCCAAACCCTGTGAGGGTATGTACTGTTGCCACTCACACACTGGCTTTCTCTGTACCTTTTCTGGTCCTGTGGAATAGCCTTCCAGAAGAAATTAATAAGGCTCCATCTCTTTTCCAATGTTGTAAGGGTTGCATGAAAGAATTTTCCAAGTGAGCCTTCCAAGTCTCTTGATGGACTCTATAGTCTGTTGGTTTTTAGGGGCTGCTATTTATAAGGGTAGGAGCCCCGTGGTGTAGAGTGGTAAGCTGCAGTACTGCATCAAATGCTCTGCTCACGACCTGAGTTCAATCCCGACGGAAGTCAGTTTCAGGTGGCCGGCTCAAGGTTCACTCAGCCTTTCATCCTTCCGAGGTCAGTAAAATGAGTACCCAGCTAGCTGGGGGTAAAGTGTAGATGACTGGGGAAGGCAATGGCAAACCACCCCGTAAACAAAGTCTGCCTTGTAAACGTCATGATGTGACATCAGTAATGACCCAGTGCTTGCACAGGGGACTACATTTACATTTATAAGCGTGTCTGCTGGGTGTTTTAATAGTTTAATAGTTTCTATGATTTAAATGGTTTTTCATTAGATAGCAACCTTGGGCCCCTGTTGCCTGAGAGAAACATTGGCTTATAAATGTTTAAAAGAAATAAATTTATTGCCCACTCTCCCATTGCCGGTCAAAAGGAAAAATACGTGGAGAAAGTGGCACCTTAGCAGCTCAACTTGTTGGTTTGTGGAAGCTGAGCGGCTGACCCATTTACTTTTCAAGCTTACCTTTGAGAGAAACTTGTTGCAGACAGAGGCTAACATGGGCAGAGATTATGCTATAGGGGCACATTTTGAGACAGCTCAAGTTGAGGGAGAAAACTATCTCGTAGGGCTCCTGTGCGTTTGAATTGTTTCTTAGCCCAGGAAATCCTAAATTGTCCTGCAATTAATGGAATGGCAAAATAGGGATTGGGTGGTACAGGTAAAAAAATGTAATCTTTAGGATAGCATATATTCATAATTTCTCATGCTTCCCAATTTGTGGAATATTTTTATGGGGTTTTTTTTTGTATAGAGTGTCGTAAATCTTTTCCTGAAATTGGCTCTGCTATTGAATAGATATTTCTACAACTAGTACAAGCTGAATAAGAATATTCTTGCTTTCATTAGGGCCCAGGTATCCAGATCTGAAACAACCTACTTACTTGGGATTTGAAAGAGATGTCTTCAGGACTATAGCTGATTACTATGTTCACATGAAAGAGCCTCTTCTTACTTTCCAGTTTTTTGATGTCTTTGTCAGTGTGTTAGGTAAGCTATCATTTTGTGGGATATGGGCCAATGTAGTACATTCTAATCCACTGTGGAATGCATCATCTGTATTTTTTTAAAAAGAGTTAATCATTACAAGAGAACCTAAATTTAGGTCACAAGATGTCATAGTTCTACTATACACAGCATTGGTCAGGCCACACCTGGAGTACTGTGTGCAGTTCTGGAGTCCTTGCTTCAAAAAGAATGTGGACAGAATGGAACGGGTGCAGAGGAGAGGGACGAGGATGATCAGGGGCCTGGAGACCAAGCCCTATGAGAAAAGGCTGAGGGAGTTGGGAATGTTTAGTCTGGAGAAGAGGAGGTTGAGAGGGGATATGATTGCTCTTTTTAAATATTTGAAGGGCTGTCACTTAGCGGAGGGTAGGGAGCTGATCCTGTTGGCAGCAGAGGATAGGACTTGCAATAATGGGTTTAAATTGCAGGCGGAGAGGTACTGGCTGGATATTAGGGGGGGGGGAATTACAGTAAAAGTTATTCGACAGTGGAATCAGCTACTTAGGGAGGTGGTGAACTCCCCTTCACTGGCAGTCTTTAATCAAGAGGCTGGACAAACTCTTGTCAGGGATGCTAGGGTGATCCTGCATTGAGCAGGGGGTTGGACTAGATCAGGGCTTCTTAAACTTTTTCCACTCACGACCCCTTTTCGCCCGAGACATTTTTACGCTACCCCAGGTATATAGGTATATAAAATGTTGTGATTGAGTAACCACATTCAGACATACACTCAAGCTACACGTAGAAACTGCTTACAAACAGAACTCACAGAGGCCACTGCCCAGTGACCCCCTTCTCTCTAGCACCAAGCAGGCACACAGATTCCATTGTCTGCTAACGGAAGGCTCTGATAGCCTTCAACCCCCCCCCCCCTCTTCCTTTAGGTTTCGTTTCTACTCGCTAGAGAACAATAGAGCTATATTCAAATGTAGCAATGGTCACACAGGCGGGGTAGAAACTATGACGTACCAGTGACAAGCTATATCGGATGTCGAATGGAATGTCAGTTGTCTATATAACCTCTTGCATTGCCCCCCCTTGGGTGTGACCAGATAGCAGAGCTCATCATGTCTGCGTCTGAGATCACCCGGTTCATTTCTTCCTTGGTCAATAAAGAAAGCCGTGAAGCTCAACCCAACCTCCTGGTCTTCATTTACTCCATTGGATTCTATGTAAATGAGGGGTCACATCAAAAATAGGTATACAAATCAAACATTTACTGATAATAAATCATAAAGAAACCTTTTACTGTTGCCAAAATTTTCACGACCCCCCCCCCCCACATTCAGCTATGTGACCCCATATGGGGTCGCAACCCACAGTTTAAGAAACTTTAGACTAGATGTCCTGTATGGCCCCTTCCAATTCTATGATTCTATGATTACACCCCAAGACTGCAGTAGCCTTTTTTGCCACTGCATCACACTAACTGCTCATATTCAGCTTACGGTCCACCCATACATCTAGATCTTGTCCACACACAGTGTTACCCAGATGTGTATCCCCCATCCCGTATGTGTGCTTCTCATTTTTGTTATCCAGATGTAGAACATCTTGTTCACATCTGCTCAGTGTGTTCAGATCTCGTTGGATTCTGTCTTTATCTTCAGAGGTGCTCACTACTCCTCCTTATTTGGTGTCATCTGCAAATTTAATGAGTAGTCCCTCCACCCCCTCATCTTAATCATTTATTAAAAAAATATTGAAAAGTACCGGGGCCATAGACAAGCCATGTGGCACCCCACTGGACACCCCCCTGCGATCAGATAAAATGCCATTGACAACTACTCTTTGGGTGTGTTCTCCAACCAGTTCCCTATCCACCCAACGATCCCAGAGTCTAATCTGCAGTGCTCTAATTTATCTATCAGAACATCCTGTCCTTATATCAAATGGCTTGTGTTTTTTAATTGTAAGCCGCCTCGAGCAAGACTTTGAACAGGCAGCATAGAAATATTAAAAGTTAATAAATTAATAAATATACAAGTTTCTGATGCCAGTTAATATCCTGATGTGGAATTCTTGGGTGAATGTTCTGGTACAGATTAAAATTACATTTGTGAACTTGCAGGACGTAGACAGTAAACTCTGAGAACAGTGATTAGCAAGTCATCTTGATTAGTCAGCACACCCCCTGAGCAAAGGAATGTAAAGTTTTCTCTTAACCAAGGTATCTTTAGATTAAATTGCAATTCACAAGCTGAGCGGTCTCTTTTCCAATGGTCCTTATTCATCCTCTCAGTAGCGACTTCTAAATTTAGTGGCTTTCCAGGAATAGTCTCAGTTTCTCAACTGACAGTTTCACTGCTTGTAGACAGGATAATTCCTAGAAGCAACAGGATAATCTCTTTTTATCAATTGTTTGTGTCTCTAACTGAAAGTAAACCTTGATTATAATAGACAATAGACCCTGTGTGCTTGACAGAAACTTCCAGTCTCGTGTAAAGCGTTTCAGCAAACAAAACCAGAAACGTCTGGCTTTAGATCACACTGAAGTCAGAAGTAGGATTGCCAGCTCCGGGTAGGGAAATATCTGGAGATTTTTGGGGCGGAGCCTGAGGAGGGTGGGGTTTGGAGAGGAGAGGGATTTCAGTGCCTTAGAGTCCAGTTGCCAAAGCAGCCGTTTTCTCCAGGTGAACTGACCTCTATTGGCTGGAGATCAGTTCTAATAGCAGGAGATCTCCAGACACCACCTGAAGGTTGGCAACCCTAGTCAAAAGGCAGCCTTGTATCATCAAGTATAATAAGGATAAAAGAAGCAAAGAGAAAGGATGTAGATCTAGATCCACACTCCGTAGCTTTAACTGCCTGAATCTTTTCTGACAAATCCTTTTTCATGTATCTGGTATCTACTGGTGTGTGTGTGTGTGTGTGCTGTATTTGTTTTAAGCTTTCATCTTTGCAGTCTCTGCTCACCTCCAGTTCAGTGACCAGTATTAGTGTTCACTAGTATTAGTGAATAGTAGCTAGTATTGCAATACCCTTATGTAAATCTGTGGTATGGTTTATTTGGAATACTGTGTGCAGTTCTAGGCACCCCATCTCAAAAGGGATATTGTAAAGCCAGGAAAGATGCAGAAAAGGACAACCAAAATAATGTTGAAACACCTACCTTGAGAAGGAAGACATTTTGGGCTTAGAAGAAATGGCAGTTTAGGAGAGACATAGTACAGATCTATACAGTTAGTCATGGGGTGACAAAAGTAGATAGAGGGAAGTTTTCACCCTCTGCTATAATTCTCGAACGTGAGGTCATTCGGTGAAGCTGATGGGCAGTAGGTTCAGGAAGTTCTTCACATGGTGCATAATGAACATGTGCAATCTACTGCTGAAGGTACAGGAATTTCCACTAGCTTAAATGCCTTTGAAAGTAGACTACAATGGTCAGGACACGTCAGCCAGCGCAGCAAATCCTTAAGACCACGTTGCGAAATGAGAAAAATTATCATTGGGACAAAATTAGGGTTCCCAGCCTCCAGATACTAGCTGGAGATCTCCTGCTTTTACAACTGATCTCCAGCCGATAGAGATCAGTTCACCTGGAGAAAATGGCCCGCTTTGGCAATTGGACTCTATGGCATTGAAGTCCCTCCCCAAACCCCGCCCTCTGCAGGTTCTGCCTCAAAAACCTCCTGCTGGTGGCAAAGAGGGTCCTGGCATCCCTAGACAGAATTAAACTTACGCGTACTTAATACAGTTTCAAAAAGATTCTCTCATGAAGGGCCTGCAAAACGGAGCTATTCCACCTATAACTGAGGGTAGCTACGGGTGTCCATCTGTGCTAGCCTCCCCCCAACCCCACCCAATAATATTTTTTTCTCATTTTCCAATACTGTCTTAAGTATTTTCTTCATTGGCTGACAAGTCCTGTCCATTACAGCTATACAGTGTGGTGCTTTTTAGTATTTTTCCCCTTTCTGTTTGTACAGTCTGTGTTTCCCTTTTGATGTTGTTTAAAAGTAGACTAGGCTCATTTTTGGAGGACAGGTCTAAACGACTGTTAGCTCTGATGTTTGAATGGAATCTCCATGTTCAGAGGCAATAGACCTCGAAATACAACTTACTGAGTGAGGTCGGCATGAGCATCGGCTATTGCCTCATCGCCTTCCCTGTTGGCTTTCCAGGTGTATCTGACTGGCAGCTGTAGGAAATGGGATGGTTCATTAGAAGGGCCTTTGAACTCATCCAGCAAGGCTCTTGTTTTCTTCAGGTACCATCTTCAAGTACTTGAAGGGCTGTCATATAGAGGATGGTGCCGAGTTGTTTTCTGTTGCCCCAGAAGGTCGGACCAGAACCAACGGGTTGAAATTAAATCAGAATAGTTTCCATCTAGACATTAGGAAGAATTTTCTAACAGTTCGAGCGGTTCCTTAGTGGAACAGGCTTCCTCGGGAGGAGGTAAGCTCTCCTTCCCTGGAGGTTTTTAAGCAGAGGCTTTAAGCAGAGGCTACATGACCATCTGTCAGCAATGCTGATTCTATTACCTTAGGCAGATCATGAGAGGGAGGGCATCTGGGCATGGAGCAGGGGGTCACTGGGAGTGTGCGGAGAGGGGAAGGTAGTTGTGAATTTCCTGCACTGTGCAGGGGGTTGGACTAGATGACCCTGTTGATCCCTTCCAACTCGATGATTCTATGATTCTTAACTACTAGGCTATTAGAGAAAAGCCTCAGTCTATTTTTAATGCAATAACAGAACATATATCCTTTCTAACACTATTATGTTGGCACCTAATAATGTTGCATTTTATTTCATGTACAATTTAATTATAGTTTAGCTTTCACTTTCCATCTATTAGAACTTTTATAGGACGCCTTAAAAAGCAATTATTATGAAGAATGTGGTGTAAAACTAACATATAATTTTAAAAGATGCATGCATTAGATACAGCAATTGCTTTTATGGCTAATTCACTGGGCTGCTGACAGCTCATTAGGGCTGAAATTATTTTTTCCCTTGAGCTAGTTGAATTAGGTTTATTGAGTATTATACTGAAATCCTGCTAGAAACCAGCCTGACTATAAAGCTAAATGATATTTGTAGAATGGAACATCACATGTACTTACACTACATCCTGAAATTTATTTTTGATAACCAAAAAAGACCTCTGCTGTGTCCTATGGATGCAACAAAAAAGACTTTGATGCTTAAGAATGACTTGACACACTGTTTTTTACTTTGCTGGAATAATCCTGCAGTAAATATCAAGCTTGCATAGTCTGCTAGTATACCAAGACTCTGGCCTCGAACTGATATAATCATGCTGATATTTTAGCTGCATTTAAAAGACTGGGAGTAGGCTGCCCACTCAAGTGCTCTGTTCTCAGGCACAAACTGTCTTCCTGTCTTAATAATTATTAAATATTATGTGTGGGCTAGTTCTGACCTAAATTAATATTTGTTATGTTCCTAATATGATTTACACCGTTTTGAGTTGGCTTGAATATCGTAGGCAACACAGGTGCACATTATTGGTAAACATGGGATAACAGCTGATAGTTCTTTTCCTTTGCCTCTTCTTTTGGTTTGGGTTTGCTTATTCTGCAGGTATTGCTTGAATTCTGTTGCATTCATTGTTTTTATGTTTTAATCGTGTCCCTTTGGAAACCTCGATTAATTTTTTTACTATTAGCCATTTATGTGTGGCCTGTTATGCCAAAAGGCAGTATATAAGTATTGTAAATAAGTTAAATAAGACTTCCAAGGAAAGGGCGGGAAGTGGAATATGTGACCACACAGCTTGCTCCTGACTTTTTTTTTAACTATGTCTTGAGATCACTCCTGCTCCTCCTAAACTGTTTGCTACATCTGGGTTGGATCCTATCACTCATTGAGCAAAGTTTATTTATGTATTTACTGATTAAATTAAACCTTTCCTTTTGGCTCAAATGTGTAGCCTTCCTCCAATCTAAGAAAGATTCCTCTAACTTAAGAACTTTAAGTTGTCATCTAAGAATGATTCCCCTAACTTACAACTTTAAGTTGTAAGAAGGCTACTTGGAGGATAGCTGGATCCACCCCAATGTGTGTGAAGTTGCCTGAAGTTCAGCACAAGGATTCTTCTTGGTAGACTCTTTATGACCCACATCTAGTGTGTCTGATACATGTGGAGGGGTTGTTTATTTATTATTCAAATTTCTATCACTCTCTCCCTGGCTGAAGCCGGGCTCAGGACGGGTAACAACAATAAAATTATAAATATAAACATAATCCACATACATTACAACAGCATCCAATATCATTAAAACAAAGAGCAATCTTACCTAAACATTTAAACAGTACATGGCGCTCAGTTAGGAACAAAAAAGCATTCGGCAGTGAGACAGAACCCCTCATAATGCATAATGTTACCCCTTTGGTAACAGATGTTTCCATTCAATTACATGTTTTGAGTTCAAATTGTTACTAATTTAACTATTAACCACAAAGAGGGTGAAACTAAATGCTTCTCTCTATACAGAGATGTGCCTAACAGTGAAATATCATTGTGAAACTATATCTTGACTCAGGACTCCTCCAGAAAGAGACATTGGCCATTGAAGCACTGCAGGTTTGCTGTCTACTTCTGCCGCCAGAAAATCGTCGTAAAGTGCAGCTGCTGATGACTATGATGGCCAGGATCAGTACAAATAAGGATCTGCCACCTCTCTGTGATACAGTTGGGACAAGAGCACTGGTATGTGCCTGTCTGGAATGGAAAGACCTAGCCAGGCCTTGTGAACACAATTTGGAATTGCTTTGGTGAAGGTTTTACTTCATTCAAAAACAGTCAGAATATTTGCTGCCCTCCCAGTGTAACATCTACTACTCTCCAGTCTTCTTATATAGTGCCTGAATTTAGAGACAGGTTGCATACACGGGTTAGTAGATCAACTATCTCACATTTGAGTTTCCCACGAACTCTCTGGTGCATGCCGTCAGGACCTGGAGACTTATCGGTTTTTAGTTTCCCCAACAGGGCTAGAACTTCATCTCTCATCGCCTCTTCAAAGTCCCTTCCTGCAAAGATTGGCTGTGGCATGGGTCTGTGCCCCACATTTTCCACAGTGAGCATAGAAGCAAAAAATTCACTGAGCTTTTCTGCCTCCTCCCCCTCTTCCTTTAGCAAATCAGTTGCGACTTGGCAGCACATGTGTATGTACGTACATAGGTATTTAATCTGCAAATAGAATTAAGCCCATACAAAGAAGAAATTCTGGGAAATATTTTGAGCTATTGAGTTGCTTGCTGGTGTTTGTTGTGTGTGTTTTGTTAAACTCAGGCAGCACAAAATATAAATAAATACATGAATAATCTTGTATGCTGCATTACAAAGCTACCCATATGAACAGCACTAGCACACAAACAAGGGAGTATAGTGACCAGAGGAAGTTCAGGAAAAAGCCAGACAGTCCTCTGTTACATGCCTGGGTCAAGCTACATTTGAGAGCCTTCTCACTTGGGCTTCCAATTGCTTCTGATGGGGCATCAGAGAGAGGCAAGAAGCAGCTGGCTGAGAATGTTCTTCTTTTTCTGAATTATCACACATACAGTACAATCCTATGTAAAGGGACTAAGGTTGTTTATGCCTGGGAGTTTCACCTGAGGTTCATTGCTCGCTGGACCCACACTTTCCTTTTGGGAGTCTATGTACCAGTAGTCTCCAAGCTCAAATCAAGAAGTATTTGATTCCCCGCCCCTTGAAATGCTGCTTCGTAATTGGATGTAGTGAGAGAAAAGTTCCCTCCCCCCCAAACCAAATTGCAGCATAAAAAAGCATTTTAAGAACAAAAAACGGAGCAATCTGAAAAGAAGGGGGGGAGAAAGGATTTAAAAAGCCTTTCTTCTGCTCAGAAAGAGCTCCCAGTAAGCAGGAAGTATTTGATTCCCCGCCTCTGGACATGCTTTGTAATTGGCTGTGAGAGAAACTAAGCTTGCATATCCTGTACTTTGCCTTATGCACAGATATTTTACCCAGGCTGAGCTCAGGGGAGAGGGAAGAATCGGGTTAACAGAGGGACGGGAAGTCCTGGGGTTTGCGAGGGTTGGCAGCGAGGTCATCTCTAATGGAGGGAAAACTCATGCATAACTCCAAGGAACAACCGAGACAGACTGGGGTGGGCGCGGGGGGGGGGGTGAACATGAGTGAAAGTACTCATGCATAAACGACCTAAGAGTGTTTTGGTCCCTGGGAACCACTTTGGGAGCTAATTCCCCCCTTTTTCTGTTTCAGATGGTTCAAACCTTTTCTCATTCTATTCTTTGCTCCAAAGATGAAGTGGATTTGGATGAACTGCTGGCTGCTAAACTAGTGTCATTCTTGATGGACAACTATCAGGAAATCTTAAATATCCCTTGTGCCCTGAAAGCTGCAATAGAGGGACACGTAGCACATCTTCGAAGGGTCCAGGTAGAGCTACACATTTTCTTCCCAAGAACATTCATTTACCACACTATTACAATTGAACACATTTTTCTTGCCCAAGAAATAAAAAGTCAAATAGCTTAGTGTTACCCATATTTAATTGCCAAACCTTTTGCTGAAATTTACCAAACACCTTTTGTTGCTGCGTTTTAACTGTTATTATCTCAAGACTGAGTCTCTCGACGGTCATTTCTCCTTTTGAGAAAGCTTCTTTGGATCAACCAGACTTCACAAAAGATTCTTCTGAAAATTGTAAGGGCAGGAAACAGTTGTTGATCCCTTGCTACAGTTTTTAGTTACGAAAACACTCCCTCCAACTCATTCTCATGAATTAAAAAAAAACATGAAAAGAGATTTTTCATGGACTTGGGAATCAGGATGAGGGTAAATTCCACTGCAGTACCTTTCTCTTGTAATTTATCTTATTTACTGTCGAAGGCTTTCACGGTCAGAGTTCATCGGTTCTTGTAGGTTATCTGGGCTGTGTGACCATGGTTTTGGTGTTTTCTTTCCTGACGTTTCGCCAGCAGCTGTGGCAGGCATCTTCAGAGGAGTAACACTGAAGGACAGTGTCTCTCAGTGTCAAGTGTGTAGGAAGAATAATATATAGTCAGAAGGGGGTTGGGTTTGAGCTGAGTCATTGTCCTGCAAAGTATTAAAGGTAATGTGCTAATCATTGTCCTGTAAGTATCAAGATAATGTGCTAATGAGGGTGTGGTATGTTAATGTGGAACCATTGTGTCCTGAAGTGATCTGTTCACATGTGGAATCCAAAGCTAATCTGCATGGCTATTGTAGACTGTAATCTTTTCAGGACAGGAAGCCAAGCCTTATTCATTCTTAAACTCTCTTCTTTTCTGTTAAAGTTGTGCTGATGTTTATGAATTTCAATGGCTTCTCTGTGCAATCTGACAAAATAGTTGGTAGAATTGTCCAGTCTTTTAGTGTCTTGGAATAAGACTCTGTGTCCTGTTTTGGTCAGTCCATGTTCAGCCACTGCTGATTTCTCAGGTTGGCCAAGTCTGCAGTATCTTATTTACTGTTTCTAAATGTATATCCATCCCACTATTGGTAATATCTCCAAGGTGGTTTACAACAATAAACCTTAAAAATGCCATATTTACCAGCAGGTAAAAGACCCAACAAGAGGTAGATTGACTCTATAAAGGAAGCCACAGCCCTCAATTTGCAAGACCTGAGCAAGGCTGTCAAAGATAGGACATTTTGGAGGACATTGATTCATAGGGTCGCCATGAGTCAGAAGCCACTTGACAGCACTTAACACACACACACACATATTGCAAAACAAGAAGCAATATCTAAAACAAGTTCCGCTTCCAGCAACTCAACTCAAAAATCCTGCAGCTGTTGGAAGGTACCACAAAAATGTCCTATTTCTGTTGATGGGACTGCTTCACTTAGGATAGTGGTAGTACCTAAAGAAGAAGGGCCTTTGTCTCCTGTTTGCAATACAGAATATTTATTGTGTGTTATGTTAAGGGCTATCAAGTCACTTCCAACTCAAGGCAACCCTATGAATCAATTTTGTCCAAAACGTCCTATCATTAACAGCCTTGCTCACATCTTGCAAACAGGACCACGGCTTCCTTTATAGGGTCAATCCATCTCATGTTGGGCCAATCCATCTCTTTCCTGCGGCCTTCACTTTTTCCTAGCATTATTGTCCTTTCCAATGACTCTTGTCTTCTCATAATGTGACCAAAGTATGATAACCTCAGTTCAGTCATTTCAGCTTTTAGGGAGAGTTCAGGATTTTGATTTAGAACCCGCTTATTTGTCTTTTGGCAGTCCACAGTATTCACTCTCCTCCATTGTTGTTGTTGTTCCTGTCTGTTTTCTTCACTGTTCAACTTTCACACCCATACATAGTAATGGGGAATACTATACTAAGAATTATCTTGCTCTTGGCTGCCACCAACACATCTGTACACTTAAGGATCTTTTCTAACTCCTTCATGGCTGCCCTTCACAGTCTCAATCTCCTTCTGCTTTCTTGGTTGCAGTCTCCCTTTTGGTAGATGATTGAGCTAAGGAATAGAAAATCATTAACAGTTTCTTCATCATAAACCTTAACACTGTGTGAGTCCTCAGTAGTCGTTACTTTTGTCTTCTTGATGTTCATCTGTAGTCCTACTTTGGCACTTTCTGCTTCAATCTTCGCCCATAGTCGTTTCAAGTCTTCACTGTTTTCTGGCCATAATGCGGTGTCATCTGCCTATCTCAAATGGTTAATCTTCCTTCCACCAATTTCCCCCCACAGGGAAATAAACGTATAAAACTTTTAATGCTGGAATGCAAAATCTGAGTTGCTTGTCTTTCCACCTAGATAAAATATCCGGGAGCAGATTCTGATGCCGCTGTGCCTGCTCCGACATTTTGTCATCAGATCAGCACTGATGAATTTGAATACCAAAGAACAAACGGCTGTCAAGAGCCACTGGCAAGCTTGCTGGAAGAAATTGCAAAGGATGCAGAAATGTCCATCAAGGAGAAGAAGAAAAAATTGAAGCGGGTAAAAGAAATCCTCAAACTTCCTTTTAAAATGTTCTCTTTCATCTATACAATTTCTAAAGGAATGGAACTTAGCTTTTATATGGCATTTTAACTGTTCAAAGAGCTTTGTGTATTATCGCCTTGCAATTGTTATAACAGCCCTGTACAGTAGATAGGTCAGTATTGGTTCCCTTTTGCCTTTGGAGTGCATTCTTCTATGCCAGAAAGGTAACCCAGCTGGACAATAAGCTTCTGGTTTCTTTTCTATGTCCTCTTGCTTCTTCAAATCTACTTTTTCATATATTTGCAGCTATTGATCTATACCTGTGGGTCCCCCTTGGGGGTCACGAAGTGTTTTCTGGGGGGTCGTCGCCACGTTATTATCTATAGTATAGAGCCATCAATAAATAGTTCGCCGAGGCAGATATGAAATGATATGGGGGGGGAGTGATGGTGGCGGCCGGAGGGCCAAAGTTCCGCTTCCCGGCAATGCGAGGAAGGGCTTGTCTGGAAAAGAGGGGGCCCAAAGGCCATTTCCAGGCGGGTGGGAGGCCATTTCCGGGCAGGAGGTGAGTCGAGTCGGGCGGAGGCGGCTTCCCTTCGCCGGCCTGCCGCCGGCCGGCCCTGCCTCCCTTCCTCCGGCCTTGAAGGGCCAGGCCCCCAGCCGCCCCTCCTCGGGGTCCTGCCCAAAGGCGAGGAGGCGCCCTTCGCCGGCTGCAATCTGCAAGTAGCCCCCGCGCCGCAGCCGAGGCGGTGAAAGTGGCGTGATTGGCAATGGAGAGGGCCGGGAAGGGGGGGCAGCCCTAGGCACACGGGCAGGCAGCGATCGGCCTCCAGACTACCTCTGTCCAATCTTCCTTTCTTTCTTTCTCTCTCTTTCTTTCTCTCTTTCTCTCCTTCCTTCCTTCCTTCCTTTCTTTCCTTCATCTGACAGCCTTGGCCTTCCCCAAAGAGCCTGATTTTTACGCCTTGTGGGGTGGGGGACCACAAGAGCAGAGGGCCTGTCCATGTGCACAATGTGCCATCAAGTAGCCTCTGAGTTCAGAATTAGGGATCTCCAAAATGTCCTATCATGACCAGCCTTGCTCGTGTCTTGCAAACTGAAGGCCGTGGCTTCCTTGATTGAGTCGATCCATCTCATGTTGGGTTTTCCTCTTTTCCTGCTGCCTTCAACTTTTCCTAGCGTTATTGTCTTTTCCAGTGAGTCTTGTCTTCCTGTGATAGCCGCAGTTTAATCATTTTAGCTTTTAGTAGCATAATCACCCAGGTAAAGTTTTTAATGTGTTTTCTTTATCCTACTGAAAATGTCATTTTATGGCTTGCAAATGTGGCGGGTGTCGCAGGTTACCTGGCAATTGTAAAAGGGGGTCGCGACTCGAAAAAGGTTGGGAACCACTGATCTATAGATTCATCCAAGATTAGGACAGGACTAATGGATTTGCAGACATTTGTAGCCTTGGTATGTTCTAAGCCATGAATGGGAGAATAAACTTGCTCCATATGTAAATAGCTCCCCTGTTGACAGTGCCAGAAAAAGTGCATAAGTTTGCTTGGGGAGGGGCTGTGGCTCAGTGGTGGAGCATCTGCTTGGCATGCACAAGGTCCCAGGTTCAATCCCCAGCACCTCCAGTCTCCAGTTAAGAGGTTCAGAGGTTCAGGTGGTATGTGAAGGACCTCGACCTGAGACCCTGGAGGTCCTGAAGCAGATTTCTCAATGGTACCTTTCCCTCTCATCTTGGAAATAAACCAGGGTGCTGGTAGTGGCGGTAGCAGTTGTGGTACAGAAGCTCCTGATGGCCGATGTTAACCCTCCCACAATTGTTGTATTGTTCCTTGATAAATGTTTACTGGATTTCTGGCTATAGAAATATTTATTCAGCATTTATATAACGATTCTTGCAGGGCCCCCGTCAGTTATAAAAATGTTATGAAGCCCTAACTTAAAGTGTGGAGAGTCACAAATGTTAGATCTTTTTGTTGTAAACTATTGCAAGACTTAGTAAATACGTTTTTAAAACTTGGCTCAACGTAGGTTTTTAATGGGTGAGATTGAGATGCATTTTAATGGATTGCACCTTAGCGACCCTGAGTAAATACATAAGATTCCTTGGAATGGTGCAGTAGGTTTATCACATTCTGGTTGGTGTGCATGTTTGTGTGTTTTTAAAAACATAGCCTGGCATGGCAAATATGAATATTTTGTACTGTTGGAGATACAGAAATTAAGAACTTCAAAAATATAATTGCTGTGAATTAAGCTGCTTTGTAGAAGTAATTTGGCAACATAACTGGAATTATAAACACATTTCTTGTCATCCAAGGCTAAAGCCTTGCTGCTTTTAACGAAAAAGCTCCACTTACTAATACCACTATATTCCTTTGTAGTTTCAGAAATCCTACCCTGATGTATACAAGGAGAGATTTCCTACTCCAGAAAGTGAGGCAGTTCTGTTTCCTGAAAAAAGTAAACGGAAACCGATGTTGCTGATGTGGGCGTTTAAAAAACCTTTCCAGCCATTTCAAAGAACAAGAAGCTTTCGGATGTAGGATGTGGGTTGCATCTCAGTAATAGATCGGTTTTATGCATCTGGAACAGCTGGAAATACTTTTAACTACTGAAAACTTGGTTGAAAGGGAAAAACACTGGGGCAGGAAACTGCTGTGCTGAGCCATTATCAGTATTTTTGTTGTTGTTGCTGTTTATGTCTTTCTAGAAAAGAAGTAAAAGTTACCTATCAGCGATTACTGTGTTGGTTGTAATGTTAGGATTTGAAAAACTGTTAGTCTTAAAAGGGAAACTACTAGGCATTGTTGAAAAATACTGTAAAATATTATATGTACTTGAATGAACCTGAAACACTGGATTGTGTTCTGCATGGCTCGCTGTAGAGTGGGTGGCCAAATCTTTACTACTGATTTCAGTAATGGGCAAAAAGGCCCGTGTTCTTGGTTGCATGGCTAAGATGGAACGCTCAGTTTTTAGAAATGGAGTTCAAGCACAAGCCTTGAGACATGCAACATGAGATCTGTTCAGGTGTCGCTGTGTCAACTGTGGAAAAGTATTATGGCATGTGGGCTACTGTGAAAGTTGAGGTGGTATGTTGAAACCCCCCCTCCCCGTTCCATGTTGGTTGGCAGGAAGTGGCATGATGAGCAGCAATATTTTTGCTGCCCTTACTTACTAGTTCCTTAATGCAGGCAGCTCATGGTTTGTGTTATATGTATATATGGACTGTTTTGTCAAAAGTCTGTACTATTTCCTACAATGCTTTTGTAAAGTTTTTTTTTGTCTCTTGAGAAGATGTGCATTGCTTCTCATATTGTAAGACTTGTACCAATACCAGTTTTGAGTGAATGAGGAAATGGCTTGCACTCTTGAAATGATTATGTTGAAGTCACTATGGCTGATCTTGGGAACAGATGAAGAGCCCTGAAAAAGTAGAGTTGGGTTTTGTACCCTGGTTTTCTCTATCTTTGAGGAGTCACAAAATGGCTTACAGTCATCTTCCCTTCCTTACAGCAAACACCTTGTGAGACCGGTGGGGCAGAGAATTCCGAGAGAACTGTGACTGGCTCAAGGTCACCTAGCAGGCTTCAGGTGGAGGAGTGGGGAAACCAACCAGGTTCACCAGCTTAGAGTCCACCGCTCATATGGAGGAGTGGGGAATCAAACCCTGTTCTCCAGATTAGAGTCCACCGCTCTTAACCACTACACCACACTGTCTCTCAAGACCTGGTGGATCAGACCAGTGGTCCCTCTAGTGCAGCATCCTGTTTCACACAGCTGCCAACAAACAGTGTAGAGGCCAAAAGCACTCCCTGATATTGCCTCCTAGCACTGAGTTTCAGAAGTCCTGTGCCTCTGAATATGGAGGTTCCCCTAACTCACCCTAGTTAGTAACCATTGATGGGCATTTCCTCCATGAATCTGCCTAATCCACTTTTAAAGCCCTCTGTGCTCATGGCCAGAGACCCATAGCACAGAGTGGTAGGCTGCAATACTGCAGTCAAAAGCTCTGCTCATGACCTGAGTTCAATCCCGAGGGAAGTCAGTTTCAGGTAGCCGACTCAAGGTTGACTCAGCCTTCCATCCTTCCAAGGTTGGTAAAATAAGTACCCAGCTTGCTGGGGGTAAAGTGTAGATGACTGGGGAAGGCACTTGCAAACCACCCCGTAAACAAAGTCTGCCTAGTAAACATCAGGAAGTGACGTCACCCCATGGGTCAGTAATGACCCGGTGCTTGCACAGGGGTCTACCTTTACCTTTTTATGCTCATGGCCATCAGTACTTCCACTGGCAGTGAATTCCACAATTTAATCACACGTTGAGTAAAGAAATATTTCCTTTTGTCTGTCCTTAATCTATTGCCTGTCTTCCTTACAGTTTATGCCTCGGCTGCAGAGAACCTAACAATCAAACTAGACTGTGCTGGTGCTTATTCAATGTGCATCTCTCCTACCCCACTCCCATTGCTATGGAGTTAGGTGTTTGTAAATGTAGTAATTAGTTGACATTACTGATTAAAAGAGAGACACTGGTAAGTTCTCTCCTACACACACACACACACACACACACACTTTGGAGCATGCCCCACCAAACAAAAGATTTTTTCCATTGCAAATGTTCTGTAGGCAGTTGGTCTCCCTACTGCTAAACAGTCTCATTGGCATAACGGCTTTGTCAAGTGGCAAATGGCCTTTCCCGTTGCAGCATGTCAGAACAAAGCTGCCTTCTGTTAAGTATGACCTGTTACCATTCCAGATTTTAAGGCTAGCATTTGCATAGTATAAAGGTTGAAGCCCTTACCTATAGATGGTCAGCCTCCTCTATCCTAAACAGGTTTATTCTGAAGTAGAATAAGTATTCTACTTCAGAAGTATTCATCTGTTTTAGTGAGACTCGGTTCCAGGCAAAAGCAATTAGGACCTCAGACTAACTTATTCACACATTCCATCCATTTGACCTACCTGTAGTCGGGACTGGTTGAAAAGCAGGAAGAGGCCCAACTAACTAGAATAATGGCAAATTTCAAGGTCAGTGTTGAAAAGAGGAATGGATTTGGCCCCCTATACAGTTCCAGACTTGCCACTAAACACATCTACACTGTAGGTGTTTTTAGACCATAGGTCATAGTTCTGTCCCCCACCTAGGGTTGCCAGGTGCCTCTTCGCACACGGCGTGAGATTTTTTGGGCAGAGCCTGAAGAGGGTGGGGTTTGGGGAGAGGAAGGACTTCAATGCCATAGAGTCCAATTGCCAAAGCGTCCATTTTCTCCAGGTGGACTGATCTCTATCGGATGGAGATCAGTTGCAATAGCAGGAGATCACCAGCTAATACCTGGAGGTTGTCAACCCCACCCCCATCCCGGAACTGAATTTAGGATGTAAGAATCTTGATGTAAGAAACAAGGCACAACAGTTTCATGTAATGTGATTACTGTACATAAGGGATTGTACTGTATGTGTATGTTCTGAATGTAGCAAGGTCTTCTCTTGTAGAACATTTCAAGCAATAAATCGTTTGTGGTTTTAAGGCCTTCGTTTCAGAATGGTTTTTTTTATTTTAATCAGCATGTGAGCAATGAATAACACTTCTGCAGCAAGGAAGGCCATTCAGTTGAATGTCCTTTGATGTGTTTGTAATTGGCCTGTGAATTAAAAGCATGAATGTGGTGTTAACAGCAGTTGCTCTATATTGCACTTAGGGTGTACACCTTAGGTCGGAAATAAGTCCTATTGAACTCAGTGCAACTAATTTCCAATGGAGAGGGGGACAGGGCAGACAAGTAGTCCTTTTGTTTCTTATTGCGCAGTGATTTTTGTGTAAATGTTTAATAGGAAACCAGTTGGTCACCTGACAGTTTCTAAAAGCAATTTGTTCAGCCATTTCCAGTGGTTTGTACTTCCAAGCTTCTTTCATGGTATCAAGCTGTTGCGGGTTTAATCCCAAACTGATTCACTGTTGGAATCATCAGGTCCACGACGAACAGTTCTAGAAAGCTGCAACAAGGTGTTTTATGTAGACATTACTTACTACATGGAATAAAGGGTTATTCAGTCTCTGCCATGGATTTTGGTATACATGGTTCCTAATTTTCCCCTCCTCCCAGTTGGTTTAGTGCCTTTGAAATAATTTCAGATCCTAGTTCTGTTTTTTTGCAGATGGAACAAATTTTAGTCCCCAGAAAAGAAGTGATATTTGTTGATTACCTTCTCCCTATATAGATCCTATTTTGCCATCCCTGCTGTTCCTGGGAATTCACGATGTGCGGGAGGCTGTAGAAGAAGAGGAGGTGTTGGTCTTTATATGCCGATTTTCTCTACCTTTTAAGGAGAATCAAACAGTTTTACAATCTCCTTCCCTTCCTCCCCCCACAACAGACATCTTGTGAGGTGGGTGGGGCTGAGAGAGTTCAAAGAGAGCTGTGACTAGCCCAAGGTCACCCAGCTGGCTTCATGCGTAGGAGTGGGGAAACCAACCCGGTTCACCAGATTAGAGTCTGCCGCTTATGCAGAGGAGCAGGGAATCAAACCTGTCTCTCCAGATTAGAGTCCACCATACTTAACCACTACACTGCACTGGCTATCTGTAGTAGGAGAAGAAAGGCTGAGAAATTCCCTTCCACAACTGCTGTTACAGTTATGTACTAGAATTTAAAAAATGAAATTGTGTGTGTGTGTAAAGTGCTGTCAAGTCGCAGCCGAATTACGGCAACCCAGTAGGGCTTTCAAGGCAAGAGACTAACGGGGTTTGCCATTGCCTTCCTCTGCATAGTACCTTGGTATTCCTTGGTAGTCTCCCATCCAAATATTAAGCAGGGTCGACCCTTCTTAGCTTCTGAGATCTGACGAGATCAGGCTAGCCTGGGCCATCCAGGTCGGCAAAAAAAAGGAAATTAGAAATTTGCAATTAAGGTAATACAATTGAAACTTCCTGTTGCAAAAGGGCACTATTCATGACAATAAGTCCAGGAAAGACATCAGTTGGGAGCATGGCCTCATTAGGATTTTACTCTTCAAGAACAGGGGTCTAGTTATTTTTTAAAACGAGATTAAAATAATATGTAAAACCTCTGGCTGAGATTATACATATTGTTTTCATCTCATTTTTTAAAAAAAAGAAATAGATCCCTGTTCTTGAAACACTTCCTCTGCAGAGCCTTCCTTGGTGATCTCTCAAGCACCGGCCCTGCTTAGCTTCCATGATATGACAAGATCGGGCTATACCTTCCCTCCCAAAATGCAGACTTATTGATGCACAAATAACATTGCAAACTTGATTTGTTTTACAGAAACAATTCAATGTGTAGAAATAGAAAATGGTACAGGGGACAGTGAAACGGAAACAGGATTTTGGGGTGAAAAGACCTGGGAAGAGAAATTTGAAATCATTCCTGTTCTAAAAAGGTAAAGGTTCCCTGTGCAAGCTCCGGGTCATTGCTGACCCATGGGGTGATGTCACATCCCGACGTTTCCAAGGCAGACTTTGTTTTTGGGGTGGTTTGCCAGTGCCTTCCCCAGTCATCTTCCCTTTACCCCCAGCAAGCTGGGTACTCATTTCACCGACCTCAGAAGGATGGAAGGCTGAGTCAACCTTGAGCCAGCTACCTGAAACCGATTTCCGTCGGGATTGAACTCAGGTTGTGAGCAGAGCTTTTGATTGCAGTTCTGCAGCTTAACACTGCGCCACGGGGCTCCTATTCCTGTTCTAGAAGCACCTTATATGGTGTGAAAAGTGCCTTTCCTTTTTAGCGCCACCACCCTCTTTATCTCCAGGTGTGCTTAGTGCTGCCCTAGCATCTCTGGAGACCTGGTGCTAAATGTCATCATGATCTATTGCAAAGTTCCATTGGTTGGTTAGTTACAGTGCTGATGCATCATGAAAACACTGTGAGGAGGAGCTATCACATGGTTCAACACATTAATTAAAATCTGGAATAGTTGCCCGCAAGCAAGTCCCTTCTTTGATCACTTAGCATGTAATATCAGCTTTCCTGTTCCAGAATAGCCACTGATCGTGGAGCTGCATGGTGTGTCTAGAAAGCCTGCTTTTACATCTCAATCTTCTTTGGTGAGTTCAGATCTGTATGGCTTTTGCTTTAGCTTGCAGGGTTCTGAGGCAAGGCAAATCATGAAGCAACAAAAAGAGTTGCCAGCAGAGGTCAGCCTTGGGATGGTTAATAGGACCAAGAAGAAACCGCACTATCTGCAGGGAATGGCATAGAAGCTGCACAGTCGTAGTGCTTAGCTTTTACCGCCTTCAGAGGCTTGTGTGCTTCGCATTTAAAAATTAAACTTGAATATAGACATATTTGCCATTTCAATATTGATTCACCTGTATCAGGTTTGTTTTAAATGCTGTATTTAATATTGTGTTGCTAGAACAGTGCTTTTCTACACTAAGGATACCGATAAAATATATGTATCGAGTGGGAACCAACAAGGACATCCAGGAGATATTTCATTTCCTCCTCCCTCCCTATTTACTCTTTTCCTTTCATGAAAGTCCCCATAGCCTCTCCCCTTTTCCTGTTTCCTTCTCTCTTTCCCATCCAACAGCCAACCTACATTTTTGCCCTTCTGTCTTCAGCTTTCCCTACCTAGGAAAACCATAGCCCAGTTGTGCTATCTATTGAGCCTCAAGGACCTCTGGGGGGGCACCTCACTTTCCCCTGGATCCTCCTCCCCATACTATTTCCTCTTTCCCTCCCCTGGAAACCCCATATCCTCTCCCCTTTCCATGCCTCATGCTGTCCTTCTCAGCCATTCACCAACCTACCTTTTACCTGCCTTCCATCTTCAGCTACATTTATTATTTATTTACTTCATTTTTACCCCACAGTGGGGACCAAAACAACTTGCATTATTCTCTTCTCCTTTTTATCCTCACAACAATCCTGTAAGGTACGTTAGGATGAAACTATGTGATTAGTCCAAAATCACTCAGTGAGCTTCCACATCAAGATGGGAATTTGAACCTGGGTCTCCCAGACTCTACTCTGAAGCTCTAACCTCTACAGAGATCCATCCCCCTGAAGAAAATGACTGCTTCGGAGGATGGACTCTGAGGCATTATATCCGGCTGAGGCCTCTCCCCTCCCCTAACCCTACCCTCCTCAGATTCCACCACAAAATCTCCAGGAATTTTCAAACCTGGAGCTGGCAATCCTAGCCAGGCCTGGCTGCAGTGAGTCCTCCCTCAAAGGACAAAAATAGTTCTGCAAAGGACACTGCTGTCTCCTCCTGCCTTTTAGGGACAGAACCAAGCCTAGAATCTGGTTGCCTAGCAACAGCCACTGAGGGAATCCGTTTCTTCAAGCTACAGGCTCTCCATTTATCATTTGGGGGTTTGGTTAAACTCCTCAATCTTTTATTTTTGGATTTCCCATTTTTCTGCAAACCTAGGGCCCTTTTCAGGTTTGTAGAAATATCTGTCTTGCCCGTTCACCGCTCCAGTCTCTGGATTTAAGTATCCTCAGATTTGGCCGACTTGGCAATTAGTGTATGGACAAGTGGGGTCCTGAGATAATGATGGGAGGGAATCCCTTCCTCATCACAGCTGATTCCCCACACTTGATTTCCTACTTAGGGCTCAGTGGGAGGGCAGGAGACTTTCAGAGAGAATCCCACCCCCCCTCCCCCATTGCCAATCCCGGCACGGCTCCAGGCACCTCCACCACTGCTGCTGAGCACAGGGCGGCAGCTGGTGTCTGCTGCCACCGCAACCAACCCAGAACAGCTGCTGACATCCTCCTCCACCACAGCTGAACCCAGGGCGGCTGCCAGCATCTGCTGCCGCTGGCCTGGAGCAGCTGCTAACATCCTACTCCACCTCCACCGAGCCTGGGGTGGCTTCAAGCATCAACCACCACCACAGCCAGCCGGAGCAGCTGCTGGAGACTGCCATTGCTGCTGAGCCTGGGGAGGTTGCCGGCATTCACCGCCGCTGTAGCTGGCTTGAAGGAATGACCGCTGGCGTCCTCCACTGCCATGGCCGGGTCCTCAGTGGCTCCATTCCATTTGGGTAAGTGCATTGCCTGCGAGTGCACAGACAACACATATATTTTATTGCTAATTTCAGATTTTTCTGCAAACATCCCCCAAATTTGATGAAAAATCTGTTTGGGGTGAGTATGCTCCTTATCTTCAGATTTATGTATCCGCAAGCAGCAGGCACGTGTGGGAATTAGATATATAGATGATGATGATGATGAACACATGAAGCTGCCTTATACTGAATCAGACCCCTGGTCTATCAAAGGCAGTATTGTCTGCTCAGACCAGCAGTGGCTCTCCAGGGTCTCAGGCTGAGGTCTTTCACATCACCTACTTGCGTATTCCTTTTAACTGGAGATGCTGGGGATTGAACCTGGGGCCTGCATGCCAAGCAGATGCTCTACCACTGAGCCACACCCCCTCCCCATTAATGTGCCTTTTCATTAGGGAAATTGAACAGACAACTATTCAACTGTTGCTTTGTATGGTAATGGAACGGCTGCTTGTAGAATTGGTTGGGTTTCACAATTGTAATGATAACAAATGGAAATATCACCAACTCAAGCTATTAGGCATTTAAAATGTTATATAAAAAAAAAATTCCCTGCCTTTTTGTATAAAGTACAGCTTAGTCCTCTGCATGTTAGCTCAGAAATAAGCCCCCATGACTTCAGTGGGTTTCCCTCCCAAGTACAGCATTACATATTAATACATACTTAGGCACAGGATTTTTCCAACATTGTCTCTGTTAAAAAAGAAAGGTGTTTTCCCATTATCTTTTGTCTCGGTAGAAAATGCTTAGAACAAAAGTTGCTTTGTTCCTGGCTGAAGCAGTAGCTTAATCACTTCTAGGGAGGCTGTCTTGACATGAACATTCGTTGCCAGCAAAGGTGAATAGTGTTAGATTTTGTACTAATGCTGACTGCACAAATATTTCTTTTGCTTGCCTTATTAGTGGCTGCAGCCTTGACCTTAAGATTCCTTCCTCACTCTATTGGACTCATTAAGATAAGAAGCTTTTTTAATAAGCACTTTCATCAACATCATTACTGATAACAACCTCGAGGACCAGAGACTTCTAGTAGGTTTCTGTGTACAGAATTACCTCTCTCCACATTGTTTTTGAGCAGAAGCTGGCGCAGATGAATACAGCAAGAGGCAAGTTCAAGTCTGAAGGGCCACATCTGAGATGTACAGTGAGCCTGACAGCTGATGATTAATGTTCAGGGTTGCCATGTTGCAAACCAGAAGACCCTCCTGTCTTTTTAACAGACCCATAGCCAGGAGGGGCGGAGTGCAGCTGCTGCTGCTGCTGCCCTGCGGGAGCAAAGCAGGATTCTTGTTCATTTTCACAGCAAAGAGGTCCAGAGAGCAAAGAAGCTGTAGATTAGAGGTCCCCCCACATTTCTGAGCTGGCGGGCGCCTTTGGGATTCTGACACAGTGTGGTGGGCACAGCAACAAAATGGCTGCAGGAGGCATAGCCGAACACAATATGGCTGCTGCATCTTACCTTCATTCACACAGTGAAGATCCTCATGCAGTGGTGGCAGCTGCCAAGACAAAGTTTTTAAAAATCTGCACAGACAACTAAGAGTGCATTCCTGGGGGAGAGGGAAGCTCCATGGGAGCCAGCGAGACACCACACCAGCGTAAGTGCCTGTTTAACCCAGACACCAGTGTCTGGGCGACCCAGAGCAGTGCGGGCCTACACTGCCACAGCTGCCACACCGGGAACTAAATCCCAGAAGTGGCAGGCCGTGCCAACATCAGGGGGGCATTCCTGGGGCATTCCCCTATCACCCTGGGAATACTCCCCTTGAGCTGCAGTGTGGCTGAGCCACCTTTTTGAGTGGTGCAGCCTTGCTGTATGCAATGGGACATTTCCCCTTTTTTTCTTTTGTTAATTTTTTAAAAAGCTTTCCCCCCCTCTGCGGCGGGTGGGAAGCCTCTGAGGAGGGTGTGTGGCTGTGCTGCTCCCATCTGCCATGGATCTACTCACCCCCTCAGGTATGGGCTGTAAATCTCCAATGGGGAAAAGCCCTACCCACTTTCTAAAAAATACTTGGCAGGCACCAGGAAAGCTGTTGGCGGGTGCCACGGTGCCCTGGACACCACATTGGGGACCCCTGCTGTAGATGCATCTGCTTCCAGTTGCAAGGCAACACGTGAAGCTGCCTTATACTGACTCAGACTACTGGTCTACCAAGGTCAGTATTGTCTCCTCTTGCGACTTGTCAAGGGCTTGAGTGGAAGTTTATCACATCACCTACTACATGATCCTTTTAACTGCCAGAGATTGGACAAAGAAGCTTCAGCAGACCAAGCAGATTCTCTACCACCAAGCCACAGTCCCTCCCTGGTGGTGGTGGAAATGTCACCAACTTGCAGCCGACTTATGGTGATCCTTTAGGGCAGGAGTGTCAAAGTCAATTGTTACAAGGGCCGGATATGACATAAATGTCACTTGGTCGGGCCAGGCCATGCCTCACCAGCCCAGATTGAGAATGGGGTGGTGGTGGCTGCCTTAGCTGGCTCGCTGGCCAGATAAGATATCAAGGGGCCAGATCCGGCCCTCGGGCCTTATGCTTGACACCCCTGCTTTAGGGTTTTCAAGGCAAGAGACATTCAGAGGTGGTTTGCCATTGCCTGCCTCTCCATAGCAACCCGGGACTTCCTTGGTGTTCCCCCATCCAAGTACTATGAGCTGGCAAGATTGGGCTAGCCTGGGCCATTCAAATCAGGGCAGTCCCTTCCTATGGAACCCTTATTAGATTGTGTATTTGGGGCTAGGTGAGTTTGTGCTTTGCTTTCTAAAAAAGCCTGAATGCCTAAATTGCTTCCTGTTTTTAATAAGATTGACGGATAACATCGATTCACTCAGTAAACGTAGTTTTCAGTTATTGCAAAACAAGGTTACAGAGCGTTCAAATTTCCTTGAAACTATTACTTCCTGCTTTACCATCCCAGATGATATGCTCCGGCCCATAGGGAATAATTTAGACCTACGAGAATGGATTTACAAGGAAGATGCTCTAATTGATAGCCATCTAATTTCCCAAACAAAATCAGCCCCGTGGTATAAAATGGAAAAAAAAAAAAAAGATCATCTCAGCTCTTATCTGGTAGATATAACAGCTTAGAGTCTTAGAGCAGCTCTCCACTGCGATTTCAAACTATGCCCACGGAGCTTCTTGCCAGTCATTTTTCGAAAAACCCCTGGGCTCAGAGTATCTGTATACTTTACTCCATTACATCCTGACCTGCCCTCTCTACATTGAGCCTCAGAATAAGTTCCTGGCAAATATTCTTTCCTCTTTCCACTTATTATCTGAGGCCGATAAACTAATTTTCTTGCTTTCTGATATTAACCCGGAAAATGGCACTTTATGGCCTTGCAGCCAGGAAAATCAGGGCAAAGAAAGCCATCGAATGAGGAAAGGAGCCAAACTGGTGTATTTTAATCTTACAACTTTTAATGGTTTTATATATATTTTAAGTTGTTGTAATATTGTCTTGATTGTAAAGGCCTGTGGCCATGCACAATAAACATGACTGACTAATACGATTGATGGCCACAGTTATCATTGGGACTCATGGAAATGACTGAGGGGCACAGTCACCCACAACTGTATCCAATGTCATTTATTCATTAGTGATTGCATTTTGGATTACAGGCTGGCTGAGATAAGTGCGAACCCCCAGCGAGGTGGTAACGATTTTGGGATGATTCTGTAACAGGAATATAACAAGATCTAGGCAAGCGTTACTGCTAAGATGTTTTATAGTTTGTTCACTCATCTGATTACTGACTATCATAATCTGGGGACTCAGGGCACTTAAACAATAATGAAAATATTATTACTGTAATATGAAGGCCATGATCTAGCTAGAGTCAAGCCTTTCTCCCATGAAAACCAATAAATCAATAGGATTACAATCTGTGCTGTCAATGATATTAATAGCCCAGTCCTGTGCATAGTAATGCAGAAGAAACGTTATTAAACAGATTTTACCTCCAAGCAAATGCCAAAAGGATCTCAGCAAACCAGCTGGACTGTAACCATCACATTGCCAGTGTTAAATTCATATTACCCCCTCTGCCAAAAGTAGCCCAAGCAAGGTAAAGAAAAGAAAAGAAAAGGTAAAGGTAGTCCCCTGTGCAAGCACCAGGTCATTTCTGACCCATGGGTTAATGTCACATCCCGACGTTTACTAGGCAGACTAAGTTTAAGGGGTGGTTTGCCATAGCCTTCCCCAGTCATCTATACTTTACCCCCAGCAAGTTGGTTATTCATTTTACCAACCTCAGAAGGATGGAAGGCTGAGTCAACCTTGAGCCGGCTACCTGAACCCGACTTCTGTCAGGATCGAACTCAGGTTGTGAGCAGAGCTTTTGACTGCAGTACTGCAACTTAACACTCTGCGCCACGGGGCTCTTCCAAGCAAGGTAGCTTTACATAACTTCTGGAAAATGCTCAGCCTTAGATTTAGATGGGATCTCAATGTGCATGGGAGGGGCAACTACCGAGAATATCTGACAGTCAATTTGGAAGTTCACAGATTGTGCTTCTGCACCATAGTAACAGAAAACAATCGCTGTATTTATATCAATGGACAATCCATCAGGTACTAGCCTTGCAGTGCCTAATTGCAGAGCCCACTCTCTCCCTTTCTACTCAAGTGACCTGATCACAGGACCCAAATAAATTAACCATGTCATTAAGGGCTCATTCACTCACCAAGCCTGTCCTCTGGTATATCATATCATGTGCAAACAATGCCCCTCTACTAAACCAGACACTAAACAAAGAAATCCTCAGAAACCAGTGTTGAGAAGCTTTTCAATTTCCCTGAACATTTAATAACAGATTTAAAGATCTCAGGGCTTCGGCAGAGGCTTTCACAGGGAAACTGCAGCAAAAAGCCGATGAGTTCAAATTCATACAGATTTGATATTGTCAGTAGGGCAGGAGGTTTTTGGGGTGGAGCCTGAAGAGGGCGGGGTTTGGGGAGGGATCTCAATGTCATAGAGTCCAATTGCCAAAGTGGCCATTTTCTCCAGGTGAACTGATCTCTATTGGTGGAAGAACAGTTGTAATAGCAGGAGATCTCCAGCTAGTACCTGGAGGTTGGCAACTCT